>NC_060130.1:882239183-882842933 GCF_021461395.2 Schistocerca americana | reverse complement strand
TGTGGGATGTTGCCATATCTTGACTACATTGACAACAGGGAGAATGTCTTCCCATAGCCAACCTATTTTAATTGAGCAGATCCAGAAGTCTTGTGCTGCTAAGAATAGCCCATTGTTGTCCAGTCCTCAGAGATGAGGGATAGTCAAACATAAAAAAGAAAGAGTGTCAAAATAACAAAAGAGGCTAAAGCTGGCTAGACATAATGTTCAGATGCATTGATGGCAACCTACATCATAAATTAAGAGGTGGTGGTTTACCAAACTGAACAAGGCCTGTGGTTTCTATACAGCAACCCACAGCAGGCTCAGTTTATTCTTAATTTAGTTTCTGATAGTTTCACATTAATAATGTCTTGTAGATTATCAGAACATTTACATAGAATTATCAAGGAGGTGTAATTCTTAGAACTG
This sequence comes from Schistocerca americana, assembly GCF_021461395.2. Taxonomy (NCBI): domain Eukaryota; kingdom Metazoa; phylum Arthropoda; class Insecta; order Orthoptera; family Acrididae; genus Schistocerca; species Schistocerca americana. The sequence goes on along the minus strand of NC_060130.1, from coordinate 882,842,522 downwards.
ACCGCTAACATACTCCATCTACAAGTGAAATTTCTGGGAACCAAAGTCTCCTCTATAGGAACCAACATGGGTTCCAAAAATGATCAAGTGAAACCCAAGTTGCTTTGTTCATCCAAGAGACCCAGAAAACAGTAGACACAGATGTCCAGGTAGATGCCGTGTCCCTCAACTTCTGGAAGGCATTTAACCCTTTTAGTGCCAAATACGATCAGATCGTGATCCAGATTTTCGGCGAAAAATGCCAGTAACGATCTGATCGTGATGCCTTTCTCATTCGCTAGGAAATACTAACAACTTTGCCTTCAAGCGCGGAAAAAATGAATGAGAAAGGCATCACGATCAGATCGTTACTGGCATTTTTCGCCGAAAACCTGGATCACGATCAGATCGTATTTGGCACTAAAAGGGTTAATACAGTTCCACACTGTTGCCAAATGAACAAAATACGAGCATATGGAATATCAGACCTGGTGTGTTATTGGGTTGAAGGGTTTTTAACTAACAGAACACATCATGTCATTCTGAATGAGAGAAGTCTTCAGACCTAAAAGCACTTTTGATGTGCCCTAAAGCAGTGTTATAGGACCACTGCTTTTCACAATATATATAAATGACCTAGTATATAATTGGAAGTTCCATGAGGCTTTTCACAGATGACACTCTTGTGTAAAAAGTCACGATGGTAGAAAAATGGTCCTTGACATCAACAAATGTAACATATTGTGAATACATAGACAGAAAGATCCTTTATTGTGTGATTACAAAACTGGAGAACAGTCACTGGAAGCAGTTACTTCCATTAAAAGCCTAGGAGAGTGCTACAGAGCAATTTGAAGTGGAAGTGATGATAAAATTAATCACACATAAGGTAGATGCCAGAATGAGAGTCACTGGAAAAATCCTCAGGAAATGTCCATCAACAAAGGAAGTAGCATCAATATGCAACCCGTACCAGATTGGACTGATAGAGGAAACAGAGGAGACCCAAAGAAGGGCACCTGCAGTTTGTGGTCTAGCGGCTAGCGTTGCTGTGTCTGAATCACGGGGTCCCGGGTTCGATTCCCAGCTGGGTTGGGGATTTTCTCTGCCCAGGAACTGGGTCCTTGTGTTGTCCTCATCATTTCATCATCATCATCATCATCTTTCATGACAGTGGCTAGATCAGACTGTGTAAAAATTGGGACTTTGTACGGGGTCTGATGACCGCGCAGTTGAGCGCCCCAAAAACCAATCATCATCATCATCATCATCATCATCATCATGACCATTACCACAATCAAAGAAGAGCAGTATGTTTCATTACATATTCATTTAGCAAGTGTGGAAACAACTTCAGTGGCAGATGCTGCAAGTGAGGCTTTCTGCATCACAGTATTGTCTGCTGTTAAAGTACTGAGAGCATACATTCTTAGAAGAGTCAGTCAGCATATTGCTGTCTCCTATGTATATATCGCGAAAAATCCATCAAGATAAAATTGGAGGGATTCAAGTCCACATGGAGGCATACCACCTATTTATCTTCCCACAAACTGTACGGAACAGGAACAGGAAAAGGGGGAAGTGACACTGGTACACAAAGTACCCTCAGCCACACATCTTAAGGAGGCTTGTGGAGTTTAGATGTAGATTTAGATTGGGAATGCTAATATTAATTTCAGTTAGTCCACTAATGACATACTGAATAAATTCCTAACTACTGTGAATGTTGAGTGTCCTGTGGATTTCATCAACTGTTGTGTCAATTTAACTGTTGAAATAATGCAGACAGATGAAAAGTTCTTCGTTTTTATAGTTTGAGGACTCTTCTTAGCTGCATGTTACTGGGTACAGTAACTAGTAGAATAGCTAAGTGCTATACTAAGTATTTTCCTACTGTAACATTCAATTTCCAGTATGATTCATAAGTCTTCTGGCTACCTCAATTCAGTATCTGCTAGGCATAGTCATAGGTATCTGCTTTTGGCAAAACCAAGTGTGTTTCTTTAATCTAAAATACGTATTTTTATCTGATTGCACATTGCTATACCTTGTGTCAATTCATTTGACTGGGAAGAGTGTGTAACACAATTGATGAAAAATCATAACTGACAAACGCTTGAAAAAGAAAGGTCTCTTACTAACCATGCATAGAAAACTTCACCTACCATCTTTCAGAGTAGAAATTATGAATGTTCTGAAACTCCCCTAAGATATTATGCAGATGAAATTAAATAACTATCAGCTCGTACAGAAGTTTACAAGCAGGCATTCCTCCCATGCTCTATCTACGAATGAAACAGGAAGAAACCTTAATGTACAATACAATGAAAAGTACCTACTGCCATGTGCTTCAATGTGATTGTGTGGAGTATAGATGAAGATTCATGTGTAAAAACTAGTTTGCTAAAATAAAGTCTTATGATAACATCAGTGACAAGAATTTTGATTTCCTTTGACAATTACAAACAAGGTGTGATAAAAAACTACAAAAGCAATTAATAGGCTGATTTATATAACTTCTTTTCAGTAGATTAAGCAGTAAAAAATGTGGAAATTAGCTCATATCTGCAACGATTGATGTAATTACCTGTCTCTTTGTTTGTTTCTTTTTTGATGTGCATTTTGATTGATTACTGTGTGGCATCAGATAATTTTTAATTAGGTTGAAATATACATTTTCTCCTGCCACCATGTTTCCTCACTGGCACAGATGATCTAAACTGGTACTCATATATGATGCAAAATTGCACTTGAACACAGTCTGTTTCAACATAAAAATTGCACAATATCTCACTGCATTGTGACATTTGCGGTAAGCTTCTTTCGCAGTTATTTAGAATATAAGCTAATAATGGTTAATCTGTAATTCATTAGAATTTCAGGTAAAGTTGAATCTGACAACTGCTTTTATACTTTAAGATCTCTCCTGCCATGCCCTGTATAGGAAGTTGTCACATTGGTGGTATTAGCAGCCACTAAGTTCTTGGATATTTCCACATGAGGTAACTTCCAGTTCTGGGAAAATACTGGTATACCACTTTTGAAACACTGGTATACCACTTCTTTAAGAACTCAATCATACACCTCAAACATTAATGATGTATTATCATTTCTATTGCATGTGTTCCACTCCACACAGTCTTCATTCCGTTTATGGTATAGATTTTCCATAGACAATCACTCAACAAAAAAGCAGGAATCAGAGGCATTTACTGTGATGCAAAGAGCATGACATTGTTGATGGATGTCCCAAACAGCTCTGGTGCATAACTTGTCTCAAGATGGATAGCTAGTTATTTCCTTTGTTGCAAAAATGTTTTTGGACAGAAGTGTTAGCATGCCGAAAAGTTAAGTAAATTATATCATTGCTTTAGTGAGATACTCCAAACAGATCTACTGCATCACAAAAACATTAAAGAATGAACAGTCTCAAAAACTGGGTTTGAAAGTTTAATACTACACTCCATTTACTGCTAGATCACTGACATACACAATAGCATACACTGAGGTGATAAAAGTCATGGGGTACACCCAAATATTGTGTTGGTCGTCCTTTTGCCCAATGTAGTGCAGCAACTCAACATGGCATGGACTCACAAAGTTACTGGAAATCCCCTGCAGTAATATTGAGCCATCCTGCCTTTGTAGCCACAGTGCAGCTAGTGCAGCATTTTGTGCACAGAACTGATCCCTCGATGATGTCCCATAAATGTTTGATGGGATTTAAATCGGGTGATCTGGGTGGCCAAACCATTTTCTCAGATTGTTCAGAATTTTCTTCAAACCAATCGCAAACAGTTGTGGGCCAGTGACATGGCGCATTGTCATCCATAAAAATTCCATCGTTGTTTGGGAACATGAAGTCTCTGAATGGCTGCAAATGGTCTCCAAGTAGATGAAAATAACCATTTCCAGTCAATGTTTGGTTCGTTCCATGTAAACATAGCCAATTATGGAGCCACCACCAGCTTGCACAGTGTCTTGCTGACAAATTGGGTCCATAGCTTCATGGGGTCTGCACCACACTTGAACCCTGCCATCAGCTCGTACCAACTGCACTCGGGACTCATCTGACCAGGCTATGGCTTTCCAGTCATCTTGGGTCCAACCAATATGGTAATGAGCCCAGGAGAGGCACTGCAGGCGATGTGCTGTTAGCAAAGCCACTTGCATCAGTCTGCTGCCTTAGCAAAGGCAGTCTGCTGCCGTAGCCCATTAACGCCAAATTTGGCCGTGCTGCTCTAACGGATACATTCTTCGTGCATCCCACATTGATTTCTGTGTGGCTCATCTGTTAACACTGGCAGCTCTACACATATCTTGCTGCTCATGGTCGTGAAGTGAAGCCCATCGGCCACTGCGTTGTCTGTGGTGATAGGTAATGCATGAAATTTTCGAAGTCTTGACACAGTCTTGATTCTGTGGATTTCATACTATTGAAGTCTCTAACGATTTCCAAAATGGAATGTCCCATGCACCTAACTCCAACTACCATTCCACGTTCAGCGTCTGTTAAATCTTGTCGTGTGGCTATAATCACATCGGAACCTTTTCATATGAATCACCTGAGTGCAAATGACTACTTCACCCTTTCATACCTTGTGTACGCAACACTACTGCCATCTGTATATGTGCACATCACTATCCCATGACTTTTGTCATGTCAGTGCACTGTTCAGATGTTAGAGAACTGTACAGACTGCTGCTGTCTGCAGCTTATGTGGAAGCAGGACTTAATTGTGAAAGTTAATTGTTGAATTAAGTGATCACCTCTAGCAGCCGGTGGCCAGGATTTTGGATAAAACCTGTGTACATGGTTTCTGAGGCTAGTTGCAATGATGCTGTTTGATAGAAACCATTGAGGTTCACTTCCATTGGCTGTCATAATAAAATTGATTGGAACCTGGAAACTCAGTGTCAGTGTCTTCTGCCCTTAGCCCACTAATAAGGAATGGCTCTGGCTTCTGAATCATTTAAGAATAATAAAATATTGGTGATCTGAGAATTCTTCATTACTGTTCACATGCCACTGTTTAATAATAATAATAATAATAATAATAATAATGGAGCAAAATTAACTTTAATAAAAAAACTAGTAGTTTTAATTGAATATTTCAACCAGTCACAAGACACACCTTCAGAAGTAATGGATAACTTGAAGGAAAACCTCAGTACAATAATGTATAGTTTCCACAGGCGAGATATTACTATCAGAAGAGATTTTAACCATGTCAGTAATGCAAAGGAACTTGGGATGAAGTAAAAATTGATGAGACTCTACAGAAATATACACCTAGCAAAGCAGTTAAGTAGATCCCCCATCCCACAGGTATACAAACAGTATTATGAAGATATACCATAAAATAATGCCTTTTGCACAAGCCATGTAAAGTAAAATGTAGAACTGCAGACAGATCTAAAAATGGCTACCAGAAGGGCAATGTCTAGTCTTCAGACTTCTATTGTCAAATCTCTCACAAAACCATAAAGCATTTTTAAGTCTGACTATATTATAAAATCTAATGTTTTAACACTTGTCCAAAACTGACACCAGATAAATATTAGTTGAAAACAGAATTCTGCTTCTGGTTAAACTTGACAGGGTCTTCAAGTCAGACAAATCCAAGTCAAATACTGTGTGTAATTTTCATTGACTGATAGAAAGGACGTGTTACCCTGACTGAAAGAAGTAATAATAATAATAATAATTCCCGTGGAGGCCCGGGAAAAGAATAGGCATCCGGAATGTTCTGCCAGTCGTAAAAGGCGACTAAAAGAACAAATCACTAATAGGGCTAACCCCCCTTTTAGTGTGATTACTTGGTTCAGGACAGAACTAAAGAAGCCTCGGACAAGCGCCGTCATGGTCGGGGACGATGCTTGAACCCTATGCCAGCCCACAATGGTAACGAGACTGCTAGCCAACTGGAAAATGATTTAAATCCAAATAGAAGTGTTTTGCAGGATATGCTTCCTGCAACCACCCTAGAAGGAAAACAAAGACAGAGGATGAGATTGTCAGATGAAGTTAATCGACACCTCATGTTCTGTTATTACCAAGCAACAAACCTAGGAACCAACACAACTGGATACAGATCACAAGTATACACAACATTTATTACCAGATACCTAGAATAAAAATTTTTAACAGAACAACGACTAGCTGATCAGATCCGTGTAATAATAAAAAATAACAGGATACCCCAGTCAGAATTAGAAAACATCAAATAACAAGTACAACAAATACTGGAACAAAATAATGTGCAATTAGAAGAAGAAGAAAATACAGTAGTGGACTCAAACATCCCAGAGAAAACAAACAAAGAACAAAATGCGTCAATTAAACAACCAGAGGAAAACAAAATCTTAAGACAGCCACCAGAACAAGCACAAATAGAACACGAAGTGACACTCATGTTAGATATAGAAGAAAAAATTTCAGCTGACATATATAGAATACAAAGACACAAATACAGACATTAGACCATTCTTGCATAGACCACCAAATAACCCACAAGTCGAAACAACAATAAAAACTATCAACACAATCATACACAACAAAATAAATGAAAAAACAACTATGGAAGAGTTACAACTACTGGTTTATATAGGAGCACTCACTACACTAAATATACACACTAGGCAGAGATCAGAACCAACCAACACACAGAAGAAACCCACAAAACCAGCATGGCAACACAGGCTACAGATCAGAATAGAAAAATTGAGAAAAGACATCGGACAGCTAACACAATTTATAAGAAATGAAATGTCAGAAAAAAAACGAAAAAGGTTAGGTTAAACCTCACAACAAGAAGCGATTGAGCAATTAGATGAAAAGAAGCAGAAATTACAAGCATTGGCCAAACGACTTAGAAGATACAAAAAAAGTGAAAATAGAAGGAAACAAAACCAAACATTCAACACAAACCAAAAGAGATTTTACCAAACAATAGATAACACACACATTAAAGTAGACAATCCATCAAACATAACAGACATGGAACACTTCTGGAGCAACATATGGTCAAACCCGGTACAACATAACAGACATGCACGGTGGATACAAGCAGAAACAGACTCATACAAGATGATACCACAAATGCCTGAAGTGATAATTTTGCAACATGAAGTCACCTGAGCAATTAATTCTACGCACAATTGGAAAGCCCCTGGAAATGATAAAATAGCAAATTTCTGGCTAAAGAAGTTCACCTCAACACATTCACATCTAACTAAATTATTTAACAGTTACATTGCAGACCCATACACATTCCCTGATACACTTACACATGGAATAACCTATCTGAAACCTAAAGATCAAGCAGACACAGCAAACCCAGCTAAATATCGCCCCATAACATGCCTACCAACAATCTACAAAGTATTAACTTCAGTCATTACACAGAAATTAATGACACATACAACACACAACAAAATTATAAATGAAGAACAAAAAGGCTGCTGCAAAGGAGCACAAGGATGTAAAGAGCAACTGATAATAGATACAGAGGTGACATATCAAGCTAAAACTAAACAAAGGTCGCTACACTATGCATACATTGATTACCAAAAAGCTTTTGATACTGTTCCCCACTCATGGTTACTACAGATATTGGAAATATACAAAGTAGATCCTAAATTGATACAGTTCCTAAACATAGTAGTGAAAAACTGGAAAAACACACTTAATATCCAAACAAATTCAGATAATATCACATCACAGCCAATACAGATTAAGCGTGGAATATACCAAGGAGACTCATTAAGGCCTTTCTCTTTCTGTCTTGTCTGAACCCACTATCCAACATGCTAAATAATACAAATTTTGGCTATAATATTACTGGAACATACCCACACAAAATCACACATTTGCTATACATGGATGATCTAAAACTACTGGCAGCAACAAATCAACAACTCAACCAATTACTAAAGATAACAGAAGTATTCAGCAATGATTTAAATACGGCTTTTGGAACAGACAAATGTAAGAAAATTAGCATAGTCAAGGGAAAACACACTAAACAAGAAGATTACATGTTGGATAACCACAGCGAGTACATAGAAGCGATGGAAAAAACAGATGCCTATAAATATCTAGGATACAGACAAAAAATAGGAATAGATAATGCAACTATTAAAGAAGAACTAAAAGAAAAATATAGACAAAGACTAACAAAAATACCGAAAACAGAATTGACAGCAAGAAACAAGACAAAAACTATAAATACCTATGCTGTACCAATATTGACCTACTCATTTGGAGTAGTGAAATGGAGTAACACAGACCTAGAAGCACTCAATACACTTACACGATCACAGTGCCACAAATATAGAATACATCACATACATTCAGCAACAGAATGATTCACATTAAGCAGAAAGGAAGGAGGAAGGGGATTTATCGACATAAAAAACCTACATTATGGACAGGTAGACAATTTAAGAAAATTCTTTATAGAATGAGCAGAAACTAGCAAAATACACAAAGCAATCACTCATATAAAATATAAATACATCGGCTACACCATTGCAATTTCATAACCACTTCTACCACCCTTTAGATCACATAACATCAACAGATACAAAGAAAGTAAATTGGAAAAAGAAAACACTACATGGTAAGCACCCGTATCATCTAACACAGCCACACATCGATCAAGACGCATCCAACGCATGGCTAAGAAAAGGCAAGATATACAGTGAGATGGAAGGATTCATGATTGCAATACAGGATCAAACAATAAACACCAGATATTACAGCAAGCATATTATTAAAGATCCCAATACCACAACAGATAAATGCAGACTTTGCAAACAATAAATAGAAACAGTAGACGTCGTCACAAGCAGATGTAGAATACTAGCAAGTACAGAATACCCCAAAAGACATGACAATGTAGCAAAAATAATATATCAACAGCTTGCCATACAACATAAACTAATAAAACAACATGTTCCCACATACAAGTATGCACCACATAATGTACTGGAGAATGATGAATACAAATTATACTGGAACAGAACCATTATAACAGATAAAACAACACCACATAACAAACCTGACATCATACTCACCAATAAAAAGAAAAAATTAACACAACTAATCGAAATATCCATATCCGATACAACAAATATACAGAAGAAAACAGGAGAAAAAATTGAAAAATACATCCAACTGGCTGAGGAAGTCAAGGACATGTTGCATCAGGATAAAGTTGACATTTTACCACTTATACTATCAACTACAGGAGTCATACCACACAGTATCCACCAGTACATCAACGCAATACAGCTACATCCAAACATATGTATGCAACTACAGAAATCTGTAATTATTGATACATGTTCAATTACCCGAAAGTTCCTAAATGCAATGTATCATATACCGTACAGTTAAAAGGAAGTCACACTTGATCAAGGTCTGCGTCACTTTCCATTTTTAACCAGACATAACGTCTGAGACAGGAAAAAGAAATAATAATAATTGTATAGAGACAACAGAACAAATCCACAGAACCAGCAGCCTGTTATCACTCACAACTATCTGTAAGTTCATACTGTACCAGATTTGTATGTGTTCTTAGCAGTTCGTACTGTACAAAATTTGTGTGTGTTATTAGCTTTGCCCTTAACCATGATTACCCACAATTCCATTGGGCAGAGACTGGAAACACTAAATACCACTCCCATGGAACTACACCCTATATTGCTCAGCATTGTAATTGTACATGATGAACCCAACTTTACTAACAAAATTTTGTAAGTTGTTAAGGGATATTTTCTGAGCATTTTTTCATAAGGGACCCACAATGTTTGATAGCTCATTACTGAGTAATAATGCAATTATGATGTATTTTGTTTGTCACCCCATTTACTTTTGTTTCTGCAGAAATAACTTCATAACATTAAAAAAGCCTACAGTATGAATTCACTAAAATATACAATACAAAACTCAAGTTTCTCATAGGCATCTACATGAAGATGCAAAAACTTTAAAATTTGGTTACCATCACTGCACGAACAGCTGAGCATAGTATCTGCGTGCACTCTTTTATTTTGTTCAGTGAACCCATTCACAAAGTTCAGTAACCATATCCCTACTGCTGTGAATCACTGTTCACGTATAACTAACACTGCCAGAAAAACAAACCTGAGGCAGAACCAGACAGAGCCAAATGCAGACTGAGAGTAAAGAGTAAAGTGGGCATTACTTTCGTCATGGAGGTCTCCAGTGCCATATTTTAGATGGCCATCTTTCCTTGGGCATCCTTATAAGATGTCCATACCATGTTAACCATTTATTTTCACTTGTCTCTACAATATCCGTTGTAACTCTGATCTGTTCTGGTAACACTTCATTTCTTATTTTGCCACTTCTTGTTACACTATGTGAGCAGAAGTATCCGGACACCTGTCTAAAAATGACTTAAAAGTTCATGGCACCCTCCATCGGTAATTCTGGAATTCAATATGCTGTTGGCCCACCCTTAGCCTTGATGACAGCTCCCACTGTCGCAGGCATACATTCAATCAGGTGCTGGAAGGTTTCTTGGGGAATGACAGCCCATTCTTCATGGAATTCTGCACTGAGGAGAGGGTGTCAATGTTGGTCAGTGAGGCTTGGCACAAAGTCGGCATTCCAAAACATCCCAAAGGTGTTCAATAGGATTCAGGTCTGGACTCTGTGCAGGCCAGTCCATTACAGGGATGTTATGGTCGTGTAACCACTCCCCCACAGGCCGTGCATTATGAACAGGTACTCAATCGTGTTGAAAGGTGCAATTGCCATCCTCGAATTGCTCTTCAACAGTGGGAAGCAAGAAGGTACTTACAACATCAATGTAGGCCTGTGCTGTGATAGTGCCACACAAAACAACAAGGGGTGGAAGCCCCCTCCATGGAAAATGCAACTACATCATAACACCACTGCCTCCAAATTTTACTGTTGGCACTACACACACTGGCAGATGACATTCACCGAGCATTCGCCAACCCACACCCTGCTGTCAGATCGCCACATTGTGTACTGTCATTTGTCACTCCACACAATGCTTTTCCACTGTTCAGTCATCCAATGTTTACGCTCCTTACGCCAAGTGAGGCGTTGTTTGGCATTTGCCAGCATGATGTGTGCCTTATGAGCAGCCACTCAACCATGAAATCCAAGTTTTCTCATCTCCTGCCTAACTGTCATAGGATCCTGATGCAGTTCGAAATTCCTGTGTGAATGGTCTGGATAGATGTCTGCCTATTACACATTGTGACCGCCTTCAACTGTCGGCGGTCTCTGTCAGTCAACAGATGATGTCAGCCTGTACGCTTTTGTGCTGTACATGTCCCTTCTCATTTCCACTTCACTATCACATTGGAAACGACCTAGGGATGCTTAGGGGTGTGGAAATCTCACATACAGATGTATGACACAAGTGACACCCAATCACGCGTGACGACGTTCGAAGTCTGTGAGTTCCGCGGAGCGCCCCATTCTGCTCTCTCATTAAGTCTAATGACTACTGACATCACTGATATGGAGTACCTGGCAGTAGGTGTCAGCAAAATGCACCTAATATGAAAAACTTATGTTTTTGTGGGTGTCCGGATACTTTTGATCACATAGTGTACTTCACAACTTCATCACCAAAACTCCACTTCCATTTCTTGTAATTTCTTCTCATTTATCCTGGAAACTTTCCACAGTTGAGCACCATAGAAAGCAATGTTCTCAACTATAGTTTTGTATATCCCGCTTTTCAAATTATTTGGTGGTGTTTGATTCCAAACATTCGAGGGTTCGATTCCCTCTCTTCTTCATCGAAGAGTTTCACTGCCTGGGCTACTCTCAGGGTGCGCCTTCGACGTGGAAGATCCCTGCCGTGTCGTCTGTTTGCCGCCGCCGCCGCCGCCGCTTGGTCGCCGCCTTCCGGTCCTTGCAGCCGCCGCCGCCGTCGCCGCCTGCCGGGGCTCGCCGCCCCCGCCTGGTCGCCGCCTGCCGGTGCTCGCTGCCCCCGCCTGGTCGCCGCCGCCGCCGCCGCCGCCGCCGCCGCCTGCCGGTGCTCGCCGCCTGCTGGTGCTCGCCGCCGCCGCCGGTGCCCGCCGCCGCCGCCGCCATCCGGTGCCGCCTGGTCGCCACCATCGCCGCCGTCCTGACCCTGGTCTACGGCCGTCTTCGTCTTCATCCGTCTTCGCCCTTGTCTGTCCCCGGTTTCTGTCCTCTCCTCTTCGTTCTGTTCGTTCTTGTTTCTCTCTCCCGTCATGTCCGCCCCCACCACCACTGTCACTACTACCACCACCGCCATTGTCTATACCTCCCCTTCCGCCGCCTCCACCACATAACTTGGTGTGCCCAGTCCCACCTCCCTCCTTCCATTCCCCCTCTCCTCACTCTCCCTTCACCCTCTATCTTTGTCGCCCCCTCTCCCGCTTCTTCCTCCCGCTCCTCTCGTTCTGATCCCTTCCCCCCACTCCCCCAGCCTGTCACTGCAGCTCCAGCTCGGGTGGTGGCCCGTCGGGCCACTGCCCACACCCAGCTCTCCCCGTCACCTTCGCCATCACCGCCGCCACTGCCACCGTCATCGTCATCGTCGCCGTCGCCTTCACCGTCACCATCACCATCTCTGGCGCCGACTCCGGCCCCGGGACCTGCCCCTCAACGCCACATTCCCGTTGTTCCCATCCCCCACACCTCCTCCACCGCCGTCAAGCGCCCCGGTGGCACCCCTGCTTCCTCTGCTTCCAAAAAGGCTGCGCCTCGTCCTCCTTCCCCCACCCATGATGCCATGGAAGTCTCCCCGCCTGTCCCTGCCCCCTCATCCTCCTCCTCTCCCCCTTCCTCCTACCGCTACCTCCTCTCCCGTCCTGATCCCTCTCTCCTTGAAGCCCGGAACCTCACCCTCTTCCTTCGCCAGCATTGTCCTGGTGCCCCCATCTCCCTCCTCACTCCTCGCCGAGATTCTGTTCTCATCTCCTCCCCCAGCCCAACCCTCCATACTGACATCCTCTCCCGTCTCCCCATCACCCGTTTTGGTCCCAAGGCCTCCCTTACCCCTGCTCCTTCTCCATCTCCCACCCGCCAACCCCAACCCCCGCGTCGCCCGCCGACCCTCACCGCCGTGATCACGCGGCTCAGTCCGTCGATCACGGAGGAGGAGGTGTTGGCGGAGCTCCAGGCCCATCCCACGCTGGAGGTGCGGGCGGTCCGCCGCATTTTCAACTCGGCCGGCCCCACCCGCCTTATGCGGGTTTTCTCTGAGGACGCCCCCTCCATTGACCGTCTCCTGAAGGAGGGTGCCCTCCTCTTCCACCAGCGGTACAAGGTCGACCCTTCCCGTTCCCCTCCTCAATCCCTGCGCTGCCAGAGGTGTCTGCGCTATAATGCGCACCCCACAGCTGAGTGCCGCGAGGCCCCCACCTGCCCGCATTGTCGGCAGGCGCACTTCCTCCGGCAGTGCCCTAACCTCCAATCCCCTCCCTCCTGTAATACCTGCAATCTCCCTCATCCCACCTACTCCCAAAAGTGTAAAGCCCGACCCCCTCCAACCACTCCTGAACTCACCGTACCTGTCCGTCCTCTGGACGCCCCCACCCCTCCTGGCAATTCCCTTCGTCCCCCACCCACCGCTGAGGACATCATCAGGTTCCTCACCATCGTCCTCCAGAATGTTCATCCCTTTCAGCGCCCTCACACCCTCCAGCAGATCTCCCTTGCTGCCCGTTCCATCTTCCAACTCAAGATGTACGCCACCTACTCCAACAACCAGGCCCATTTCACCTTCTCCCGTCTTGACACCCTCGTTTAAATCCCAGTCATGGCGCGACAGCAACGTATCCTTTTCAACAACATACGCTCCCTTCCCGCCAACAAAAACCTGTTCCTGCACACCCTTGCCACCCACCACGTGGATGCCTTCCTCCTCAATGAAACCTTCCTGCAACCCCAACACACAGTCCACACTTCGCCCTACCTCCTCCACCGCTCCGATAATCCCCTCCCGATTGCGCGTGGCGGAGTTGCCATTGGTCACCACCGCCAGATCCCCGTTCGGCTCCGACCTCTCCTTCCCGACCCCACCGAACACCTGATCCTTAGTCTCTTCTTCCCCGGCCTTACCGTTACCTGCGCCACCATCTATGTCCGCCCCAACGCTCCTATTCCCTTCGACTTCCTCTCCCACGTCGATCGTACCTTTTCCTCCTACGTGATCGCCGCCGACCTCAACATCCATAGTCGTTCTGCTGCCCAGCTACGGCGATGGCATCGGTTCCTCTCCACCCTTCAAGGTGACCTCGTCCCCATCCCCCGGCATACCCGTCCTGAATCCAACTCCACTCCTGATGTTATCCTCTCCTCCCCCAACCTCCTTGGCCGCATCACGGTGGATGTCCTGGAGCCTATTGGTAGCGACCATCTCCCTGTCCTCCTCACCGTTTCAGACGGTCGTCGCCCTCGCCCCGACCCTCGTACTGACCCTCCCCCTAAGTATGTCCACGACTATTCCCGAGCCGACTGGACTGCCTACCGGGATACCCTTTCCACCCAGGTCGATAGCCACCCTCTCACCTACCACCACCCTGTCGATGTCACCCATGCCGCCTCCTTTCTCCAGCGGACCTTGTCTGAGGCCGTGGAGGCCCACGTTCCTACTGTCGCCATCCACCCCCACCGTCCTACCTTACCCCCACAGGCCGTTCTCCTCCTCCGTGAATCCCGTCGTCTCTACCGTGCCTTCCTCCGCACGCGTGACCCGGCCACACTACGACGCCACCGGCAACTCCAGCGACACGTTCGTAATTTGCTCGCGGCTAAGAAACGCCGGGACTGGCGACAGACATGCACCCGTTTAAATGCAACCCTACCAATCAACTCGTCCAAGTTCTGGTTGGCCTTCCGTCGCCTTACTGGAACTAAACCCTCCCCCTATTATCCTCTTCTCCATGATGATCACCCTTTCCCTGACTCCCTTAGTAAGGCCAATCACTTTGCCTCCTACCTCTCCGATGTATTTTCCGTCCCCGATGATCCCCAGTTCGATTACTCCCTCTTCCCAGATATCCGCGATCGAACTGACACCTCTTCCCCTCCCCTCGCTCCTGGCTTCCAGTACTTGGACAACATTACACACACGGAACTCAATGCCTCTATCACTACACAGGATCTCATTGATACACTCCGCACAAAACGCAACACCGCTCCTGGTCACGATCGTGCCACCTACCGTCACCTTCGTGAAGCTCCTGTCTCTTTCCTCTCCACCCTGGCCAGGCTGTACAATGTAGTCCTGTCCACCGGTTACTACCCCGACCTGTGGAAAACCTCCCGTATCCTCATGTTCCTTAAACCTGGCAAACCGCCGTCCGCCGTCTCCTCCTACCGTCCCATCAGCCTTACCTCGGTCTTCAGCAAGGTCCTAGAATCTATCCTCACCCGCCGCATCCACCAGCATCTCCGCCAGCACCGCCTCCTTCCCGTCACCCAGTGTGGCTTTCGGCCATCCTTCTCTTCCGACGATCTTCTCCTTCACCTCACTCATCTCCTTTCCGAACAGCTTAATTCCCGTCGCTCCGCCATCTTCCTCTCACTTGACCTCGAACGCGCTTATGACCGCGTCTGGCATTCCGGTCTCCTCTTCAAGCTCCAAACCTTTGCCCTTCCCATTAACTACGTCCGTCTGATCGGTTCCTTTCTCTCATGCCGTCCTTCCTATGTCACCATCCATAACACCGATTCCTACACCTTTTTCCCCTCCGCCGGTGTGCCCCAAGGCTCCGTCCTCTCCCCCCTTCTGTACCTTTTGTACACGGCGGACATGCCGCCGCCGTCGCCCTTCGTCCACCTCCTCCAGTTTGCCGATGACACCGCCTTCCTCGCCCTTGCCCCCACCCTGCAACGCTCCCAACGCCTTCTCCAATCCCATCTTGACCGGTTCACCGCTTGGTGCACCCAGTGGTTGCTCAAGGTCAATCCCTCCAAAACCCAGGCGATCATTGTAGGCAACACCACCCCTTCCTTCCGCCTCCTTGATTTCTATCTCACCATCTATGGCCGTCCTATCGCCCTCACTCCCACCCTTAAGTACCTTGGCGTCACCCTCGACCGTCGCCTCTCCTGGACTCCCCATCTCCAGACAATCCAAGCCAAGGCACGTTCCCGACTCCGTCTCCTCAAGCTCCTTTCCGGCCGCACGTGGGGTCTGGACCCCTCCACAATCCTCCACACCTATAAATCCCTCATCCGCCCTATCCTTTGTTACGCCCATCCAGCCTGGATCTCCGCCCCCCCTACCTTCTATAAATCCCTCCAAATCCTTGAACGCCATGCTCTCCGCCTTGCCTATCGCATCCGTCTCCCCTCCCCCACGCGGATCCTGTATGATCTCATCCCCTTCCCCCACCTCCTCCTTTTCCTTGAAAGGATACGTATCCTGTACACCTCACGTAAACTTGATCCTCCTCACCCGCTCGTTTCCCCGCTCCTCTCCCACCCCCGCCCGCTGCCGCGCCTATATTCGCACGTCCCACCCGGTCTCCATCTCTCCACCCTCCATACCCTCTCGCAAGGTGGCTTCCGCCAGCTCCCTCTCTCTGATGATGTTCTCGTCCCCTCCATCTACCCCTCCTATCAACTTTGACCCTGCCCCACCCCCCACTTCCCGTGTCCTTTCCTTTCGGCACCCTCCCTCCCTTCTCTTCTCTTCCCTTCTTTTTCCATCTCCCTGTCCCCTCCCTTCCCCCTCTTCCCCCGGGCTTCCTCTCCCCCTTCCTCCCTCCCCCCTATCTCCCCTGCCCGTGGCATCTCTGCTCTCCCCTCTCGCTCTCCCACTCCCCTTCCTCCTCCTCCTCTCTTGGCAGGTCCCCGGACTCGCACACGTATAGTGAACATTCGCGCGCCGGAGATCGTCGCCTTTTGTGCTTCGTGTGTGTGACGTCATATAGTGTTTTTGGTGTCCGCCGTCCCACTCCTATGTTCACTTGTGCCGTCGGACTCACCAGTGTTTTGTGCGCCGTGCCAACGTGTTTTCAGTGTTGTTATCGTCACATGTGAACGACTCCGTGTTTTTTTATGTCTCTGTGACCTCTCTCTTTTGCCCGTCACTTTGTTCATTGTCATTCACCATGTTTTATACTCTTGTAAAACGCTATGGCTGAAGAGCGGCGTAGTGTGCCGCTGCCAGCCTACCTGAATTGTACAGGTTTTAAAATAACAATAAAGTAAAAAAAAAAAAAAAAAAAAAAAAAAATTGATTCCAAATAATAGAGTTTAGCAGCTTAATTCACACCTTTCCCTTTCCTATTCTATGCTTTATTTCTTTATTGATTCCACCTTTATCCAAAATGATTGTCCATAATTATTTATATTATTGACTACACTTTACTGTGGATCCATCATCCATAACAAGAACCCTTCCTGTACCTCCGACAACAAAGTATTCTGTCTTTGTAAAGTTAATTTTCATGCCCCACTGCTCATATTCTTCTTTAAGCTTTCTTAACATGTATGACACATCCTCATCTTCCTTAGCAAAAGTGACATGATTGTCGGCGAAATATGGGGAGAAAAGGATGTCATCACCTACTCAATTCCCATGTTTTTGCACTTTCTTATCCAATTTTCAAAAATACAGGGAGCACATAATGACCGGGAACACTTTCAATTATCCACTGCACAAGAACCAAACATTATACATATAGCATACATATGTCATTTTGAAAAGAAACCCTGAAAGTATATATATATATATATATATATATATATATATATATATATATATATATATATATATATATATATATTAAAAAAAAAACACACACACACACACACACACACACACACACACTGCCACAGACTAGTTTGGTAATTTGCCAATAATGAGCGACTACACCATAACACCACTGCCTCTAAATTTTACTGTTGGCGGAAACATGGCAAGTTCAGGTGTGGATCGAGCTTTCTGTGTGTTGGAGTTCAACAAAAAAAAGTATGCTACAGCTGTTCATCAGATATTGAGAACCAAGTACGGTAAGAAGCCACCAACAAGGAAGGCCATTTACCACTGACACAACAAATTCATTACGTCAGGTTGCTTGTGCCCGGCAAAGAGAAGTGGACGTCCCAGTGTGAGTGAAGTGAATGTGGAGGGACATTCATAAGGATTCCAAAGAAATTGGTGTGTTGTGCATCCTGTGAATTCGAAATGGTTCCAGTGACACTGTGAAAGTCCTGCATGTGAAGTTCATGGGTACCTGAACACAGAGCTGCCGCATCGCTGGATCGGCCATGCTACAGAAGGGGACAGCTGTTTCACGAAATGGCCTCCCCGATCACCAGATCTCACTCTGTGTGACTTTTTTCTGTGGGGACACATTAAAGATCTGGTGTATGTACTGCCTCTACCATGTGATGTAGCAGAGCTCCAATAGAGAATACAGGAAGCGACTGTCACAGTCGACGATGCCATGCCGGCATGGCTATGGCAAGAATTCGGTTATCTTATTGACGTGTGCTGAATCACTCATGGTTTGCATATCGAATGTTTGTAAAAATACTTTCAGAGTTTCTTTTCAAAATGCAATCTGTATGACATCTGTACAATGTTTATTCCTTGTGTAAAAAATAATTGAAAGTGTTCCTGGACTTTATGTACATCCTGTATTTTAAAGAGGGTAGGCGCTAAGCAGCATCTCTTGCTAACCTTAAGTTTCTGTGAGAGTAACTTCCCAACTTTAACACAACAAGTAAGCTTTGTACATAAGATTTATGAATGTTCTGGTTGTTCCTTGCTTCCCACATTCTACAAAATGGTACATTATTGTAGGCCTTCTGCAAGTCTGTAAAAACCATCTCTCTCCAAGTCACGGGCCAGTTGCTCGCCAGTCACCTGTCTAATGGCGCAGATATTATTGACACAAAACCTTCATGCCTGAAAGCCACTCTTTTCTTCTACTTCCTCAGTTTCTTTCTTACTTCTAGGTTTAAGGGTATTACCATATAGAGTCTGTATAGAATTGAGAACTGTGATGCCTCAGTAAAGCAATCATTGATGCTTCCCTTTTTAAATACATTTGTGATGAACCCTTCTTTAAACTTGATAGGGATTTCCTCTCCACTAAGACAGAGATTAAATGTTCAAACAACATGTTCGGCCTAGTCTTCAATAACTCCATATATACAGCTCCAGAACCTGGTGCTTTGTCATTTTTGAATTGTTTAACTGTACCCTGTACTTCCAGTGTTGTTATCTCCTGGATTTCTGTGTCATGTACATTGCCTGCAAAGGGGCATATATCATGAAATTTGGATCAATCTTCTTAAACAGTTCTTTGTAGTATGTCTTCCCTCTATCTATACTCATCAGCTGTAAGATTATACTACTTCTGTCCTTTATTCATAGCTGTCTTATCATCTTCTTTACTTATTTGTACTTTTAACTTCCTGTGCAGTTATTAATTTCTATACATTTAAAGTCCCACACAGCATTTTTTTGTCTGATTACTGCTTTCTTTGCCCCTCATGTCAGTGTTACATACCTGCTTCTATAATCAGTCTTATTGCTTGTAAGCCATCTGTTATAGGCCTCCATATACTCCTTCACTTTTGCAGCAGTATAATCATCCCACCAATCATTTCAAATTTGCCAGACATGTTCTCAGGTACTCCAAGACTTTCAAAGGCAGCATCATGAGTAGCTCTCACAATTGTCTTATACACTACTTCCACTGTTGTATCATCAGTCTGATGTAGCTTCTCATTCAATCTCAGCTTCTATAAGAAGACAATTGAAGGATCCTGCAGTTAATTTAAATTATACTGTGGTTGGTCCAGTTTCTCTCTATTCTCGTTCGTTATTTGATTTACCAGTTATTCTTCAGCATCTTTCTGTAGCATCACATTTCAAAAGCTTCTGTTCTCTTGTCTGAAATGTTGATTGTCCATAATTCTCTTCATTGCAAGGCTATCCTCCAGACAAATACTTTCAGAAAAGACTGAGTGAAGTGGCACAATGGTTAGCACACACAACTTGCATTTGGGAGGATGATGGTTCAAATCTGTTTCCAGCCATTCAGATTTAGGTTTTCGGTGATTTCCCCAAATTGCCCCAAGTAAATGCCAACATGGTAATTTGAAATGGCATGGCCAATTTCTTTCCCAGTGACCTTGACCTTGACAGTGTGTTAAACTCTAATCTTTCCTCCTTTCTTCCTTCAGAAAAGAATTCCAAACACTTAGATTTAAGATCGATGATAGCAAATTTCATGAAACATGTTTTTAGGAAATGTCGGTGGTCATAAAAATGATTAAAAACATAACGCAATCTATACTACATAAAACATTTTATTTTAAAAAAAGGGTGACCAGTTTCAACTAATATCTGACCATACTCAGACCATTACATACTCCATACTGACTGCTGGAGCTGGTGGCGTGGAACACTAACTGCTCTTGTCTAGTGTGAAGAACAACTGCTCTGTTTTTAAAATAAAATATTTTATGAGTCTAGAGTGTTTCTATTTTATTTTTAATAACAGATTTCTCTTTCTCAGAAATGCTCTTCTTGCTATTGCCAGTCTGCATTTTATATTCTCCCTACCTTGGCCATCATCAGTTATGTTGCTGCCCATAGTAGAATCTAGAACATTTTCTGAAGTAATATCTTAGGAACTGTATTGTGCCCGATGACCTCTTTTATTGCACATGAATAGATTCCAAGAGCTCTTATTACTTATTTTGATTAGATGCTGTGGTGAGTCAGTCTATTGTGACCGCTGCGCAACGGGGGAGTGAAAGCCACCTGTTGGTGTTTCGAGCACATAACATGGTAAGATAATTATGTAAGTGGAGCAGAGATGAATGGGCAATCTTTGTTGTGATGATATGGTGACAAATGGTGAAATCCTGTGACATAAGCGACTTTGACAAAGACTAAATTTTTATGGCCCAACAGCTTGGAATGAGCATCTCGGTAATGGCAAAGCTTGTCAGCTGTTAGTTTGCTACTGTTGCGAACATACACAGGAAGTTGTTGATAGTGAAACTACAATTACGTAACGAGATGTTGGTCGTCCACACCTCATCACAGGATGTGCAGGCCTCTGACCACCTCGTTCTGTGCTGAGGCATGGAGATCAGGGGCTTGCCCACTCTGTAAAACAGGGTATATGGTGCTCTGTTGCAAATCTGAAGACAGAACACAATGCTGGTGCGAGCGCAAAGGTTTTAGAGCACACGAGCACACCATTCAGTGCACATTCTTGAACATGGGGCTCCACAGCAGATGACCCCCTACATTTTCCCATGTTGACCCATTGGTATTGCCAGTTAAGATTACAGTAGGCATGAGAGCATCAAAATGAGACCATGAATCAGTGGAAATGTGTCGCTTGATAAGATGAATCACATTATTGTTTCTCCAGGTTGACAGTTGTGTCTGGATACACTGTCATCTGTGTGAATGAGTGCTCGCAATATACAGAGCCATGTATAGAGGCCAAAGGTGGCAATATTTCACTATGGGGGACATTCATTTGGGCTCCCATGGAACCTGCAGTACTAATTGGTTTCATCATGAAGGCTGTAGACTATGTAGACATTATTGTGGACCATCTACATCCCTTCATGCATGATGTCTTCTCCAATGGCAATGACGTCTTCCATCAGTATAATTGTTGATATCACAAGGCCAGAATTATGCTACATTGGTTTGAGGAGCAAGATAGTGAACACGCATTGAGGTTTTGTCCACCAATTTCACCTCACTTGAACCCTATGGAACATATCCCGGATACTATCAAGTGCCAGATCCTTGTCCACAAACCACTGGTCTGTAATTTACTGGAATTGCATGATGTGTGTAGACATCAAGTGCTGCATACCTCCAAAAACCTACCAAGGACTTTTCAAATCCATACCATGCATAATCACTGCTGTATTGCATCCAAAAGTAGATCAACATGCTATTAAGCAAGTGGTCAGATTGTTTTGACTCATCGTTGCATTTGGAAGTGCCATCTAAACATCCCGCCTACAAAACCCCTTTCCCCACCCCACCCCCACCCCTTCTCGAAAAGATCACTCTATTGCAGAAATTGACTCTAGCTCTAAATGTCAAAGAATGTAAATTTATCTTTATCATAGAACATGAAAGAACATTATTTATGAGTTGCAAGTGCTCATGTACCTGCATGTGCAAATTATGTGGCACTGATACTCATGACAGTATACTTTTAATGATCTGATGATGTCAGCAAGCTGAAACTGGTCATTGTAGGCTCTATAATAATGTGCAATCAAGATGAACATTTATGAATAATTCATATTATGCCATGATGGCAGGTGGTGCACGTAGCAGGTATTGTGGATCCACGATACCTGCTCCATTCACCAACGCAGGCCATAATGGTGTAACATGGTCTGAAGATGGTCACATTTGGATCAAAACCAGTTACCATCGCCAGTAAATAATTTATGAATAAAGTGCCAAACATGATTGTGGCCTCATTTATAGACTTCATGTCTTCAATTGATAAATTTCATGTGTGTGCTAATAATCTGTGCTGGTCAACACTTAGAAGGAGCATACCAAAACCTGTTTAAGATGTGTTAATATCATTCTGCCCTCTTATGTTTCTGTCATGTAGAGACTGGTTTACAAAAAGTCAGTCTTTCCATCCCCCACTTAGGAATGGGACAAAAAGAAACCTGAATACACATACAATAAAAAGTACTCTATGGTATGCATAGTACAGTGATTTTCAAGCTTTATATGTTGAGCAATGCAGTAATGTGGTGCATACTTCATATACATATGTGCATTGCCGGGTCTGTATGTATCAGTTTAGGGATTTGCATAAAATCTCTACATGTTTTCAAACCAGATTTCCAAAGACTTTGTGTTTATAAAACTAACTAAAATTGTGGAATTGATACTGTTCTTTGTGTCACTAAACTTTTCCTCTCACTGTTCATTTTGTTCACTCCAACTTAAATTCATAAAAAGGATTTATTAAAAAATCCTTCTCCTCTGGATTGTATTATTAATCTCTTACAATAATATATTATTATCTGCAACAGACTGTAATATTTGCACTATAATCCTCATAGACAATTTTCATTTTCAGAATTTGATACTTTAGTATCCGGTGTGATTCAGATACCCCACCTGGCCTGAGTATCGATAGGAAGAACATGTCAGATATACTTCGGCTCCAGAAAGCAGCCATGAATTTCACCCACATGAATGGCAAGCATGTAAGATGCTGCCACCCTCTGACAAGTGTTAACCAGCACACACTGCAGCTTGGCTATTGCAGACCTGTCTCTCACTTAGTCACTGAAACCTATAGTCATGTGCCATGGGATAGTAGACTTTTGACCTTGGCTGATATACATTCATGATTTGGATTGCTCTCTGGATTGTTGTATACACTTAAGAGGACTTTGCTACACTCTGGACGTACTTCGCGATCTCTGCTGTCATTTGTTTCTGGAACAGTCATTTTTGTTGTGACGACCTCCATGTTACCACCAGTGTGTTATCTTAAACTGTGTTGTACTTGCAGAGAGTAGGACAGAAGAGATACCTGATTTTGTTTTGTTACGTTTGGTAATCGTTAGCTACCTGATTCATTGTGAACTTATCTTTTCTTTGAATATTGACAAGTGATTTCCAGTTGTACTAAACAGTACAGTGGTCAAGGAACCTACTGGTATATTTGATTTGGACATGTGTAAAGCTTCCCCCTCCGCCCCTCGCCCTATAGCTGATTAGCCACATGATATGTTTGGTGAAAGAGCTCAGTTTGTGCTCCAGTGTTAGGGTTTTTTCTTTGACTTTGTCTTGCAGTGTTCCATAGTACGATCTTGCTGTAATGGTTAGTAAATTGTTGTTGTAATAAAGAATACTTTGAGGATGTATTAATAATTTTCTCTTTTAGCATAATATTTACTTGACTTACTAGCAAATTTTCACTAGTTATCACCCAGTTTGTTTCTGTGTCTATTCACTGCTGTTTGGGCAGTTGGTGAGTGTGATGCCAACTGCACCCACAGCTGTTTTTTTACTCTGGGAGTAGTGCTCTTATTCATTTGAAGTACTTGTAATTGACAGTGCCATACACTTTTTCTCATTGGTCTTTCACAAAAGCATGAAGAGTTTTTCAGTAACATTCAGCATTATTGGTGAGTAGGACAATTGAAGTGCACTGCATCAGCCATTACTGACAAGGGTCCTGTTTCTGCATAATAATAAATTGCTGGATAAATTGCTTAAATTTTTTATGCAAAAGTCATTTTGTTTGCTTACCAGATGTTGCCTGAACAAGTCTTGTTTTGAAGCTTCCTGGCAGATTAAAACTGTGTGCCGGACCGAGACTCGAACTCGGGACCTTTGCCTTACGCGGGCAAGTGCTCTACTGACTGAGCTACCCAAGCATGACTTACACCCCGTCCTCACAGCTTTAATTCCGCCAGTACTTCATCTCCTACCTTCCAAACTTGACAGAAGCTCTCCTGCGAACCTTGCAGAACTAGCACTCCTGGAAGAAAGGATATTGCGGAGACATGGCTTAGCCACAGCCTGGGGATGTTTCTAGAATGAAATTTTCACTCTACAGTGCAGTGTGCGCTGATATGAAACTTCCTGGCAGATTAAAACTGTGTGCTGGACCGAGACTCGAACTCGGGACCTTTGCCTTTCACGGGCAAGTGCTCTACTGACTGAGCTACCCAAGCACGACTCACGCCCCATCCTCACAGCTTTAATTCCACCAGTATCTCGTCTCCTAACTTCCAAACTTCACAGAAGCTTTCCTGACAGTGTTCCTCATACCTAAATTTCTGGCACTGTATGATGAAATTCTGTGAGTGTGACTTAATTCACTGTCAGTGGCACAAAATTTGAAATAAATGGCTGTTTTGAACCTCTAAGTCCAACAAGAGACATTAACAAGCCCAGTTCTGCATCATATAAATGCAGAGATAATGAAATATGGAATAAGAGTCATAATTATGTTCAGGAATTTGCATGGTCATGTAATTGTGGAATTCTGCAATGTCATAAAGCTGGTAACCATAATTCAAAATAGGGTTGATTGTACTGAAAGTTGTCATTTATGTATTCTCTGTTTTTTTAATTAAAGCTCTTATAAGTGCTATTCCAAATATCCTTATACGGTATATTATGTCTCTAAATGCTTCTATATCAGCACATCTCCCCATGTTTTTCTCATCTATGTTATTATCGTGCCTAGAGGAAAAAATACCCCTTGTGAGCCGAGAAAAACTACACATATCAAAAGTTCATTATTTGTCTATTTCTGCTGTTATTTTTATTTTTCAGCCTTTCCTTTCCTTTCCTTTGTGCAAAACAAACCAGAATTTTCAATAGTTCCTTATCCAAATAAATTTTTCCCTCTCATGTCAAATGTGTTTGATTTTGGTGTTGCTGTGTCATTATATTTCAATAAATGTGCATGCTGGTGTAGCTGGCAAAGTATACCAGGCGTTAAGTTTACTTAAGCTGGACCTCTTTAGTCTTTTAGGAAAACTGTACTTATGTAAATACATAAAGCAGAATATTTTATTGTCTTTATTTACATTTTTATTTTAGCATATGTTGTGTTTTAAGTGTTGGGCAAGGAAACTTTATACATTAGTTAGTTAAATATCATAAGTGGGTAAATGATTTATGTGACCTCATCTCTGTTTTTATAGCACATAGTAAATACTAGCAAATAATCCTTCTACAACCACACAATAATACTAGCAGATTCCCTACTATTTTTCTATGTTGTATGTAGCTTTAGACAGCAACTCAAAGTAAAATAGGCATGAAGTGAATTGTTGCTCTTAATGTCACATTGTATTAGCCTTCATATTGTTGGGAGATGTTTCTAGAAATGACCAGAGATCAAACTTTAGAGTCAAAGTTCTGTGGACAGGCATTTACCCTCTGGATCCCCAAATGAGACAGCAAGTAGGATTGTGTACCGTACGTGAGTTTATCACTATTTGAGATAAACTGAAATAGTAGCTCTTGCACAGTGAACATGGTTTTATAAATACAAGTGTGTGTGGGGCCATGTTTATTATTTTCAGTATTACATTATATAGTCTTCCTAGTTCCATGAATTTTTTATGTTCTCTGTAGCTTTTCAGTGTTTAAACTATTATTTGACATATTTGTCTTCTGTTTCATTGTTACATTTTACAAATGATAAGGGAAACATTTATGCCTCTCAACATCTCAGGTTTTTGATAGTTGACCTGTTTTGCTGCATTGCATTTAGAATTTTTAGTACTTTGTATGCTTTTTACGTAAATTTTTTTAATTTTTATGGTTCATTTCTGTTGTAGGGAAGAAACATGAGAATTTAGCAGCAGTTCTGTGATATATTTCCACTGTTTTGTCATTGGACATCAGCTTTTAAGAAAAAGAAAAAAATCTAATCCCAAAAATATTAGTGGTTTGGACAATGCTCACATTGTAAAGTGTCACATTTAGAAGTCATCAACTGATAATTTTTGTCAAAACTGATGTGGTTTCAGGCAATGAAATGACATATTGTCCAGTACATTATTTTGTTTTATTTTCATTTGTTAATTAGGTATAACTGTAATTTGAACTTGAGTTTGTTTGGTAGAGCCACCATCACTTGAAAGTCATGTAATTTATGTAACATGCAGAAATAGTGAGAAATTTAAAATTAAGTGTACACTCAAAATATTCCAAAGAAAAATGGTGTCGTACTTATAGCAGGAAGTACAAGAAAAGCTCTAATTAAAACTTGTTTATTAATTGTTGGATTCTACTTAAATTTAATGTGCACTGTTTGGTTGTAATTACCTAAATACTTCTGGAAACAGTTTACCTTACTTAATGTGTTGTGTCAAACTGATTAAATTTCAATAATAAGTTGTACAAGTGACTTAGGAGTCTGTATGATGAAATATGTTGAGTGATACTGTTTTCAATTATTCAGAAATTTATATGAATATCACTGCTTGTGAACAAGATATTAAATTAATCAAGAAGAGTCTGTTGAAAATAATGTTTAGTGTTAAGTGCAAGAGGTGGTCATACCACCATACTGTAAGTTAATTTGCTTTTTGTTTCAGTAAATATTTGAATGTTCATAGCATATCTTTTCTGAACATGTTAGAATGAAGGTTCAGAGGAATAGTTATGAGATTCAGATTTTAGTAGGGGCAGGAGTTTTATTTGCTTTTTGAGTCTTACCTGATAGACAGTCCTGCAATGCAAAATCTGGCATTTGAGTTTCCCAGAGCCTTGTCAGATAGAGTTGCTTACTTTGAGTCTTGCACCTGATGTGTTGGGATTTCCTAATCTGCATAAAGTGGACTGTAGGGGAGTTATACAGGACACACTTAAGTTGTGCCTACTACATTCATTTGGGGTTACGGAATTTCCCTTGACTCTCTATTTGCTTTAGGTAGTCTCCCAGCCCAGGTACCATGCTACAAGAAGTCATGGCACCAGGCAGCTCTTTCAGAGAAGTACTATTGGGGGGATGACCAATATGAGTGTTTGCATTCTCCTCCAGATGTTGTGTTTGATGGAAAAGGTGGACTAGGCAGGATTAATTAAAGCTAAAAAACGTCCTTTGTCAATCTTGTTTCCACTACATGTAATAAGTGCATTCAAAATATTAAAAAGATACAAGGGGAAACCAATCAAAAGTGATCATAGAAGTTTACATCAATGGTACACACCTGACCTCAAAAAATTAAGAACACGTCACTAATCTTTATAACAGATCAAAGAACAGTGAAGAAGATGTACTTCAGTACTTTCAACTATAGAAGAGGTACAGATCAGAAATTATAAAACAGAGACAGATGGAAAATGATAATTGTATGCAGCAATCACAAAACAAATGCAAGGCTGCTTGGAACATTATCAAATTATCTTGGTAATACTAACAGAACTGCATATGATATGACCAGTATCACACCTGATGAAATGAATAACTTCTTTATTAATTCTGGTAACAAAGAACACCCAGCTCTTAATAAACATCTCTGGGTGGGGGGGGGGGGGGGTGTGGAGGGGGGGGGGGGGAAGAGATATTCGTATTGCACAACAAACCTGCAATATCTACATACCTAGATTCACTGCCTGCGGACAATACTGTGCCCATTACAACTCCATCCAACACCCCCAGTATAATATGTTCATTTCTTTGTTTAACCTTTGCAGAGAAACAACAGCCTTTCTTCCATATACTGGTGTCCTGTTAGGATCGACTGTACTAAGGAAAATGATACAGTGAACTCATATTCTGCTTTAGATTGTTTGAGGGCAATGTAAAAACTGATTTGGGCTTCTGCAAGTCAGAATTTTACTACATCTCTTGCCAAGCAGTCTGTCATACACATGGTAAGCTGTCTGAATTGTGGAAAAACATTGCACTGGACATGAGCAGCACATAAGTTTAGGATTTACAGACAGTATCAGTAAAGATTGTGATGCTGACCACGGTCTCCTTAAAAAAAAAATTAAAAATAAACATAATACCAGAAAATGAGAGTAAAAAAAGCAAATTTCAACCAACAATACATATATAGAAACAGTTAGGATCCAAGAGCTGGAATATGAAGCTTCGACAGAATGCTGGTTCGTAACTGCGCTAGCCTCCTGGCATCAGTCCACAACTTACCTGATGATAACAAATCGGTCTGAAGTCCAAATATTTTAAAAGTTTGCCGCAATGATTCACCTGAGAATGTTTCAATCTGCTCTGTTGTAACTTGGAGGTATAAGTGACCTAGTCACTAGTCATAACATTACAGGTATTTCGCTGCACTCATTGTACACTTCTTTCTGTTTAACATAGTGGTGATGTGACTACATTTCTTTTGGAAGAGACTTTTTTTCAAATCGTAGACTGAGAGTATTGACATCTGGAAAACAGCAGTGCATTTAACTGTATTGACGTAGATACTGTGTACATTTTTTATCGCTGTTGGAGATTGTTATATACGCAAATTCCAAGGCATACTGTTAATGAGTAAATGGTAGCAGAAGGCAAGATCATTATATTAATGATTCACTTGGGGTAGATTATGAAGAAGTTAATGACACAGTCATTCAGTTTTCATTCAGGTATGTACTGCCATTGTTAACAATGATATTGACATGAAAATCTGCTGACAAGGAGTGTAGGTGCCCTCATACCTGCTTCGGTCAGAAGAATGGATGTGGATCCGTATTACATTTAGGAAGTGTGAAAGATTGTAGAGAGTGATGGTATGAAGAGGAACACTGCTACTAGACATACACATGTATCTAACTAACGAAAGCAGTCTGATGGTAAGACTAGACCTGTAACTTCCAGGACTGATGACCTCAGAAGTTAAGTCCCATAGTGCTCAGAGCCATTTGTAACTTCCAGGCAGATTCAAGTCCTGTACCAGACTGGAACTCAATCCAAAAACTTTCCTTTTACAGGCAGTGTTCTTACCAGTCGAGTTATCTGAGCATGACTCACAGTCTGTCCTTCAAAGCTTCACTACTTCCAGTCCCTCCCCCCAACTTTTGAAACTCTTACTTCCTTTAGTGCTCATTCAAAATGGTATGCAGGAGAGCTTCTGTGAAGTTTGGGAAGTAGAGGAGAGGTACTGGCAGAGGTAAAGCTGAAGCTGTACGATCAGAGTTTGTAAAGAACCAAGATTTCGACCAGTTAGAAAAAGTGGACTGTTTGATCTCACTTTTAGTAGTGAAGTATTTGTTGCCATCTTAATTTTACAATATGCAATGTATGGGTTTTGTGGAAGAATTTGATACACTGGAGCATTTTCAACTATTATATTTTTCTTATTTGAAACTAATGAGAACATTTTTGTAAGCTACAACTTGTGAACATAAAATCCCAGAAAAATAGTCATCCTGTCAGTTTCACTTTAAAAATAGAGAATGGTAAATGGGAACATAGTTTTAAAGAAATTGTTGCCAAAAATAATGTAAGCTTGATAATTTAAGTTGCTCAAGTAACAACAAATACCATGTGTACTTACAAAATCTTGAAATTCTATTTGCATTGTTGCAAACTGTAATTTATTATTCATTAGGTAAATCATCTTTCTTTTATGAAAATGTTAACTTCACCAAAAACATTTTTATTTGATACAAAATCATAATATGTAAATAAAATTACATAGATATAACATACTGGAAACTTCAATTTTTGATTCATTGTTGTTTTATATACTTTTTGTAACTATTTTTGCTCTAAGTTTTTTCTGCTAATAAAAACACGTAGTTTTGTCTACGTTTTCACTGATAAGGAAACCAGATGTTAACATAATAATTAGTATATAAAGCTCAGTCTGCATTGCCAATGAACTCTTGAATGCCTGTGCCTTAGAGGCTAAAAGACATGCCTAAAGTGTGTGTGTTTATTTTTGTGTATTTTGTAAAGAAAAAATTTTTGTAATACTTTCCCTAAACAGTTATCATTGACTGTTGTAGGTTCACTTTTACTACTATTTATAAAGTTTCTGTTCAATTTTCGTACTTCCAATAGCAATATAATTCATCATTTCACCATTACTTCACTTTTCTGACAGGGCTCTAACTCAGCTGATTAATTTTACTGTCTTATTTCTGTTCTATTTAGCAGCTTATTATCATATCACTGTTGTTATTCATCATTCGAACCATTCAAAGTGTACACTTTGTTTTTATTTTGTTTGTCGTCTTTACAATACTGTTGCATACAGATTATTCTAGCTCTGTTTAGTGAGGTTCTGTTCCTGATACCAGTCAGCTGTTTAATGACCACTGCCAAAGTCTACTGGCCTTGGCCTCCCCTCTCCCTTAATAGACATGCTCCTTTCACTTCTGGGAACCTCTGTTCCCCTTTTGCAGAGTGCCCCGCGATGCAGTGTCCCCGCACCCTCACTAGCCCAGCCCAGCCCTACAGTGGCATCCTTGCAAGCTTTGCAAGTGAGCACACTAAGCTCCATATTACACACCCAAATGTCCAGTCTCTGGCAAATCATCTCGACAAGTTCCATTACATATTTCAAGACATAGACAGCCATCTAATACTTCTGTGGGACACCTGGCTCAAACCAAGTATTCCCACAAGTTCAATAAATCTAGACGGTTACATCTTTGTTAGGCACGAAAGATGAGGAGGTGGAGTAGGGGTTTACATATGCCTTGATTTATCACGTACTGTGTTACATATCCAACAATAATGAAAATAAGCAAGTGGAATATATGTTCATAGGGATCAAATCCCTTAATAGGAAGTGCTTAATGCGTGTCCTCTACAAACATCCTAAAGTTCAAAACTGGTCTTTCAAGTCTCAAACTGAAGCATGAGCATAGAATTATACCTGTTGACACTAACAAATTTTCTATACGATAGTCCTTTCAGTATGAAATTTAAGCCAATGCTTTCTTCTTAAAATGTGTCGCTACTTCAGCCTGTTCCTATCCATCATACGAACAGTAGTCATGGTCTCATAGATACATTTTCAATGAAATCCCCAGGCTGAGTAATTTATATGTCTCAAATATCTGCACCTGGCATGTCCAGCCATGACATACTCTCTAGAATGTCCAGAAAGAGACTGCAATTTACTACTTACCAAGATTTCAGACTGTGAGGCAAACAGAGGAGCTACTTGATTGAGAAGTAGTGGTTCCAGTCTCTCAAACTGACATACAGCTGGGAGAGCGGTGTGGGTCTCGGGTTCAATTCTCGGCGGAGTCAGGGATTTTCACCTGCCTCGAGATGACTGGACGTTTGTGTTGTCCTTATCATTCATGAAAGTGGTAAGATTGGACTGAGCAAAGGTTGGGAATTTGTATGGGCGCTGATAACTTAGCAGTTGAGTGCCCTACAAACTAATCATCATCCATATCCGCATCCAGTGATGCCTATGAGCTGAGGATGACTTGGCGGCTGGTCAGTACCTTGGGCCTTCATGGCCTGTTTGGGAGGAATTTAGTTTTAGAGTTTTCAGACTCATTAATTCGTCTGTTCTTGCAAGTAAGGTACAATAAATAGTTTGGGGGACATCCTCTATTCCTTTCTCAGTCATAAACAAAAAACTCCATGGGTCTACTTACAAACTTACTCAACTATATGACAAGTGGGCTCCCCTGACGAGCAGAAAAATAAGAAAGAAACGTGCACCTTGGTTAACTGAGTAACTAAACCAGCTTTTGATTCTCAGAGGTCCTGCATATTGGACATACAAACTAAGTCCCGCATCTGAAAATCATATTGCTTACAAGCAATAGTGTATTCCCATACATTAATCAAGAACAGAAATAGCCCAGCTGTCCTGTGGAAAAACCTGCATGGTCTTGGTACAGGCAAAGTAAAAGCTGCAGCTGATCCCATTGTCGCAGTTGAACTGAAGCAGTACTTCATGTTACCTACAGTCACAATTGAACCACATACGAAATAGACACATGTTGATTACTTGTGGTTTTGTGGGATTTAAGGGACCAGACTGCTACAGTCATTGGTCCATTGATTACTTCATGAGGTTAAATGACTGTAGCAACAAAAAATTCTATCTGAAGCATGTTTCTTGCAATACTGTCATGCATGTCAGACCAGCATCTACAGGACGTGATGGCATCACAGTACAAATGATGAATATTATTATTGACCCATGACTGTCCACTATAACAGATATCTTCAAACACTCCTTGACCACAAGTGTTTTTCCTGAGTTCTGGAAACAGCCCCTTAATACCTGAATAAATTGCTACCAGAAAGAAAAATCAAAAATCATATTTTGTAACCAGTAATGAAATATTACAGAGTACATAAGGTCAAATGTAAGATGTGTTGTACCTCTCAGATATAATCAGGTATATCACATATTTGCGACAACAGGCATTTGAGAAATTGAATACTCACAGGAAATCA
Organism: Schistocerca americana; assembly: GCF_021461395.2. Taxonomy (NCBI): domain Eukaryota; kingdom Metazoa; phylum Arthropoda; class Insecta; order Orthoptera; family Acrididae; genus Schistocerca; species Schistocerca americana. The sequence goes on along the minus strand of NC_060130.1, from coordinate 882,809,630 downwards.
CTTAGTAAAAGATATTTATTTAACATTTTGATGTTACATTGATAGAATTTCTGGTGGCATACATTTCAAATAACAACATAGTCTTATTTGTGAAATTCTGGGATGAATATTAAACGTACTACATACAAAAACTAGTTGCCCTGTAGAATTTGATATTTTATCTCTTTGCCTTGTGTCAGTAATCTGAGGCTAATGACCTAGGTAGACTTACTGGGACCAGTGTTCGTGGACCTTGATGATGCTGTGGTAGTTCTGCCTTTATACAGGCTGAAGCCTACCTTTTTTTCCTTCAGTTCAAGCATATCATATATTGTGTATTATGGGGAAATCTGAAACTGTCACAGCCCAGGGTGCATACGACCCAGGACAACCGGGAATTGTTTCATCCGGGAGAAAACTGGGAAAAACCCGGGAATTTTTCGGAATTCCGGGAATTTTTCATTGTTTTAGCTTTCAGTTAAATGTTTGTAATTTTGACTGCAGAATTGATTCTCTAGCAAAGAATGTTATTGTATTCTGCTAGTGGAGAATGATACTGCAGCAATAAAACATACATAAGAGGGAAAAAAATTAAACTTTAGTGGCAAAGGAAATATGCAATTTACAACAACAAAATACCGTGCACGCACAAGCGTCTGCAAATAGCAAAAATATGTCAAAGGTCTTAGGGCGCAGACTGTGATTCTTCGTAACAATAAACTGCTTGCTATGAGCATGATGTCACAACTGTTCACATAAGGTTCGTTTGACCAATTGCCAGCGGTCTGTTGCGCATGCGCATTTGACTCGCGTATGAGCAATACCTTCTCCTGCTACTTGAAGTTTGGCTGTTAGCTGTATCGGTAGTAGCAGCAAGCAGCCAGATGCAAACGAGAAAAATTTTTCTCGCGCGCCCTAGCTGGCAGATTCACGCTTGCACAGAGTTGTCTGAGTTGTAGTGGGGACTGGGTTAACCTCCACGTGACCCGTGTTTACGTTCAGTGATTTCGCTGCTTTTCTTCGTGTGCAGCTCCCACGTCAAATGAAAACAAAACGGATTTCTGTGGCCGGGAGCTGTCAAGTGAATTAAAATACATCCACATAATTACGGAGGGCAAAAATATATTATTAATTTCAGTTTTCTGATTTTATTTTATTTCCAAGTTAGTAGCAGTCAAGCATTAATCGCCTTGCAGAACAGTGAAGTTATTTTTGCAAGTTTGCTAAAGAAATTTGGCTTTATTAATCTTTCCGCCGAGGCAATCATTTTATTTGAAACGAAGTGTTTCATTCAACAGCATTGGCTAGTTCCAACTGTTCGCTGAATTTCAAGTGCACGTTATCATCTTCTGCCATATATGGCATTATGCTATAATAAAGAACCAAAAATGAGATCCTAGAGTACTGGTACTCCAAGAAAATGTCCATCCCAAAAACCACACTGAAAAGCTTAATATCAGATGGGACCGACTTCATTGTGAATCTGGAAAAAGCCAATTTGCACTTCAAGCCGAATTATGCATTTTAGTATGGTTTACGAAATTCCGATCCTCTTTGGAGTATCCTCTGATGCACTGTTCCTTTTATTGTGTAATGTAAGCTTTCTTAGTGCTTTATACACACGAACATATGGGCTTCATACGCCACTGCAGTTGCACACGCACAATAATGCCTGTTTTCTGGCTCTCTCTGGCAACCGGTAAATTGAACCTATTTCTAACAGTCTTCGGATAGTATTGCGAACGGTGGTTAGAAAAGCGTTACTTTCAAAGTAAATTTCTTTTTACGCAAGATGAGTTATGTTACGAGTGAGAAAGTGGGATGGATATCTAAATCACAGAGCGTTGGAAACTGAACAGTTTGAGGACCAGCCACTTACAAGAATTTCGAGCCGAGACATTTATGTCATAATTTTAAATTTACTGGCACATTTGTGTGATGTGTCTTAAAGTATAACACACGCAAAGAAGATAAATATTACATGTGAAAGCGTAGCGTCTGTTGTAGCGTGTTAATCTTAGAGACTAACGTATGTAAAAGCTTAGCTTTTCTTGTAGATATACGGTACTGTGTACATTAATGTAAACCATTAACTTTTCCTCTTGCGTGTTCGTGCTATGTAACCAGTGATCTTGCTATTGGCTGACTATAACACGTGTCCTATGCTCTGAATAGCTGCTGTCATCGGCTGACGAGATCTCGTGGTTTGAGATATGACTCGCTTACAAAAGGACATCACAACCTCGGTTTCAACGCTCCGGAAACTAATGCGCAGTGTTTGGTGCAATTTGAATTTATAGTTTCGTAATACGAAAATATGCAGCGTATATGTTGCTGCAAATCAAAGGTCTTTCCAAAACTTCTCTCCCTTTTTTTTTTTTTTCTTTTTTTTTCTTTTTTAAGTCTCTCCAAAACTTCTTTGCCCCGTCTTTTCCTTTTTTTCCTGGAAGTTCTAAGCTATTGTATAAAACGTTAACCATTCAAAGGATTGATAAGTTTTACAGTTCCGAGGGAAAACCTACGGAAAACCTACTGTCACTTAGGACAGAAAAAGTGTATTTTCGCCCGCGAAAAAGCATATTTTTTAAACGGGATATCCGGGAGAAATCCGGGAATTTTTTTTCCTTGTCCCCGTATACACCCTGCAGCCACTCTCTGTAAGTGGTAACAAGCTTTGAAATATCAATGTGCATTTCATGGAGCATAAAACCTTGGGGGTCCTTCGATAAGAAAATAAAAGCCTCAGGGTATTAGCAATTCATTAGAATTTCCACATCACCTTAAAAGTGAAATGTTACGAGTCAAAACAGTGTTTATTTTTTTTAAACAGTCTCAGTCCTTCACAAAAGCTGGGAACAAGACAAGAACGTTCACCTGATTAGACTGAATCAGATTCCATATCAAGATTCACTTTATCAAAAAAGTTTCATATATTGAATACAAATGTCTGTTTCAATTAGAAATTAAATAAATAAAACATACACTTTATGTGGTTAGGGTGTATAAAATCCATTTTCATGAATAAAATTTAATGCTGTGACCACTCCATTGGTAAAATTCTCTTAACACTGATATGATCCCTGTGTGCAAGCTGAATGCCAGGACAGTATAAATCACCCAGTCCCTGTGTCTGCTTTGAGCCAGAACTGATAGAGTGGTATGATGCACTATGGCTTGGCAGAATAGCACATAAGACCTGCTCATGAGGTCACCAAATATGATTGTGACATCATTCAATTGGTTTACATCTGCAATGTTCAGGTGTGAAACTTATGTATCTGCCCCACAACAGTATGCAGGGTAATGTAGTCATGGAGTCTTAGTTGTACTGAACTGTAAACCTGAGGATGAGAGACATCATTTTTAATATTTTTGTAGCTCAAAGGTTTGGTTGTATTGAATATTAAAATTGCCATTAACCTCATACACAGCTGCTACCACTAATAATGGATAAAGCTAAAAAGAACTGCATATGTTATTACTAATGAAAATTTGTGTCAGAAGAGACTCAGAGCCAGATTCGCTGCTTTTCAAATTTTCATTGATACTGTTGATTCCACTCTTAGTTTCAGAACACTACTACCGTAGGTTCTCTCTCGCAGTATGTGGGAGTAGTGGTAATGAGGGAACAAAGTTGATGGAGGAATATGACTTACACTGGTACATAGGATATATGTCAGTTCACGGAAATGATATTAATGGAAAAACTGCCTGTAATAACTGTAATTATTCGTGGAAATCTGCTTTCCAGGTGAGTAATATAGGTAACTATCGACAGTCACATGGTAAACATCGCCAAGATAAAAAAGAAGCAATGAAAAAACAAGAAACCTAAAAACTCGTCTTGCAAGAGGCCTACTACAAAAAGAGTGCCATGTTGCATTAATAATAGATATGTGGCTGCAGTGGGTAGATAGCCAAAGACAAAGAAGTGTAATTTTGACAATGACTGTATTTATTTTCCCAGACAATAAATAATTTCAAAAACATACTTTTGACCATAGAAACAGTACGGAAAGCATCTGATGATTTGTTTACACTCAAGTGGGCATAAACTCATAATTGGATCCTTCTAATGACCTCCAGATGCACCTCCAAATGTATCCAAAAACTTTAGAAAAAAAAACAAATTTCAGTAGTACATAAGTTTCCCAATCACATTGTTATTGAGGAGACTTCAATTGTGGCTGTGACAAGACATCCTGCAAAACACTATAAAATGGATTCTCTGAGAACTATCTAGAACAGATTTCTCGGAAGTCCACTTATGATGGAAATATCTAACAGCAACCAATAGACCTGAACCCTTTGAGGATGTCTACATAGAAACTGGTACCCATGGCCATGAGGCAACTGTAGCTACAATGATTACTAAAGTACACAGGGCAACTAACACAAGTAGAAGGGTTATATTTTCAACAAACTAGGTAAAAGGGGCATGCAGTAATGTAGTACCTCAGTAATAACTTGAAACATTTAGCTCCAGAGAGGAGCATGTAAGAGGAACATGGCACAGGTTTACAAGAGTAGTTCACCGTACATTTGTTAGATATGCACCCAGCAGAATAGTTCATGATGCGAGAGACCCTCCATGGCATACAGTCTCTGTAAAGAAACAGACTACTATACAATAGATATAAAACAGACCATAGGGTTAGAGATAAGGAGATGCTGAATGATACATGTTTGGCACTCTAGAGGCAATGTGTGAAACCTTGAACAACTACTGTAGCTTATTATTATCTGTCACAAAACCCCACGAAATTTTGGTCATGTGTAAAGGCTGTTAGTAGTATGAAAGTTAATGTCTAGATACTCATGGATGAAACGGGGATTGAAATAGAGGTTAGCAAAGCAAAAGCAGAAACTCGCATTTCAAATGCTCCTTCGCAAATGAAAATCAATAGGTACTGCCCTAATTTAGTTCTCGCTCATCTTCAAAGATAAATGATATAGATGTTAGCATCAGTAGTGTTGATAAACAGCTGAAATCGCTAAAATTGAACAAAGCTCCAGGCCCCAATGGAATCCCTATCGGATCCTCTATCAAATTTGTGCCTGATCTATCTCCTCTTTTAACTATAATCTAGTATAGGTCCCTCGAACAAAAAAACTCTGCCCAGTAGTTGGAAGATAGCGCAGGTCACACCTGCTTACAAGAGTAGTAGTTAAAGTGATGGTACCATCTAGTATCCTTATCATCCATTTGCTGTAGATTCTTAGAACATAATGAGCTACCTCAAACAGAATGGCTGCCTCCATGCCAACCAGCATAGATTCCGAAAACATCAATCATGTGAAACCCAACTCGCACTTTTCCAACATGACATGCTGAAACCCACTTATCAACGCAGTCAAGTAAATGCAGTATATTTCAGAAACGTATTTGACTCCATAGCACATCTACATCATACTCCAGCACAAAACAGTGTGTGGTGGAGGGTACTTGTGATGCCTCCTTCCCTATTTCACTTGCAAATGGCATGTGGGAAGAATGATTGTCAGTAAGCCCCTGTATTATTAGCTCTAGTTTTTCAAATTTTCTCCTCGTGGTCATTTGTGACATGTATGTGAGTGGAAGTAATACTCTGAGGTGACTAAAGTCATGGGACCGCTGCATGGAGATGGCAGTAGTATCGTGTACAGGAAGCATTAAAGGGTAGTGCATTGACAGAGCTGTCATTTGTACTCAAGTGCTTCAGGTGAATTGTTATCGACATGACTATGACCACACGACAGGAACAAATAGACTCTGAACGTGAAATGGTAGTTGGAGCTAGACACATGGGACATTCATTAACAAATTCAATATTCTGAGATACACAGTTTCAAGAATGAATCAAGAATACCAAATTTCAGGTATTACCCTTCACCACAGACAACGCAGTGGCCGACAGCCTTCACTTAATGAGAGAGTAGCGGCATTTGCCTAGAGTTGTCAGTGTAAACAGACAATCAACACTGCGCCAATAACAGCAAAAATCAACATGGGGCACATGACGATCGCATCCTTTAGGACAGTGCAGCGAAATTTGGCGTTAATGGGGTATGGCAGCAGGTGATTGATGTGAGTGCCTTTGGTAATAGCACGACATCGGCTGTAGCGCCTCTCCTAGGCTTGTGACTATATATATGTTGGACCCTAGGCGACTGGAAAACCCTGGCATGGTCAGATAAGTCCTGATTTCAGTTGGTAAGAACTCATTATAGAGTTCGAGTGGCACAGACCCCTCAAAGCCATGGACCCAAGTTGTCAGCAAGCCACTGCGCAAGCTGGTAGTGGCTCCATAATGGTGTGGGCTGTGTTTACATGGAATCGACTGCGTCCTCTGATCCAGATGAACTGACTGTTGACTGGAAATGGTTCTGTTCAACTACTTGGACACCATTTGAAGCCATTCATGGACGTCGTGTTCCCAAACAATAGTGGGAATTTTTATGGATGACAATCCACCATGTCACCAGCCCACAGTTGTTTGCAATTGGTTTGAACAACATGCTGGACAATTTTAAGTGAATGGTTTGGCCACCCAGATCGCCTGACATGAATCCCATCGAACATTTTTGTGACATAATCGAGAGATCAATTTGTGCACTAAATCTCTCACCGGCAACGCTATCGCATTGTGGATGACAATAGAGGCAGGATGGCTCAGTATTTCTACAGGGGACTATCAATGACGTGTTGAGTCCATGCCATGTCGAGTTGCTGTCCTACGCTGGGCAAAGGGAGGCCCAACACGATATTAGGAGGTGTCCATGACTTTCGTCACCTCATTGTATGTTGTCCGACTCTTCTCAGAGAGTATTGTCTCGAAATTTCACTCGTAAACCTCTCCATGATCCACACCACCTCTCTTTTAATGTCTGCACTGGAGTTTGTTGAGCATCCGCCGACTAGACAATCCCATGATAAACCCACCAGTCTTCGTTGGATCTTCTCTATCTCTTCTATCATCCCTATCAGAAAAGTATCCCAAACTGATAAACAGTACTCTACAATCAGTCAAACTAGCGCATTGTTAGCCACTCCCTTCGTGGATGAGTTACATAGATTCTTCCTATGAATCTCACTCTAGCATCAGGATCCTACTATTTGTTTTATGTGGTCATTCCACTTAAAGTCGCCCTGGATATTTACCCCTAGATATGTTACTGCAGATACTTTATCCAGCAAGTTGTCATCAATAGTGTAGTTTTACAGCAGTGGATTTATTTTCCTATATATGCAAAATATGTTACATTTATTTACATTCAGAGTCATTTGTCAATCATCTATAGGTCATTCTACAAATCGGTACTGTCTACTGGCGTTGCTATATTCTTGTTGACAACCGCATCACCTGTGAACGGTCTTAAAAAGCTTCAAACACTTTTTAATAGATCATTTACATGCATCGTAAATAGTAACGGTCCAATCACACGTCCTTGGGGTACTACCAAAAATGCTTGTACATCTGTCGATTTTTTCCGTTAAGAGTGACGTGTCGAGATCTATCTGCAAGGAAGTCTTGAAACCAGTCGCAAATGTCGCAGCACTATGTATTTCGTGGAGGAACAGAGCGAACTGAGTTTCACAAAATCTTTGTTTGCACAATTCTCTTGATTCCTATATAGCAGATTTTTGTTCTGCAAAAACTTCATAATTCTTGGGCATAAAACATGTTCCATAATTCAACCAAAGACTGACATCAGCAATATAGGCCTTAGGATGATGGCCCGTATTACAATCTCCCACTGTGAAAATTTTGAAAGACCAAATTAAGTATTTCAGCCTTCTGTCTGTTATATTACGTTTCGTCGCCAGTATTGTCACTAAGTGACTGAATAGATGGTTTTGAACCGCTTACTGTTTTTACATAAGACCAAAACCGTTGGGCCTTGCCCACTCATCTCGTATCGGGTGCCTAAGGGATGCTGCATTCTCGGAATGCTATACCACAATTCAAGCAAATACCATTAGTAGTTTTTTTTTTCTAAACAGTAGATTTGACAATACTTAACTTGAATGTACTACATGTTGTCACAAGCGATGGGCGACAGGCAATATAATTCAGAGTCCCTGGCTATATGCAATGTTCCTGCAAGTTTGACACACAGTTTGTGGATCACTGATAACTGTTCTCATAGCACTCTCTGCGAGGCGAAGCTAATACTCCACTAATGTCAGCCTGAGGCTGGCAGGAGCAGCGCTTATATTTACTTCTTGCAGAGGTCGGCCCTGGCACAGCCGGTCTTTGTGAGTGGGCAATCGGCTGACGTCGCCTCACCGCCTTCTATGGTCTTGCATTCTTCCTCTTCGTTCCGGCGCTTGTGGTTACGCCAGAACATTCTTTCCCCCCAAAGCGATGGCCCATCGTTGTGTAGGGAGTGCGACCACGGTGGGGGAGGCAGGAGTGTGGACACATCGTTGGGCCAGAAGCTGTGGCTCAGGGGTCAAGCTTCCGGCCATACCCCGCCATCTGTCCTGCGCTCTGGCGGAAATGTCCCCCGGAATACGACCAGAAGGGTACGCGTCCACCTTCTGCTGCCATGAAGCAGATGAAGATGGCGGCGACTGTTGCGGTGTGGGTGGGTCCGGCTCCATTGGTAGGACGAGAGGACGCAGAGGAGGAGAATACCCCGTCTCAATGTGGTCGTCCCTCGGTGTCGTGATGACATCCTCTGGCACCCGCTGTGGCCGCGCTGTCCTCTGGACCTGTGAATCTGGAGGAAGATGGACTGAAAGACCATCATGTATACGACAGAGGCGAAGTTGATTTTGATGGTAGCACTGCAAGCCATCGGGACTTGAAAGAAGATACATGCAAGCGCCAAGTCGACGGACGATATCGCCTCGCGCCCACCGTCTGCTACCGCTAAAAACCCTGTGAAAGACAATATCATGCGGCGCGAAGCACTACTTGCGACCTTCCTTCAGATGCTGAGGAGGGTGGAGCAGTATCCGATGGTGGCGGCCGTGAAGCAATTCCACTGGCGATGGTCCATCTCGTGGGTACGAACGATATGAGGCAAGAAACAGTTGCAATGCTTGATCCCTAGTGTGAGCGGAGCGAAGTTTGGTCATCTGCTGCTTGAAGGTTCTAACAAAACGATCCGCATCACCGTTTCACTGTGGATGGGATGGTGCATTAGAGATCCTGTATGCCATTGCGTTCACAGGATGTTTCAAATTCATTGCACCTGAACTGAGGGCCGTTGCCTGTCACTATTACTTCAGGTAAACGTTCCAGGCAAAAAAAAAAAAAAAAAATCGATGATAACACCTGAACTGTGCTACGTGACGTTGTCGAGTTCGTTGAGACAGAGAAAGGAAACTTGCTACATGAGTCAACCACAGTCAACCAGCGTGTGTTCCAAAAAGGTCCCACAAAGTTTGTGTGCACATGTTACCATGGCGATTGCCACTTTGGTGAAGCAGAGAATTTTTGTGGCAGAGCGGACTGATTTTCCGCACATGCGTGACACTGTGACGTAATCTGTTCTATTTGGACGTTCAAACCCTGCCAAGTACAGTGTCGACGCACCAACTGTTTCGTACAAACAATCCCCCAGTGTCCTTGGTGGAGTAACTGCAACACTTCTTTTTGCAAAGCTTTAGGGATCAACACACATGACTGTCCACTATCATTTTGAACAAGATTCGCACCTTTCTGTTCAGCGAGGCTGTGCTGACGTACAAAGTATCGTCGCACTACAGAGCTTTTTATTCTATTCAACGAGTGAGGCCAAGATGTGCGATTATAATTGAGCAAAATGTTCAAATCTAAATCAGCGTCCGTGGCCTGTGCAATTTTCTTATAGTTCAGCGGAAACGACCGAAGCAATTCAGAATCCTGAGCATCGATGTGACATCAAAATGCAGCAGAAGCGTCAAAGACAGGGCCAATCAAAAGATGCGAAAGTGCGCCCGCATTAGTATGTTGAGCTGTCGGACGATACACAATATCACACTGGTATTGAGACAAGAAGAAAGCCCGTCTTTGCACTTTTTGGACAGTTTGTACAGGGACCGGTTTCGTTGGATGAAACAAGGACTGCAAAGCCTTGTGATCCGTTACTAACTAGAATTTTCTGCCGTACAAATAGTGGTGGAATTTGATGACACCATACACAATAGCCAAAGCCTCTTTTTCAATTTGTGAATAGTTACATCGAGCTTTGGACAACACTTTTGATGGGAAAGCAATAGGCATGTTTTTATCACCAATTCTGTGCGAAAGCACTGCACCGATTCCTTAAGAGGAAGCGTCAGCTTGCAATACAACGGGTTTGTCAGGATCAAAGTGAACTAAGCATCGATCACTGAACAATGTATCTTTAAGTTTTTGAAAAGCTACTTGCCACTCATCTGTCCAAACAAAGGGGACATTCTTGTCGCGCAAGCGAGGAGCTATGATTTGTGCAGCATTCGGTATGAACCGAATATAATTGTTCATTTTCCCTAAGACTGACTGCAATTCTGTGACATTGCAAGGAACTGGCAAGTCTTGTATGGCTAACAATGCAACTGAAAAGGATGTATACTTTGACTGTTTATGACATGAGCAAGATACTGCAACTTAGGTTTAGAAAAATCGCACTTGTCCAGTCTACACTTCAGTCAGGCATCAGATAACACACGAAACAAAGCACATAAATTTGCGATATGTTCTTCAGGTGTCCGACCTGCTACTACAATGTCGTCCAAGTTTGAACAGTTTGGCAATTGTGCAGTCAGATGTTCCAAATATCATTGGGAAAATGGCGGGTGTGCAAGCACTGCCAAAAGGCAAATGCAAATATTTAAACAAGTCCAAATGAGTATTTACTAGACACACTTTTTGAGATTCTTCATCGAGTGGTATCTGAAGATATGCGTCACGCAAATCAGTTTTTGAAAAGTAGCGTCCAACGCCTAATTTGTCCATGAGATCTTCTGGGTGTGGCAATGAATAAGTATCAATAACAGTTTGTGGGTTGACTGTAGACTTGAAGTCAACACAGAGGTGAATGCGACCTGAAGGTTTGGGGAGCAAACCCAGTGGACTTGCCCATTGACTAGCTTGTATGAGCGCAATAACCCCACAATCTTGCTATCCTTTTCAGTTCAGCAGCGACTTTGTCCCGTAATGCGATGGGAACAGTTCTGGCCCGGCAAAATTTCGGCTGATCATTGTGTTTCATAGTAATATGGGCAACAAAATTGTTAGCTCTGCCTAAACCTTCAGAAAAGAGTTCTGGGAATCCTTTTAGCAAGCTAGCTACACTGTCTTTTGCACTGCATGTGGATACTGACAAAACATTGCCCTGAATGTTAAAGCCAAACAAATTAAATGAATCAAGACCAAATATGTTCTCACACTTGCGTGATTTTAGCTCTGTAAAAGTCACTGTTTGCGTATGCGAGCGATACATAGCAGGCAAATTACATGTTCTGAGAACGGGAAGGTTATGTCCATTACAAGCCGTCAGTTGCGTGCTGGTTTTAGACAGGCCTGGGGAGCCTAACAGTTCATATGTGTGACGATTTAGCAATGTGACAGAGGCACCCATGTCCAATTGAAATTTGCCACAAATGAGTAAATGAACAAAAAGTTCGTTTGACTGGCGTATCACGGTCGCAGGTTCGAATCCTGCCTCGGGCATGGATGTGTGTGATGTCCTTAGGTTAGTTAGGTTTAAGTAGTTCTAAGTTCTAGGGGACTGATGACCTCAGAAGTTAAGTCCCATAGTGCTCAGAGCCATTTGAACCATTTTTTGACTGGCGTATCACTAACGAAATGCATGCTTGCTAGTTGCAGTCTTGGAGTATACTGCATTAATGACATAGGCCTTGTGGCAAGAGTTTTGTGAGTAGTCTGAATTCTTATGTTTGTTCCATTGCAAATACAGATTGTACATGTCCTTTCCTACCACAAGCGTAACACTAAGCTTGTCAGGAGCGGCAGTCTTGGCGTTTGTGCCGTAACACCTAGGGCAAGACTTAATTTTGTTACCCTGTATAGCTGTCTGTTTAGCAAACTCCTTATGCGGCGTGGAACGTTGTTTAGTTGGCACGGCTAACGCACGCTGTCGGTGCGTAATGGGGCGATCACAAGCAAGGAACTCAACCTGACAAGTAGCTGGCCGCTCAAATATATGAGCTGACAAGGCACCAGAATCGTACTGATCTAGTACTTGCACTACCTGCTGAAATGATGGACCTGACTGTTTCAAAATCCGTTCTCTGATTTTGACGTCAGGCACATTGTACATGATCGCATCACGCAACATAACGTCTGAATATATATCACCGCAAGCACATTTGAATTTGCATTTCCTTTTCATACCCTGCAAATCAGTTACCCACTCCTGATAAATTTGTTCTGACCATTTTTTGCACACACACTTAACGAATGCCATCCTGACACACCAACACTTCCCTGACTTTTGGAAGGCGGCCAAGGTCCTGATGTTCAGGAAGCCAGGGAAAGACCACTCCCTCCCACAAAATTACCGACCCATCAGTCTGCTGTGTTCGCTCAGCAAGATTGTTGAGAAGGTAATACTGAAATGTATCACTAGGCATTGCATCGCCAACGACACCCTAAGACCGGAGCAATTCGGCTTTAGGAATCACCACTCGACAACACAACAACTCCTCCGCGTAGTCGAACATATAACACACGGCTACGACATGAGCAAAGCCACAGGGGCCGTGTTCCTAGACATCGAAAAGGCTTTCGATCGTCCCTGGCACAACGGACTCATACGCAAACTAAGCGAAGCTGGATTCCCAGACGGACTCGTACGTATCATACACTCATATCTCACGAACAGATGTTTCAACACTAACGTGCAGGATAAACAATCAACACAACACGGTATCCAAGCTGGAGTACCCCAAGGGAGCATCCTAGGGCCCATCTTGTTTAACCTGTACATTAATGACTTCCCAGCGACACAAAACGCGACGTTAGCCGTCTACGCGGATGACACAGCCATCCTCGCGCAAGACTGGAAAGCGTCGAACATCAATTCACGAATACAGACAGCACTCAGAACAGCTGAGCCTTGGTTGGAGCGATGGCGTATTAAAGTAAACGTCGACAAGTGCGAAGCAGTTCTGTTCACACGCAGACCGAAACTACTGCGCAAACACCAACACTGTAGACCAATAACACTACATACACGCCCAATACGTTTCCGAGAGAAAGTCAGGTACCTTGGTGTCTGGCTGGACCGGAAACTTACATGGGGGGACCACATCGAATATGTTGCCAACCGAGCACACGCGAGGCTCAAACAGCTCTACCCAATGCTCAACAGGGAAAGCACACTGAATAGGAGGGTGTCGAGGTCCTTATACATGACACTGATTAGACCTCTGATGACGTACGCAGCTCCCGTCTGGGGATATGCAGCTCCCACACGACTGCGCCGCCTGCAGATCATACAGATCAAGGTGCTACGAATCATTAGCAATGCTCCACGCAACACACGCACCGTGGATCTTCACCATGAATACCGCCTTGATACCCTCAAGGAAGTATTCAAAAAACACGCCACACGACTATACAGGAACTCGAGACACTCGAACAATCCTTTCATCCTCACTCTGGGAAACTACGATCACAACCACAGGTGGAAACACAAGCGGCCAAAGACACTGCTAGCTAGGGCATAGCCACCTATGGTTAACTAACATACGCAAACAGCGACAAACGTCGGCAAGCCCCTGCATATCAGCAACACTGACTGGCAACTACCAGCTGCTATTAGTGCCGACCAACAGGCCACAGCAGGGACACCGACGAGCTCGCCCACAGACGCACAAACAATCTGCCAACATTCCCTCACACTGTGCCTCCGGTATATGACCTATCGGACACAAGATCGATAACAAACCTAACTGTTGCAGGATGCTGACGCTGAACGAGGACTCTGTACCAGCACCCAGCGCCAGCCGCCGAGCAGCACAAACGCACAACGTCAAGGTATCGACATGCATGATACCCACTACTAACAAAGCCTATCCTTACACAACCTATCGCAGGCAGCAAGACAACTGCTACTGCTCTTGCCGCCCGACCTAACTTTCGCAGAGGTTTTTTTCCCTTGGCCCTTGCCTTGGCACTTTTTTTCCTCTGCCCTTCAAACCACTACCCTTCGTCAGATTTCGACCAATCTATCTCCAGATGAGCGCGTATTTTATCAAATCCACAAGAAAACCTAAATCGGGCAAGGTAGAAGAATCTTTTTTACCCATTCGCCAAGTGTACAAGTTAGGTGGGTCGACAACATATTCCTGTCATGTGACGCACATGCCGTCACCAGTGTCCTATAGAATATATCAGATGTGTTTTCCTGTGGAGGAATCGGTTGACCTATGACCTTTCGATCAAATGTTTTCGGTTCCGATTGGAGAAGCACGTCCTTTCGTCTACTAATCGCACGGTTTTGCGATGCGGTCGCAAAACACAGATACTAAACTTATTACAGTGAACAGAGACGTCAATGAACGAACGGACAGATATAACTATGCAAAAATAATGAAAGTAAAATTTTCGGTTGTGCGAAGACTTGAACCAAGGACCTCTTCTTCTGCAGCTGCTCAAGCTACCACGAGACCACATCGTTGCTGAGCTCACGTGCTCCTTGATGCTGCCTATGTAGCCCATGGACTACTCAGTTTGTATATTTTGCTTATTTTTTCACAGTTTCACACAACTTCTTCCTGTTTTCTCAATTGATCTGTGTTCGGTTTATCAAGGCCTATCCACTGTGCCAAGTTATAACTAAATCTGAGGGGGGTGCGATGGGGAGGTTCCCTTGTTAGTGTATTGGTTTCTTGGTAGGGAGCATGTTATGTTGGATGGAGAGTCAACGACGGATGTAACAATAACTTCGAATGCGCCCCAGGGGATTGCATTGGGGCCATTGCTTTTCATGTTGTGTATTAACGATCTTACAGACAATATATGGTAGGTCTTTCCCATCCCTTAAGACCGTGCTTGGAACGTGCTTGTTTAAAGCATATTGTACCATGCTTCTCATTTTTTCTGTTCATGCTTATTTATCAAATGTAAGATTGTAAGGGGTATCAAGCGAAATTTGTGACTGGCTTGATGATTTATTTGTAGGGAGGGCACAGTGCGTCATGTTGGGTGAAGAGTCAACAACAGATGTAGCAGTAACTTCGAGCGTCGTCCAGGAAATTGCATTGGGGACCTTTCCATTCATGTCGTGTAATAACGATCTTGCAGACAATATTACTACTAACCTCACTCTTTTCACAGATGATGCAGTTATCTATAATGAAGTACCGTCTGAAAAAAACAACTGCACAAATAGTCAGTCAGATTATAATGATATTCCAAAGTGATGCAAATACTAACAACTTGCTTTAAGTATTCAAAAATGTAAAATTGTGCTCTTCACAAAATGAAAAGACATAGTATTCTATGACTGCGGTATCAACAAGTTATGGTTGGATCAGTCAACTCATACAAATACCTTGACGTAATAATTTTAAGCAATATAAAACGAAATCATCAAATATAGCTCACCCGCAGATAAAGCAAGTGGCAGACTTCGCTTTAATTGTAGAATACCAGGGAAATGCAATCAGTCTACAAAGGATATACCTTACAAATCACTCATGCGACCCAGTCCAGAATATTGCTCAAAAGAATGGGACCTGTAACAAACGGGACTAACAGTGGATACTGAATTTATACAGAAAAGGGCATCTTATTAGGTCACAGGTTTATTTGACTCTTGGGAGAGTGTCACAGAAACTCTGAAGTAACTGACCTGGCAGACACTTGAAAACAGATGCAAACTATTCCGCGAAAGCCTACTTACAAAGTTTCAAGAACAGGCTATAAAATATTTCTCTGGGAATATATCACAAGCCCCTACCTATTGCTCCCATAGGGATCGTGATGAAAAGACTAGATTAATTGCGTCACGCACGGACGCATTCAGTCAGTCATTCTTCCATGCTGCATACATAAATGGAACAGATAGAAGCCCTTATAACTGTTACCTGAATCTTCTCAGGAAGGAATTACAACAATTCCTTTCTTGTTATTCTCTCGGTAAAGGATTTTGTGGATGGCTTGTGGTCCGCCGGTGAAAGCGATAGTACAATATTCCATATTTACGAACTTCCAGCATGCTGGAATAATTGCAGGTCAGCAACTTCCATTAATCAGTACAACTGAAACCAGCCAAAGTCGTAAATTTCACTTTTTTTATTTATTTACTTGATGACTAGTTTCGAGATGAGATCCATTTTCAAAGTGGGGTCAACGGAGGCGTCCGATACTACCCGTCGGCTTTGGGCCGTGACGTAGGCTAGGCGCAAATTGAGACGCGTATAGCGCGTGTGACGCGACGCAGCGCAGCGCGTGTTTTTGTAACATTACAGGTTCAAATGGGAACGCGCAAATTGCGACGCGACGCGACTGGGACGCGACACGCGCCTGCGCCAGGTCGCGCGGCGTTGTGGTTGAGGCACAGTTTCTCGCGCCGCGGGTCGCGCTTGCCTCGCTAGCACCGTGGGAAATTTGAGGCGGGGAGCGGAAAAGTAGCACGGCCATATGCTCACATCGGAACGGCGCATATGAGCAGTGGTAATATTGCCCATACGATAAATTTTGCCTTACTGTGTACTGAATTTTATTGCCTTTGTGTAGTATTTCGTTTTTCGCCATTTAAACGCTCCAGCTTTCTTAGTTAGCACGTTATAATTTTCTGTTACTTATATGTGCATAGTTTTGTTTTGTTTTTCTTCTGTCAAAAAAAATGTATACTCCAGTAACTGATGAGCCAGTGGCCACTGGAATTGCACCATATTGCCTCCGCGATGTTTTCAGATCGCAAGAAGGGACAGAAGGTAGTGAATAAGGAAGCAAGGAATATTATAAAATCATGTGATTAAGAATCAAGGCAGGAAAGTAAAGCAAGGTTATCTTCTCGCTGCCTAGTAAGCTAGCGTATCTGTACGATCTGTTACAAAAATTTAGAAAGGGATAATCTCCACAGGTGTGATCCCTTTGTGCATCTGGTAAAAAGCGTCCAAAATCTGAAGTATAGAAGTTTCACTGTGATTACTCTGATATGGATGTAATAATGTAATACGACACACTGTACTACATGCATGTGAGCAACATATTTCCACTGCAAGCTAGAAACAGTCGAAAAGCAGTCACAAATAACAATGTTTTAATTGGTTCGCCGTGATGAGAAAAAGCATTTCAATTGTTGCATGGACATTATCAGCATTAATAAACTAATTATACAACAGTCTACACAAATGAAGAAAATGGTTGGTATTATTACGAAAGTAGGAATATCCTAAAAGAGTGTTATGATTAGATGTACTTAATTTGTTGAAATGTGCTGCTGACAAAGGCGGATCTACTTTCATGACAATGTTTTTCGAACTCCATCTCACAAGGCACACATGGCTAGCTTGTGCATTCCTGTCACGCGCATTGTCCTTCGCTGCTGACAATACACTCACCATTGTGTTGTGCGACAGATCAATTATTTACTTTTCTCAGTAACAACTATTTTATTCGCGATCACGCATTGTCAGTTTGGCAAGCCCTAGGTGAGTAAACAGTATCTGGCACGTGCCTATCATTCCGTCTGAAGGAACGCTCGTCACTATTTTAATACTGCTCAGATCAAGAGAAGGAATAAAATCCTTTGGTAAGTTTCCATTCCAGTCGCTCAGTGTTAAAAATACGATGGGTTACGGGGATTCCACCAAAATTCCAACAGAATTGCCAATCTGTTTTTGTGTGAGTTGTTAACTTTTTCTCAATCGAAGAAGCATCATCATTTATGAGTAAAGGCCACATTTCTCTTGGTGACTGGTTTAATTGTACTTCCTTTGTCAGAATGTAATTTGCCAAACTCATCTCACATCAGCTATTGAGACAGAATTCCGAAACGGAGGGACTCATTAAACAAGTAATTGGCAATCACAGAGCTCAATAGTTTACGAAAAACCTCGTAGTATCGGTTTGCAGTAACAGAAAGGAAAAAATTTTATGTTTATTTTCATACTAGGAAGCTCTTGTTTCGCTAGCTGTCGATAACTCTTAAAAAATTACAGTCACTGGAGTGAAATAAATAAAAAAAGAAGTATAAGTAGTGATATATCGCCACAGATAAGAAAGTTTCGTGTGTTTAATAATTCGCAAAATACTCTCCTCCCTGTGTGCTATCATTCGCCAAACTTTCGTTTCGATGTCTCGAGCGGTTTAGGAGATATGAGAAATGTTGCGGGTATTTCATTCTCGTGGGCGCGAGATCGGAAGTGAGCGCGCTACATGGGATCCATTTTCTTGAGACCTGAGGCAGATAGAGATCTCCTCCAAAGTCTAAACAAAAATTCAGCATGTTAGCTGAATTTCATACGCAGCAACATATGGTGTAACACGCACCAAACGCAAAATCATAACGACCCCTAATTTTCGTTGCAAACTTTTTGAGTTTTGCGTAGTGTCTCACTAAAATGTGTACATCACAATAAGAATGGTCAGTAGCGAGGTGATGGGCACTTCGTCACGAAACTGACATATAAACGCTACAAGTAAGGAAAAAATCATATATTTTCAGAGAATAGTTTCTGTAAAGTCGTTTGAGAAAGATAAGAGGTTGCGCGCGCTTCGGTTCAGTCAGCGCAGAGCGTCGCCAGTCGGCGCGTGCGAAGTATGGTGTACGCGTCGCAATATGCGGTGGACCCGCGCGACCCGTGCGGCACGTGCGTGTCGCGCTGTAGTCTAGTGTCACGTCACACGTGCTATACGCTTCTCAATTTGCGCCTAGCCTAAGGGTGTTGTGTTGTGTGACGTCATGACGGTGCGGAGTTTAGTTTATGAGTGTGCTATGTTTGTAGATGTCGTCTTCTTGCGGTTGGTGGTGTCCTCTGGTGGTGTATTTTGTTCATTTGGGTGTAGCAGCTTGCAGTGTACATTTATCGGTCGTGACTGTTACAGAAGAACGGAAATTAGTTTCAGTGAGTTAAGAATTAAGTTTCCGTTGCGTTTATGTTATTGCGGTGTCGTTTGATGTTACTGGTTTGCTGTTTGTCACGCGGTAAGTCGTTTAATTCAATTTGTGGCTTCTTTTGTTAGATATGGATATGGCTTCTAAGTTTAATAGTGCGCGTCTGCGGGCTGAAATGGGGCACGACATGTTGTCCGACATTAAGTTTCTGTAACTTTTTGAGCTTGTGACGGAGGTAGTGAAATGCAGCGTATGCAAGCAGAATATGCGAGTTGGGGGTAGTGTGTGGCGCCGGAACTTTTTTATGGTAAGTAGTCGTTTTTTGGGTCTATTGTTCGCGTGCTATGATGTTCGATGGGGTTTTTATGTGTTGTTGGGTCGGTGTTATTTACTGCATGTGTTGGTGGTTGATGTTTTGGTATCGGCACTTGTGTTTGATTTATGTGTCTTAAAGGGAAGTACTGGATTCCAATTTTTTTGGTATCGTCAGTTGGATTTGAGCTGCATACGTCATGGGAAGTGACCGACTGCAATTTGTTGTCGTAGCTATGTGTGTTTTGGTATTGTGAGCTGTTGTTGACCCATATAGATTAAGGAAAGTGTTCGATTCCAATGTGTGGTCGTAGCCTTGTGTGTTTTGGTATCGTGAGTTGCTGTTGACGTGTTTTGGTATCGTCAGTTGCTGTTGACCTATATAGGTTGCTTTAGGTGTTGGTTTTTATTTTGTGGTATCGACAATTGCGGTTGAGCTATGTAGATGAAGGGAAGTGACCGATTCCTGTCGATATTGTAAGTGTAGCAGACCTTGGGAATGTTGTGGTGTTTTTATGTCGTCGTTTTGTGTGGTTTGTGATCGTGGTGTGTCTGTATGTGTTTATATTTGGTTTTATATGCATTTTCGTGTTTGTTGTCGTTTATGTAATGACGTCACAGGCGCCATTTTGCAAACGTTGAGAATGGTAGTTTCCGCCATATTGGTGACGTCATGGGTCAAAGCTGACGCGTGGAATCGGACGCTTCCTTATTGCCACGAAGTGCATATGAACAGTCACAGTGCATACAGATAACTTATCTGCATGCATTGTATTTTTGGAAAATCAAGTTTGACTACCTGGATGATTTGAAAATGGGTCCCGCCCCGGAACTCATCATCAAGTAAATAAAATAGTAACATTTGCAACATTGGCTGGTTTCTGTTGTACTAATATTCCATACGTTTTGAGATGGTTAAAACTGAAATCGGCGAAGTCTCGCGATTGTCTCTTTAAGAAGGCTCAGGCGGGACTCCAAATAACTCACTTAACCCTGAAGCGATATCATGTCACCAATTAATCTGTTCACAAAGCTAATTCACATTTACGCGCGTAACGTGAGCACCTTCCACCTACCCTGCAGGCTTACTCAGGCTCGACTGACTGCCTCACTACTTTAGCGCCAAACCGGACGGTGGGTGCCAAGCTGTACTCTTCTAATAAGATGGTGCTTCCTGTCAGTGACTCTAACTCGCTGGCTCAAAGATGCATAAAGGTAGATACCATTAGTTCAGGATAGTATCGATATCTGCACCCTTACATCTTCTCACTACATGTTTCCGAAATCTGCAAGAATTAAGGATTTTCGGAAATATAAGGAGAATCCTCCACCTTAATGAAAAGAAGAAGAAAACAACAGAATTGTCCGGCAACGTAATGGAAATATTCCAGAAATAGAAATATAGTAATGGATTGCAACGGCCACCTCGTTTTCATATCAGTCGTTTGAATTACAGACAATATCTTGCAAGAGCACACACATCGCATCAACCCCTACCAAGTGATAATTCTTACACTGTTTGTTTATACATGACATAAACTACATAAACTCTTTAAGAAATACCATAAATTTTACAATCGTATTTAAATTCAGTCCATTTCCAAATCTCTTGGAATATTGTTTTAAAAACACATTAAACACATATATAAAAATTCAAAAGCAGATACTGATGAAATTAGCAAACATCAGAAACAGTTCACACTAGCAGTAAAGTATTTCTGTTTATGTGCAAAGGCATTAGTCTGGTGCTTTCCAAGCACCCTTACTTAGTGTAATAGTTGCATATTAAGCAAACATTTAAGACAAGATTTGACAACATGAAAGGATTTGAAAAACTCAGTATTGCTGGAAGGATATTCAAGAAAGAAACACCAGCCATTTCGTGCATTTAGTAGCACATCTTTTCACTGAAAACTTTATGCGCAGGGAGACACTACCGGTTACTATGGGAGCCACACACACGGAACACGCCACCATTGCTGCACTGTCAATTTGGCAATTTACTTACCTTCTCGCACTGATGAGTCTTATTGCACGTGAAGTCACGCGTGACGTCGTTATGACGTGTACACCCTATATCGAAGACGACATTGGAGGCGAATCGACTTTAGTAATCGTTCGAAACGCTAAACTGCAGTAGTCGTTTTTGCAGATGAATTAAAGGAACAGCACATTATATCCTCAATTGGTATATTCACTGCTATTTTGGAAGCTATTGATGTCTTTATTTTCTTTGAAAATGCGAACCTGCCAACTTTTAGAAAAAAAGAGCTCACAATCTGCACTGTCAACAGTATATTTCTTTTTAAATGCGAAAATTGACGCCTAGTAGCAACGTCGTACGGAGTCCACGTTAAACTCGACGTAAGTAGGGAATTACCTTCAGAAATTCAGTTGTTAAAATTAATGATTGAATACATAGTATCCACCATGTTCTCAACCAATCACAAATATAATTGAAGAACTGCATCAGTGTGTCTGAAGTTGTCCCAATACCTTTAGTTTATTAGTAAGGATTATTGAATCTGACCTATAAACACAGTTTCGAGGCCGGCCAGAGTGGCCGTGCGGTTGTAGGCGCTGCAGTCTGGAACCGCGTGACCGCTACGGTCGCAGGTTCGAATCCTGCCTCGGGCATGGATGTGTGTGATGTCCTTAGGTTAGTTAGGTTTAATTAGTTCTAAGTTCTAGGCGACTGATGACCTCAGAAGTTAAGTCGCATAGTGCTCAGAGCCATTTGAACCATTTGAACAGTTTCGAGATTTCCTTTCTGTGTGCCAAGTGCAGAATTTCTACTAAAAATACGCGACCAAACAGCTTTTTTCTCAAATGCCAGTATCAAGTGACTATACCGAGCTGACAATTTGTGCAAATGGTCCTTTACATCAGTAAAACGCAAAGTTTTGTTAACATTACTCGGTTGACATTTACTTTCGACACATTTAAAAATTTGCAGGAGTACTTTCATTGCAGTTTCCAAATGATGATAAATACTGGATTGAACAATTCTATTTTCGAGTGAAATGTGATGAAGATATTAAGCTACCTGGAAAAATAATCTGTGGCATGCTATGCCCTTCTGGATCTATGCTTCCTATGCCCCTCTTCGCACGCCACTAGGTATGGCGCTATACTGCGCAACTGCAGCGCCGAGGCTGTTCGCTGCTCCGCTCAACTGATCCACGTCGTCCTCCCAAGGCGTCCGGCTGGTTCGATTTCTCCTCTTTCCACTACTTTCCTCCAGGGCTGCCGAAGCTCGGAACACTGCCAACGATTGCCAACCGCTTCCTTGGGCGAGATTTGCTTACAAGGAAAACTGCCCATTGTACCCGCTCAGATTTAATGGTCAAATGGCTCAGAGGATAGCCCGTCAAAAACTGAACAAACATCAAGCATGAAAACAGGAAGAAGGTCTACCGACCTGTGAAAAAGAAGCAAAATCGAAACAATGATCGATCCAAGCTCAAGATGTGCAGCATCAAGCGAATAGCAAGTATCATGGCGTCGTGGTTGTCGGTCACCGTTGGACTGTGATACTGGAGATCTGTGCTCAAATCTCCCTTGTGTCCCATTTTTTTCCACAAAATTATCAACTTTCCTCCCAGTCAGGCTCTGTTCTCCTTCTGTAGTTTTGTCAGTTATCATACTATACATTGGTTATACAATATGATTCATGTGGTAAGAATATACACTGAAAGGCCAAAGAAACTGATATAGCCATGCGTATTCAAGTACAGAGATGTGTAAACAGGCAGAATACGGCGCTGCGGTCGGCAACGCCTATATAAGACAAGTGTCTGGCGCAATTGTTAGATCGGTTACCGCTGCTACAATGGCAGGTTATCAAGATTTAAGTGAGTTTCAACGTTGTGCTATAGTTGGAGCACGAGCGATGAGACACAGCATCTCCGAGGTAGCGATGAAGTGGAGATTTTCCCGTACGACCTTTTCAAATGCGTACCGTGAATATCAGGAATCCCAGTAAAATATCAGATCTCTGACATTGCTGCAGCCGGATAAAGATTCTGCAAGAACAGGACCAACGACGACTGAAGAGAATCGTTCAATGTGACAGAAGTGCAACCCTTCCGCAAATTGCTGCAGATTTCAATGCTGAGCCATCAGCAAGTGTCAGTGTGCGAACCATTTACGGAACATCGCCGATATGGGCTTTCGGAGCCGAATGCCCACTTGCATACTCTTGATGACTGCATGACACAAAGCCTGACGTCTCGACTGGGCCCATCATCTCCGACGTTGGACTGTTGACGACTGGAATCATGTTGCCTGGTCGGACTAGTCTCGTTTCAAATTGTATCGAGCGAATGGACGTATACGGGTGTGGAGACAACCTCACGAATCCATGAACTCTGCATGTCAGCAGGGGACTGTTCAAGCTGGTGGAGGCTCTGTAATGGCGAGGGGCGTGTGCAGATGGAGTGATATGGGACCTCTGATACGTCTGGATACGACTCCGGCAGGCGACACGTACGTAAGCACCCTGTCTGATCACCCGCTTCCATTCATGTCCATTGTGCATTCCGACGGACTTGGACAATTCCAGCAGGACAATGCGACACCCCACACGTCCAGAATTGCTACAGCATGTCTCCAGGAACACTCTTCTGAGTTTAAACTCTTCCGCTGGCCACCAAACTCCCCAGACATGAACATTGTTGACCATATCTGGGTCGCCTTGCAACGCGCTGTTCAGAAGATATCTCCACCCCTCGTACTCTTACGGATTGATGGGCAGGCCTGCAGGATTCATGGTGTCAGTTCCCTCCAGCACTTCTTCAGATGTTAGTGGAGTCTATGCCACGTCGTGTTGCGGCACTTCTGCGTGCTCACGGGGGCCCTACACGATATTAGGCAGGTGTACCAGTTAGGCTCTTCAGTGTAGAATATAAGTCATGTAGTAAGAATACATTACCATCGCAAGTAAATGCGATGAATAATGAGAGCAGGCGATACGCCGCATAGATCTCTCTCAGGAATGGAAACAACAAATAAACGGGTGTGAACTATGTAGCAAAAAAGGAGTTCAAGACCAAAAACTTCCAAAACGGAACGCAAGAGTCATAACGCATGGTACTTCTGTAGAACAAATAGGAGGTACGTACATTTGGAGGTAACTTCCTTACATCCCGCTGTTGCAAACGGACGTTACACCACGACACAGATTTGGATACAGAGTACAGACACATCAGTGGCCAGACGCACATTTCATAATTTTGTGAAAAAAAGGGCACGAGGTAGATTGGAACATGGCTCTCCACCTTCGCAATCCAACACCGTGTCCACATGCCATGGCTATAAAATATAATATGTTCAATGCTACACATTTTTATGGAAAATGCTTGGGCCGTTCAGTGATTCGATTTTGCTTCTTTTTTCACAGTTCAGTATGCCTTCTACTTGTTTTCGTGCTTGATCTGTGTTTAGTTTTTGACGGGTTATCCGCTGGGTCATGTTACCACTAAATCTGAGATAAGTGTGATGGAGAGTTTCCCTAGTTAGTGTGTACGGGCGGCAAATTGGAGCCGCTGTTGGCCTTGTTTGCGTTTCGATCTAATGGCGGTAACATCAATGCGTTGACGGTTGGTTGCCGTTGGGACTCCTTCCTGGTGTGGACGCCCGGTCGAATGTTCGTAGGCGATTAGTCGTGTCTTTGCAACAGGTGTGTACTTAAATTTTTCAGGGCACACACAAGTCGCACTTAGTATGTTTTATTGACCGATTTCGTTCTTTAATTTAACACGAGCATCACCAGAAATTCGGGAATTTACTGATTAAATTACACTAATTAAATCAAAGAGCGCAACCATTCAATAAAACATACTGAGCGCGACTTGTGGCTATCCAGAAACACTGAATTTCAACAGTCGCTGTCTCCCCTGCAGGCAATGCGTGCTCTCGCTAAGGGTGTGCATGTATTGTGTATATTGGAGTTTTTTTTTCTTTATTGATTTTCAATTCCTTCCAAAGGGGGCGGGCTGGCAGCAGCTTACTACGCTGCTCTACAGCCTACAGACTTTTGTTTAAAAAAAGGAAGAAGAAAGAAACAAGGAAAAACAGGCGATAAAATGGTGACTTAAAGTGTAAAATGGCGTAAAAATGCGGAAAATTAAAACAGAAAGCAAAAGTGGTAGGCAATGTTGATAAAATACACAGGAATTAGACAAGTAACATAGTAGACACACAATTAAAAAAAACATGGCGACAGTCTGGTTTCTGTTCGCAAGAGATAAAAAATCACACTCAGCGACAGTATGATGGCTGTTCGCTATACTTCCCAAAAGACACAACACGGAACACTCACTGGAAAAACACACCGTAAAACACTGCACAAATATGGCACTCCCAATCAAAAGGCAGATGAGGGGGGGGGGGGGGGGGACTCGGAGAAGGGGGGAAAAACAAGGAGGGAGGAGAGGAAAAAACGAAAAGGGGGGGGGAACCAAGGAGGGAGAGGACTAATAAAGGGGGAGAAGGGCTGACGCGAGAGGGAATGAGAGGAGGCAGAGGAGGGAAATGTAAAAGGACTCGAGGGAGGGAAGGGGGCAGAGAGAGGGGGGGGGGGAAGAAAGAGGATGGAAGTGGGGGAGAGGGAGCCCGGGAAAAGGACAGAGGAAAGGAGGGGGAGTGAGGATAAGAGTTGATAGGAGGGATAAATGGAGGGAGAGAGGGCATCATCCGGGAGGGGGAGTTGATGGAAGCCACCTTGGGAAACGAGATGTAGGGTGTAGAGATGGAGGGTAGGGGGGACACAACGGTGAAGACGTAACAGTGGGCGGGGATCGGAGAGGAGAGGAGCAACCAGGCGGTGAGGGGGTTCAAGTCGGCAGGAGGTGTAGAGGATGCTGATATGTTCGAGGAATAGGAGCAGATGGGGGAAAGGAATGAGATCATAGAGGATCTGCATGGGGGACGGGAGGCATATACGGAAGGCGAGGCGGAGTGCATGACGCTCAAGGATCTGGAAGGACTTATAGAATTTGGGGAGGGGGGCAGATATCCAGGCAGGACTGGCATAACATAGGATGGGACAGATTAAGGATTTGTAGGTGTGGAGGATGGTAGAGGGGTGCAACCCCCATGTCCGGCCAGAGAGGAGTTTGAGGAGTCGGAGGCGGTTGTGGGCTTTGGATTGGATGGAGCGGAGATGAGGAATCCAGGTGAGGTGACAGTCAATGGTGAGGCCAAGGTAGGTGAGGGTGGGGGTAAGGTGGACAGGACGGGCGCAGACAGTAAGGGAGAAATCCAGGAGCCGGAAGGAGCGAGTGGTACGACCTACGATGATGGCCTGGTTCTTGGAAGGGTTGAGTTTCAGGAGCCACTGGTTACACCATGCAGCAAAAAGGTCAAGGTGATTCTGGAGAAGGCGTTGGGACCGGTGGAGGGTAGGAGCGAGGGCGAGGAATGCGGTGTCATCAGCATATTGCAAGAGGTGTACTGGAGGAGGGGGGGTTGGGGCATATCTGCCGTGTACAGGAGGCAGAGGAGAGGGGAGAGGACAGAGCCCTGGGGCACACCTGCAGAGGGGTAGAAGGTGTGGGAATTGGCATTATGGATGGTAACATAGGAGGGGCAGTGGGAGAGGAAGGAGGCCACCAGACGGATGTAGTTGATAGGAAGGGCGTAGGTTTGGAGTTTAAACGGGAGACCGGGATGCCAGACACGGTCGTAGGCCTTTTCGAGGTCAAGGGAGACAAAAATGGCGGAGCGACGGGAGTTAAGCTGGAGGGAGAGGAGATGAGTGAGGGGGAGGAGTTGGTCATCAGCAGAGAAGGAAGGTCGAAAGCCTCATTGGGTGTTTGGGAGGAAGTGGTTGCGGTGGAGGTGGTGATGAATGCGCCGGGAAAGGATGGATTCCAAGAGCTTGCTGAACACAGATGTGAGACAGATAGGACGATAGGAAGAGGCATCAGATGGAGGCTTGTTGGGTTTGGAGAACATCAGGATACGGGAGGTTTTCCACAGGTCGGGATAGAAGCCAGTGGCAAGGATGACATTGTAGAGGGTGGCAAGGATTGAAATGGATATACTGGAGCACAGAGTGGAATATGTAGAGAGCATTAAAGCTAAAGTTTTATCGTGAACGGGAATGTTTGTGGCCCCCTACGAACTGCGATTATAAGAACAAACTGAAAAGGCGAGACGCTTGGACAGACATAACACAACTATTAGAAAGTGAAAAAGAAAGAGCTGTCTTTATTGACGATAAGCAGAAATAAACACAGTCTAACATAACAGTCGCGGCACTTCGCCTCGATTTTGTTGCCTACCGCGCCAGCAGCGCGCCAGACGGCCAGTAAATTAAACTGTGAGTTCGGTGCGTTCGTGAAAGCGAATAGTGGTTGTTTATTTTGCTTTCTACAATGGTTTTTACAAGCGGGACAGTTTGTAGCACAATAAATTGCAGCAACAACAGGAAGAAGACACCATAACTGTCTTTTTTTACGTTTCCTAAGGATCCTGAAAGGTACGAGGGCAGTTCAATAAGTAATGCAACACATTTTTTTTCTGAAACAGGGGTTGTTTTATTCAGCATTGAAATACACCAGGTTATTCCCCAATCTTTTAGCTACACAACACTATTTTTCAACGTAATCTCCATTCAATGCTACGGCCTTACGCCACCTTGAAATGAGGGCCTGTATGCCTGCACGGTACCATTCCACTGGTCGATGTCGGAGCCAACGTCGTACTGCATCAATAACTTCTTCATCATCCGCGTAGTGCCTCCCACGGATTGCGTCCTTCATTGGGCCAAACATATGGAAATCTGACAGTGCGAGATCGGGGCTGTAGGGTGCATGAGGAAGAACAATCCACTGAAGTTTTGTGAGCTCCTCTCGGGTGCGAAGACTTGTGTGAGGTCTTGCGTTGTCATGAAGAAGGAGAAGTTCGTTCAGATTTTTGTGCCTACGAACACGCTGAAGTCGTTTCTTCAATTTCTGAAGAGTAGCACAAAACACTTCAGAGTTGATCGTTTGACCATGGGGAAGGACATCGAACAGAATAACCCCTTCAGCGTCCCAGAAGACTGTAACCATGACTTTACCGGCTGAGGGTATGGCTTTAAACTTTTTCTTGGTAGGGGAGTGGGTGTGGCGCCACTCCATTGATTGCCGTTTTGTTTCAGGTTCGAAGTGATGAACCCATGTTTCATCGCCTGTAACAATCTTTGACAAGAAATTGTCACCCTCAGCCACATGACGAGCAAGCAGTTCCGCACAGATGGTTCTCCTTTGCTCTTTATGGTGTTCGGTTAGACAACGAGGGACCCAGCGGGAACAAACCTTTGAATATTCCAACTGGTGAACAATTGTGAGAGCACTACCAACAGAGATGTCAAGTTGAGCACTGAGTCGTTTGATGGTGATCCGTCGATCATCTCGAACGAGTGTGTTCACACGATCCGCCATTGCAGGAGTCACAGCTGTGCACGGCCGGCCCGCGCGCGGGAGATCAGACAGTCTTGCTTGACCTTGCGGCGATGATGACACACGCTTTGCCCAACGACTCACCGTGCTTTTGTCCACTGCCAGATCACCGTAGACATTCTGCAAGCGCCTATGAATATCTGAGATGCCCTGGTTTTCCGCCGAAAGAAACTCGATCACTGCCCATTGTTTGCAACGCACATCCGTTACAGACGCCATTTTAACAGCTCTGTACAGCGCTGCCACCTGTCGGAAGTCAATGAAACTATACGAGACGAAGCGGGATGTTTGAAAATATTCCACAAGAAATTTCCGGTTTTTTCAACCAAAATTGGCCGAGAAAAAAAATGTGTTGCATTACTTATTGAACTGCCCTCGTATATACCATCATGTTACTAAACTGTATCGCCAGGATTTACTTGCAAACTACATGTGTATTAATGATTAATGTTACGTTTTAGGAGCAGAAAATGGATAGTTAATAGCAGACGAGAAGACCTTATGAAAAAAGACCCAGTTTACCTGTATAATAATATTAGGTTCTGTTCGTTACATTTCGAACAAAACCAGTTCATGAACGCAGACAATAATAAACTCGTGTGGAATGCAGTGCCCACACCGTTTGACATCCCCAATAAGCCGCCTCAGCTGACGATGAAGAGGAAACTACCACAAAGATTCGACAATCCATCTCTAAAGCTGTAAAACAGTCCTTTGACACAGAAGCAGCCAGTTCAGCTCTCCGTGTATCAGTGCTAGATTCGTGTGAATCGTCAACACGGACCTGCTTTGACGATGAAGTGGTTAGATTAAGTGCAGTTATTCGTGTATTACAAAAGTGTAATGTTTGGTATGTATTTCATTCACTTCTGTTGTTAGTCACTTAATTTTCTTTGCTTCCTTCGTGTGATGACATTATTTTGTTAGCACCTTGTTCACTGACAGATTGTTTGAAAATTATTCAAATATTTGGTTTTGCGTGAAATGTAATGTAATCACCTCATTATAATGTTTTCAACATATTTCATCCGCTATTTGGTAGTTGCTAGTCCCCAAGATGAAGGTCGTACTTGTGGTAACAGGCGACAATGACAAACACAGTAGGCCTACCGAACGATAAATGAGTTGTCAATCGCTTTTGCATGTAGAGGTACATGTCTGTGCTTCTTATGTGTGAATATGTGTGTTTATATTCTTTTGATATCAACGAGGTAAGCTGCAATTCTATCCAACATCACAAGTGTTTCTTCACGAATGTGTTGTAGCTAGCCACACGATTCATGGTTTTTCTCCATACTTGCGCTTATTTTAAAATCATTTTTAGAAATACATATGCCTTCTGATACTACTAATTTCGTCAATTACGTAGGAAATGGAAGCAAAACAAACATTATTCTTAAGACGCGTCTGATGTTCACCTTATTTGCCGCTTGGAGCGCTAGTGTCGCCTCATCTGTCAAACGGTAACAACTTTTACAACTTTTACAGCAATGAGTATCGCGACTGTTACGTTAGACTGTGGAAATAAGCAACATTGGGAGTGACTATTATCTTTCTGCTGCAGGTAGAGCTTCCCTAAAGGAAGCGTTATCTCTGGGAATTTCAGGGCATACACAATTCAATAACAACTAGAAATCTATAGCCTTCATTTGGAAAAAATATATATATATATGAAGTAGTCCATATTCCAATTCAGCTTTAAGGTAGACATTACTCTGTCCCACCACACTGCTCCCTACATTTTAAAAGAGAGGTCGTCCATCGGCGTCATTTCTTCTTCTTTTCTGATGACCAGCTTTTTGTAGTAAAATAAATGCTGCACATGCGACGACTGTTAAATCTTCTACTTCCCTTGTACTATCGACGGGTAAAATTTTAATTAAAACGCTACTTTGTAACAATAACAAAGCAGGAGCAACGTAGGCAAGTGTGGAGTGTGCTATCTGTGAAAAGTTTGAAGTACCAGTTCATTGAAATTGAGTGGTTAATTCACACTTCACTGGAGTGAAGCGTTCATTTGAACGACTCATTCACGAGCTCCCCATCACTAGTCGATGGTGTAGAACACCGTGAATCAGTAAAACGAAGTAACAGAAACGTATTGTAGTTTCAATTTTTTTTTTTCTTTATTGTTATTTTCAAACCCGTACAAACAGGCAGGCTGTCAGCAGCATGGTACGCCGCTCTTCAGCCGTAGAGGAGATAAAGATAGAACAGAAAGAATACACAAATGTGACATAACGGTGGGTAATAAAACAGTAGACACATAAAGACAAACACGGAGCCGTTCACACTTGACGAAAATTCACTACAAACTGTTGTCACGACGCACTAACACTGAAGATGGCGATGGCACAGGTGAACGATGGAGTATGACGGGAACACTGAACACGAAAACACGACGGCACTCACGAGACACTGATGGCGACGATCTCCGGCGCGCGAATGTCCACTCAGCGTGTACGAGTCCGGGGACCTGCCAAGGGAGGAGGTGGAGGAGGAGGAAGGGGAAATGGGAGAGGGGAGAGCAGAGATGCCATGGGCAAAGGAGAGAGGGGGAGGGAGGAAGGGGGAGTGAAGCCCGGAGGAGAGGGTAGGAGTGAGGGGGGAAAGGAAAGAGAAGGGAAGGGAAAAGGGGGGGGGGAGGGAGGGCGCCTGAAGGAAAGGACACAGGAGGGGGGGGGGGAGGATCAAAGTTGATAGGAGGGGTAGATGCAGGGGAGGAGGACATCATCAGGGAGGGGGAGCTGGCGGAAGCCACCTTGGGAGAGGGTAAGGAGGGTGGAGAGATGGAGACCGGGTGGGACATGGGAGTACAGGCGCGGCAGCGGGCGGGGGTGGGAGAGGATCGGGGAGACGAGCGGGTGAGGTGGATCGAGTTTACGGGAGGTGTAGAGGATTCGTATCCTTTCGAGGAAGAGGAGGAGGTGGGGGAAGGGGATAAGGTCATACAGGATCCACGTGGGGGAAGGGAGACGGATGCGATAGGCAAGGCGGAGAGCATGGCGTTCAAGGATTTGGAGGGATTTATAAAAGGAAGGGGGGGCGGAGATCCAGGCTGGATGGGCGTAACAGAGGATAGGGCGGATAAGGGACTTATAGGTGTGGAGGATGGTGGAGGGGTCCAGACCCCACGTTCGGCCGGAAAGGAGCTTGAGGAGACGGAGTCGGGAACGTGCCTTGGCTTGGATTGTCTGGAGATGGGGAGTCCAGGAGAGGCGACGGTCGAGGGTGACGCCAAGGTACTTAAGGGTGGGGGTGAGAGCGATGGGACGGCCATAAACGGTGAGATAGAAATCAAGGAGGCGGAAGGAGGGAGTGGTTTTGCCTACAATGATCGCCTGGGTTTTGGAAGGATTGACCTTGAGCAACCACTGGTTGCACCAAGCGGTGAACCGGTCAAGATGGGATTGGAGAAGGTGTTGGGAGCGTTGCAGGGTGGGGGCAAGGGCAAGGAAGGCGGTGTCATCGGCAAACTGGAGAAGGTGGACGGGGGGTGACGGCGGCGGCATATCCGCCGTGTACAACAAGTACAGAAGGGGGGAGAGGACGGAGCCTTGGGGCACACCGGCGGAGGGGAAAAAGGTGTAGGAATCGGTATTATGGATGGTGACATGGGAAGGACGGCGGGAGAGAAAGGAACCGATCAGACGAACGTAGTTAATGGGAAGGGCGAAGGTTTGGAGCTTGAAGAGGAGACCGGAATGCCATACGCGGTCATATGCGCGTTCGAGGTCAAGAGAGAGGAAGATTGTGGAGCGACGGGAATTGAGCTGTTCGGAAAGGAGATGAGTGAGGTGAAGGAGAAGATCGTCGGAAGAGAAGGACGGCCAAAAGCCACACTTGGTAACGGGGAGGAGGCGGTGCTGGCGGAGATGCTGGTGGATGCGGCGGGTGAGGAGAGATTCCAGGACCTTGCTGAAGACCGAAGTAAGGCTGATGGGACGGTAGGAGGAGGCGGCGGACGGCGGTTTGCCAGGTTTGAGGAACATGAGGATACGGGAGGTTTTCCACAGGTCGGGGTAGTAACCGGTGGACAGGACTACATTGTAGAGCCTGGCCAGGGTGGAGAGAAAAGAGACAGGAGCTTCATGAAGGTGATGGTAGGTGACACGATCGTGACCAGGAGCGGTGTTGCGTTTGGTGTGGAGTGTATTGATGAGATCCTGTGTGGTGATGGGGGCATTAAGGTCCGTGTGTGGAATGTTGTCCAAGTACTGGAAACCAGGAGCGAGGGGAGGGACAGAGGTGTCAGTTCGATCGCGGATATCTGGGAAGAGGGAGTAATCGAACTGGGGATCATCAGGGATGGAAAACACATCGGACAGGTAGGAGGCAAAGTGATTGGCCTTACTAAGGGCGTCAGGGAAGGGGTGATCATCGTGGAGAAGAGGATAGTAGGGGGAGGGTTTAGTTCCGGTAAGGCGACGGAAGGCGGTCCAGAACTTGGACGAGTTTATAGGGAGGGTAGCATTTAAACTGGTGCATGTCTGTCGCCAGTCCCGGCGTTTCTTGGCCGCGAGCAAATGTCGAATGTGTCGCTGTAGTTGCCGGTGGCGTCGTAGGGTGTCCGGGTCACGCGTGCGGAGGAAGGCACGGTAGAGACGACGGGATTCACAGAGGAGGAGGACGGCCTGTGGTGGTAAGGTAGGACGGTGGGGGTGGATGGCAACAGTAGGGACGTGGGCCTCCACGGCCTCAGACAAGGTCTGCTGGAGAAAGGAGGCGGCATGGGTGACATCATCGGGACGGCGGTAGGCGAGAGGGTGGCTATCGACCTGAGTGGAGAGGGTATCCCGGTAGGCATTCCAGTTGGCACGGGAATAGTCATGGATGTACTTAGGGGGAGGGTCATGACGAGGGTCGGGGCGGGGGCGACGGCCGTCTGAAACGGTGAGGAGGACAGGGAGATGGTCGCTACCAATAGGCTCCAGGACATCCACCGTAATGCGACCAAGGAGGTTGGGGGAGGAGAGGATAACATCGGGAGTGGAGTTGGATTCGGGACGGGTGTGCTGGGGGATGGGGATGAAGTCGCCTTGAAGGGAGGAGAGGAACCGATGCCACCGCCGTAACTGGGCAGCGGAACGACTATGGATGTTGAGGTCAGCGGCGATCACATAGGAGGAGAAGGTACGGTCGATGTGGGAGAGGAAGTCGAAAGGAAGAGGGGCGTTGGGGCGGACATAGATGGTGGCACAGGTAACGGTAAGGCCGGGGAAGAAGAGACTAAGGATCAGGTGTTTGGTGGGGTCGGGAAGGAGAGGCTGGAGCCGAACGGGGATCTGGCGGTGGTGGCCAATGGCAACTCCGCCACGCGCAACTGGGAGGGGATTATCGGAGCGGTGGAGCAGATAGGGGGAGGTGTGGATGGAGTGGTGGGGTTGGAGGAAGGTTTCATTGAGGAGGAAGGCATCCACGCGGTGGGTAGCAAGGGTGTGCAGGAAGAGGTTCTTGTTGGCGGGAAGGGAGCGGATATTGTTGAAAAGGATACGATGCTGTCACGCCATGATAAGGACTTATACGAGGGTGTCAAGGCGGGAGAAGGTGAAATGGGCCTGGTTATTGGAAAAGGTGGCGTACATTTTAAGGTGGAATATGGAACGGGCGGCGAGGGAGATCTGTTGTAAGGTGTGGGGGCGCTGAAAGGGATGGACGTTTTGGAGGACAATGGTGAGGAACCTGATGATGTCCTCAGCAGTGGGGGGGGGGACGAAGGGAATTGCCAGGAGGGGTGGGGGCGTCCAGGGGACGGACAGGTACGGTGAGTTCAGGAGTGGTGGGAGGGGGTCGGGCTTTACACTTTTGGGAGTAGGTGGGGTGGGGGAGGCTGCAGGTATTACAGGAGGGAGGGGATTGGAGGTTGGGGCACTGCCGGAGGAAGTGCGCTTGCCGACAATGCGGGCAGGTGGGGGCCTCGCGGCACTCTGCTGTTGGATGTGCATTGTAGCGCAGACATCTCTGGCAGCGCAGGGATTGAGGGGGGGAACGGGAGGGGTCGACCTTGTACCGTTGATGGAAGAGGAGGGCACCCTCCTTCAGGAGACGGTCAATGGAGGGGGCGTCCTCAGAGAAAACCCGCATAAGGCGGGTGGGGCCGGTCGCGTTGAAAATGCGGCGGACTGCCCGCACCTCCAGGGTGGGATGGGCCTTCAGCTCCGCCAGCACCTCCTCCTCCGTGATCGACGGGCTAAGCCGAGTGATCACGGCGGTGAGGGTCGGCGGGCGACGCGGGGGTTGGGGTTGGCGGGTAGGAGATGGGGAGGGAGCAGGGTTGAGGGAGGCGTGAGGACCAAAACGGGTGATGGGGAGGCGGGAGAGGATGTCAGTATGGAGGGTTGGGCTGGGGGAGGAGATAAGAACAGAATCCCGTCTGGGAGTAAGGAGAGAGATGGGGGCGCCAGGGAAATGTTGGCGGAGGAGGAGGGAGAGATTCCGGGCCTCGAGGAAGGAAGGATCGGGACGGGACAGGAGATATTTGTAGAGACCGGGTGGGGAGGAGGAGGAGGAGGGAGCGGGGCCTGGTGGGGAGACGTCCATGGCATTTTGGGGTGGGGATGGGGGGCGGGGTGGAGCTTTTTTAGGAGCAGAGGAAGTGGAGGCGCCACTAGGGCGTTTGACAGCGGCAGATGGGCGGGTGGTGACATGAGGGACGGGAACGATGGGGAGGTGGCGGGAAGGGACAGGTCCCGGCACGGACGCAGCAGTCGGCGCCGGAGATAGTGACTGTGACGGTGCAGGCGAATGTGGCAGTGATGGTGATGGTGACGATGATGACGGTGGTGGCGGTGGCGGTGGCGGCGGTGATGGCGATGGCGATGGCGACGGGGAGAGCTGGGCGTGGGCAGTGGCCTGACGGGCCACCACCCTAGCCGGAGCTGCAGTGACAGGCTGGGGGAGTGGGGGGAAAGGATCAGAACGAGAGGAAGAGGCGGGAGAGGGGGCGACAAAGAGCGAGGGCGAAGGGATAGAGAGGAGGGGAGGGATGGAAGGAGGGGGGTGGGACTGGGCACACCAAGTGATAGTGGTGGAGGCGGCGGAAGGGGACGTATACACGATGGCGGTGGTGGTAGTAGTGACGGTGGTGGTGGGGGCGGACATGACGACAAGAAGAAGAAAGAAAAACACAGCACTAAAAGGACAGGACACACACTGGGAGACGACGGACGGCGACGGCGACGGCGACGGCGACGGCGACGGCGACGGCGACGGCGACGGCGAGAGGCAGGGACGCTGCTGCCGCGGACGGGGCCGGGGCGGCGGCGGCGGCGGCGGCGGCGGCGGCTGCTGCTGCTGCTGCTGCTGCTGCTCCTGCTGCTGCTGGCAGGACTGCTGCTGGCTGGACAGCTGCTGCCACCGGAGGGCTGGCTGGCTGGCTGGCTGGCTGGCTGGCTGCGGGACCACTGCTGCAGGCCGGGACCGGGAACTGCTACTACTGCTGCTGCTGCTGCTGCTGCTGCTGCTGCTGGCTGGCTGGCTGGCTGGCTGGCTGGCTGGCACCTGTAACCCCTAGCACTTCGATTAGCGCGAAAATGGCACTATCGAAGGGCGGTAACCTTGCGGTGTACCGCCGGAGAAGGTGTAGTTTCAATTTTTTTTTTTTTTTTTTTTTACTTTATTGTTATTTTAAAACCTGTACAAGTCAGGTAGGCTGGCAGCGGCACACTACGCCGCTCTTCAGCCATAGCGTTTTACAAGAGTATAAAACATGGTGAATGACAAAGAACAAAGTGACGGGCAAAAGAGAGAGGTCACAGAGACATAAAAAACACGGAGTCGTTCACATGTGACGAGAACAACACGGAAAACACGTCGGCACGGCGCACAAAACACTGATGAGTCCGACGGCACAAGTGAACGTAGGAGTGGGACGGCGGACACCAAAAACACTATACGATGTCACACACACGAGACACAAAAGGCGACGATCTCCGGCGCGCGAATGTTCACTATACGTGTGCGAGTCCGGGGACCTGCCAAGAGAGGAGGAGGAGGAAGGGGAGTGGGAGAGCGAGAGGGGAGAGCAGAGATGCCACGGGCAGGGGAGATAGGGGGGAGGGAGGAAGGGGGAGAGGAAGCCCGGGGGAAGAGGGGGAAGGGAGGGGACGGGGAAACGGAAAAAGAAGGGAAGAGAAGAGAAGGGAGGGTGGGAGGGTGCCGAAAGGAAAGGACACGGGAAGTGGGGGGCGGTGCAGGGTCAAAGTTGATAGGAGGGGTAGATGGAGGGGACGAGGACATCATCAGGGAGAGGGAGCTGGCGGAAGCCACCTTGGGAGAGGGTATGGAGGGTGGAGAGATGGAGACCGGGTGGGACGAGAGAATACAGGCGCGGCAGCGGGCGGGGGTGGGAGAGGATCGGGGAAATGAGCGGGTGAGGAGGATCAAGTTTACGTGAGGTGTACAGGATACGTATCCTTTCAAGGAAAAGGAGGAGGTGGGGGAAGTGGATGAGATCATACAGGATCCGCGTGGGGGAGGGGAGACGGATGCGATAGGCAAGGCGGAGAGCATGGCGTTCAAGGATTTGGAGGGATTTATAGAAGGTAGGGGGGGTGGAGAGCCAGGCTGGATGGGCGTAACAAAGGATAGGGCGGATGAGGGATTTATAGGTGTGGAAGATTCTGGAGGGGTCCAGACCCCACGTGCGGCCGGAAAGGAGCTTGAGGAGACGGAGTCGGGAACGTGCCTTGGCTTGGATTGTCTGGAGATGGGGAGTCGAGGAGAGGCGACGGTCGAGGGTGACGCCAAGGTACATAAGGGTGGGAGTGAGGGCGATAGGACGGCCATAGACGGTGAGATAGAAATCAAGGAGGCGGAAGGAAGGGGTGGTTTTGCCTACAATGATCGCCTGGGTTTTGGAGGGATTGACCTTGAGCAACCACTGGTTGCACCAAGCGGTGAACCGGTCAAGATGGGATTGGAGAAGGCGTTGGGAGCGTTGCAGGGTGGGGGCAAGGGCGAGGAAGGCGGTGTCATTGGCAAACTGGAGGAGGTGGACGGAGGGCGACGGCGGCGGCATGTCCGCCGTGTACAAAAGGTACAGAAGGGGGGAGAGGACGGAGCCTTGGGGCACACCGGCGGAGGGGAAAAAGGTGTAGGAATCGGTGTTATGGATGGTGACATAGGAAGGACGGCGGGAGAGAAAGGAACCGATCAGACGAACGTAGTTAATGGGAAGGGCAAAGGTTTGGAGCTTGAAGAGGAGACAGGAATGCCAGACGCGGTCATAAGCGCGTTCGAGGTCAAGTGAGAGGAAGATGGCGGAGCGACGGGAATTAAGCTGTTCGGAAAGGAGATGAGTGAGGTGAAGGAGAAGATCGTCGGAAGAGAAGGATGGCCGAAAGCCACACTGGGTGACGGGAAGGAGGCGGTGCTGGCGGAGATGCTGGTGGATGTGGCGGGTGAGGATAGATTCTAGGACCTTGCTGAAGACCGAGGTAAGGCTGATGGGACGGTAGGAGGAGACGGCGGACGGCGGTTTGCCAGGTTTAAGGAACATGAGGATACGGGAGGTTTTCCACAGGTCGGGGTAGTAACCGGTGGACAGGACTACATTGTAGAGCCTGGCCAGGGTGGAGAGGAAAGAGACAGGAGCTTCACGAAGGTGACGGTAGGTGGCACGATCGTGACCAGGAGCGGTGTTGCGTTTTGTACGGAGGGTAGCAATGAGATCCTGTGTAGTGATAGGGGCATTGAGTTCTGTGTGTGTAATGTTGTCCAAGTACCGGAAGCCAGGAGCGAGGGGAGGGGAAGAGGTGTCAGTTCGATCGCGGATATCTGGGAAGAGGGAGTAATCGAACTGGGGATCAACGGGGACGGAAAATACATCGGAGAGGTAGGAGGCAAAGTGATTGGCCTTACTAAGGGAGTCAGGGAAAGGGTGATCATCATGGAGAAGAGGATAATAGGGGGAGGGTTTAGTTCCGGTAAGGCGACGGAAGGCCGACCAGAACTTGGACGAGTTGATTGGTAGGGTTGCATTTAAACGGGTGCATGTCTGTCGCCAGTCCCGGCGTTTCTTAGCCGCGAGCAAATTACGAACGTGTCGCTGGAGTTGCCGGTGGCGTCGTAGTGTGTCCGGGTCACGCGTGCGGAGGAAGGCACGGTAGAGACGACGGGATTCACGGAGGAGGAGAACGGCCTGTGGGGGTAAGGTAGGACGGTGGGGGTGGATGGCGACAGTAGGAACGTGGGCCTCCACGGCCTCAGACAAGGTCCGCTGGAGAAAGGAGGCGGCATGGGTGACATCGTCAGGGTGGTGGTAGGTGAGAGGGTGGCTATCGACCTGGGTGGAAAGGGTATCCCGGTAGGCATTCCAGTCGGCTCGGGAATAGTCGTGGACATACTTAGGGGGAGGGTCAGTACGAGGGTCGGGGCGAGGGCGACGACCGTCTGAAACGGTGAGGACAGGGAGATGGTCGCTACCAATAGGCTCCAGGACATCCACCGTTATGCGGCCAAGGAGGTTGGGGGAGGAGAGGATAACATCAGGAGTGGAGTTGGATTCAGGACGGGTATGCCGGGGGATGGGGACGAGGTCACCTTGAAGGGTGGAGAGGAACCGATGCCATCGCCGTAACTGGGCAGCGGAACGACTATGGATGTTGAGGTCGGCGGCGATCACGTAGGAGGAAAAGGTACGATCGACGTGGGAGAGGAAGTCGAAGGGAATAGGAGCGTTGGGGCGGACATAGATGGTGGCGCAGGTAACGGTAAGGCCGGGGAAGAAGAGACTAAGGATCAGGTGTTCGGTGGGGTCGGGAAGGAGAGGTTGGAGCCGAACGGGGATCTGGCGGTGGTGACCAATGGCAACTCCGCCACGCGCAATCGGGAGGGGATTATCGAAGCGGTGAAGGAGGTAGGGCGAAGTGTGGACTGTGTGGTGGGGTTGCAGGAAGGTTTCATTGAAGAGGAAGGCATCCACGCGGTGGGTGGCAAGGGTGTGCAGGAACAGGTTTTTGTTGGCGGGAAGGGAGCGGATGTTGTTGAAAAGGATACGTTGCTGTCGCGCCATGACTGGGATTTAAACGAGGGTGTCAAGACGGGAGAAGGTGTAATGGGCCTGGTTGTTGGAGTAGGTGGCGTAGATCTTGAGTTGGAAGATGGAACGGGCAGCAAGGGAGATCTGCTGGAGGGTGTGAGGGCGCTGAAAGGGATGGAC
The DNA here is from genome assembly GCF_021461395.2 of Schistocerca americana. Classification (NCBI taxonomy): domain Eukaryota; kingdom Metazoa; phylum Arthropoda; class Insecta; order Orthoptera; family Acrididae; genus Schistocerca; species Schistocerca americana. The sequence continues at coordinate 882,769,739 of NC_060130.1, read as the reverse complement.
ATTCTGGAGGACGATGGTGAGGAACCTGATGATGTCCTCAGCGGTGGGTGGGGGACGAAGGGAATTGCCAGGAGGGGTGGGGGCGTCCAGAGGACGGACAGGTACGGTGAGTTCAGGAGTGGTTGGAGGGGGTCGGGTTTTACACTTTTGGGAGTAGGTGGGATGAGGGAGATTGCAGGTATTACAGGAGGGAGGGGATTGGAGGTTTGGGCACTGCCGGAGGGAGTGCGCCTGCCGACAATGCGGGCAGGTGGGGGCCTCGCGGCACTCAGCTGTGGGGTGCGCATTATAGCGCAGACACCTCTGGCAGCGCAGGGATTGAGGAGGGGAACGGGAAGGGTCGACCTTGTACCGCTGGTGGAAGAGGAGGGCACCCTCCTTCAGGAGACGGTCAATGGAGGGGGCGTCCTCAGAGAAAACCCGCATAAGGCGGGTGGGGCCGGCCGAGTTGAAAATGCGGCGGACCGCCTGCACCTCCAGCGTGGGATGGGCCTGGAGCTCCGCCAACACCTCCTCCTCCGTGATCGACGGACTGAGCCGTGTGATCACGGTGGTGAGGGTCGGCGGGCGACGCGGGGGTTGGGGTTGGCGGGTAGGAGATGGAGAAGGAGCATGGGTAAGGGAGGGGTTGGGACCAAAACGGGTGATGGGGAGACGGGAGAGGATGTCAGTATGGAGGGTTGGGCTGGGGGAGGAGATGAGAACAGAATCTCGGCGAGGAGTGAGGAGGGAGATGGGGGCACCAGGACAATGCTGGCGAAGGAAGAGGGTGAGGTTCCGGGCTTCAAGGAGAGAGGGATCAGGACGGGAGAGGAGGTAGCGGTAGGAGGAAGGGGGAGAGGAGGAGGATGAGGGGGCAGGGACAGGCGGGGAGACTTCCATGGCATCATGGGTGGGGGAAGGAGGACGAGGCGCAGCCTTTTTGGAAGCAGAGGAAGCAGGGGTGCCACCGGGGCGCTTGACGGCGGTGGAGGAGGTGTGGGGGATGGGAACAACGGGAATGTGGCGGGGAGGGGCAGGTCCCGGGGCCGGAGTCGGCGCCGGAGATGGTGACGGTGACGGTGAAGGCGACGGCGACGATGACGATGACGGTGGCAGTGGCGGCGGTGATGGCGAAGGTGACGGGGAGAGCTGGGCGTGGGCAGTGGCCCGACGGGCCATCACCCGAGCTGGAGCTGCAGTGACAGGCTGGGGGAGTGGGGGGAAGGGATCAGAACGAGAGGAGCGGGAGGAAGAAGCGGGAGAGGGGGCGACAAAGATAGAGGGTGAAGGGAGAGTGAGGAGAGGTGGAATGGAAGGAGGGGGGTGGGACTGGGCACACCAAGTTATAGTGGTGGAGGCGGCGGAAGGGGAGGTATAGACAATGGCGGTGGTGGTAGTAGTGACAGTGGTGGTGGGGGTGGACATGACGGGAGAGAGAAACAACAATGAACAGAACGAAGAGGAGAGGACAGAAACTGGGGACAGACAAAGACGAAGACGGATGAAGACGAAGACGGCCGTAGACCAGGGTCAGGACGGCGGCACCGGGCGGCGGCGGCGGGCACCGGCGGCGGCGGCGGCGAGCCCCGGCAGGCGGCGGCGGCGGCGGCGGCGGCGGCGGCGGCGAGCACCGGCAGGCGGCGACCAGGCGGGGGCGGCGAGCCCCAGCAGGCGGCGACGGCTGCGGCGGCTGCAAGGACCGGAAGGCGGCGACCAAGCGGCGGCGGCGGTGACGGCAAGCAGACGACACGGCAGGGATCTTCCACGTCGAAGGCGCACCCTGAGAGTAGCCCAGGCAGTGAAACTCTTCGATGAAGAGGAGAGGGAATCCAACCCTCGAAATTGTGTAGTTTCAATGCCGAAGCAACATTTTATTGCACTTGCGAACTCAAGGGTTGCACCAGTATGAAAACACACAACGGTTTCTCTCTGACACACTCTTCTCCCCCTGCTCTGTAATGCAGTTTATAATAATTTGATGAGTACATATTAAAATAGGTCTGAGTGTGATACTTTGTCCGGCACTGATCGCAATGGAACACGTTTAAGGCAGCAGACATCATGCAACAAGTGTTCACACTGCCATCTGCTGATTATGCGGTAAAACAGGTTGGCGGTACACTTAGCTGCCGACAGATGTCAGCTTCAAACGTCTGCCTATCATGTGGTAGAGTAGGTTGGCGGTTAACTTACCTGCCGACAGCTGTCACCCTGAACTGCGCTATTTGACTTCTGGATATAAATTTCAGAAACGAAGGATTGTTATACTATTAAAAACAAATTAAATTTACTTAAAGTTACACCCGTAACAAGGAAAAGTAGATGATTTTCCTCAAAATTGGCAAAAATATGAGTGTTCTCACAATGGGTACGTACAAATACGCCTATCAAGTACCACTTTCCTAAAATCGGACGGATGGGACGTATTTGTGGCTTGCTGTTAAACCCGAACGTTTTGTTTGGGAAAGCTATTTGGATGACAATTTTTGGAGAGAGGATGAAAGATCCTTTCATACATTGGATTTAATCGATAGTGAATTGTCGTCTTTACGCTCTTACAGTGTCTGAAAGTTAAATAGAGCATGGTCGAAGGGGACAAAGGAAAGATAAACAGAGAAATCTGTCACATATAAAGAAGGGATTACATTTAATCTTGCTCGACATTTTCTCATGAAGCGCCCAAAAAAGTCTTTATCCGCCAAGTGAAACCTTATTTGTTGTATTCATGGACTGAAAACTAGGGCTACCAACGAAATGCAGTCCAATTTTGTTCCTTTTAAAATTTAAACCAAAATAGAATGAGTATGTTTACCACTGTTACAAAGTCTATATACCTACGTTAAGTAATTATTCAGAAGTTTTCCTGTAGATTTTATTTTTGTTGAGAATAATAACCCTCCAAATTCAAAACGTAAACTGTCACCTGTAGTCATTGGTACGATTTCAGGTAAAATCCCTCTTTATTTTCTTTGGAAAGCAGTTTTTGTGTCTGTTCACTCTCATACAATGGCTAGCAACTCGCAATCGCGCAAAAGTAGTGAAATTTGGGGTTTCTTCGCCGATTTAGGTGATGGGAAAGCAAAGTGCAATTATTGTTCTAAGAGTATTTCATATAAAAGAGGAAATACATTTAATCTAGCGCGTCATGTTCGAGTGCTGCATCCAACAGTGCCATTGTCAGTCAGACACTTAGCGCCCCCTGCTCCTGCATCTTCCGATATTTCTTGGATAAACACCCGCACAATCCGGAACTAACATCAGCAAATGCCAGAAGCGAACAGCAGTTGGTGCCAGAAAATAATAGTACCACTTCAGTATCAGAAAGCAGACCTCCATATCACGGAACATTACCCATGTATTTTCCGAAACCTCTTTCTAACAAAAGAAATCAGGAGATAGATTTCGCACTTCTGCAGACTGTTGTAAAGGATTATTTGCCCTTCAACATAGTGGAAAGTAAACATTTCCAAAGTTTTTTAGGCAAACTGAATGGTGCTTACAGAATGCCATCTCGGAAGACCATTTCCAATACGCTGCTACAGCAACAGTACGCCATGATGAAAGAAATTGTGAGAGCCAAAATTAATTCTGCGGAAGCGGTTGTGCTGACAATGGATGGGTGGACCTCAACTACAAATGAGAGTTATTTGTCGGTGACAGCACACTACGTTAAAGACCTGGAGCTGTCGTCTTCCCTCCTAGAGTGTTTTAAATACGACGAAAGGCACACGTCAGAAAAACTCTCGGAAGAACTGCTACGTGTCACAAGGGAATGGGGCATTCAAGAAAAAGTCGTCTGTGTTGTCAGCAACAATGCTGCTAACATTGTGGCAGCTATAAGACTCACAGCCTGGAAACACATCACCTGCTTTGCGCACACACTCAATGTAATTGTTCAGAATGGGCTTCCGCACATTCAACCCATTCTGAATAAAGTAGAAAAAAATGTTGAATTTTTTAAAAGAAGTTCGCATGCCTGCACGAAACTGAAAAAGATGCAGGAACAGTTAAAAGGGCCAGTTCTGACACTAAAACAGGACACTGTTACAAGATGGAATTCAACCTATGATATCCTGCGAAGAATAATCGAGGTTAAGAATTCCCTAATGACAGTTATCACTCTGAATTATCCAGATCTTCCAAATCTGACTGCAGAGGACATTGCAAGTGTAACACAAGCCTGTGACCTGTTGAAAGTTTTCAAAGACTGCACTGAGGAAATGTCAAGTGAAAATAATGTCACTGCTTCTAAAGTTATGCTACTTAGTCGCTCGTTGAAAAAATGGTGTTGCAGGTTTGTTAATAACACTGAAACTCATGTAGACGTGCAACAGATGGCCGAAAAGTTAGCTGAAGATCTAAAACGACGATTTAGAAATATAGAGGAAAATTCCATTTTCGCGGAAGCAACTGCATTGGATTCCCGGTTCAAATTACATGGTTTTTCTGATAAAAATTCTGCTGAGAAGGTGAAATTAAACCTGATCAGGCACTGTGAGAAATTTGTGACGAACACATCCACTGCTACTGCAACAATCTCAGTTGCAACCACTGAATCAACTTCCAGTCTCTGGCTCGAATTTAATGAAGTGTTTTCCAGGCTGCAGAGTAATCCACACCCGAGAGCTGCTGCAATAGTGGAAGTGGACAAATATTTACAAGAGCCCCTGCTACAGAGACAAGGCAATCCACTTCAGTGGTGGTCTGAACGACTGTCAGTATACCCCTCGCTCTTTGAACTTGCAAAAATACGACTGTGTATTGTCGCAACCTCCACGCCGTGTGAAAGAGTGTTCTCGAAGGCAGGACACCTTATAACTGACAGAAGAAATCGCCTGACAGGGAAAAAAGTGGAACAAATTATGTTTTTAAACGGAAATCTCTGAAGATTCACCAAATCCGTTGATGTTTATTCATAAATATATATGTGTATTTTTTAAAAAATTTATTTAGGACAATCCTCAAATTGACATTTAGTGTAATTTTTTCAATAATGTGTACGAGATAAACATTCCTACATGAACGATTATCTTTCAAGCGTGGATTCCACGCATGCTTCAGTTCCAGACTCACAAGGTAAGCATTTTATTTTCATGTTGGCTGTGCGTGCTCACACAGCCAGCCTCTTCGTTTGTATTTTAATATTCATTTGTCTGCAAGCACTGCCAACGGTAGCTTACCCGTAGACGCGAAGTATAACTCCACAAATAGTCGCTGGTAATGATGTGAGCACTGCAGGAAGCAGCTGACGCTACCTTCCCCTCGCCCCTCATCGACTGTACCCCTCCTAACCCTATCGTTCCCCAGAAACACCGCGCGATTCGTCGAAGTCGACAGTAGAGGGAGGGCTGAAGTGAAGGAACCAAGGGAGAATGAGTGACGTAGCGCCGATGTACTGGGGGAGGGAGAGGGGAAGAGAGTGAGTGAACTAGAAAAAAGTGTGGAGTGTGCTATCTGTGAAGAGTCTGAAGTACCAGTTCATTGAAATTGAGTGGTTAATTCACACTTCACTGGAGTGAAGCGTTCATTTGAACGACTCATTCACGAGCTCCCCATCACTAGTCGATGGTGCAGAACACCGTGAATTAGTAAAACGAAGTAACAGAAACGTATTGTAGTTTCAATGCCGAAGCAACATGTTATTGCACTTGCGAACTCGAGGGTTGCATCAGTATTAAAACACACAACAGTTTCTCTCCAACACACTCTTCTCCCCCTGCTCTGTAATGCAGTTTATAATAATTTGCTGAGTACATAGTAAAATAAGTCTGAGTGTGAGGACGAAAGATCCTCTCATATAGGTAATTTAAGCGTTAGTGAATTGTCGTCGATGATGTAGAACACCGTGAATCAGTAAAATTAAGTAACAGAAACGTATCGTAGTTTCAATTTTTTTTTTTTTTTTTTTCTTTATTGTATTTCAATTCCCCATCGGGGCGGGCTGGCAGCAGCATATGCGCTGCTCTTCAGCCGAAAGACATAGAACAAAACAATAGAAGACATTTAAAAACAGCAAAGGAGAGAAGAAGGCGAACATAGATATAAAAAAGGGAGAACATCATGGAAGGCAATATACAAAAAAACGGGGTGACTGTAAAATGGAGATAAAAAACTGTTTAAAAGTAGCACACACAAAAAGCCACACACTGCGACGATTAAAAGAACACAAGGCACAGTATGACTGGAGCATAAAGGTGTTGACGGATGGCATAGCACACAACGTAACACTGACGGCGAACCTCAAGGCAGTACACAATTAAAATCACACCTCTTGACGCACACGAGAAACAGCACGAAACACAACACTGACGTGGCACACTGATGATGATCAATACAGAGGATCTGCCAGGTTCAAGGAGATGAGGGAGACCTGAAGAAGGGAGGGAGGGGAAGAGATGGGGGAGGGGAATGGGGGGCGCTCGGAAGAGGGCCAGGTAGGGAGGGATGTGGGAAGGAGAGAGGCAAGTATGGGGTGCAGGGTCTCAGGGGAGGGGGGGATGGAGGAAAATCCGCTCTGGGAGAAGGAGGAAAGAGGAGAAGGGGGCCCTGGGGAGGGGGGGGAAACAAGGCCGGGTTATAGTTGGAAGGAAGGGTATATGTCACGGCGAAGTTCGTCATCCGGGAGGGGGAGGCGTTGGAAATTGCCCTGATGAAGGAGATGGAGGGTGTGGAGGTGGAGAGAGGGAGGGATACAGCGATAGAAGCGCGGCAACGGGCTGGGGGTGGAGAGGAAGGAGGAAACCAGAGGGTGGGGGGGATCAACCCTGCGAACAATGTAAAGGATGCGGAGATGTTGGAGGAACAAGAGGAGGTGGGGGAAGGGGATCAGTTCATACAGGAGCCGTGTGGGGGAAGGAAGGCGGATACGGAAGGCAAGGCGGAGCGCATGGCGTTCAAGGATATGGAGGGCCTTGTTAAAGCGGGTGGGGGCGGAGATCCAGGCGACGCTGGCATAACAGAGGATAGGACGGATGAGGGATTTGTAGGTGTGGAGGATGGTAGAAGGATGCAATCCCCATGTCCGGCCGGACAGGAGTTTTAGCAGGCGGAGGCGGGAATGGGCTTTCTGCTGGATGGTCAGGAGATGAGGGGTCCAGGTGAGGTGTCGGTCAAGGGTGAGGCCAAGGTACTTCAGGGTGGGGGTGAGTTGGATAGGACGACCATAAAGGGTGAGGTAGAAATCTTGGAGGCGAAAGGAGCGAGTGGTACGGCCTATGATGATTGCCTGGGTTTTGGAGGGGTTGAGATGGAGGAGCCACTGGTTACACCAAGTGGTGAACTGGCTAAGGTGGGTTTGGAGGGTACGTTGAGACCGTTGAAGGGTAGGATAGAGAGCCAGGAAGGCGGTGTCATCAGCATATTGGAGAAGGTGAACTGGTGGGGGTGGCTTGGGCGTATCAGCTGTATACAAGAGATAAAGGAGAGGGGAGAGGACAGAACCCTGGGGGACGCCAGCCGTGGGATAAAAGATACGGGAGTTGGTGTTGTGGAGGGTGACATAGGAAGGACGGTGCGAGAGGAAGGAAGCGACCAGTCGGACAAAATTGAGAGGCAGGGCGTAGGTTTGGGGTTTAAAGAGGAGACCGGGATGCCATACACGGTCATAGGCATTTTGGAGGTCAAGGGAAACAAAAATGGCGGAGCGACGGGAGTTGAGCTGGAGGGACAGAAGGTGACCAAGGTTGAGGAGTTGGTCGTCAGCAGAGAAGGAGGGTCGGTAGCCACACTGGGTAAGGGGGAGGAGGTGGTGTTGAGCAAGGTGCCGATGGATACGGTGGGAGAGGATGGATTCAAGGACCTTACTGAAGATGGAGGTGAGGCAGATGGGACGATAGGAAGAGGCGGCAGAAGGGGGTTTGTTGGGTTTGAGGAAGAGGAGGACGCGGGAGGTCTTCCACAGGTCAGGGTAGAAGCCAGTAGAGAGGATGACATTATAGAGATGGGTGAGGACAGTTGGGAAGGAATAGGGGCTTTCTCGAAGGTGACGGTAGGTGACACAGTCGTGACCAGGGGCCGTGTTGCGTTTGGACTGGAGGAGAAGTTTAATGTCTTGTGCTGTGATGGGAGTGTTGACGTCGGAGGGGGGCAACTGCCCCAAGTACTGGAGACTAGGAGCAAGTGGAGCGACTGAGGTATCAGCACGTCCCATGACGGTGGGGAAAAGAGAATAATCAAAGTGGGGATCATCGGGGATGGAGAAGACCTCGGAAAGGTGGGAAGCGAAGTGGTTGGCCTTACTGAGGTTGTCTGGAAGGGGGCGATCGTTATGGAGAAGGGGGTAGTGGGGAGCGGAAAGGGAACCAGTAAGACGATGGAAGGCAGACCAGTACTTGGAGGAGTTGATAGGGAGGGTGGCATTGAGTCGTGTGCAGGTCTGGCGCCAGTCCCGGCGTTTCGTTGCTGTAATAAGGTTCCGTACGTGTCGCTGTATTTGCCGGTGGCGTTGGAGTGTATCCCTGTCACGAGTGCGGAGGAAGGAGCGATAGAGGCGGCGGGATTCACGGAGGAGGAGGACAGCCCGCGGAGGGAGAGTGGGACGGTGTGGGTGGATGGTTTTAGTAGGATCATGGGCCTCCACGGCGTCAGTAATTACTGTCTGAAGGAAGGACGAGGCGCGGATGATGTCGTCAGGATGGCGATAGGTAAGAGGGTGGCTTTTGACCTGGGTGGAGATGGAGTCCCGGTAGGCATCCCAGTTGGCACGGCGATAGTCATGGACGACCTTGGGAGGGGGTGCTGGTTGCGGAGCCGGAGGGGGGCGGTTTGCAGACGTTATGGTGAGAAGGACAGGGAGGTGATCGCTACCTGTGGGGTCAAGGACGGCGACAATGATACGCCCAAGGAGGTTGGCGGAGGCAATGACAACATCGGGGGTGGTGTTACTTTCGGGTCGGGTGTGCTGGGGAATGGGAACAAGGTCACCCTGGATTGTGGAGAGGAACTGATGCCACCGCCGAAGGGCAGCAGGAGTGCGGCTATGGATGTTGAGGTCGGCGGCAATCACATAGGTGGAGAAGATGTGGTCAATGTGTGAGATGAAGTCATAAGGAAGAGGAGCAGTGGAGCGGACATAGATGGTGGCACAGGTAATGGTGAGGGAGGGGAAGAAGACGCTAAGGATAAGGTGTTCAGTGGGGTCATTGAGGAGAGGTTGTGGCCGGACGGTGATATGCTTAAGGTGGCCAATCGCGACTCCACCCTGCGCACGATGACCAGGAGCATCAGTGCGGTGGAGGATATAGGGGGAGGTGCGGATAGAATGGTGGGGCTGGAGAAAGGTTTCGTTCAAGAGGAAGGTGTCGACCTGGTGGTGGGAGAGGGTGTGCATGAGGAGGTATTTGTTGGATTGGAAGGAGCGAATGTTCTGGAAGAGGATGCGAGACTCGTGCTGCGCCATGACGGGAAGGAGTGGGGGAAGAGAGGGAAGGGAAGAGACTTAAACTAGGGTGTCGAGGTGGGTGAAGGTGAAGTGGGCTTGGTTGTGGGAGTAAGTGGCAAAGGTGTTCAGGTGGAAAACAGAGCGAGCAGCAAGGAAAATTTGTTGGAAGGTGTGCGGGCGCTGAAAAGCCTGAATGTTTTGGAGTACAACGGTAATGAACCGGATGATGTCCTCGGCCGAGGGGGGTGGACGGGGGAATTGTTAGGATGGACAGGAGGATCGACGGGACGAACTGGGACTGTAAGTTCAGGGGTGGCTGGAGGGGGTTTAGCTTTACACTTGTGGGAGTATGTGGGATGGGGGCCATTGCAGGTATTACAGGAAGGAGGAGCAGCGAGGTTGGGGCAGTTCTTGAGAAAGTGGGAGGCCTTGCAATGGGGACAGGTGGGGGGGTTTTTGCAGTTGGGAGTCAGGTGGTCATTGTACATCAGGCACCGTTGGCAACGGTAGGATTGGGGAGGGGATTTGGAGGATTCAACAGGGTGGAGACGGTGGTATATCAGGGCACCCTGGGTGAGGAGATGGTCTATGGACGGGGCGGACTCTGAGAATACCCGCATGAGGTAGGTGGGACCAGAGGCATTGTGGATACGGCGGGCAGAGCGGATTTCCAAGTCCGGGTGGGAGTTCAGTTCTACCAACACTTCATCCTCTGTGATCACCGGGCTGAGCTTGGTGATGACAGCGGTGTAGGTGGGGTGGCGACGGGGAGGCTGGGTCTGACGAGGAGTGGAAGCGGAAAGGAAGGGTGTCAGAGAGGCGTGGGGGCCAAACATAACTCGTGGGAGTTTTCGCAGGAGGTCTGTGTGAAATGATGGGGACGGGGACTTGATAAGGACTGAGTCCCTGCGGGGAATGAGTTGGGAGATGGGAGCACCAGGTAAGTACTTTAGTATTTCCTTGGTGAGGGTACGAGCGTCGAGGAACTTAGGATCGGGAGTTGACAGGACAAAGGTGTGGAGGGTGGGGGCCAAGGTAGGGGTGGCAGGAGGAGGGGTGGTGTCCATGGTGACGGCAGGGGGAGGGGGAGGTGGCGTTGATTTTTTGTGGGAAGTGGCGGGAGCAGAGTCGGTAAGGACGCGCTTTTGGGGTTTTTTGGAGACTGGAGGCTGGGAGGAGGGGAGAGGGACGGGGAGGAGAGGGAGGTGGCGGGTGGCAGATCCCTGTGGCGTAGTGGAAGCACCGGGGGAAGCAGCTGGTTCAGTGGTGGCGATGGTGGCTCGGCGCAACGTGATGCGTGCGGGAGATGCAGAAGACGACGCGACGGGGTCGGTGAGAGAGGGGAAGCCAACTACCTGAGGGGCGGCAGCAGAGGCGGCAACAGAGGCGTACGTGAGGGCGGGGGTAGTAGTGGGAGCTGTTGAGGGTGTGGAGGCTGGAGGAAGGGTGTAGAGGTGTGGGTATACAGCAGGGAAGGAGATAGGGGGGTGGGTAAGTGGAGGAAGGGAAGGGGAGGTGGAAGGAGGGGGCCAGAGGCGGCACTCCAGGAAGTGACTGTGGGAGAGGGGGAGGGGGAGGTGTAGATGACGGTGGAGGTGGGAGTACTCATTGCAGACGAACAGCGACGGACAGACGGACGTGCAGCAGGCGGCGTCGGCGTCGGCGATGGGCAGCGGCGAACAGCAGGCGGCGTCGGCGTCGGCGTCGGCGGCGAACAGACGGACGAACAGCAGGCGGCGGCGGCGGCGGCGGCAGCGGTTGCGACGACGGCGATGGACAGCCAGCAGACGGACGGACGGACGAACGGACGAACAAACAGCGACAGCAGAAACCATGCTGTCGCTGGGTGTGACTTTTATATACTTTGCGAACAGAATCCAGACTGTCGCCGTGTTTTTTTAACTGTCTATTGTTTTCCCTGTCTGCTCCGTATGTATTTTTATTCGCTTCATCATCCCTCTGTTGCTTGTTTTAATTTCCCCATTTTCTTTTCACCTTGTTACTCACTAAGTCCCCGATTTTATCGCCTCTTTTTTTATTATTATTTATTCTCCTGCTCTTTGTCAGAAAATCTGTAGGCTGCAGAGCGGCGTCCTAAGCTGCTGCCAGCCCGCCCCCTTTGGGGGGAATTGATATTCAATAAAGAAAAAAAAAAAAATCGGATTCATCACCCTCGACCGTCGCCTCTCCTGGACTCCCCATCTCCAGACAATCCAAGCCAAGGCACGTTCCCGCCTCCATCTCCTCAAGCTCCTTTCCGGCCGTACGTGGGGTCTGGACCCCTCCACCATCCTCCACACCTATAAATCCCTCATCCGCCCTATCCTTTGTTATGCCCATCCAGCATGGATCTCCGCTCCCCCTACCTTTTATAAATCCCTCCACATCCTTGAACGCCATGCTCTCCGCCTCGCCTATCGCATCCGTCTCCCCTCCCCCACGCGGATCCTCTACGATCTCATCCCCTTCCCCCACCTCCTCCTTTTCCTTGAAAGGATACGGATCCTGTACACTTCCCGCAAACTCGATCCTCCTCACCCGCTCGTGTCCCCGATCCTCTCCCACCCCCGCCCGCTGCCGCGCCTGTATTCGCATGTCCCACCCGGTCTCCACCTCTCCACCCTCCTTACCCTCTCCCAAGGTGGCTTCCGCCAGCTCCCCCTCCCTGATGATGCCCTCCTCCCTTCCATCTACCCCTCCTACCAACTTTGATCCTCCCGCCCTCCTCCTGTACTTCTTCCCCCGGGCACCCTCCCTCCCTCCTCTCCCTTTTCCCTCCCTCCTCCTTCTCTCCCGCCCTCCTCCCCCGGGCCTCTTCTCCCCTGTTCCTCTCCTCCTGCCCCCGACTCCTCAGCCATTGGCATCCTTTTTCTCTCCTCTCCCCCACCTCCCCCTTCTACCCCTCTTGGCAGGTCCCCGGACTCGCACACATTACGTGGACATTCGCGCGCCGGAGGTCGCCGCCATCAGTGTTTTGTGTGTTTAGTGTTTAGTGTTTAGTGGTCACCGTCTCCTCCATCGTTCACCAGTGCCATCATCATCTTCAGTGGTTGTGCGTCGTCTCATCAGCTAGCAGTGTGGATTATCGACGAGTGTGAACGGCTCCGTGATTGTCTCTATGTGTCTCCTGTTTTATTGCCCGCCGCTCTGTGACTTATGTGTCTTCTCCCTGTTTTTGCTGCTTGTGTCTTCTATGGCTGAAGAGCAGCGTAGTGTGCTGCTGACAGCCTGCCTGTTGTACAGGTTTTAAAATAACAATAAAGTAAAAAAAAAAAATCGGATTCACCACATTCGAGGGTTGGATTCCCTCTCTTCTTCATCGAAGAGTTTTACTGCCTAGGTTACTCTCAGGGTGCACCTTCGACGTGGAAGATTCCCGCCGTTTCCCTGCCGTGTCGTCAGCTTGCCGTCCATACTGCCTGCCGGTGCTCGCCGCCACCACCGCCGCCGCTTGGTTGCCGCCTTCCGGTCCTCGCCGCCGCCGCCGCCTGGTCGCCGCCCGCCGGTCCTCGCCGCCGCCGCCGCCGCCGCCGCCGTCGCCGCCCGCCGGGGCTCGCCGCCGCCGTCGCCTGCCGCCGCCGCCGCCGCCGCCTGCCGGTCGCCGCCGTCGCCGTCTGGTCGCCGCCGCCGCCGTCTGGTCGCCACCGCCGCCCTTCTCGCGCGCCGCCGCCATGTCCCAACCCACCACCACCACCACTATCATTTTCACCTCTCCCTCCGCTGCTCCAACCACCATCACATGGAGCTCCTCCTCCACCCCACTTCCCGTCCTTCCTTCCCTCCCTGTCCACCCCACCCCTGCACCACTTTCGCTTGTAACCACCCCCAACTCCTCCTCCCCTATCACTGTCGCCCCATCGACAGCTACTGACTTTCCGCCGCTCCCCGCAACGCCTCCGACAGGCTCCAAGCCAGCACGGATCTCTGCTCGACGTTCCACAGTCTCAGTGACACCCACGCCCCCTCCGTCTGCGTCATCCGCTGCTCAGGGTGGTCCTGCCCCCCGCCATCTCCCCCTGCAACCCGTACCCCTGCCCCCTCTCCACCCAGTCGTGCCCACGAAACCTTCAAAGCGCCCGAATGTTGACCCTTCCCCTGCAGTCTCCTCCAAAAAACCCCCAGCCCCCGTGACCCACCCACCCCCATGGACGCGGCTCCGACCCCCGCCCCCACCCCGCCTGCCACCCACACCTTTGTCCTCTCCAATCCTGACCCTCAATTCCTTGATGCCCGCTCCCTCACCCTCGCCATCCGGAAATACTACCCCAATGCTCCCATCTCCCAACTGATTCCTCGCAAGGACTCGGTCCTCATCAAATCCCCCAGTGCTTCCCTCCACACCGATCTCCTCTCCCGCATCCCCCATATCCAATTTGGCCAACGTGCAACCCTCACCCCCTACCACACCCCGTCCTCTCCCCGTCAGCCTCAACCTCCCCGGCGTCCGCCAACCTTCACCGCTGTGATCACGAAGCTTAGCCCCGTGATCACGGAGGCTGAGGTGTTGGCGGAACTCAACTCCCGGCCCGACATTGAAATCCGCTCGGCCCGTCGCATCTTCAATGATGCCGGGCCGACTTATCTCATGCGGATATTCACCGAATCCTCCTCCTCCATTGACCGCCTCCTCACCGAGGGAGCCCTCATCTACAATCAGCGCCATAAGGTGGACCCCTCCCGTTCCCCCGTCCAATCCTACCGCTGCCAACGCTGTCTCACCTACAACGACCACGTTACCTCTGCCTGCAGGAACCCCCCTACTTGTCCCCACTGCAAAGCTTCCCACTTCCTCAAGCATTGCCCCAACCTCACCTCTCCCCCCTCTTGCAACACTTGCAACAAACCACATCCTACCTACTCCTCGAAGTGTAAAGCGAAACCTCCACCAGTAACCCCTGAGCTCACCGTGCCAGTCCGTCCTGTTGATGACCCCATCCACCCCAACAACTCGCTCCGCCCTCCCCCTACTGCTGAGGACATCATCCGTTTCACCACCATTGTGCTCCAAAACATCCACCCCTTCCAGCGCTCACACACTCTTTCCCAAATCGCCCTCGCTGCCCGTTCCATCTTCCATCTTACCATCTACGCCACATACTCCCACAACCAGGCCCACTTCACCTTCACCCCCCTCACCACCCTTGTCTAACTCTCCACTCCCATGGCACAACAACCGTACCGTATCCTGTACCACAACATTCGCTCCCTGCCCACCCACAAACTCCTCTTCCTCCACACCCTACGTCAGCACCGCGTGGATGCCTTCGTCCTAAATGAAACCTTCCTTCAACCCCGTCTCTCCGTCTCCACGGCTCCTTATACTCTACACCGCACCGATAACCCGTACCCTCTCGCGCGTGGCGGAGTTGCTATAGGCCACCTCAAGTACCTCCCTGTCCGGCCCCAACCTCTCCTTAACAATCCTGCCGAGCATCTCACCCTCAGCCTCTTCTTCCCCACCCTTACCATCACCTGTGCCACCATTTATGTCCGCCCTCGCACCCCCATCCCGTACGATTTCCTGGCCCACATTGACCGCACGTTCTCCACCTACGTGATTGCCGCCGCCCTCAATATCCACAGCCGTGATCCTGCCGACCTCCGGCGGTGGCATCAGTTTCTCACCACTCTCCAGGGAGACCTGGTTCCCCTGCCTCAGCACACCCGGCCCGAATCCAACACCACTCCTGATGTGGTCCTTGCCTCTCCAAACCTCCTTGGGCGCATCACCGCGGATGTCCTTGACCTCATTGGCAGTGACCATGCTCCTGTCCTCCTAACTATCTCTAACGGTCGCCATCCCCGCCACGCTCCTCGCCCTGACGTCCCTCATAAACTTGTCCATGATTACTCCCGTGCCAACTGGGATGCCTACCGGGATTCCATTCACACCCGGGTTGATGGCCACCACCTTACCCTCCAGTCTCCTGATGACATCGCTCGCGCTGCTGCCTTCCTGCACCAGACATTGTCTGACGCCGTCGCCACCCATATCCCCACCAAAGCCATCCACCCTCACCGCCCTGCCCTGCCTCCACAGGCCGTCCTTCTCCTTCGAGAGTCCCGCCGCCTCTACCGCTCTTTTCTCCACACTCGTGACCGGGATACACTTACCCGCCACCGGCAATTACAGCGACACATCCGCAACCTGCTTGTTGCGAAGAAACGCCGAGCCTGGCGCCAGACATGCACACGACTCAACACCACACTCCCCATCAACTCTTCCAAGTATTGGTCTGCTTTCCACCGCCTTACTGGGAACCGCCCCACCACCCAGTACCCTCTCCTTCTAAATGACCGACCCTTTCCTGACAACCTCAGTAAGGCCAACCACTTTGCCTCCCACCTCTCTGATGTTTTTTCCATCCCAGATGATCCCCACTTTGATTATTCCCTCTTCCCTGATGTCATGGACCGTACGAATACCTCTGTTCCTCCCCTTGCTCCTAGCTTCCAGTACTTGGGCCACACCCCACCTTCTGCACTTAACACTCCCATCACTACACAGGACATCAGCCTCACACTCCGCACTAAACGCAACACTGCTCCCGGCCACGACTGCGTTACCTACCGCCACCTCAAACACTGCCCTCCCTCCTTCCTTTCCCTCCTTGCCACCCTCTACAATGTCATCCTTGCCACTGGCTTCTATCCCGACCTGTGGAAAACCTCCCGTATCCTGATGTTCTCCAAACCCAATAAGCCTCCATCTGATGCCTCTTCCTATCGTCCTATCTGTCTCACATCGGTGTTCAGCAAGCTCTTGGAATCCATCCTTTCCCGGCGCATCCATCTCCACCTCCACCAAAACCACCTCCTCCCAAACACCCAATATGGCTTTCGACCCTCCTTCTCTGCTGATGACCAACTCCTCCGCCTCACTCATCTCCTCTCCCTCCAGCTTAACTCCCGTCGCTCAGCCATTTTTGTCTCACTTGACCTCGAAAAGGCCTACGACCGTGTCTGGCATCCCGGTCTCCTGTTTAAACTCCAAACCTACGCCCTTCCTATCAACTACATCCGTCTGGTGGCCACCTTCCTCTCCCACCGCCCCTCCTATGTTACCGTCCATCATGCCAATTCCCACACCTTCTACCCCTCTGCCGGTGTGCCCCAGGGCTCTGTCCTCTCCCCTCTCCTCTACCTCCTGTACACGGCAGATATGCCCCAACCCCCCCCCCCCTCCAGTACACCTCCTGCAATATGCTGATGACACCGCATTCCTCGCCCTCGCTCCTACCCTCCAACGGTCCCAACGCCTTGTCCAGAATCACCTTGACCTTTTTGCTGCATGGTGTAACCAATGGCTCCTGAAACTCAACCCTTCCAAGACCCAGGCAATCATCGTAGGTCGTACCACTCGCTCCTACCGGCTCCTGGATTTCTCACTTACTGTCTGCCCACATCCTGTCCGCCTCACCCCCACCCTCACCTACCTTGGCCTCACCATTGACCGTCACCTCACCTGGATACCTCATCTCCGCTCCATCCAATCCAAAGCCCACAACCGCCTCCGACTCCTCAAACTCCTCTCTGGCCGGACATGGGGGTTGCACCCCTCTACCATCCTCCACACCTACAAATCCTTCATCCGTCCCATCCTCTGTTATGCCAGTCCTGCCTGGATATCTGCCCCCCCCAAATTCTATCAGTCGCTCCAGATCCTTGAGCGTCATGCACTCCGCCTCGCCTTCCGTATCCGCCTCCCGTCCCCCACGCGGATCCTCTATGATCTCATTCCTTTCCCCCATCTGCTCCTATTTCTCGAACATATCCGCATCCTCTACACTCCCGCCGTCTTGAACCCCCTCACCCCTTGGTTGCTCCTCTCCTCTCCCGTCCCCGCCCCCTGCCACGTCTTCACCGTTGTGTCCCCCCTACCCTCCATCTCTACACCCTCCATCTCCTTTCCCAAGGTGGCTTCTGTCAACTCCCCCTCCCGGATGATGCCCTCTCTCCCTCCATTTATCCTTCCTATCAACTCTGATCCTCACTCCCCCTCCTTTCCTCTGTCCTTTCCCTGGGCTCCCTCTTCCCCCCCCCCCCTTCCGTCCTGTTTTTCCTCCCCACTAAACCTCTCCCTACCTCCCTTCTCCCCCCCAGTCCTTTTGTATTCCCCTCCTCTGCCTACCCCACTCCCTGTCGCGTCTGCCCCCCACCCCTCTTATGGGTCCTCATCCTACTTCAGCTCCTTTCCCGGCTCCCCCCTTCGCTTTTACTCTCCTTTCCCCCCTTTTTTGTTTTCCCATCTTCTGTCCAGTTTCCCCCCACCTGGTCTCGACTGTGGTGTCACATTTGCCAACTTTTTAGTGCAGTGTTCCAGTGACTATTCAGTGTTGTTTGTCTTTCTCGTGTTGCGAACAGAAACCATGCTGTCGCTCGGTGTGAATTTTATTTCCTTTGCGAACAGAATCCAGACTGTCGCCGTGTTTTTTTAATTGTCTATTGTTTTCGTATGTATTTATATTAGCGTCATCATCCCTGTGTTGTTGTTTTAAGTTCCACGATTTCTTGTCGCCTTGTTACTCTCTAAGTCTCCGATTTTATCGCCTGTTTTTTATTATTTGTTCTCTTGATCTTTGTCACAAACTCTGTCGGCTGAAAAAAAAAAATCGGATTCACCATCTAGAGGGTTGGATCCCCTCCTTCGAAAGCGTCAGATTGCAAAGCCTGGGCTACTCTCAGGGTGGAATCTCCGTCTTCGAAGATTGTGTGTGTCTGTCTGTCTGTCTGCCCGCTGCTGTTGCTGTTCGTTCGTCCGTCCGTCCGCCTGCTGGCTGTCCATCGCCGTCGTCGCAACCGCTGCCGCCGCCGCCGCCGCCGCCGCCTGCTGTTCGTCCGTCTGTTCGCCGCCGACGCCGACGCCGACGCCGCCTGCTGTTCGCCGCTGCCCATCGCCGACGCCGACGCCGCCTGCTGCACGTCCGTCTGTCCGTCGCCGTTCGTCTGCAATGAGTACTCCCACCTCCACCGTCTTCTACACCTCCCCCTCCCCCTCTCCCACAGTCACTTCCTGGAGTGCCGCCTCTGGCCTCCCTCCTTCCACCTCCCCTTCCTTTCCTCCACTTACCCACCCCCCTATATCCTCCCCTGCTGAATACCCACACCTCTACACACTTCCTCCAGCCTCCACACCCTCAACAGCTCCCACTACTACTCCCGCCCTCACGTACGCCTCTGTTGCCGCCTCTGCTGCTTCCCCTCTCTCGCCGATCCCGTCGCGTCGTCTTCTGCATCTCCCGCACGCATCACGTTGCGCCGAGCCACCATCGCCACCACTGAACCAGCTGCTTCTCCCGGTGCCTCCACTACGCCACAGGGATCTGCCACCCGCCACCTCCCTCTCCTCCCCGTCCCTCTCCCCTCCTCCCAGCCTCCAGTCTCCAAAAAACCCCAAAAGCGCGTCCTTACCGACTCTGCTCCCGCCACTTCCCACAAAAAATCAACGCCACCTCCCCCTCCCCCTGCCGTCACCATGGACACCACCCCTCCTCCTGCCACCCCTACCTTGGCCCCCACCCTCCACACCTTTGTCCTGTCAACTCCCGATCCTAAGTTCCTCGACGCTCGTACCCTCACCAAGGAAATACGAAAGTACTTACCTGGTGCTCCCATCTCCCAACTCATTCCCCGCAGGGACTCAGTCCTTATCAACTCCCTGTCCCCATCATTTCACACAGACCTCCTGAGAAAACTCCCACGAGTTATGTTTGGCCCCCACGCCTCTCTGACACCCTTCCTTTCCGCTTCCACTCCTCGTCAGCCCCAGCCTCCCCGTCGCCCCCCCACTTACACCGCTGCGATCACCAAGCTCAGCCCGGTGATCACAGAGGATGAAGTGTTGGTAGAACTGAACTCCCACCCGGACTTGGAAATCCGCTCTGCCCGCCGTATCCACAATGCCTCTGGTCCCACCTACCTCATGCGCGTATTCTCAGAGTCCGCCCCGTCCATAGACCATCTCCTCACCCAGGGTGCCCTGATATACCACCGTCTCCACCCTGTTGAATCCTCCAAATCCCCTCCCCAATCCTACCATTGCCAACGGTGCCTGATGTACAATGACCACCTGACTCCCAACTGCAAAAACCCCCCCACCTGTCCCCATTGCAAGGCCTCCCACTTTCTCAAGAACTGCCCCAACCTCGCTGCTCCTCCTTCCTGTAATACCTGCAATGGCCCCCATCCCACATACTCCCACAAGTGTAAAGCTAAACCCCCTCCAGCCACCCCTGAACTTACAGTCCCAGTTCGTCCCGTCGATCCTCCTGTCCATCCTAACAATTCCCTCCGTCCACCCCCCACGGCTGAGGACATCATCCGGTTCATTACCGTTGTCCTCCAAAACATTCACCCTTCTCAGCGCCCGCACACCTTCCAACAAATATCCCTTGCTGCTCGCTCTGTTTTCCACCTGAACACCTTCACCACTTACTCCCACAACCAAGCCCACTTCACCTTCACCCGCCTCGACACCCTTGTTTAAGTCTCTTCCCTTCCCTCTCTTCCCCCCCTCCTTCCCGTCATGGCGCTGCATGAGTCTCGCATCCTCTTCCAGAACATTCGCTCCTTCCGCTCTAACAAATACCTCCTCATGCACACCCTCTCCCACCACCAGGTCGACACCTTCCTCTTGAACGAAACCTTTCTCCAGCCGCACCATTCTATCCGCACCTCCCCCTATATCCTCCACCGCACTGATGCTCCTGGTCCTCGTGCGCAGGGTGGAATCGCGATTGGCCACCTTAAGCATATCCCCGTCCGGCCACAACCTCTCCTCAATGACCCCACTGAACACCTTATCCTTAGCGTCTTCTTCCCCTCCCTCACCATTACCTGTGCCACCATCTATGTCCGCTCCACTGCTCCTCTTCCTTATGACTTCATCTCACACATTGACCACACCTTCTCCACCTATGTGATTGCCGCCGACCTCAACATCCATAGCCGCACTCCTGCTGCCCTTCGGCGGTGGCATCAGTTCCTCTCCACAATGCAGGGTGACCTTGTTCCCATTCCCCAGCGCACCCGACCCGAAAGTAACACCACCCCCGATGTTGTCATTGCCTCCGCCAAACTCCTTGGGCGTATCACTGTCGCCGTCCTTGACCCCACAGGTAGCGATCACCTCCCTGTCCTTCTCACCATAACGTCTGCAAACCGCCCCCCTCCGGCTCCGCAACCTGTACCCGCTCCCAAGGTCGTCCATGACTATCGCAGTGCCAACTGGGATGCCTACCGGGACTCCATCTCCACCCAGGTCGAAAGCCACCCTCTTACCTATCGCCATCCTGACGACATCATCCGCGCCTCGTCCTTCCTTCAGACGGTAATTACTGACGCCTTGGAGGCCCATGTTCCTACTAAAACCATCCACCCACACCGTCCCACTCTCCCTCCGCGGGCTGTCCTCCTCCTCCGTGAATCCCGCCGCCTCTATCGCTCCTTCCTCCGCACTCATGACAGGGATACACTCCAACGCCACCGGCAAATACAGCGACACGTACGGAACCTTATTACAGCAACGAAACGCCGGGACTGGCGCCAGACCTGCACACGACTCAATGCCACCGTCCCTATCAACTCCTCCAAGTACTGGTCTGCCTTCCATCGTCTTACTGGTTCCCTTTCCGCTCCCCACTACCCCCTTCTCCATAACGATCGCCCCCTTCCAGACAACGTCAGTAAGGCCAACCACTTCGCTTCCCACCTTTCCGAGGTCTTCTCCATCCCCGATGATCCCCACTTTGATTATTCTCTTTTACCCACCGTCATGGAACGTGCTGACACCTCAGTCGCTCCACTTGCTCCTAGTCTCCAGTACTTGGGGCAGTTGCCCCCCTCCGACGTCAACACTCCCATCACAGCACAAGACATTAAACTTCTCCTCCAGTCCAAACGCAACATGGCCCCTGGTCACGACTGTGTCACCTACCGTCACCTTCGAGAAAGCCCCTATTCCTTCCTAACTGTCCTCGCCCATCTCTATAATGTCATCCTCTCTACTGGCTTCTACCCTGACCTGTGGAAGACCTCCCGCGTCCTCCTCTTCCTCAAACCCAACAAACCCCCTTCTGCCGCCTCTTCCTATCGTCCCATCTGCCTCACCTCCATCTTCAGTAAGGTCCTTGAATCCATCCTCTCCCACCGTATCCATCGGCACCTTGCTCAACACCACCTCCTCCCCCTTACCCAGTGTGGCTTCCGACCCTCCATCTCTGCTGACGACCAACTCCTCAACCTTGGTCACCTTCTGTCCCTCCAGCTCAACTCCCGTCGCTCCGCCATTTTTGTTTCCCTTGACCTCCAAAATGCCTATGACCGTGTATGGCATCCCGGTCTCCTCTTTAAACTCCAAACCTACGCCCTGCCTATCAATTTTGTCTGTCTGGTCGCTTCCTTCCTCTCGCAACGTCCTTCCTATGTCACCCTCCACAACACCAACTCCCGTATCTTTTATCCCACGGCTGGTGTCCCCCAGGGTTCTGTCCTCTCCCCTCTCCTTTATCTCTTATATACAGCTGATATGCCCAAGCCACCCCCACCAGTTCACCTTCTCCAATATGCTGATGACACCGCCTTCCTGGCTCTCTATCCTACCCTTCAACGGTCTCAACGTACCCTCCAAACCCACCTTAACCAGTTCACCACTTGGTGTAACCAGTGGCTCCTCCGTCTCAACCCCTTCAAAACCCAGGCAATCATCATAGGCCGTACCACTCGCTCCTTTCGCCTCCAAGATTTCTACCTCACCCTTTATGGTCGTCCTATCCAACTCACCCCCACCCTGAAATACCTTGGCCTCACCCTTGACCGACACCTCACCTGGACCCCTCATCTCCTGACCATCCAGCAGAAAGCCCATTCCCGCCTCCGCCTGCTGAAACTCCTGTCCGGCCGGACATGGGGATTGCATCCTTCTACCATCCTCCACACCTACAAATCCCTCATCCGTCCTATCCTCTGTTATGCCAGCGTCGCCTGGATCTCCGCCCCCACCCGCTTTTACAAGGCTCTCCAAATCCTTGAACGCCATGCGCTCCGCCTTGCCTTCCGTATCCGCCTTTCTTCCCCCACACGGCTCCTGTATGAACTGATCCCCTTTCCCCACCTCCTCTTGTTCCTCCAACATCTCCGCATCCTTTACATTGTTCGCAGGGTTGATCCCCCCCACCCTCTGGTTTCCTCCTTCCTCTCCACCCCCCGCCCGTTGCCGCGCCCCTATCGCTGTATCCCTCCCTCTCTCCACCTCCACACCCTCCATCTCCTTCATCATGGCAATTTCCAACGCCTCCCCCTCCCGGATGACGAACTTCGCCGTGACATATACCCTTCCTTCCAACTATAACCCGGCCTTGTTCCCCCCCCCTCCCCAGGGCCCCCTTCTCCTCTTTCCTCCTTCTCCCAGAGCGGATTTTCCTCCATCCCCCCCTCCCCTGAGACTCTGCAGCCCATACTTGCCTCTCTCCTTCCCACATCCCTCCTTACCTGGCCCTCTTCCGAGCGCCCCCCATTCCCCTCCCCCATCTCTTCCCCTCCCTCCCTTCTTCAGGTCTCCCTCATCTCCTTGAACCTGGCAGATCCTCTGTATTGAACATCATCAGTGTGCCACGTCAGTGTTGTGTTTCGTGCTGTTTCTCGTGTGAGTCCAGAGGTGTGATTTTAATTGTGTACTGCCTTGAGGTTCGCCGTCAGTGTTACGTTGTGTGCTGTGCCATCCGTCAACAACTTTATGCTCCAGTCATACTGTGCCTTGTGTTCTCTTAATCGTCGCAGTGTGTGGCTTTTTGTGTGTGCTACTTTTAAACAGTTTTTTTATCTCCATTATACAGTCACCCTGTTTTTTGTATATTGCCTTCCATGACGTTCTCCCTTTTTTATATCTATGTTCGCCTTCTTCTCTCCTTTGCTGTTTTTAAATGTCTTCTATTGTTTTGTTCTATGTCTTTCGGCTGAAGAGCAGCGCATATGCTGCTGCCAGCCCGCCCCGATGGGGAATTGAAATACAATAAAGAAAAAAAAAAAAAAAAAAATCTGATTCCCAAGTATTGGTCTGCCTTCCACCGCCTTACTGGGAACCGCCCCACCCCCCAGTACCCACTCCTTCTTAATGATCGTCCCTTTCCTGACAACCTCAGTAAGGCCAACCACTTTCCCTCCCACCTCTCTGATGTTTTTTCCATCCCAGATGATCCCCACTTTCCCTCTTCCCTGATGTCATGGACCGTACGAATACCTCTGTTCCTCCCCTTGCTCCTAGCTTCCAGTACTTGGGCCACACCCCACCTTCTGCACTTAACACTCCCATCACTACACAGGACATCAGCCTCACACTCCGCACTAAACGCAACACTGCTCCCAGCCACGACTGCGTTACCTACCGCCACCTCAAACACTGCCCTCCCTCCTTCCTTTCCCTCCTTGCCACCCTCTACAATGTCATCCTTGCCACTGGCTTCTATCCCGACCTGTGGAAAACCTCCCATATCCTGATGTTCTCCAAACCCAATAAGCCTCCATCTGATGGCTCTTCCTATCGTCCTATCTGTCTCACATCGGTGTTCAGCAAGCTCTTGGAATCCATCCTTTCCCGGCGCATCCATCTCCACCTCCACCAAAATCACCTCCTCCCAAACACCCAATGTGGCTTTCGACCCTCCTTCTCTGCTGATGACCAACTCCTCCGCCTCACTCATCTCCTCTCCCTCCAGCTTAACTCCTGTCGCTCCGCCATTTTTGTGTCACTTGACGTCGAAAAGGCCTACGACCGTGTCTGGCATCCCGGTCTCCTGTTTAAACTCCAAACCTACGCCCTTCCTATCAACTACATCCGTCTGGTGGCCTCCTTCCTCTCCCACCGCCCCTCCTATGTTACCGTCCATCATGCCAATTCCCACACCTTCTACCCCTCTGCCGGTGTGCCCCAGGGCTCTGTCCTCTCCCCTCTCCTCTACCTCCTGTACACGGCAGATATGCCCCAACCCCCCCCCCCTCAGTACACCTCTTGCAATATGCTGATGACACCGCATTCCTCGCCCTCGCTCCTACCCTCCAACGGTCCCAACGCCTTCTCCAGAATCACCTTGACCTTTTTGCTGCATGGTGTAACCAATGGCTCCTGAAACTCAATCCTTCCAAGACCCAGGCAATCATCGTAGGTCGTACCACTCGCTCCTTCCGCCTCCTGGATTTCTCCCTTACTGTCTGCGCACGTCCTGTTCGCCTCACCCCCACCCTCACCTACCTTGGCCTCACCATTGACCGTCACCTCACCTGGATACCTCATCTCCGCTCCATCCAATCCAAAGCCCACAACCGCCTCCGACTCCTCAAACTCCTCTCTGGCCGGACATGGGGGTTGCACCCCTCTACCATCCTCCACACCTACAAATTCTTCATCCGTCCCATCCTCTGTTATGCCAGTCCTGCCTGGATATCTGCCCCCCCCCCCAAATTCTATCAGTCCCTCCAGATCCTTGAGCATCATGCACTCCGCCTTGCCTTCCGTATCCGCCTCCCGTCCACCACGCGGATCCTCTATGATCTCATTCCTTTCCCCCATCTGCTCCTATTCCTCGACCATATCTGCATCCTCTACACCTCCCGCCGTCTTGAACCCCCTCACCCCTTGGTTGCTCCTCTCCTCTCCCGTCCCCGCCCCCTGCCACGTCTTCACCGTTGTGTCCCCCCTACCCTCCATCTCCTTTCCCAAGGTGGCTTCCGTCACCTCCCCCTCCCGGATGAAGCCCTCTCTCCCTCCATTTATCCTTCCTATCAACTCTGATCCTCAATCCCCCTCCTTTCCTCTGTCCTTTCCCTGGGCTCCCTCCCCCCCCCTTCTGTCCTGTTTTTCTTCCCACTAAACCTCTCCCTACCTCCCTTCTCCTTCCCAGTCCTTTTGTATTCCCCTCCTCTGCCTACCCCACTCCCTGTCGCGTCTGCCCCCCACCCCTCTTATGGGTCCTCATCCTCCTTCAGCCCCTTTCCCGGCTCCCCCCTTCGCTTTTACTCTCCTTTCCCCCCCTTTTTTGTTTTCCCATCTTCTGTCCAGTTTCCCCCCCACCTGCTCTCGACTGTGGTGTCACATTTGCCAACTTTTTAGTGCAGTGTTCCAGTGACTATTCAGTGTTGTTTGTCTTTCTCGTGTTGCGAACAGAAACCATGCTGTCGCTCGGTGTGAATTTTATTTCCTTTGCGAACAGAATCCAGACTGTCCCCGTGTTTTTTTAATTGTCTATTGTTTTCCCTGTCTACTTCGTATGTATTTTTATTAGCGTCATCATCCCTGTGTTGTTGTTTTAAGTTCCACGATTTCTTTTCGCCTTGTTACTCTCTAAGTCTCCGATTTTATCGCCTGTTTTTTATTATTTGTTCTCTTGATCTTTGTCACAAAATCTGTCGGCTGAAGAGCGGCGTACTACGCTGCTGCCAGCCCGCCCCCTTCGGGGGGAATTGAAATTCAATAAATGAAAAAAAAAATCGGATTCCATCAGAGGGTTGGATTCCCTCATTCGAAGGCGCCAGTTTCCAAGGCCTGGGCTACTCCCTGGTTGGAATCTTCGCGTTCGAAGATTGTGTCTGTCTGTCTGTCTGTCTGTCTGCCCGCCGCTTACTGTTGTAGCTGTTCGTCCGTCCGTCCGTCCGTCCGCCTGCCGGCCGCCTGCTCGCTGTCCGTCTGTTCGCCGCCGCCGCCTGCTGTCCGTCCCTCCGTCCGTCCGTCCGTCTGTTCGCCGCCGCCGCCTGCTGTCCGTCCGTCCGTCCGTCCGTCCGTCTGTTCGCCGCCGCCGCCGCCGCCGCCGCCGCCGCCAGCCGGTGTTCGCCGCCGCTGCCGCCGCCGCTGCCGCCGCCGCCGCCAACCGGTGCTCGCCGCCGCCACCGTCGCCGCCGCCGTCGCCGCCGCCACCAGCCGGTGCTCGCCATCGCCGCTGCCGTCGCCGCCGCCGTCCGCCCTGGTCGTCCAACCCTGGTCTGCGTCCGTCTGCGTCTTCGCCGGTCCTCGTCCGTCTGCGTCTTCGCCGTTTCCCAGTTTGTGTCCTTTCCTTTTCGTGCCGCGCGATTTTTTCTTCCTGTCGTCATGTCCGCCCCCACCACCACAGTCACTACTACCACCACCGCCATCGTCTATACATCCCCTTCCGCCGCCTCCACCACTATAACTTGGTGTGCCCAGTCCCACCCCCCTCCTTCCATCCCACCTCTCCTCACTCTCCCTTCACCCTCTATCTTTGTCGCCCCCTCTCCCGCTTCTTCCTCTCGCTCCTCTCGTTCTGATCCTTTCCCCCCACTCCCCCAGCCTGTCACTGCAACTCCGGCTCGGGTGGTGGCCCGTCGGGCCACTGTCCACGCCCAGCTCTCGCCGTCACCTTCGCCATCACCATCACCACCGCCACTGCCACCGTCATCGTCATCGTCGCCGTCGCCTTCGCCTTCACCGTCACCGTCACCATCTCCGGCGCCGACTCCGGCCCCGGGACCTGCCCCTCCCCGCCACATTCCCATTGTTCCCATCCCCCACACCTCCTCCACCACCGTCAAGCGCCCCAGTGGCACCCCTGCTTCCTCTGCTTCCAAAAAGGCTCCGCCTCGTCCTCCTTCCCCCACCCATGATGCCATGGATGTCTCCTCGCCCCTCCCTACCCCCTCATCCACCTCCTCTACCCCCTCCTCCTACCGCTACCTCCTCTCCCGTCCTGATCCCTCTCTCCTAGAAGCCCGGAACCTCACCCTCTTCCTTCGCCAGCATTGTCCTGGTGCCCCCATCTCCCTCCTCACTCCTCGCCGTGATTCGGTCCTCATCACCTCCCCCAGCCCAACCCTCCACACATACCTCCTTTCCCGCATCCCTGTCACCCGCTTTGGCTCTCATGCCTCTCTCACTCCTGCTCCTTCACCACCTCCCTCCCGCCAACCCCAACCACCGCGTCGCCCGCCATCTCTCACCGCCGTGATCACTCGGCTTAGTCCAGTGATCACGGAGGAGGAAGTGTTGGCGGAGCCCAAGGCGCATCCCCATTTGGAGGTGCGTGCGGTTCGCCGCATACATAACGCTGCCGGCCCCACCCGCCTTATGCGCGTTTTTTCTGAGCACGCCCCTCCATTGACCATCTCCTGAAGGAGGGTGCCCTCCTTTTTAACCAGCGGTACAAGGTCGACCCCTCCCGTTCCCCTCCTCAATCCCTGCGCTGCCAGAGGTGTCTGCGCTATAACGCGCACCCCACAGCTGAGTGCCGCGAGGCCCCCACCTGCCCGCATTGTCGGCAAGCGCACTTCCTCAGGCAGTGCCCTAACCTCCAATCCCCTCCTTCCTGCAATACCTGAAATCTCCCCCATCCCACCTACTCCCAAAAGTGTAAAGCCCGACCCCCTCCAACCACTCCTGAACTCACCGTCCCTGTCCGTCCCCTAGACGCCCCCACCCCTCCTGGCAATTCCCTTTGTCCCCCCCCCCCACCGCTGAGGACGTCATCAGGTTCCTTACCATCGTCCTCCAGAATGTTCATCCCTTTCAGCGCCCTCACACCCTCCAGCAGATCTCCCTCGCTGCCCGTTCCATCTTCCAACTCAAGATGTACGCCACCTACTCCAACAACCAGGCCCATTTCACCTTCTCCCGCCTTGACACCCTCGTCTAAATTCCTATCATGGCGCGCCAGCAACGTATCCTTTTCAACAACATCCGCTCCCTACCCGCCAACAGGAACCTCTTCCTGCACACCCTTGCTACCCACCGTGTGGATGCCTTCCTCCTTAATGAAACCTTCCTCCAACCCCACCATACCGTTCACACTTCGCCCTACCTCCTCCACCGCTCCGATAATCCCCTCCCAATTGCGCGTGGCGGAGTTGCCATTGGTCACCACCGCCAGATCCCCGTTCGGCTCCAACCTCTCCTTCCCGACCCCACCGAACACCTGATCCTTAGTCTCTTCTTCCCCGGCCTTACCGTCACCTGCGCCACCATCTATGTCCGCCCCAACGCTCCTATTCCCTTCGACTTCCTCTCCCACGTCGATCGTACCTTTTCCTCCTACGTGATCGCTGCCGACCTCAACATCCATAGTCGTTCCGCTGCCCAGTTACGGCGGTAGCATCGGTTCCTCTCCACCCTTCAAAGCGACCTGGTCCCCATCCCCCAGCATACCCGTCCCGAATCCAACTCCACTCCTGATGTTATCCTCTCCTCCCCCAACCTCCTTGGCCGCATAACGGTGGATGTCCTGGAACCTATTGGTAGCGACCATCTCCCTCTCCTCCTCACCATTTCAGACGGTCGTCGCCCTCGTCCCGATCCTCGTACTGATCCTCCCCCTAAGTATGTCCACGACTATTCCCGAGCCGACTGGAATGCCTACCGGGATACCCTTTCCACCCAGGTCGATAGCCACCCTCTCACCTACCACCACCCTGACGATGTCACCCATGCCGCCTCCTTTCTCCAGCAGACCTTGTCTGAGGCCACGGAGGCCCACGCTCCTACTGTCGCCATCCACCCCCACCGTCCTACCTTACCCCCACAGGCCGTTCTCCTCCTCCATGAATCCCGTCGTCTCTACCGTGCTTTCCTCCGCACGCGTGACCCGGACACACTACGACGCCACCGGCAACTCCAGCGACACGTTCGTAATTTGCTCGCAGCTAAGAAACGCCGGGACTGGCGACAGACATGCACCCATTTAAATGCAACCCTACCAATCAACTCGTCCAAGTTCTGGTCGGCCTTCCGTCGCCTTACCGTAACTAAACCATCCCCCTACTATCCTCTTCTCCACGATGATCACCCCTTCCCTGACACCCTTAGTAAGGCCAACCACTTTGCCTCCTACCTCTCCGATGTTTCCTCCATCCTCGATGATCCCCAGTTCGATTACTCCCTCTTCCCGGATATCCGCGATCGAACTGACACCTCTGTCCCTCCCCTCGCTCCTGGTTTCCAGTACTTGGACAACATTACACACACGGAACTCAATGCCCCTATCACTACCCAGGATCTCATTGATACACTCCGCACCAAACGCAACACCGCTCCTGGTCACGATCGTGCCACCTACCGTCACCTTCATGAAGCTCCTGTCTCTTTCCTCTCCACCCTTGCCAGGCTCAACAATGAAGTCCTGTCCACCGGTTACTACCCCGACCTGTGGAAAACCTCCCGTATCCTCATGTTCCTTAAACATGGCAAACCGCCGTCCGCCGTCTCCTCCTACCGTCCCATCAGCCTTACCTCGGTCTTCAGCAAGGTCCTGGAATCTATCCTCACCCGCCGCATCCACCAGCATCTCCGCCAGCCCCGCCTCCTTCCCGTCACCCAGTGTGGCCTTCGGCCATCCTTCTCTTCCGACGATCTTCTCCTTCACCTCACTCATCTCCTTTCCGAACAGCTTAATTCCCGTCGATCCGCAGTCTTCCTCTCCCTTGACCTCGAACGCGCTTATGCCCGCGTCTGGCATTCCGGTCTCCTCTTCAAGCTCCAAACCTTTGCCCTTCCCATTAACTACGTCCGTCTGATCGGTTCCTTTCTCTCCCGCCGTCCTTCCTATGTCACCATCCATAACACCGATTCCTACACCTTTTTCCCCTCCGCCGGTGTGCCCCAAGGCTCCGTCCTCTCCTCCCATCTGTACCTTTTGTACACGGCGGACATGCCGCCGCCGTCGCCCCCCGTCCACCTCCTCCAGTTTGCCGATGACACCGCGTTCCTCGCCCTTGCCCCCACCCTGCAACGCTCCCAACGCCTTCTCCAATCCCATCTTGACCGGTTCACCGCTTGGTGCAACCAGTGGTTGCTCAAGGTCAATCCCTCCAAAACCCAGGCGATCATTGTAGGCAAAACCACCCCTTCCTTCCGCCTCCTTGATTTCTATCTCACCGTCTATGGCCGTCCTATCGCCCTCTCTCCCACCCTTAAGTACCTTGGCGTCACCCTCGACCGTCCCTCATCCGCCCTATCCTTTGTTATGCCCATCCAGCCTGGATCTCCGCCCCCCCTACCTTTTATAAATCCCTCCAAATCCTTGAACGCCATGCTCTCCGCCTCACCATATCGCATCCGTCTCCCCTCCCCCACGCGGATCCTGTATGATCTCATCCCCTTCCCCCACCTCCTCCTTTTCCTTGAAAGGATACGGATCCTGTACACCTCCCGTAAACTTGATCCTCCTCACCTGCTCGTATCCCCGATCCTCTCCCATCCCCGCCCGCTGCCGCGCCTGTATTCCCACGTCCCGCCCGGTCTCCATCTCTCCACCCTCCTTACCCTCTCCCAAGGTGGCTTCCGCCAGCTCCCCCTCCCTGATGATGTCCTCGTCCCCTCCATCTACCCCTCTTATCAACTTTGATCCTCCCCCCCCACCTCCTATGTCCTCTCCTTCAGGCACCCTCCCTCACTCCCTTCCCTTCCCTCCTCTTTCCTTTCCCCCCTCCCTCCTCTCCTCTCCACCAGGCTTCCCCTCCCCCTCCCACCCTCCCCCTCTCTCCTTTGCCCATGGCATCTCTGCTCCCCCCTCTCCCATTCCCCTTCCCATTCCTCTCCTCCACCTCCTCTAGTGGCAGGTCCCCAGACTCATACACGCTCAGTGAACATTCGCGCGCCGGAGATCATCGCCGTCAGTGTTTCGTGTGTGTGCCTTCGTTTGTGTGTGGTG
Source organism: Schistocerca americana (assembly GCF_021461395.2). NCBI lineage: Eukaryota > Metazoa > Arthropoda > Insecta > Orthoptera > Acrididae > Schistocerca > Schistocerca americana. The sequence goes on along the minus strand of NC_060130.1, from coordinate 882,738,737 downwards.
TTGTTCGCCGTCACGCCCCCACCGTTCACGTGCCGTCGCCATCATCCATGTTCTGTGCATCGTGTCGCCCAGTGTTAGTGATGTTTCTCGTCCAGCGTGAACGGCTACATGTTTTTTCGATTTTTAGTGTCTACATTTTTTTGCCCACCGTTTTTACTGTCTACTCTGTGCCACCTTTATGTACTACTTGTTGTAACACTCAAGGCTGAAGAGCGTCGTATTGTGCTGCTGCTAGCCCGCCTTTGTATAAGGTGTTAAAATCACAATAAAGAAAAAAAAAAAATCGGATTCATAACTTGTCCATGATTACTCCCGTGCCAACTGGGATGCCTACCGGGATTCCATTCACACCCAGGTTACCGGCCACGACCCTACCCTCCAGTCTCCTGATGACATCGCTCGCGCTGCTGCCTTCCTGCACCAGACATTGTCTGACGCCGTCGCCACCCATATCCCCACCAAAGCCATCCACCCTCACTGCCCCGCCCTGCCTCCACAGGCCGTCCTTCTCCTTCGAGAGTCCCGCCGCCTCTACCGCTCTTTTCTCCACACTCGTGACCGGGATACACTTACCCGCCACCGGCAATTACAGCGACACATCCGCAACCTGCTTGTTGCGAAGAAACGCCGAGCCTGGCGCCAGACATGTACACGACTCAACACCACACTCCCCATCAACTCTTCCAAGTATTGGTCTGCCTTCCACCGCCTTACTGGGAACCGCCCCACCCCCCAGTACCCTCTCCTCCTTAATGACCGTCCCTTTCCTGACAACCTCAGTAAGGCCAACCACTTTGCCTCCCACCTCTCTGATGTTTTTTCCATCCCAGATGATCCCCACTTTGATTATTCCCTCTTCCCTGATGTCATGGACCGTACGAATACCTCTGTTCCTCCCCTTGCTCCTAGCTTCCAGTACTTGGGCAATACCCCACCTTCTGCACGTAACACTCCCATTACTACACAGGACATCAGCCTCACACTCCGCACTAAACGCAACACTGCTCCCGGCCACGACTGCGTTACCTACCGCCACCTCAAACACTGCCCTCCCTCCTTCCTTTCCCTCCTTGCCACCCTCTACAATGTCATCCTTGCCACTGGCTTCTATCCCGACCTGTGGAAAACCTCCCGTATCCTGATGTTCTCCAAACCCAATAAGCCTCCATCTGATGCCTCTTCCTATCGTCCTATCTGTCTCACATCGGTGTTTAGCAAGCTCTTGGAATCCATCCTTTCCCGGCGCATCCATCTCCACCTCCACCAAAACCACCTCCTCCCAAACACCCAATGTGGCTTTCGACCCTCCTTCTCTGCTGATGACCAACTCCTCCGCCTCACTCATCTCCTCTCCCTCCAGCTTAACTCCCGTCGCTCCGCCATTTTTGTCTCACTTGACCTCGAAAAGGCCTACGACCGTGTCTGGCATCCCGGTCTCCTGTTTAAACTCCAAACCTACGCCCTTCCTATCAACTACATCCGTCTGGTGGCCTCCTTCCTCTCCCACCGCCCCTCCTATGTTACCGTCCATCATGCCAATTCCCACACCTTCTACCCCTCTGCCGGTGTGCCCCAGGGCTCTGTCCTCTCCCCTCTCCTCTACCTCCTGTACACGGCAGATATGCCCCAACCCCCCCCTCCAGTACATCTCTTGCAATATGCTGATGACACCGCATTCCTCGCCCTCGCTCCTACCCTCCAACGGTCCCAACGCCTTCTCCAGAATCACCTTGACCTTTTTGCTGCATGGTGTAACCAATGGCTCCTGAAACTCAATCCTTCCAAGACCCAGGCAATCATCGTAGGTCGTACCACTCGCTCCTTCCGCCTCCTGGATTTCTCCCTTACTGTCTGCGCACGTCCTGTTCGCCTCACCCCCACCCTCACCTACCTTGGCCTCACCATTGACCGTCACCTCACCTGGATACCTCATCTCCGCTCCATCCAATCCAAAGCCCACAACCGCCTCCGACTCCTCAAACTCCTCTCTGGCCGGACATGGGGGTTGCACCCCTCTACCATCCTCCACACCTACAAATCCTTCATCTGTCCCATCCTCTGTTATGCCAGTCCTGCCTGGATATCTGCCCCCCCCCCCCCAAACTCTATCAGTCCCTCCAGATCCTTGAGCGTCATGCTCTCCGCCTCGCCTTCCGTATCCACCTACCGTCCCCCACGCAGATCCTCTATGATCTCATTCCTTTCCCTCATCTGCTCCTATTCCTCGAACATATCCGCATCCTCTACACCTCCCGCCGTCTTGAACCCCCTCACCCCCTGGTTGCTCCTCTCCTCTCCCGTCTCCACTCCCTGCCACGTCTTCACCGTTCTGTCCCCCCTACCCTCCATCTCTACACCCTCCATCTCCTTTCCCAAGGTGGCTTCCGTCAACTCCCCCTCCCGGATGATGCCCTCTCTCCCTCCATTTATCCTTCTTATCAACTCTGATCCTCCATCCCCCTCCTGTCCTCTGTCCTTTCCCTGGGCTCCCTCTCCCCCCCCCCTTCTGTCCTGTTTTTCTCCCCACTAAACCACTCCCTACCTCCCTTCTCCCCCCTAGTCCTTTTGTATTCCCCTCCTCTGCCTACCCCACTCCCTGTCGCGTCTGCCCCCCCACCCATCTTATGGGTCCTCATCCTCCTCCAGCTCCTTTCCCGGCTCCCCCCATCGCTTTTACTCTCCTTTCCCCCCCCTCCCTTTTCGTTTTCCCATCTTCTGTCCAGTTTCCCCCCACTTGCTCTCGACTGTGGTGTCACATTTGCCAACTTTTTAGTGCAGTGTTCCAGTGACTATTCAGTGTTGTTTTTCTTTCTCGTGTTGCGAACAGAATCCAGACTGTCGCCGTGTTTTTTTATTGTCTATTGTTTTCCCGGTCTACTTCGTATGTATCTTTATTAGCGTCATCATTCCTGTGTTGTTGTTTTAAGTTCCACGATTTCTTTTCGCCTTGTTACTCTCTAAGTCTCCGATTTTATCGCCCGTTTTTTTTTTTATTATTTGTGCTCTTGCTCTTTGTCACAAAATCTGTCGGCTGAAGAGCGGCGTACTAAGCTGCAGCCAGCCCGCCCCCTTCGGGGGGAATTGAAATTCAATAAAAGAAAAAAAAAAAAAAAAAAAACGGATTCATCGCATCCGTCTCCCCTCCCCCACGCGGATCCTGTATGATCTCATCCCCTTCCCCCACCTCCTCCTTTTCCTTGAAAGGATACGGATCCTGTACACCTCCCGTAAACTTGATCCTCCTCACCTGCTCGTATGCCCGATCCTCTCCCATCCCCGCCCGCTGCCGCGCCTGTGCCCTGCCGCGCCTGTGCCCGCTGCCGCGCCTGTATTCCCACGTCCCGCCCGGTCTCCATCTCTCCACCCTCCTTACTCTCTCCCAAGGTGGCTTCCGCCAGCTCCCCCTCCCTGATGATGTCCTCCTCCCCTCCATCTACCCCTCCTATCAGTTTGACCCTGCCCCCCCACTTCCGGTGTCCTTTCCTTTAGGCACCCTCCCTCACTCCCTTCTCTTTCCTTCCCACCCCTTCTCTTCTCTTTTCCCCCGTCCCCTCCCTCCATCACTCTTCCCCCCCCCCCAGGGCTTCCCCTCCCCCTTCCACCCCCCCTTTCTCCCCTGCCCGTGGCATCTCTGCTCTCCCCTCTCCCTCTCCCACTCCCCTTCCTCATCCTCCTCTCTTGGCAGGTCCCCGGACTCGCACACGCATAGTGAACATTCGCGCGCCGGAGATCATCGCCATCAGTGTCTAGTGTGTGTGCTTCGTTTTGTGTTTCGTGCAGTTACAACTCAACTGTTCACATGTGCCGTCGCAGTTCTCCGTGTTTTGTGCGCCGTGTCAACGAGTGTTAGTGTTTTTATCGTCCAACGTGAACGGCTTCTTGTTTTTTGTTTTTTTGTAACTACTTTCTTTTCCCGCCATTTTTTGTATTTTCTGTGTCACCTATCTCATATTATTGTACCCCATAAGGCTGAAGAGCGGCGTATTAAGCTGCTGCCAGCCCGCCTTGTATGAGGTGCTGAAAATTACAATAAAGGAAAAAAAAAATCGGATTCATCGCATCCGTCTCCCCTCCCCCACGCGGATCCTGTATGATCTCATCCCCTTCCCCCACCTCCTCCTTTTCCTTGAAAGGATACGGATACTGTACACCTCCCGTAAACTTGATCCTCCTCACCCACTCGTATCCCCGATCCTCTCCCATCCCCGCCCACTGCCGCGCCTGTATTCCCACGTCCCGCCCGGTCTCCATCTTTCCACCCTCCTTACTCTCTCCCAAGGTGGCTTCCGCCAGCTCTCCGTCCCTGATGATGTCCTCCTCCCCTCCATCTACCCCTCCTATCAACTTTGACCCTGCCCCACCACCCACTTCCGGTGTCCTTTCCTTTAGGCACCCTCCCTCACTCCCTTCTCTTCCCTTCCCTCCCCTTTTCTTTCCTTTTCCCCCGTCCCCTCCCTCCACCACTCTTCCCCCCGGGCTTCCCCTCCCCCTTCCTCCCTCCCCCCTTTCTCCCCTGCCCGTGGCATCTCTGCTCTCCCCTCTCCCTCTCCCACTCCCCTGCCTCCTCCTCCTCTGTTGGCAGGTCCCCGGACTCGCACACGCATAGTGAACATTCGCGCGCCGGAGATCATCGCCGTCAGTGTCTAGTGTGTGTGCTTCGTTTTGTGTTTCGTGCAGTTACAACTCAACTGTTCACATGTGCCGTCGCAGTTCTCCGTGTTTTGTGCGCCGTGTCAACGAGTGTTAGTGTTTTTATCGTCCAACGTGAACGGCTTCTTGTTTTTTGTTTTTTTGTAAATACTTTCTTTGCCCGCCATTTTTTGTATTTTCTGTGTCACCTATCTCATATTATTGTACCCCATAAGGCTAAAGAGCGGCGTATTAAGCTGCTGCCAGCCCGCCCTGTATGAGGTGCTGAAAATTACAATAAAGGAAAAAAAAAAAAAAATCGGATTCATCCCTCCGCGGGCTGTCCACCTCCTCCGTGATTCCCGCCGCCTCTATGGCTCCTTCCTCCGCACTCGTGACAGGGATACACTTCAACGCCACCGGCAAATACAGCTCAACTCCCGTCGCTCCGCCATTTTTGTTTCCCTTGACCTCCAAAATGCCTTTGACCGTGTGTGGCATCCCGGTCTCCTCTTTAAACTCCAAACCTACGCCCTGCCTATCAATTTTGTCCGTCTGGTCGCTTCCTTCCTCTCGCACCGTCCTTCCTATGTCACCCTCCACAACACCAACTCCCGTCTCTTTTATCCCACGGCGCACGTCCCCCAGGGTTCTGTCCTCTCCCCTCTCCTTTATCTCTTGTATACAGCTGATATGCCCAAGCCACCCCCACCAGTTCACCTTCTCCAATATGCTGATGACACCGCCTTCCTGGCTCTCTACCCTACCCTTCAACGGTCTCAACGTACCCTCCAAACCCACCTTAACCAGTTCACCACTTGGTGTAACCAGTGGCTCCTCCGTCTCAACCCCTCCAAAACCCAGGCAATCATCATTGGCCGTACCACTCGCTCCTTTCGCCTCCAAGATTTCTACCTCACCCTTTATGGTCGTCCTATCCAACTCACCCCCACCCTGAAATACCTTGGCCTCACCCTTGACCGACACCTCACCTGGACCCCTCATCTCCTGACCATCCAGCAGAAAGCCCATTCCCGCCTCCGCCTGCTGAAACTCCTGTCCGGCCGGACATGGGGATTGCATCCTTCTACCATCCTCCACACCTACAAATCCCTCATCCGTCCTATCCTCTTTTATGCCAGCGTCGCCTGGATCTCCGCCCCCACCCGCTTTTACAAGGCCCTCCAAATCCTTGAACGCCATGCGCTCCGCCTTGCCTTCCGTATCTGCCTTCCTTCCCCCACACGGCTCCTGTATGAACTGATCCCCTTCCCCCACCTCCTCTTGTTCCTCCAACATCTCCACATCCTTTACATTGTTCGCAGGGTTGATCCCCCCCACCCTCTGGTTTCCTCCTTCCTCTCCACCCCCCGCCCGTTGCCGCGCCTCTATCGCTGTATCCCTCCCTCTCTCCACCTCCACACCCTCCATCTCCTTCATCAGGGCAATTTCCAACGCCTCCCCCTCCCGGATGACGAACTTCGCCGTGACATATACCCTTCCTTCCAACTATAACCCGGCTTGTTCCCCCCCCCCCCCCCCGTCCCCAGGGCCCCCTTCTCCTCTTTCCTCCTTCTCCCAGAGCGGATTTTCCTCCATCCCCCCCTCCCCTAAGACCCTGCACCCCATACTTGCCTCTCTCCTTCCCACATCCCTCCCTACCTGGCCCTCTTCCGCGCACCCCCCATTCCCCTCCCCCATCTCTTCCCTCCCTCGCTTCTTCAGGTCTCCCTCATCTCCTAGAACCTGGCAGATCCTCTGTATTGATCATCATCAGTGTGCCACATCAGTGTTGTGTTTAGTGCTGTTTCTCGTGTGCGTCAAGAGGTGTGATTTTAATTGTGTACTGCCTTGAGGTTCGCCGTCAGTGTTACGTTATGTGCTATGCCACCCGTCAATACCTTTATGCTCCAGTCATATTGTGCCTTGTGTTCTTTTAATCGTCGCAGTGTGTGGCTTTTTGTGTGTGCTACTTTTAAACAGTTTCTTATCTCCATTTTAGTCACCCCATTTTTTGTCTAATGCCTTCCATGTTGTTCCCCCTTTTTTATATCTATGTTCGCCTTATTCTCTCCTTTGCTGTTTTTAAATGTCTTCTATTGTTTTGTTCTATGTCTTTCGGCTGAAGAGCAGCGCATATGCTGCTGCCAGCCCGCCCTGATGGGGAATTGAAATACAATAAAGAAAAAAAAAAAATCGGATTCACCATCTAGAGGGTTGGATCCCCTCCTTCGAAAGCGTCAGATTGCAAAGCCTGGGTCCGCCTGCTGGCTGTCCATCGCCGTCGTCGTAACCGCTGCCGCTGCCGCCGCCGCCGCCGCCGCCGCCTGCTGTTCGTCCGTCTGTTCGCCGCCGACGCCGACGCCGCCTGCTGTTCGTCCGTCCGTTGGTCCGCTGCCCATCGCCGACGCCGACGCCGTTCGTCTGCAATGAGTACTCCTACCTCCACCGTCATCTACACCTCCCCCTCCCCCTCTCCCACAGTCACTTCCTGGAGTGCCGCCTCTGGCCTCCCTCCTTCCACCTCCCCTTCCCTTCCCCCACTTACCCACCCCCCTATCTCATCCCCTGCTGTATACCCACACCTCTACACCCTTCCTCCAGCCTCCACACCCTCAACAGCTCCCACTACTATCCTCGCCCTCACGTACGCCTCTGTTGCCGCCTCTACTGCCGCCCCTCAGGTGGTTGACTTCCCCTCTCTCACCGACCCCGTCGCTTCGTCTTCTGCATCTCCCGCACGCATCACGTCACGCTGAGCCACCATCGCCACCAGTGAACCAGCTGCTTCTCCCGGTGCCTCCACTACGCCACAGGGATCTGCCACCCGCCACCTCCCTCTCCTCCCCGTCCCTCTCCCCTCCTCCCAGCCTCCAGTCTCCAAAAAACCCCAAAAGCGCGTCCTTACCGACTCTGCTCCCGCCACTTCCCACAAAAAATCAACGCCACCTCCCCCTCCCCCTGCCGTCACCACGGACACCACCCCTCCTCCTGCCACCCGTACCTTGCCCCCCACCCTCCACACCTTTGTCCTGTCAACTCCCGATCCTAAGTTCCTCGATGCTCGTACCCTCACCAAGGAAATACGAAAGTACTTACCTGGTGCTCCCATCTCCCAACTCATTCCCCGCAGGGACTCAGTCCTTATCAAGTCCCCGTCCCCATCCTTTCACACACACCTCCTGCGAAAACTCCCACGAGTTATGTTTGGCCCCCACGCCTCTCTGACACCCTTCCTTTCCGCTTCCGCTCCTCGTCAGCCCCAGCCTCCCCGTCGCCCCCCCACCTACACCGCTGTCATCATCAAGCTCAGCCCGGTGATCACAGAGGATGAAGTGTTGGTAGAACTGAACTCCCACCCGGACTTGGAAATCCGCTCTGCCCGCCGTATCCACAATGCCTCTGGTCCCACCTACCTCATGCGGGTATTCTCAGAGTCCGCCCCATCCATAGACCATCTCCTCACCCAGGGTGCCCTGATATACCACCGTCGCCACCGTGTTGAATCCTCCAAATCCCCTCCCCAATCCTACCGTTGCCAGCGGTGCCTGATGTACAATGACCACCTGACTCCCAACTGCAAAAACCCCCCCACCTGTCCCCATTGCAAGGCATCCCACTTTCTCAGGAACTGTCCCAACCTCGCTGCTCCTCCTTCCTGTAATACCTGCAATGGCCCCCATCCCACATACTCTCACAAGTGTAAAGCTAAACCCCCTCCAGCCACCCCTGAACTTACAGTCCCAGTTCGTCCCGTCGATCCTCCTGTCCATCCTAACAATTCCCTCCGTCCACCTCCCATGGCCGAGGACATCATCCGGTTCATTACCGTTGTACTCCAAAACATTCACCCTTTTCAGCGCCCACACACCTTCCAGCAAATATCCCTTGCTGCTCGCTCTGTTTTCCACCTGAACACCTTCGCCACTCACTCCCACAACCACGCCCACTTCACCTTCACCCGCCTCGACACCCTAGTTTAAGTCTCTTCCCCTCCCCCTCTTCCCCCCCCTCCTTCCCGTCATGGCGCGGCACGAGTCTCGCATCCTCTTCCAGAACATTCGCTCCTTCCGCTCCAACAAATACCTCCTCATGCACACCCTCTCCCACCACCAGGTCGACACCTTCCTCTTGAACGAAACTTTTCTCCAGCCCCACCATTCTATCCGCACCTCCCCCTATATCCTCCACCGCACTGATGCTCCTGGTCCTCGTGCGCAGGGTGGAGTCGCGATTGGCCACCTTAAGCATATCCCCGTCCGGCCACAACCTCTCCTCAATGACCCCACTGAACACCTTATCCTTAGTGTCTTCTTCCCCTCCCTCACCATTACCTGTGCCACCATCTATGTCCGCTCCACTGCTCCTCTTCCTTATGACTTCATCTCACACATTGACCACACCTTCTCCACCTATGTGATTGCCGCCGACCTCAACATCCATAGCCGCACTCCTGCTGCCCTTCGGCGGTGGCATCAGTTCCTCTCCACAATCCAGGGTGACCTTGTTCCCATTCCCCAGCACACCCGACCCGAAAGTAACACCACCCCCGAAGTTGTCATTGCCTCTGCCAACCTCCTTGGGCGTATCACTGTCGCCGTCCTTGACCCCACAGGTAGCGATCACCTCCATGTCCTTCTCACCATAACGTCTGCAAACCGCCCCCCTCCGGCTCCGCAACCTGCACCCCCTCCCAAGGTCGTCCATGACTATCGCCGTGCCAACTGGGATGCCTACCGGGACTCCATCTCCACCCAGGTCGAAAGCCACCCTCTTACCTATCACCATCCTGACGACATCATCCGCGCCTCGTCCATCCTTCAGACGGTAATTACTGACGCCGTGGAGGCCCATGTTCCTACTAAAACCATTCACCCACATTGTCCCACTCTCCCTCCGCGGGCTGTCCTCCTCCTCCGCGAATCACGCCGCCTCTATCGCTCCTTCCTCCGCACTCGTGACAGGGATACACTCCAACGCCACCGGCAAATACAGCGACACGTACGGAACCTTATTACAGCAACGAAACGCCGGGACTGGCGCCAGACCTGCACACGACTCAATGCCACCCTCCCTATCAACTCCTCCAAGTACTGGTCCACCTTCCATCGTCTTACTGGTTCCCTTTCCGCTCCCCACTACCCCCTTCTCCATAACGATCGCCCCCTTCCAGACAACCTCAGTAAGGCCAACCACTTCGCTTCCCACCTTTCCGAGGTCTTCTCCATCCCCGATGATCCCCACTTTGATTATTCTCTTTTCCCCACCGTCATGGAACGTGCTGATACCTCAGTCGCTCCACTTGCTCCTAGTCTCCAGTACTTGGGGCAGTTGCCCCCCTCCGACGTCAACACTCCCATCACAGCACAAGACATTAAACTTCTCCTCCAGTCCAAACGCAACACGGCCCCTGGTCACGACTGTGTCACCTACCGTCACCTTCGAGAAAGCCCCTATTCCTTCCTAACTGTCCTCGCCCATCTCTATAATGTCATCCTCTCTACAGGCTTCTACCCTGACCTGTGGAAGACCTCCCGCGTCCTCCTCTTCCTCAAACCCAACAAACCCCTTTCTGCCGCCTCTTCCTATCGTCCCATCTACCTCACCTCCGTCTTCAGTAAGGTCTTTGAATCCATCCTCTCCCACCGTATCCATCAGCACCTTGCTCAACACCACCTCCTCCCCCTTACCCAGTGTGGCTTCCGACCCTCCTTCTCCTGCTGACGACCAACTCCTCAACCTTGTTCACCTTCTGTCCCTCCAGCTCAACTCCCGTCGCTCCGCGATTTTTGTTTCCCTTGACCTCCAAAATGCCTATGACTGTGTATGGCATCCCGGTCTCCTCTTTAAACTCCAAACCTACGCCCCGCCTATCAATTTTGTCCGTCTGGTCGCTTCCTTCCTCTCGCACCGTCCTTCCTATGTCACCCTCCACAACACCAACTCCCGTATCTTTTATCCCACGGCTGGCGTCCCCCAGGGTTCTGTCCTCTCCCCTCTCCTTTATCTCTTGTATACAGCTGATATGCCCAAGCCACCCCCACCATTCCACCTTCTCCAATATGCTGATGACACCGCCTTCCTGGCTCTCTATCCTACCCTTCAACGGTCTCAATGCACCCTCCAAACCTACCTTAACCAGTTCACCACTTGGTGTAACCAGTGGCTCCTCCGTCTCAACCCCTCCAAAACCCAGGCAATCATCATAGGCCACACCACTCGCTCCTTTCGCCTCCATGATTTCTACCTCACCCTTTATGGTCGTCCTATCCAACTCACCCCCACCCTGAAATACCTTGGACTCACCCTTGACCGACACCTCACCTGGACCCCTCATCTCCTGACCATCCAGCAGAAAGCCCATTCCCGCCTCCGCCTGCTGAAACTCCTGTCCGGCCGGACATGGGGATTGCATCCTTCTACCATCCTCCACACCTACAAATCCCTCATCCGTCCTATCCTCTGTTATGCCAGCGTCGCCTGGATCTCCGCCCCCACCCGCTTTTACAAGGCCCTCCAAATCCTTGAACGCCATGCGCTCCGCCTTGCCTTCCATATCCGCCTTCCATCCCCCACACGGCTCCTGTATGAACTGATCCCCTTCCCCCACCTCCTCTTGTTCCTCCAACATCCCCGCATCCTTTACATTGTTCGCAGGGTTGATCCCCCCCACCCTCTGGTTTCCTCCTTCCTCTCCACCCCCCGCCCGTTGCCGCGCCTCTTTCGCTGTATCCCTCCCTCTCTCCACCTCCACACCCTCCATCTCCTTCATCAGGGCAATTTCCAACGCCTCCCCCTCCCGGATGACGAACTTCGCCGTGACATATACCCTTCCTTCCAACTATAACCCGGCCTTGTTCCCCCCCCCCTCCCCAGGGCCCCACTTCTCCTCTTTCCTCCTTCTCCCAGAGCGGATTTTCCTCCATCCCCCCCCCCCTGAGACCCTGCGCCACATACTTGCCTCTCTCCTTCCCACATCCCTCCTTACCTGGCCCTCTTCCGCGCGCCCCCCATTCCCCTCCCCCATCTCTTCCCCTCCCTCCCTTCTTCAGGTCTCCCTCATCTCCTTGAACCTGGCAGATCCTCTGTATTGATCCTCATCCGTGTGCCACATCAGTGTTGTGTTTAGTGCTGTTTCTCGTGTGCGTCAAGAGGTGTGATTTTAATTGTGTACTGCCTTGAGGTTCGCCGTCAGTGTTACGTTGTGTGCTATGCCATCCGTCAACACCTTTATGCTCCAGTCATACTGTGCCTTGTGTTCTTTTAATCGTCGCAGTGTGTGGCTTTTTGTGTGTGCTACTTTTAAACAGTTTTTTATCTCCATGATGTTCTCCCTTTTTATATCTATGTTCGCCTTCTTCTCTCCTTTGCTGTTTTTGAATGTCTTCTATTGTTTTGTTCTATGTCTTTCGGCTGAAGAGCAGCGCATATGCTGCTGCCAGCCCGCATCCTCTACACCTCCCGCCGTCTTGAACCCCTTCACCCCCTGGTTGCTCCTCTCCTCTCCCATCCCCGCCCCCTGCCACGTCTTCGCCGTTGTGTCCCCCCTACCCTCCATCTCTACACCCTCCATCTCCTTTCCCAAGGTGGCTTCCGTCAACTCCCCCTCCCGGATGATGCCCTCTCTCCCTCCATTTATACTTCCTATCAACTCTGATCCTCAATCCCCCTCCTTTCCTCTGTCCTTTCCCTATGCTCCCTCTTCCCCCCCCCCTTCCGTCCTGTTTTCTCCCCACTAAACCTCTCCCTACCTCCCTTCTCCCCCCAGTCCTTTTGTACTCCCCTCCTCTGCCTACCCCACTCCCTGTCGTGTCTGCCCCCCACCCCTCTTATGGGTCCTCATCCTCCTTCAGCTCCTTTCCCGGCTCCCCCCTTCACTTTTACTCTCCTTTCCCCCTTTTTTGTTTTCCCATCTTCTGTCCAGTTTCCCCCCACCTGCTCTCGACTGTGGTGTCACATTTGCCAACTTTTTAGTGCAGTGTTCCAGTGACTATTCAGTGTTGTTTGTCTTTCTCGTGTTGCGAACAGAAAACATGCTGTCGCTAGGTGTGAATTTTATGTCCTTTGCGAACAGAATCCATACTGTCGCCGTGTTTTTTTTAATTGTCTATTGTTTTCCCTGTCTGCTTCGTATGTATTTTTATTAGCGTCATCATCCGTGTGTTGTTGTTTTAAGTTCCACGTTTTCTTTTCGCCTTGTTACTTTCTAAGTCTCCGATTTTATTGCCTGTTTTTTATTATTTGTTCTCTTGATCTTTGTCACAAAATCTGTCGGCTGAAGAGCGGCATACTAAGCTGCTGCCAGCCCGCCCCCTTCGGGGGGAATTGAAATTCAATAAATAATAAAAAAAAAAAAAAAAAGGGATCGGATTCAGCGGTTGAATGGGTGTAAAAGTGACATCCAGCTAAACCCGAACGTTTTGTTTGGGAAAGCTATTTGGAAAACAATTTTTGGAGAGAGGATGAAAGATCCTCTCATACATTGAATTTAAACGATAGTGAATTGTCGTCATTACGCTCTTACAGTGTCTGAGAGTTAAATAGAGCATGGTCAAAGGGGACAACGGAAAGATAAACAGAGAAATCTGTCACATATAAAGAAGGGATTACATTTAATCTTGCTCGACATTTTCTCATGAAGCGCCCAAAAAAGTCTTTATCCGCCAAGTGAAACCTTATTTGTTGTATTCATGGACTGAAAACTAGGGCTACCAACGAAATGCAGTCCAATTTTGTTCCTTTTAAAATTTAAACCAAAATAGAATGAGTATGTTTACCACTGTTACAAAGTCTATATACCTACGTTAAGTAATTATTCAGAAGTTTTCCTGTAGATTTTATTTTTGTTGAGAATAATAACCCTCCAAATTCAAAACGTAAACTGTCACCTGTAGTCATTGGTACGATTTCAGATAAAATCCCTCTTTATTTTCTTTGGAAAGCAGTTTTTGTGTCTGTTCACTCTTATACAATGGCTAGCAACTCGCGATCGCGTAAAAGTAGTGAAATTTGGGGTTTCTTCGCCGATTTAGGTGATGGGAAAGCAAAGTGCAATTATTGTTCTAAGTGTATTTCATATAAAGGAGGAAATACATTTAACCTAGCGCGTCATGTTCGAGTGCTGCATCCAACAGTGCCATTGTCAGTCAGACGCTTAGCGCCCCCTGCTCCTGCATCTTCCGATATTTCTTGGATAAAAAACCCGCACAATCCGGAACTAACATCAGCAAATGCCAGAAGCGAACAGCAGTTGGTGCCAGAAAATAACAGTACCACTTCAGTATCAGAAAGCAGACCTCCATATCACGGAACATTACCCATGTATTTTCCGAAACCTCTTTCTAACAAAAGAAATCAGGAGATAGATTTCGCACTTCTGCAGACTGTTGTAAAGGATTATTTGCCCTTCAACATAGTGGAAAGTAAACATTTCCAAAGTTTTTTAGGCAAACTGAATGGTGCTTATAGAATGCCATCTCGGAAGACCATTTCCAATACGCTGCTACAGCAACAGTACGCCATGATGAAAGAAATTGTGAGAACCAAAATTAATTCTGCGGAAGCGGTTGTGCTGACAATGGATGGGTGGACCTCAACTACAAATGAGAGTTATTTGTCGGTGACAGCACACTACGTTAAAGACCTGGAGCTGGCGTCTTCCCTCCTAGAGTGCTTTAAATACGACGAAAGGCACACGTCAGAAAAACTCTCGGAAGAACTGCTACGTGTCACAAGGGAATGGGGCATTCAAGAAAAAGTCGTCTGTGTTGTCAGCAACAACGCTGCTAACATTGTGGCAGCTATAAGACTCACAGCCTGGAAACACATCCCCTGCTTTGCGCACACACTCAATTTAATTGTTCAGAATGGGCTTCCGCACATTCAACCCATTCTGAATAAAGTAAAAAAAAAATGTTGAATTTTTTAAAAGAAGTTCGCATGCTTGCACGAAACTGAAAAAGATGCAGGAACAGTTAAAAGAGCCAGTTCTGACACTAAAACAGGACACTGTTACAAGATGGAATTCAACCTATGATATCCTGCGAAGAATAATCGAGGTTAAGAATTCCCTAATGACAGTTATCACTCTGAATTATCCAGATCTTCCAAATCTGACTGCAGAGGACATTGCAAGTGTAACACAAGCCTGTGACCTGTTGAAAGTTTTCAAAGACTGCACTGAGGAAATGTCAAGTGAAAATGTTGTCACTGCTTCTAATGTTATGCTACTTAGTCGCTCGTTGAAAAAATGGTGTTGCCGGTTTGTTAATAACACTGGAATTCATGTAGACGTGCAACAGATGGCCGAAAAGTTAGCTGAAGACCTAAAACGACGATTTAGAAATATAGAGGAAAATTCCATTTTCGCAGAAGCAACTGCATTGGATCCCCGGTTCAAAAACATGGTTTTTCTGATAAAAATTCTGCTGAGAAGGTGAAATTAAACCTGATCAGGCACTGTGAGAAATTTGTGACGAACACATCCACTGCTACTGCAACAATCTCAGTTGCAACCACTGAATCAACTTCCAGTCTCTGGCTCGAATTTGATGAAGTGTTTTCCAGGCTGCAGAGTAATCCACACCCGAGAGCTGCTGCAATAGTGGAAGTGGACAAATATTTACAAGAGCCCCTGCTACAGAGACAAGGCAATCCACTTCAGTGGTGGTCTGAACGACTGTCAGTATACCTCTCGCTCTTTGAACTTGCAAAAATACGACTGTGTATTGTCGCAACCTCCACGCCGTGTGAAAGAGTGTTCTCGAAGGCAGGACACCTTATAACTGACAGAAGAAATCGCCTGACAGGGAAAAAAGTGGAACAAATTATGTTTTTAAACGGAAATCTCTGAAGATTCACCAAATCCGTTGATGTTTATTCATAAATATATATGTGTATTTTTTAAAAAATTTAATTAGGACAATCCTCAAATTGACATTTAGTGTAATTTTTTCAATAATGTGTACGAGATAAACATTCCTACATGAACGATAATCTTTCAAGCGTGGATTCCACGCATGCTTCAGTTCCAGACTCACAAGGTAAGCATTTTATTTTCATGTTGGCTGTGCGTGCTCACACAGCCAGCCTCTTCGTTTGTATTTTAATATTCATTTGTCTGCAAGCACTGCCAACGGTAGCTTACCCGTAGACGCGAAGTATAACTCCACAAATAGTCGCTGGTAATGATGTGAGCACTGCAGGAAGCAGCTGACGCTACCTTCCCCTCGCCTCTCACCGACTGTACCCCTCCTAAATGCGGCAGTGAGGACAATAAAAAATTGATTTTTGCTGCAGATGTAGATGTCAGAGCTGTTCATTGTGTTTATGAACTGAAAATTGTAACAATTCACCAAAAAATTAAAGCAATCTACAATTTCAGATTTTTTTCCTTAAAAAGTAGGGACTGCTGAACCTGTTTTTTCATTATGCCACATTTATGTAAGACCATTCAAATTAAAAGTCAGTGTGATAAACAAAATGGCTTATTTATCTTTTATAAAGCATCAACGTAAGAGGGTAAAGAGAGATTTGGTAACCCACCCACCCACAGCCCCCAGAATCTTGGTAGTGGTGGCAGACTGATCTGTATTGTAGCCCAAGGTGTATCTTAGTTTTGAACGTGACAATTTGGTTGTGAGTTTGTGAAGCCAATGAATGTGAATATGAATTAAAGGCTGTGGTGACAGACTGATCAGTAGTGCAGCCTAATCTCTATGTTTGCACACCATATTTAAAGCTCTTTGCAGTATGTCACACTTTCCATTGTAAAATGTAAAACAGCCAGTGGTGTCACTTTCCTCAACATTGTAGCAGGACAAATGGATGCATTTTAGAGAGATCTTTAATCCAATGTAACACTTGCAGTGCATATTTTTGTAGCATGATAATATAAATATGAAAATTGCCAAATACAGTGCTTTATCTTTGCAAACACTTAAATATGGTGGTTTCATGGTTTACTGCCATCTGCTTCTCACCAAAATGACTCACTCTTAGTACAGCTTGTTGTGTTGAAGTGGTGGGAAATGTCACATCAGCAGCTGAACGTAGTACCAAATTCAGAATACATTTATTAGATATTAAACAAATCTGCAATGAATATTTTCATGCATATTATGTACATTTAATATACATAAACTACGGAAATGTACCATGGTTGGGGGGGGGGGGGGTCCTATATGTGACTTTTACCACTTAAAATATTATTTCCGTCTTTTACATTTTCCCACAATTCACACAATTTTTTTGCAAGTTCCTGGAATTGTGTAAAAGAGGGGTTTCACTTAGTCAAAGTCTCGAGGTTGTTGCATTTCTTTCTTTTTTTTATCATCTTTCTTATTATCCTCTGGAGCACGTGGATTATTCACTGTGGCTGTTATGTGAGTGACTTGTCATAGACTGTTGTGTCTCCATCCATTTTTCAGTTTGTTCGTATATATCAACTTTTCTTGACGTTGCGAAGGTGTTACATGGTTTCATTGTCAAACTGGTACGCACATCTAGTTGAACACATGTAAATTTGACGTTAATCATTTTGAGATTTTTCCAACTTGCCTAGGCAAATGCTAAGCTAGATTTCATTTTGCTTTCTTTTGTTAACAAGCATAAAACATGAATCACTGACATCACGCTACTTCTTTTTTAAAGAGGTAGAGACACACATTTTGCTGTTTTCGAGATTCAAGCACTGGATTATTTCTCTTATTACCACAGTATATTTGTTTCATTAATGCTTTTATTGGTAATTGTTCATGTAAGTGTTCAAGTTTTTCCTTTTATACTAAAATTGGACTGGAATGCTCTCTTTGAAATTCTGAAGGTAACAGGAATAAAATACAGGGAGCAAAAGGCTGTTTACAGCTTGTCCAGAAACCAGGCTGCAGTTATAATAGTCAAGGGGCATGAAAGGGAAGCAGTAGTTGAGAAGACAATGAAACAGGTTGTGACAAAGCAAGCTGGGATAATTTTAATTACCCTCTTTTTTTGCCATCTGCCTACTTAAATTCATTTTTCCACTTTTAACTAGTTACCATTAACATAAGCGAAAAAAATTGCATTTTCATAAAAGAGAAATGTTGGCCCTTAGTCTTAAAGAATATAACCCCAGATCTAATTTTGACTATTCCTAGTTAGTATCTTTCATTATAGGGAAAAATCAGTAATTGTTTTGTGACTTAAATTCTATTGTTGACGTATAAACAAATATCAATTATGTAATGTAACATTTGGAAGACAAATGCGAGTAATCTTAAAGTATCTATTTGGCTCTCTTCAAAAACATATTAGCAAATCCAGCCCTGAATTAATTCCAAAGTAATTAACAGTTTTATCAAAAGTATTGTTTGTGTAACTATATTTGTTGTCTTCATGATTTAAACAGTTCGGCTTAACCCCTGTAGTAGGAGAAACTGTTAAAAGAAATGAATCTTTTGATGTATTCAGTTAATTTAATGAGTTAAGTTTTAATTGCAATTTCTGTATATTTAACTTTAAACAATGTGTAGTTTCAGTACCTATTATTGTGATAATATATACGGGCCTCATTTTTGGTCATGAGACAGTCCACAGCTGAGTTTCAGATGAGAAACCTGTGTTGGTTAGAATGACAACAATGCTTCAAGTTAACTGTAGAATAAGTGTTAAACAATTAGACTGTGTGTAAAAACAATGACAGTGTCTGCTTTCCATATGAACCTATTTATTCTTCAAGAACTGTGTGAATTATGTGGTTATGTTTTTACTGCTCGTAGATGTTCAACAGTAAACTATTGTAGCAGTATGTGGAGGTTCGCCTACAAACTATTAATGAGGTTTATGAAAGTTTAAACAGTAGTGCACTGGCTATACATATATAACTGTGTGTTACTGGGGGATAGTGCAAAGTGAAAGTAAAAGTCAGTGAAAAGGAACTGTGCATCTGTCAGCTACATTATTTACTGTAGTCAGCATCCAAATTGCAGATCCCATTTTTCAGCCAGTGTAACGACACAGTACGTCAACACCAAGGACAATCAACAAACAAAGAAAAAAAAGCAGGTGGAACCGCTACAAGGGTTTTAGCCTATCCTCAGTGTTTTCAATCTGTACATTGAACAAACAGTAAAAGAAACAAAAAAAAAAATGTGGAGTAGCAATTACATTTTAGGGAGAAGAAATAAAAACTTTGAGGTTTCCTGCTGACTTTATAATTCTCTCAGGGAGAGCAAAGGACTTGGGAAAGCAGTTAAATGGAATGGATAGTGCCGTGAATGGAGGATGTAATACGTATTTACTCGAATCTAAGCTGCACTTTTTTTCTGGTTTTTGTAATGCAGAAAACCGCCTGTGGCTTAGAATCGAGTGCAAAGTAAGCGGAAGTTCTGAAAAATGCCGGCCGAAGTGGCCGTGCGGTTAAAGGCACTGCAGTCTGGAACCGCAAGACCGCTACGGTCGCAGGTTCGAATCCTGCCTCGGGCATGGATGTTTGTGATGTCCTTAGGTTAGTTAGGTTTAACTAGTTCTAAGTTCTAGGGGACTAATGACCTCAGCAGTTGAGTCCCATAATGCTCAGAGCCATTTGAACCATTTCTGGAAAATGTTGGTAGGTGCCACAACAACTAACTTCTGCCATCGAATATATGTAGCACTATACAGGCATGCTTTCCAGGCACAAAGATAAGTACTGACACACCAAACCTCTGTGTCAGTAAATAAATTAAAAGAAAGGGTAGAAGAATGTAAACATTATGCCATGTATTCTTTTGTGTTTGCTGCTATCTCATTTAAATCCTGCCTGCCTAATGAACTACGAAACTAGAGCGAGACAACAGCAAAAGCAGAAAAATATACATATCAAATCATGTTTATATTTATATTATTCTTATGCTGAATAGTGATACAGTCAGAAATGAAGCATGGCAATTGACTAGATTTTTAAATCTAAGATGAATCTGATTTCTGTGCAGAATGTAATGTACTAAAGAGGCGTCTCCAAAGATTTTCAAATGGAGAAAAATTTTCTCTAAACTCTCGTTCAGAACATCATCTATAATACGCAGTCTATTATTCGGTGCTTGTTGCTCATTATCAAAGAAAGCAACAGTGTTGGTATCAACAAATAGCAGTCTCTTGCCATTGTTTCGCTTATTAGACATGTCCTCTCTCTCTTTTTTTTTTTAATTGTAAGCCGCAGTAGCGCACACAAAAGCAAGCCATGCCGCGAGCAGCGACAGGTCGTAAACAAACAATGCATGACACAGTACAATAATGCATTTTCCGCTTAGAGTGATGTAAAAACCCATAACAAAGAAAACGGCACTTATCAGATCAAAATAAGCAACCAATTCTAACCAGACGAAGCACATCAAAAAGGAAGGGTACCCGTATAAATACGGACGGAGCACCTGACACATAGCAATGGCTGCTTGGTAAAGCTTAACTGTTAAACTTATGACTCGAGCCAAACTACTGTAGCTGTATCTTCATCCTTCCGACTTCAGTTGTGTATCATGTTACAATGGACCAACTTTGTTTCAATTTGGAGGTGCGGTCTAAAACATTTCTCTCCCCTTGAATTTCGAGTCTCAAATTTCAGGTGCAGCTTAGTTTCTGGAAATTATTTTTCCCTTGATTTCGAGTCTCATTTTTCAGGTGCGTCTTAGATTCGAGTGCGGCTTTGATTCGAGTAAATACGGTAAACATCAACAAAAGTGAAATGGATAAAGGAGAGTAGTTGAATTAAATCAGATGATGCTAATAGGATTAGATTAGGAAATGGGACGCTTAAAGTAATAGATGAGTTTTGCTACCTGTGCAGCAAAGTAACTGATGATGTCAGAAGTAGAGAGGATATAAAAGATAGACTGGCAGTGGTCAGAAAAGCATTCCTGAAGAAGAGAAATGTGTTAACATTGAATATAGATTTAAGTGTTAGAAAGACTTTTCCAAAGGTATTTGTCTGGAGTGCATCCATGTATGGAAATGAAACATGTTCGATAAACACTTTAGACAAAAAGACATAGAAGCTTTTGAAATGTGGTGCTGCAGAAGAATGTTGAAGATTAGATGGGTCAATCATGTAACTAAGGAGGTACTGAATGGAGTTGATGAGAAAAGAAATTTGTAGCACAGCTTGACCAAAGGATGGGATTGGTTGATAGGACACATTCTGTGACATCAAGGGATCACCGGTTTAGAATTGGACAAAAGTTTGGGGAGCAAAAATCGTAGAGGGAGACCCAGTAAGCAGTTTAAGAAGGATGTATGTTGCAGTAGTTATTGGGGATGAAGAACCTCGGACAGTATAGGGTAGCATGGAGAGATGCAACAAACCAGTATTCAGACAGAAGACAACAACAACAACAACAACAACAACAACTAAAAGATGGCAATAAAATCATAATCCAACATAACCTTTATAGATGGACTATCTGTGGTTGAGTGACCATGTACACTTAACAACACCAAAACTGGCCACAGGAAATTATGGCCAGAGGTGAAGTCCTGTATGATACTGCCACAACAAAATGAAGCATGTCACATTTTCACTTTATAAATTATAGAACTGATCATATTTTAGAAGCATATCTTATAAGGTGAGGACATCAAGGATGTGCAAGTTGCTGGAATTCCAAAACTTGTCATCTGTTCAAATATAGTAAAATTAAAATGTTTCCAAGACTGTGAATTGCACAGTTTATTTTGATATCAAGGTCACTAGTCATCTCCAAAGGTTAAAGTCACCTCATTTCATTTTCAGTTTATTTTGAGGCCACTCTAAAGAGGAAAAATGGCTTGGAATATTATGGAAAACTGGTCCTGTCACTATTCTAGACCTGTATATTCTATTAAAAAAAAACTGTAAACAGAATATAGTGTCACTGTAGAAAAATACTCTACATAGCTACTGATGGTGGTCTTTTCAGTTAAATGGATAACATCATTAGTTTCTGCTGATTGGAGTGCAGGTTCAACTCCCATTTTGATTCCCTGATTTTTCCTTATGACACACATTCCTTTCTTTTGACAGTCCACTGTGTCTGACATCTTCCACAATAATATGAGGCAAATTCAGAAGTAAGGGCTGTTTGCTCATAAAAATATGTGTATTCATTAGAAAAAGTGTTTGGTGTTTGTTGCTTGCTTTAATTTCCCACAAATCTTCTCTACTTCTCCATGTAAACACTGTCCACTTCTAAGCACTTTTTGTAATGCTCTACTAGCTTCTTCATCTCCTCTGCATAGAAGTTCTTTGCCTGGAAATTGAACCAGTTGACAATATCCATCTTGAGATCCTCATCATCTTCAAACAATTGTTCCAAGTGCAAGAAGAGCTAGTAATTGCTGGATGTGGGTCAGAACTGTAGAGTGGTTGTTTGAAAAGTCTCCAACATAAATGCCGGATCTTTACCGTTATATGGACAGTGTGTGCACACACATCAAGGAGAAGGCCTATCTCAGATGACAGTTTCCCACACCATCAATCTTTGATGGCACATCTCAACTTTGTGAGCACTTCGCAATACGTGTCAACAACTATTAACCCATGTTATATGAAATCAACCAAAGAAGTGTCCTTTTCATCCCAAAAACACTATCCATAATTTCTTGAGTATGCGGATTACTTTAAGTTTTTTGGCTTTGGTGAAGCTTAATGGCACCACTCCATTGCCTGTTGTTTCAACTATGCAATGGTTTAGGATATCCATATATTGTTACCCACAACTGTGTGGAAAACAAATCATCTCCATCTTGTCAATAGTGTTCCAAAAACACCTGCCCTCGTGATATGCTTTGACCTTTGTGTCGGTTAAACATTTTTGGTACTAATCCTGCACACAATTTGCAATATCTGAGGCAGTCCCTTGACAGTCAAATAAACAGGAGTGTGTGCAACACAAGGATACTCATCAGGCAGAGCACCAATTGTGACTCATCAATCAAACTGCAGTATTTGGCTCACGTGTTGAATGATTTCATCGGTCTAGATACTGAACCTGTCACTCTGCTATTCATGATCCACATTTTTACCACCACTTTTTAAGTCTTAGTTCCTTTGTCTTATCTTTTCTTCATTCATTATTGTAGACCTATAAAGTAGTCAGAACTTTGGATGAATTTGGTCTGTAGTTTCTTTTGCATGCAAAAATCAGATTGCCACCCGTATTTCACAACTTGTTTGAACAACAATTTTTGAAGCCATTGTTTTTTGCTTTCACCCTATGTCAAACAACCATTGAATCTAAACAATGACTTCTGTGACATTGTAAACAGTTGGTAGAGAGCACTGCATTCATTATACTTTGTTCCGGGGTGGCAGTATTTAAGTATAAGCAGATAGTCCCTGCTTCTCAAATATGTCTCATTATGTGGAACACATTCCTTTTATACCATAATGTACACTTAATTTCCAACACTAGAGGCAATGGTAAGTTGGCTACAAATTGAGGAGGCTCATTTCTGTTGACAGCTTTTTGTAAAACTGGCAACAGTCTAGCAGTTCACTGGCAGCTATTTCTGCTGTTAGACAACCAATGTGAGGTGGCTCCAGCATATGGAAAAAATAATGAAATTATAATAAGAATAATATACTAACAATATATGAATTTCATTACAGTTAAGCAAAAGGTTGATGGTTTCCAAAAGATGATATTCAGTTTATGCAACAGCAGCAATAATAACACAAAAGATTTTTTTCTATGATTTCGTTACTGAATTCCATTCGGTCGTTTTGCAGCTTGATTACAGAAAGAGAAAATATCTGACTTAAATATATTGGTTCTGCAGCAATATTTGAAGTGACTATTACAGTACCCATCATATGTGGAGAAAACATTGTACCACATGGCTAACAGGATACTGCTGTTGCAGATATTCATTTTACTGTAATGGTGGTTAAGGCAGATAGCTCATAAACTGAGATTTAAAGTCATTTGAAATGTGCATATGTGACCATCTTCCTTGAGTCAGAAATTTAAAATTTATAGGCTCAGTTTCAAATCTTATTTGTGAACTAGCAGAGAAACCCAGTGTTGTCCAGGTATTTATTTATAGCTGTGCTCAAGACTTCAAATGTATGGAATTTATTTTTGATTTGTAAAGCTTCTTTGTATATGAAATTTGGAGTAGTATGAGTGGGGCCACGAACAAAGCAATTGTTTGCTTCACTGACAGAGGAGAGAGCTATGTAGAGCTGACCATGCGAACAGCAACTGGCTGACCCTAAGACCTGTGCCCACACCACACAGCATCTGGCCGTTTGCTTTGTTTATGGTCATGGCATCACATAAGCTCACTGAGTGAAGTGTTTTGAGGAGTGAAAAATGCCTTATGCTCTCAACCAGAGTTATGTTGTGCCTCAATTTCAGAAGGAGTTTCCAAAGCAGTTTAAAGCCTGATGTTCTCGAGCCACAGAAGGTCATGCCTCAGGGTCTTCATTGAGTTCTTGAGACCAAATAGTCCTCAGTCTTTTAGCTGTTCTGAGGCATTCAGAGAGACTTGACTGTTTTCTAGGCATTTTTTTTTAGCAATGAAAATCTAATGAGTAGGCACCCAAATCACAGAGCAAAGTTAATAAATTCATTTTTTTCTAGCAAAAAATATAAATAAAACCTATCAAACAAAACAAAGCAGTGTCATCAAGTTTTTAATATATAAAGTGAAATCAGTAAATCCGTACATCCTAGACAAGTAAATTCAATATTTGTTTGTATTCATAAAGATAAGACTGCAGTGCTTAATTCTGCCACTGACGTAAACTTCAGAAAATGCTTCTACCACTGTGGTAAATGTAAATGTCATGTGACTAGGGCCTCCTGTTGGGTAGACCGTTTGCCAGGTGCAAGTCTTTCGATTTGATGCCACTTTGGCGACTTGCGCATCGATGGGGTTAAAATGATGATGATTAGGACAACACAACACCCAGTCCCTGAGCGGAGAAAATCTCCAACCCAGCCGGGAATCGAACCCGGGCCTTGAGGATTGACAGTCAGTCACACTGACCACTCAGCTACCCGGGGCAGTAAAAAACCCTCACTAAGAAAGATGTCAAATACAAATAAAACTACCAAAGAAAATAAGGCAATATCATTGAGTTTTTAATTCACAAAGCCAAATCAGTAAATCTATATATCCTAACAGAGTAAATTCTCTGTTAGTTTTTATTCATAAAAATCAGATTGCAGTGCTTAAGTCTATCACTGACATAAACTTCCAACAATGTGTCTGTCACTGAGTTTAAAAAAAACTAACAGTGCCATCTATGATGATTAAACATCTGTACTACTAAGCTGAGTCAATAATTTTATGTAAAATGTTAAATTATGATATCTATTGTTTTTCTGTGATCTGATTTTGATGAAAGAAAGCCTATATGTTGCCCAAGCTATGCTCAAGTCACCTGTGAAAAACTCATGAAAATTTGTCCAGTAGTTTCAGAAATTGGCATGTTCAAATGGAAAGATGTGATGGTTTTGGATAAAATTTTAAATTACAATATCTTTTTTTTCTGTGATCTGATTTTGATTGAACTAAAGCCTAAGTGCCCGAAGCTACATTCAAGTTACCCCATGAAAATTTGTATAGTTCATAGTTTTGGAAACAAGTGTGTCCAGACAGTTAGACATGACTGTTTTACAGTTTTATTATTAGTACAGATTGTTAACAAACAAAATTTCAAATGAATTTGTCTGGGTAAATCAGGTTCGCTACAGGAAATGACAATTGGGTTTCTAAATTTTTGTGGGATGTTGCCATATCTTGACTACATTGACAACAGGGAGAATGTCTTCCCATAGCCAACCTATTGTAATTGAGCAGATCCGGAAGTCTTGTGCTGCTAAGAATAGCCCATTGTTGTCCAGTCCTCAGAGATGAGGGATAGTCAAACATAAAAAAGAAAGAGTGTCAAAATAACAAAAGAGGCTAAAGCTGGCTAGACATAATGTTCAGATGCATTGATGGCAACCTACATCATAAATTAAGAGATGGTGGTTTACCAAACTGAACAAGGCCTGTGGTTTCTATACAGCAACCCACAGCAGGCTCAGTTTATTCTTAATTTAGTTTCTGATAGTTTCACATTAATAATGTCTTGTAGATTATCAGAACATTTACATAGAATTATCAAGGAGGTGTAATTCTTAGAACTGACTGCTAACATACTCCATCTACAAGTGAAATTTCTGGGAACCAAAGTCTCCTCTATAGGAACCAACATGGGTTCCAAAAATGATCGAGTGAAACCCAAGTTGCTTTGTTCATCCAAGAGACCCAGAAAACAGTAGACATAGATGTCCAGGTAGATGCCGTGTTCCTCAACTTCTGGAAGGCATTTAATACTGTTCCACACTGTTGCCAAATGAACAAAATACGAGTATATGGAAATCAGACCTGGTGTGTTATTGGGTTGAAGGGTTTTTAACTAACAGAACACATCATGTCATTTCGAATGAGAGAAGTCTTCAGACCTAAAAGCACTTTTGATGTGCCCTAAAGCAGTGTTATAGGACCACTGCTTTTCACAATATATATAAATGACCTAGTATATAATTGGAAGTTCCATGAGGCTTTTCACAGATGATACTCTTGTGTAAAAAGTCACGATGGTAGAAAATTGGTCCTTGACATCAACAAATGTAACATATTGTGAATACATAGACAGAAACATCCTTTATTGTGTGATTACAAAACTGGAGACCAGTCACTGGAAGCAGTTACTTCCATTAAAAGCCTAGGAGAGTGCTACAGAGCAATTTGAAGTGGAAGTGATGATAAAATTAATCACACATAAGGTAGATGCCAGAATGAGAGTCACTGGAAAAATCCTCAGGAAATGTCCATCAACAAAGGAAGTAGCATCAATATGCAACCCGTACCAGATTGGACTGATAGAGGAAACATAGGAGACCCAAAGAAGGGCCCCTGCAGTTTGTGGTCTAGCGGCTAGCGTTGCTGCCTCTGAATCACGGGGTCCCGGGTTCGATTCCCAGCTGGGTTGGGGATTTTCTCTGCCCAGGAACTGGGTCCTTGTGTTGTCCTCATCATTTCATCATCATCATCATCTTTCATGACAGTGGCTAGATCAGACTGTGTAAAAATTGGGACTTTGTACGGGGTCTGATGACCGCGCAGTTGAGCGCCCCAAACACCATTCATCATCATCATCATCATCATCATCATCATCATGACCATTACCACAATGAAAGAAGAGCAGTATGTTTCATTACATATTCATTTAGCAAGTGTGGAAACATCATGGAGATGCTCAGCCAACTTCAGTGGCAGATGCTGCAAGTGAGGCTTTCTGCATCACAGTATTGTCTGCTGTTAAAGTACTGAGTGCATACATTCTTAGAAGAGTCAGTCAGCATATTGCTGTCTCCTATGTATATATCGCGAAAAATCCATCAAGGTAAAATTGGAGAGATTCAAGTCCACACGGAGGCATACCACCAATTTATCTTCCCACAAACTGTACGCAACAGGAACAGGAAAAGGGGGAAGTGACACTGGTACACAAAGTACCCTCAGCCACGCCACACATCTTAAGGAGGCTTGTGGAGTGTAGATGTAGATTTAGATTGGGAATGCTAATATTAATTTCAGTTAGTCCACTAATGACATACTGAATAAATTCCTAACTACTGTGAATGTTGAGTGTCCTGTGGATTTCATCAACTGTTGTGTCAATTTAACTGTTGAAATAATGCAGACAGATGAAAAGTTCTTCGGTTTTATAGTTTGAGGACTCTTCTTAGCTGCATGTTACTGGGTACAGTAACTAGTAGAATAGCTAAGTGCTATACTAAGTATTTTCCTACTGTAACATTCAATTTCCAGTATGATTCATAAGTCTTCTGGCTACCTCAATTCAGTATCTGCTAGGCATAGTCATAGGTATCTGCTTTTGGCAAAACCAAGTGTGTTTCTTTAATCTAAAATACGTATTTTTATCTGATTGCACATTGCTATACCTTGTGTCAATTCATTTGACTGGGAAGAGTGTGTAACACAATTGATGAAAAATCATAACTGACAAACGCTTGAAAAAGAAAGGTCTCTTACAAACCATACATAGAAAACTTTACCTACCATCTTTCAGAGTAGAAATTATGAATGTTCTGAAACTTCCCTAAGATATTATGCAGATGAAATTAAATAACTATCAGCTCGTACAGAAGTTTACAAGCAGGCATTCCTCCCATGCTCTATCTACGAATGAAACAGGAAGAAACCTTAATGTACGATACAATGAAAAGTACCTACTGCCATGTGCTTCAAAGTGATTGTGTGGAGTATAGATAAAGATTCATGTGTAAAAACTAGTTTGCTAAAATAAAGTCATACGATAACATCAGTGACAAGAATTTTGAATTCCTTTGACAATTACAAACAAGGTGTGATAAAAAATTACAAAGCAATTAATATGCTGATTTATATCACTTATTTTCAGTAGATTAAGCAGTAAAAAATGTGGAAATTAGCTCATATCTGCAACAATTGATGTAATTACCTGTCTCTTTGTTTGTTTCTTTTTTAATGTGCATTTTGATTGATTATGGTGTGGCATCAGATAATTTTTAATTAGGTTGAAATATACATTTTCTCCTGCCACCATGTTTCCTCACTGGCACAGATGATCTAA
Organism: Schistocerca americana; assembly: GCF_021461395.2. NCBI lineage: Eukaryota > Metazoa > Arthropoda > Insecta > Orthoptera > Acrididae > Schistocerca > Schistocerca americana. Next base: position 882,710,482 of record NC_060130.1, on the reverse strand, counting down.
ACTGGTACTCATATATGATGCAAAATTGCACTTGAACACAGTCTGTTTCAACATAAAAATTGCACAACATCTCACTGCATTGTGACATTTGCGGTAAGCTTCTTTCGCAGTTATTTACAATATAAGCTAATAATGGTTAATCTGTAATTCATTAGAATTTCAGGTAAAGTTGAATCTGACAACTGATTTTATACTTTAAGATCTCTCCTGCCATGCCCTGTATAGGAAGTTGTCACATTGGTGGTATTAGCAGCCACTAAGTTCTTGGATATTTCCACATGAGGTAACTTCCAGTTCTGGGAAAATACTGGTATACCACTTTTGAAACACTGGTATACCACTTCTTTAAGAACTCAATCATACACCTCAAACATTAATGATGTATTATCATTTCTATTGCATGTGTTCCACTCCACACAGTCTTCATTCTGTTTATAGTATAGATTTTCCATAGACAATCACCCAACAAAAAAGCAGGAATCAGAGGCATTTACTGTGATGCAAAGAGCATGACATTGTTGATGGATGTCCCAAACAGCTCTGGTGCATAACTTGTCTCAAGATGGATAGCTAGTTATTTCCTTTGTTGCAAAAATGTTTTTGGACAGAAGTGTTAGCATGCCGAAAAGTTAAGTAAATTATTTCATTGCTTTAGTGAGATACTCCAAACAGATCTACTGCATCACAAAAACATTAAAGAATGAACAGTCTTAAAAACTGGGTTTGAAAGTTTAATACTACACTCCATTTACTGCTAGATCACTGACATACACAATAGCATACACTGAGGTGATAAAAGTCATGGATTACACCCAAATGTTGTGTTGGTCTTCCTTTTGCCCAATGTAGTGCAGCAACTCAACATGGCATGGACTCACAAAGTTACTGGAAATCCCCTGCAGTAATATTGAGCCATCCTGAGTGTAGCCAAAGTGCAGCTAGTGCAGGATTTTGTGCACTGAACTGATCCCTCGATAATGTCCCATAAATGTTTGATGGGATTTAAATCGGGTGATCTGGGTGGCCAAACCATTTTCTCAGATTGTTCAGAATTTTCTTCAAACCAATCGCAAACAGTTGTGGGCCGGTGACATGGCGCATTGTCATCCATAAAAATTCCATCCTTGTTTGGGAACATGAAGTCTCTGAATGGCTGCAAATGGTCTCCAAGTAGATGAAAACCATTTCCAGTCAATGATTGGTTCGTTCCATGTAAACATAGCCCATTATGGAGCCACCGCCAGCTTGCACAGTGTCTTGCTGACAAATTGGGTCCATAGCTTCATGGGGTCTGCACCACACTTGAACCCTGCCATCAGCTCGTACCAACTGCACTCGGGACTCATCTGACCAGGCTATGGCTTTCCAGTCATCTTGGGTCCAACCAATATGGTAATGAGCCCAGGAGAGGCACTGCAGGCGATGTGCTGTTAGCAAAGGCACTTGCATCAGTCTGCTGCCTTAGCAAAGGCAGTCTGCTGCCATAGCCCATTAACGCCAAATTTGGCCGTGCTGCCCTAACGGATACATTCTTCGCGCATCCCACATTGATTTCTGTGTTTATTTCACACAGTGTGTCTCATCTGTTAACACTGACAGCTCCACACATATCTTGCTGCTCATGGTCGTGAAGTGAAGCCCATCGGCCACTGCGTTGTCTGTGGTGATAGGTAATGCATGAAATTTGGAAGTCTTGACACAGTCTTGATTCTGTGGATTTCAGACTATTGAAGTCTCTAACGATTTCCAAAATGGAATGTCCCATGCACCTAACTCCAACTACCATTCCACGTTCAGCATCTGTTAAGTCTTGTCGTGTGGCTATAATCACATCGGAACCGACCGAGCGAGGTGGCGCAGTGGTTAGCACACTGGACTCACATTCGGGAGGACGACGGTTCAATCCCGTCTCCGGCCATCCTGATTTAGGTTTTTCCGTGATTTCCCTAAATCATTTCAGGCAAATGCCGGGATGGTTCCTTTGAAAGGGCACGGCCGATTTCCTTCCCAATCCTTCCCTAACCCGAGCTTGCGCTCCATCTCTAATGACCTCTTTGTCGACGGGACGTTAAACACTGACCACCACCACCACCACCACCACCACCACCACATCGGAACCTTTTCATATGAATCACCCGAGTGCAAATGACTACTTCACCCTTTCATACCTTGTGTACGCGATACTACTGCCATCTGTATATGTGCACATCACTATCCCATGACTTTTGTCATGTCAGTGCACTGTTCAGATGGTAGAGAACTGTACAGACTGCTGCTGTCTGCAGCTTATGTGGAAGCAGGACGTAATTGTGAAAGTTAATTGTTGACTTAAAGTGATCACCTCTAGCAGCCGGTGGCCAGGATTTTGGATAAAACCTGTGTACATGGTTTCTGAGGCTAGTTGCAATGATGCTGTTTGATAGAAACCATTGAGGTTCACTTCCATTGGCTGTCATAATAAAATTGATTGGAACCTGGAAACTCAGTGTCAGTGTCTTCTGCCCTTAGCCCACTGATAAGGAATGGCTCTGGCTTCTGAAACATTTAAGAATAATAAAATATTGGTGATCTGAGAATTCTTCATTACTGTTCACATGCCACTGTTTAATAATAATAATAATAATAATAATAATAATAATGGAGCAAAATTAACTTTAATAAAAAAACTAGTAGTTTTAATTGAATATTTCAACCAGTCACAAGACACACCTTCAGAAGTAACGGATAACTTGAAGGAAAACCTCAGTACAATAATGTATAGTTTCCACAGGCGAGATATTACTATCAGAAGAGATTTTAACCATGTCAGTAATGTAAAGGAACTTGGGATGAAGTAAAAATTGATGAGACTCTACAGAAACATACACCTAGCAAAACAGTTAAGTGGATCCCCCATCCCACAGGTATACAAACAGTATTATGAAGATATACCATAAAATAATGCCTTTTGCACATGCCATGTAAAGTAAAATGTAGAACTGCAGACAGATCTAAAAATGGCTACCAGAAGGGCAATGTCTAGTCTTCAGACTTCTATTGTCAAATCTCTCACAAAACCATAAAGCATTTTTAAGTCTGACTATATTATAAAATCTAATATTTTAAAACTTGTCCAAAACTGACACCAGATAAATATTAGTTGAAAACAGAATTCTGCTTCTGGTTAAACTTGACAGGGTCTTCAAGTCAGACAAATCCAAGTCAAATACTGTGTGTAATTTTCATTGACTGATAGAGAGGACGTGTTACCCTGACTGAAAGAAGTAATAATAATAATAATAATAATAATAATAATTCCTGTGGAGGCCCGAGAAAAGAATTGGCCTCCGGTATGTTCTGCCAGTCGTAAAAGGCGACGAAAAGAACAAACCACTAATAGGGCTAACCCCCCTTTTAGTGTGATTACTTGGTTCAGGACAGAACTAAAGAAGCCTCGGACAAGCGCCGTCATGGTCGGGGACGACGCTTGAACCCTATGCCCGCCCACAATGGTAACGACACTGCTAGCCAACTGAAAAATGATTTAAATCCAAATAGAGGTGTTTTGCAGGATATGCTTCCTGCAACAACCCTAGAAGGAAAACAAAGACAGAGGATGAGATGGTCAGATGAAGTTAATCGACACCTCATAATCTGTTATTACCAAGCAACAAACCTAGGAACCAACTCAACTGGATACAGATCACAAGTATACACAACATTTATTACCACTAGCTGATCGGATCCGTGTAATAATAAAAAGTAACGGGATATCCCTGTCAGAATTAGAGAACATAAAACAACAAGTACAACAAATAGTGGAACAAAATAATGTGCAATTAGAAGAAGAAGAAAATACAGTAGTGGACTCAAACATCCCAGAGAAAAAAAACAAAGAACAAAACGCGTCAATTAAACAACCAGAGGAAAACAAAATCTTAAGACAGCCACCAGAACAAGCACAAATAGAACACGAAGTGACACTCAGGTTAGATATAGAAGAAAAAATTTCAGCTGACATATATAGAATACAAAGACACAAATACAGACATTAGACCATTCTTGCATAGACCACCAAATAATGCACAAGTCGAAACAACAATAAAAACTATCAACACAATCATACACAGCAAAATAAATGAAAAAACAACTATGGAAGCGTTACAACTACTGGTTTATATAGGAGCACTCACTACACTAAATATACACACTAGGCAGAGATCAGAACCAACCAACACACAGAAGAAACCCACAAAACCAGCACGGCAACACAGGCTACAGATCAGAATAGAAAAACTGAGAAAAGACATCGGACAGCTAACACAATTTATAAGAAATGAAATGTCAGAAAAAAACGAAAAAGGTTAGGTAAAACCTCACAACAAGAAGCTGATTGAGCAATTAGATGAAAAGAAGCAGAAATTACAAGTATTGGCCAAACGACTTAGAAGATACAAGAAAAGTGAAAATAGAAGGAAACAAAACCAAACATTCAACACAAACCAAAAGAGATTTTACCAAACAATAGATAACACACACATTAAAATAGACAATCCATCAAACATAACAGACATGGAACACTTCTGGAGCAACATATGGTCAAACCCGGTACAACATAACAGGCATGCACGGTGGATACAACCAGAAACTGGCTCATACAAGATGATACCACAAATGCCTGAAGTGATAATTTTGCAACATGAAGTCACCCGAGCAATTAATTCTACGCACAATTGGAAAGCCCCTGGAAATGATAAAATAGCAAATTTCTGGCTAAAGAAGTTCACCTCAACACATTCACATCGAACTAAATTATTTAACAGTTACGTTGCAGACCCATACACAGTCCCTGATACACTTACACATGGAATCACCTATCTGAAACCTAAAGATCAAGCAAACACAGCAAACCCAGCTAAATATCGCCCCATAACATGCCTACCAACAATCTACAAAATATTAACTTCAGTCATTACACAGAATTTAATGACACATACAACACAGAACAAAATTGTAAATGAAGAACAAAAAGGCTGCTGCAAAGGAGCGTGAGGATGTAATGAGCAACTGATAATAGATACAGAGGTGACATATCAAGCTAAAACTAAACAAAGGTCGCTACACTACGCATACATTGATTACCAAAAAGCTTCTGATAGTGTACCTCACTCATGGTTACTACAGATATTGGAAATATACAAAGTAGATCCTAAATTGATACAGTTCCTAAACATAGTAATGAAAAACTGGAAAACCACACTTAATATCCAAACAAATTCAGATAATATTACGTCACAGCCAATACAGATTAGGCGTGGAATATACCAAGGAGACTCATTAAGGCCTTTCTGGTTCTGTCTTGTCTGAACCCACTATCCAACATGCTAAATAATACAAATTATGGCTATAATATTACTGGAACATACCCACACAAAATCACACATTTGCTATACATGGATGATCTAAAACTACTGGCAGCAACAAATCAACAACTCAACCAATTACTAAAGATAACAGAAGTATTCAGCAATGATATAAATATGGCTTTTGGAACAGACAAATGTAAGAAAAATAGCATAATCAGAGGAAAACACATTAAACAAGAAGATTACATATTGAATAACCACAGTGGCTCCATAGAAGCGATGGAAAAAACAGATGCCTATAAATAACTAGGATACAGACAAAAAATAGGAATAGATAACACAAATGTTAAAGAAGAACTAAAAGAAAAATATAGACAAAGACTAACAAAAATACTGAAAACAGAATTGACAGCAAGAAACAAGACAAAAGCTATAAATACTTATGCTATACCACTATTGACCTACTCATTTGGAGTAGTGAAATGGAGTAACACAGACCTAGAAGCACTCAATACACTTACACGTTCACAATGCCACAAATATAGAACACATCACATACATTCATCAACAGAAAGATTCACATTAAGCAGAAAGGAAGGAGAAAGGGGATTCATCGACATAAAAAACCTACATTATGGACAGGTAGACAATTTAAGAAAATTCTTTCTAGAACGAGCAGAAACTAGCAAAATACACAAAGCAATCACTCATATAAATACATCAGCTACACCACTGCAATTTCATAACCACTTCTACAACCCTTTAGATCACATAACATCAACTGATACGAAGAAAGTAAATTGGAAAAAGAAAACACTACATGGCAAGCACCCGTATCATCTAACACAGCCACACAGCGATCAAGACGCATCCAACGCATGGCTAAGAAAAGGCAATATATACAGTGAGATGGAAGGATTCATGATTGCAATACAGGATCAAACAATAAACACCAGATATTACAGCAAGCATATTATTAAAGATCCCAATACCACAACAGATAAATGCAGACTTTGCAAACAACAAATAGAAACAGTAGACCACGTCACAAGCAGATGTACAAAACTAGCAAGTACAGAATACCCCAAAAGACATGACAGTGTAGCAAAAATAATATATCAACAGCTTGCCATACAACATAAACTAATAAAACAACATGTTCCCACATACAAGTATGCACCACATAATGTACTGGAGAATGATGAATACAAATTATACTGGAACAGAACCATTATAACAGATAAAACAACACCACATAACAAACCTGACATCATACTCACCAATAAAAAGAAGACATTAACACAACTAATCGAAATATCCATATCCGATACGACAAATATAGAGAAGAAAACAGGAGAAAAAATTGAAAAATACATCCAACTGGCTTAGTAAGTCAAGGACATGTGGCATCAGGATAAAGTTGACATTGTACCAATTATACTATCAACTACTGGAGTCATACCGCACAGTATCCACCAGTACATCAACGCGATACAGCTTCATCCAAACATATGTATGCAACTACAGAAATCTGTAATTATTGATACATGTTCAATTACCCGAAAGTTCCTAAATGCAATGTATCATATACCGTACAGTTAAAAGGAAGTCACACTTGATCAAGGTCCGCGTCACTTTCCATTTTTAACCAGACATAACGTCTGAGACAGGAAAAAGAAATAATAATAATTGTATAGAGACAACAGAACAAATCCACAGAACCAGCAGCCTGTTATCACTCACAACTATCTGTAAGCTATTACTGTACCAGATTTGTATGTGTTCTTAGCAGTTCGTACTGTACCAAATTTGTGTGTGTTATTAGCTTTGCCCTTAACTATGATTACCCACAAATCCATTGGGCAGAGACTGGAAACACTAAATACCACTCCCATGGAACTACACCCTATATTGCTCAGCATTGTAATTGTACATGATGAACCCAACTTTACTAACAAAATTTTGTAAGTTGTTAAGGGATATTTTCTGAGCATTTTTTCATAAGGGATCCACAATGTTTGATAGCTCATTACTGAGTAATAATGTAATTATGATGTATTTTGTTTGTCACCCCATTTACTTTTGTTTCTGCAGAAATAACTTCATAACATTAAAAAAGCCTACAGTATGAATTCACTAAAATAAACAATACAAAACTCAAGTTTCTCATAGGCATCTACATGAAGATGCAAAAACTTTAAAATTTGGTTGCCATCACTGTAGGAACAGCTGAGCATAGTATCTGCGTGCACTCTTCTATTTTGTTCAGTGAACCCATTCACAAAGTTCAGTAAACATATCCCTACTGCTGTGAATCACTGTTCACGTACAACTAACACTGCCAGAAAAACAAACCTGAGACAGAACCAGACAGAGCCAAATGCAGTCTGAGAGTAAAGAGTAAAGTGGGCATTATTGTCATCATGGAGGTCTCCAGTGCCATATTTTAGATGGCCATCTTTCCTTGGACATCCTTCTAAGATGTCCATACCATGTTAACCATTTATTTTCACTTGTCTGTACAATACCCGTTGTAACTCTGATCTGTTCTGGTAACACTTCATTTCTTATTTTGCCACTTCTTGTTACACTATGTGAGCAGAAGTATCCGGATACCTGTCTGAAAATGACTTAAAAGTTCATGGCGCCCTCCATCGGTAATTCTGGAATTCAATATGCTGTTGACCCACCCTTAGCCTTGATGACAGCTTCCACTGTCACAGGCATACATTCAATCAGGTGCTGGAAGGTTTCTTGGGGAATGACAGCCCATTCTTCGTGGAATTCTGCACTGAGGAGAGGGTGTCAATGTTGGTCAGTGAGGCTTGGCACAAAGTCGGCATTCCAAAATATCCCAAAGGTGTTCAATAGGATTCAGGTCTGGACTCTTTGCAGGCCAGTCCATTACAGGGATGTTATGGTCGTGTAACCACTCCCCCACAGGCCGTGCATTATGAACAGGTACTCGATCGTGTTGAAAGGTGCAATTGCCATCCTCGAATTGCTCTTCAACAGTGGGAAGCAAGAAGGTACTTACAACATCAATGTAGGCCTGTGCTGTGATAATGCCACACAAAACAACAAGGGGTGGAAGCCCCCTCCATGGAAAATGCAACTACATCATAACACCACTGCCTCCAAATTTTACTGTTGGCACTACACACACTGGCAGATGACATTCACCAAGCATTCGCCAAACCCACACCCTGCTGTCAGATCGCCACATTGTGTACTGTCATTTGTCACTCCACACAATGCTTTTCCACTGTTCAGTCATCCAATGTTTACGCTCCTTACGCTAAGTGAGGTGTTGTTTGGCATTTGCCAGTATGATGTGTGCCTTATGAGCAGCCACTCAACCATGAAATCCAAGTTTTCTCATCTCCTGCCTAACTGTCATAGGATCCTGATGCAGTTCGAAATTCCTGTGTGAATGGTCTGGATAGATGTCTGCCTATTACACATTGTGACCGCCTTCAACTGTCGGCGGTCTCTGTCAGTCAACAGATGGTGTCAGCCTTTACGCTTTTGTGCTGTACATGTCCCTTCTCATTTCCACTTCACTATCACACTGGAAACGACCTAGGGATGCTTAGGGGTGTGGAAATGTCACATACAGATGTATGACACAAGTGACACCCAACCACGCGTGACGACGTTCGAAGTCTGTGAGTTCCGCGGAGCGCCCCATTCTGCTCTCTCATTAAGTCTAATGACTACTGACATCACTGATATGGAGTACCTGGCAGTAGGTGGCAGCACAATGCACCTAATATGAAAAACTTATGTTTTTGTGGGTGTCCGGATACTTTTGTTCACATAGTGTACTTCACAACTTCATCACCAATACTCCACTTCCATTTCTTGTAATTTCTTCTCATTTATCCTGGAAACTTTCCACAGTTGAGCACCATAGAAAGCAATGTTCTCAACTATAGTTTTGTATATCCCACTTTTCAAATTATTTGGTGTTGTTTGATTCCAACATCTCTCCGGCGGTACACCGAAAGGTTGCCGCCCTTCGATAGTGCAATTCCCGCGCTTATCGAAGTGCTAGGTGTTCCAGGTGCCAGCCAGCCAGCCAGCCAGCCAGCCAGCCAGCCAGCCAGCAGAGCCGCCGCGGTCCAGTAGTAGCAGCAGCAGCAGCATCAGCAGCAGCAGCAGCCGTCCCATTCCCGGTCCCGGCCTGCAGCAGCCGTCCCAGCCAGCCGGCCAGTCCTCCTCCTGTGGCAGCAGCAGCAGCAGCAGCAGCAGCAGCCCCGGTCCCGTCCTCGGCAGCAGCAGCTGCGGCGTTCCTGCCGCCCGCCGTCGCCGTCGCCGCCGCCGTCCGACCCTGGTCGTCCGACCCTGGTCTTCGTTCGTCTGCGTCTTCGTCTATTCCCAGATTGTGTCCTTCCCTTTTCGTGCTGTGCGTTTTTTCTCCCTGTCGTCATGTCCGCCCCCACCACCACCGCCACCACTACCACCACCGCCATCGTCTATACCTCACCTTCCGCCGCCTCCACTACTATAACTTGGTGTGCTCAGTCACACCCCCCTCCTTCCATCCCACCTCTCCTCACTCTCCCTTCGCCCTCGCTGTTTGTCGCCCCCTCTCCCCTGTCTTCCTCTCGCTCATCTCGTTCTGACCCTTTCCCCCCACTCCCCCAGCCTGTCACTGCAGCTCCGGCTAGGGTGGTGGCCCGTCGGGCCACTGTCCACGCCCAGCTCTCCCCGTCGCCTTCGCCATCACCGCCACCACCGTCATCATCGTCGCCGTCACCATCGCCTTCACCGTCACCGTCTCCAGCGCCGACTGCTGCGTCCACGCCGGGACCTGTCCCTTCCCACCACCTCCCCATCGCTCCCGTCCCTCAGGTCACCACCCGCCCTTCTGCCGCCGTCAAACGCCCTAGTGGCACCCCCACCTCCTCCGCTCCCAAAAAGGCCCCGCCCCGACCTCCATCCCCCCCCAGGGTGCCATGGATGTCTCCCCGCCGGGCACTGCTCCCACCTCCTCCTCCCCCTCCTCCTCCCCCCCCAGTTTATACAAATATCTCCTGTCCCATCCCGATCCTTCCTTTCTCGAGGCCCGGAACCTCTCCCTCCTCCTCCGCCAACATTTCCCTGGTGCCCCCATCTCTCTCCTTACTCCCAGACGGGATTCTGTTCTCATCTCCTCCCCCAGCCCAACCCTCCATTCTGACATCCTCTCCCGTCTCCCCATCACCCGTTTTGGTCCCAACGCCTCCCTTACCCCTGCTCCTTCTCCATCTCCTACCCGCCAACCCCAACCCCCGCGTCGCCCACCGACCCTCACCGCCGTGATCACGCGGCTCAGTCCGTCGATCACGGAGGAGGAGGTGTTGGCGGAGCTCAAGGCCCATCCCACGCTGGAGGTGCGGGCGGTCCGCTGCATTGTCAACTCGGCCGGCCCCACCCGCCTTATGCGGGTTTTCTCTGAGGACGCCCCCTCCATTGACCGTCTCCTGAAGGAGGGTGCCCTCCTCTTCCACCAGTGGTACAAGGTCGACCCCTCCCGTTCCCCTCCTCAATCCCTGCGCTGCCAGAGGTGTCTGCGCTATAATGCGCACCCCACAGCTGAGTGCCGCGAGGCCCCCACCTGCCTGCATTGTCGGCAGGCGCACTTCCTCCGGCAGTGCCCTAACCTCCAATCCCCTCCCTCCTGTAATACTTGCAATCTCCCTCATCCCACCTACTCCCAAAAGTGTAAGGCCCGACCCCCTCCAACCACTCCTGAACTCACCGTACCTGTCCGTCCTCTGGACGCCCCCACCCCTCCTGGCAATTCCCTTCGTCCCCCACCCACTGCTGAGGACATCATCAGGTTCCTCACCATCGTCCTCCAGAATGTTCATCCCTTTCAGCGCCCCCACACCCTCCAACAAATCTCCCTCGCCGCCCGTTCCATTTTTCACCTTAAAATGTACGCCACCTATTCCAACAACCAGGCCCATTTCACCTTCTCCCGTCTTGACACCCTCGCCTAAATCCCTGTCATTGCGCGACAGCACCGTATCCTTTTCAACAACATCCGCTCCCTTCCCGCCAACAAGAACCTCTTCCTGCACACCCTTGCTACCCACCGTGTGGATGCCTTCCTCCTCAATGAAACCTTCCTCCAACCCCACCACTCCATCCACACATCCCCCTATCTCCTCCACCGCTCCGATAATCCCCTCCCAGTTGCGCGTGGCGGAGTGGCCATTGGTCACCACCGCCAGATCCCCGTTCGGCTCCAACCTCTCCTTCCCGACCCCACCGAACACCTGATCCTTAGTCTCTTCTTCCCCGGCCTTCCCATTACCTGTGCCACCATCTATGTCCGCCCCAATGCCCCTCTTCCTTTCGACTTCCTCTCCCACATCGACCGTACCTTCTCCTCCTACGTGATTGCCGCCGACCTCAACATCCATAGTCGCTCCGCTGCCCAGTTACGGCGGTGGCATCGGTTCCTCTCCTCCCTTCAAGGCGACCTCATCCCCATCCCCCAGCACACCCGACCCGAATCCAACTCCACTCCCGATGTTCTTCTCTCTTCCCCCAACCTCCTTGGTCGCATTACGGTGGATGTCCTGGAGCCTATTGGTAGCGACCATCTCCCTGTCCTCCTCACCGTTTCAGGCGGTCGTCGCCCCCACCCTGACCCTCGTCATGACCCTCCCCCTAAGTACATCCATGACTATTCCCGTGCCAACTGGAATGCCTACCGGGATGCCCTCTCCACCCAGGTCGATAGCCACCCTCTCACCTATCGCCTTCCCGATGATGTCACCCGTGCCGCCTCCTTTCTCCAGCAGACCTTGTCTGAGGCCGTGGAGGCCCACGTCCCTACTGTTGCCATCCACCCCCACCGTCCTACCTTACCCCCACAGGCCGTCCTCCTCCTTCGTGAATCCCGTCGTCTCTACCGTGCCTTCCTCCGCACGCGTGACCCGGACACACTACGACGCCACCGGCAACTCCAGCAACACATTCGTAATTTGCTCGCAGCTAAGAAACGCCGGGACTGGCGACAGACATGCACCCGTTTAAATGCTACCCTCCCTATAAACTCGTCCAAGTTCTGGTCCGCCTTCCGTCGCCTTACCGGAACTAAGCCCTCCCCCTACTATCCTCTTCTCCATGATGATCACCCCTTCCCTGACGCCCTTAGTAAGGCTAACCACTTTGCCTCCTACCTGTCCGATGTGTTTTCCATCCCCGATGATCCCCAGTTCGACTACTCCCTCTTCCCGGATATCCGAGATCGAACTGACACCTCTGTCCCTCCCCTCGCTCCTGGTTTCCAGTACTTGGACAACATTGCACACACGGACCTCAATACTCCTATCACTACACAGGATCTCATTGCTACACTCCGCACAAAACGCAACACCGCTCCTGGTCACGATCGTGTCACCTACCGTCACCTTCGTGAAGCTCCTGTCTCTTTTCTCTCCACTCTGGCCAGGCTCTACAATGTAGTCCTGTCCACCGGTTACTACCCCGACCTGTGGAAAACATCTCGTATCCTTATGTTCCTTAAACCAGGCAAACCGCCGTCCGCCGTCTCCTCCTACCGTCCCATCAGCCTTACCTCGGTCTTCAGCAAGGTCCTGTAATCTATCCTCACCCTCCGCATCCACCAGCATCTCCGCCAGCACCGTCTCCTTCCCGTTACCCAGTGTGGCTTTCGGCCGTCCTTCTCTTCCGCCGATCTTCTCCTTCAACTCACTCATCTCCTTTCCGAATAGCTCAATTCCCGTCGCTCCGCAATCTTCCTCTCTCTTGACCTCGAACGCGCTTATGACCGCGTATGGCATTCCGGTCTCCTCTTCAAGCTCCAAACCTTTGCCCTTCCCATCAACTACGTCCGTCTGATCGGTTCCTTTCTCTCCCGCCGTCCTTCCTATGTCACCATCCATAACACTGATTCCTACACCTTTTTCCCCTCCGCCGGTGTGCCCCAAGGCTCCGTCCTCTCCCCCCTTCTGTACCTGTTGTACACGGCGGACATGCCACCGCCATCACCCCCCATCCACCTTCTCCAGTTTGCCGATGACACCGCCTTCCTTGCCCTTGCCCCCACCCTGCAACGCTCTCAATGCCTTCTCCAATCCCATCTTGACCGGTTCACCGCTTGGTGCAACCAGTGGTTGCTCAAGGTCAATCCTTCCAAAACCCAGGCGATCTTTGTAGGCAAAACCACCCCTTCCTTCCGCCTCCTTGATTTCTATCTCACCGTCTATGGCCGTCCCATCGCCCTCACTCCCACCCTTAAGTACCTTGGCGTCACCCTCGACCGTCGCCTCTCCTGGACTCCCCATCTCCAGACAATCCAAGCCAAGGCACGTTCCCGCCTCCGTCTCCTCAAGCTCCTTTCCGGCCGCACGTGGGGTCTGGACCCCTCCACCATCCCCCATACCTATAAATCCCTCATCCGCCCTATCCTTTGTTATGCCCATCCAGCGTGGATCTCCGCTCCCCCTACCTTTTATAAATCCCTCCAAATCCTGGAACGCCATGCTCTCCGCCTCGCCTACCGCATCCGTCTCCCCTCCCCCACACGGATCCTGTATGATCTCATCCCCTTCCCCCACCTCCTCCTTTTCCTTGAAAGGATACGGATCCTGTACACCTCCCATTAACTTGATCCTCCTCACCCGCTCGTCTCCCCGCTCCTCTCCCACCCCCGCCCGCTGCCGCGCCTGTATTCCCACGTCCCGCCCGGTCTCCATCTCTCCACCCTCCTTACCCTCTCCCAAGGTGGCTTCCGCCAGCTCCCTCTCCCTGATGATGCCCTCCTCCCCTCCATCTACCCTTCCTACCAACTTTGATCCTCCCAACCTCCTCCTGTACTTACTCCACTGGGCACCCTCCCTCCCTTCTCTCCCTTTTCCCTCCCTCCTCCTTTTCTCATCCCTCGTCCTCCGGGCCTCCCCTCCCCTGTCCCTATCCTCCTGTCCCTATCTCCTAAGCCGTGGCATCCTCTTTTCCTCCCCTCTCCCCCTCCTCACCCCTGTTCCCCTCTTGGCAGGTCCCCGGACTCACACACGCTCAGTGGACATTCGCGCGCCGGAGATCACCGCCATCAGTGTATAGTGTGTGCCGTCATGTTTAGTGTTCAGTTTCGCCGTCACGCTCCATTGTTCACCAGTGACATCGTCTTCTTCAGTGTTTGTGCGTCGGGTCTCCAGTTCATAGTGTGGATTGTCCTCAAGTGTGAACGGCTTCTTGTGCTTTTATATTCTTGTGTCTCCTATTCTTTCCCGCCATTTTTCTATGTGATGTCTCTTCTTTGTTTAGCTCCATGTACTCTCTTCGGCTGAAGAGCGGCGTATTGTGCTGCTGCCAGCCTGCCTGGTTGTTCAGGTATCAAACTTACAATAAAGTAAAAAAAAAAAAAAAAAATTTGATTCCAAATAATAGAGTTTAGCAGCTTAATTCACACCTTTCCCTTTCCTATTCTATGCTTTATTTCTTTATTGATTCCACCTTTATCCAAAATGATTGTCCATAATTATTTATATGATTGACCAAACTTTACTGTGGATCCATCATCCATAACAAGATCCCTTCCTGTGCCTCCGACAACGAAGTATTCTGTCTTTGTAAAGTTAATTTTCATGCCCCACTGCTCATATTCTTCTTTAAGCTTTCTTAACATGTATGACACATCCTCATCTTCCTTAGCAAAAGTGACATGATTGTCGGCGAAATATGGGGAGAAAAGGATGTCATCACCTACTCAATTCCCATGTTTTTGCACTTTCTTATCCAATTTTCAAAAATACAGGGAGTAAATAAAGTCCGGGAACACTTTCAATTATTTATTGCACAAGAACCAAACATTATACATATAGCATACATATGTCATTTTGAAAAGAAACCCTGAAAAGTTTTTTTTTCATGTATACTGCCACAGACTAGTTTGGTAATTTTCCAATAATGAGCGACTACACCATAACACCACTGTCTCCAAATTTTACTGTTGGCGGAAACATGGCGAGTTCAGGTGTGGATCGAGCTTTCTGTGTGTTGGAGTTCGACAAAAAAAAGTATACTACAGCTGTTCATCAGATATTGAGAACCAAGTACGGTAAGAAGCCACCAACAAGGAAGGCCATTTACCACTGGCACAACAAATTCATTACGTCAGGTTGCTTGTGCCCGGCAAAGAGAAGCGGATGTCCCAGTGTGACTGAAGTGAATGTGGAGGGACATTCATAAGGAGTCCAAAGAAATCGGTGTGTTGTGCATCCTGTGAACTCGAAATGGTTCCAATGACAGTGTGAAAGTCCTGCATGTGAAGTTCGTGGGTACCTGAACACGGAGCTGCCGCATCGATGGATCGGCCGTGCTACAGAAGGGGACAGCTGTTTCACGAAATGGGCTCCCCGATCACCAGATCTCACTCTGTGTGACTTTTTTCTGTGGGGACACATTAAAAATCTGGTGTATGTACTGCCTCTACAACGTGATGTAGCAGAGCTCCAGGAGAGAATACAGGAAGCGACTGTCACAGTCGATGATGCCATGCCGGCATGGCTATGGCAAGAATTCGGTTACCTTATTGACGTGTGCCGAATCACTCATGGTTTGCATATCGATGTTTGTAAAAAAAACTTTCAGAGTTTCTTTTCAAAATGCAATCTGTATGACATCTGTACAATGTTTAGTTCTTGTGCAAAAAATAATTGAAAGTGTTCCTGGACTTTATGTACACCCTGTATTTTAAAGAGGGTAGGCACTAAGCAGCATCTCTTGCTAACCTTAAGTTTCTGTGAGAGTAACTTCCCAACTTTAACACAACAAGTAAGCTTTCTAAAGCATTGTACATAAGATTTATGAATGTTCTGGTTGTTCCTTGCTTCCCACATTCTACAAAGTGGTACATTGTTGTAGGCCTTCTGCAAGTCTGTAAAAACCATCTCTCTCCAAGTCACGGGCCAGTTGCTCGCCAGTCACCTGTCTAATGGCGCAGATATTATTGATACAAAACCTTCATGCCTGAAAGCCACTCTTTTCTTCTACATCCTCAGTTTCTTTCTTACTTCTAGTTGAAAGGGTATTACCATATAGAGGCTGTATAGAATTGAGAACTGTGATGCCTCAGTAAAGCGATCATTGATGCTTCCCTTCTTAAATACATTTGTGATGAACCCTTCTTTAAACTTGATAGGGATTTCCTCTCCACTAAGACAGAGATTAAATAGCTTTGCAAGATGTTCAAACAACATGTTCGGCCTAGTCTTCAATAACTCCATATATACAGCTCCAGAACCTGGTGCTCTGTCATTTTTGAATTGTTTAACTGTATCCTGTACTTCCAGTGTTGTTATCTCCTGGATTTCTGTGTCATGTACATTGCCTGCAAAGGGGCATATATCATGAAATTTGGATCAATCTTCTAAAACAGTTCTTTGTAGTATGTCTTCCCTCCATCTATACTCATCAGCTGTAAGTTTATACTACTTCTGTCCTTTATTCATAGCTGTCTGATCATCTTCTTTACTTATTTGTACTTTTAACTTCCTGTTTAGTTATTAATTTCTATACATTTAAAGTCCCACACAGCATTTTTTTGTCTGATTACTGCTTTCTTTGCCCCTCATGTCAGTGTTACATACCTGCTTCTATAATCAGTCTTATTGCTTGTAAGCCATCTGTTATAGGCCTCCATATACTCCTTCACTTTTGCAGCGGTATAATCATCCCACCAATCATTTCAAATTTGCCAGACATGTTCTCAGGTACTCCAAGACTTTCAAAGGCAGCATCATGAGTAGCTCTCACAATTGTCTTATACACTACTTCCACTGTTGTATCATCAGTCTGATGTAGCTTCTCATTCAATCTCAGCTTCTATAAGAAGACAATTGAAGGATCCTGCAGTAAATTTAAATTATACTGTGGTTGGTCCAGTTTCTCTCTATTCTCGTTCGTTATTTGATTTACCAGTTATTCTTCAGCATCTTTCTGTAGCACCACATTTCAAAAGCTTCTGATCTCTTGTCTGAAATGTTGATTGTCCATAATTCTCTTCAGTGCAAGGCTATCCTCCAGACAAATACTTTCAGAAAAGACTGAGTGAAGTGGTACAATGGTTAGCACACACAACTTGCATTTGGGAGGATGATGGTTCAAATCTGTTTCCTGCCATTCAGATTTAGGTTTTCGGTGATTTCCCCAAATTGCCCCAAGTAAATGCCAACATGGTTCCTTTGTAATGGCATGGCCAATTTCTTTCCCAGTGACCTTGACCTTGACAGTGTGTTAAACTCTAATCTTTCCTTCTTTCTTCCTTCAGAAAAGACTTCCAAACACTTAGATTTAAGTTCGATGGTAGCAAATTTCATGAAACATATTTTTAGGAAATGTCAGTGGTCATAAAAATGATTAAAAACATAACACAGTCTATACTACATAAAACATTTTATTTTAAAAAAAGGGTGACCAGTTTCAACTAATATCTGACCATACTCAGACCGTTACATACTCCATACTGACTGCTGGAGCTGGTGGTGTGGAACACTAACTGCTGTTGTCTAGTGTGAAGAACAACTGCTCTGTTTTTAAAATAAAATATTTTATGAGTCTAGACTGTTTCTATTTTATTTTTAATAACAGATTTCTCTTTCTCAGAAATGCTCTTCTTGCTATTGCCAGTCTGCATTTTATATTCTCCCTACCTTGGCCATCATCAGTTATGTTGCTGCCCATAGTAGAATCTAGAACATTTTCTGAAGTGATATCTTAGGAACTGTATTGTGCCCGATGACCTCTTTTATTGCACATGAATAGATTCCAAGAGCTCTTATTACTTATTTTGATTAGATGCTGTGGTGAGTCAGTCTATTGTGACTGCTGCGCAATGGGAGAGTGAATGCCACCTGTTGGTGTTTCGAGCACATAACGTGGTAAGAAAATTATGTAAGTGGAGCGGAGATGAATGGGCAATCTTTGTTGTGATGATATGGTGACAAATGGTGAAATCCTCTGACATAAGCGACTTTGACAAAGACTAAATTTTTATGGCCCAACAGCTTGGAATGAGCATCTCGGTAATGGCAAAGCTTGTCAGCTGTTAGTTTGCTACTGTTGTGAACATGCACAGGAAGTTGTTGATAGTGAAACTACAATTACGTAACGAGATGTTGGTCGTCCACACCTCATCACAGGATGTGCAGGCCTCTGACCACCTCGTTCTGTGCTGAGGCATGGAGATCAGGGGCTTGCCCACTCTGTAAAACAGGGTATATGGTGCTCTGTTGCAAATCTGAAGACAGAATACAATGCTGGTGCAAGCACAAATGTTTTAGAGCACACGAGCACACCATTCAGTGCACATTCTTGAACATGGGGCTCCACAGCAGATGACCCCTCTACATTTTCCCATGTTGACCCATTAGTATTGCCAGTTAAGATTACAGTAGGCATGAGAGCATCAAGATGAGACCATGAATCAGTGGAAATGTGTCGCTTGACAAGATGAATTACATTATTGTTTCTCCAGGTTGACAGTTGTGTATGGATACACTGTCATCTGTGTGAATGAGTGCTCGCAATATACAGAGCCATGTATAGAGGCCAAAGGTGGCAATATTACACTATGGGGGACATTCATTTGGGCTCCCATGGAACCTGCAGTACTAATTGGTTTCATCATGAAGGCTGTAGACTATGTAGACATTATTGTGGACCATCTACACCCCTTCATGCATGATGTCTTCTCCAATGGCAATGACGTCTTCCATCAGTATAATTGTTGAAACCACAAGGCCAGAATTATGCTACATTGGTTTGAGGAGCAAGATAGTGAACACGCATTGAGGTTTTGTCCACCAATATCACCTGACTTGAACCCTATGGAACATATCCCGGATACTATCGAGTGCCAGATCCTTGTCCACAAACCACTGGTCTGTAATTTACTGGAATTGCATGATGTGTGTAGACATCAAGTGCTGCATACCTCCAAAAACCTACCAAGGACTTTTCAAATCCATACCATGAATAATCACTGCTGTATTGCATCCAAAAGTAGATCAACATGCTATTAAGCAAGTGGTCAGAATGTTTTGGCTTATCGTTGCATTTGGAAGTGCCATCTAAACATCCCCCCTACAAAACCCCTTCCCCCACCCCACCCCGAAAAGATCAATCTATTGCAGAAATTGACTCGAGCTCTAAATGTCAAAGAAAGTAAATTTATCTTTATCTTAGAACATGAAACAACATTATTTACGAGTTGCAAGTGCTCATGTACCTGCATGTGCAAATTATGTGACACTGATACTCATGACAGTATACTTTTAATGATCTGATGATGTCAGCAAGCTGAAACTGGTCATTGTAGACTCTATAATAATGTGCAATCAAGATGAACATTTACGAATAATTCATATTACGCCATGATGGCAGGTGGTGCACGTAGCAGGTATTGTGGATCCACGATACCTGCTCCATTCACCAACGCAGGCCATAATGGTGTAACATGGTCTGAAGATGGTCACATTTGGATCAAAACCAGTTACCATCGCCAGTAAATAATTTATGAATAAAATGCCAAACATGATTGTGGCCTCATTTATAAACTTCATGTCTTCAATTGATAAATTTCATGTGTGTGCTAATAATCTGTGCTGGTCAACACTTAGAAGGAGCATACCAAAACCTGTTTCAGATGTGTTAATATCATTCTGCCCTCTTATGTTTCTGTCATGTAGAGACTGGTTTACAAAAAGTCAGTCTTTCCATCCCCCACTTAGGAATGGGACAAAAAGAAACCTGAATACACACACAATAAAAAGTACTCTATGGTATGCATAGTACAGTGATTTTCAAGCTTTATATGTTGAGCAATGCAGTAATGTGGTGCATACTTCATATACATATGTGCATTGCCGGGTCTGTATGTATCAGTTTAGGGATTTGCATAAAATCTCTACATGTTTTCAAACCAGATTTCCAAAGACTTTGTGTTTATAAAACTAACTAAAATTGTGGAATTGATACTGTTCTTTGTGTCACTAAACTTTTCCTCTCACTGTTCATTTTGTTCACTCCAACTTAAATTCATAAAAAGGATTTATTAAAAAATCCTTCTCCTCTGGATTGTATTATTAATCTCTTACAATAATATATTATTATCTGAAACAGACTGTAATATTTGCACTATAATCCTCATAGACAATTTTCATTTTCAGAATTTGATACTTTAGTATCCGGTGTGATTCAGATACCCCACCTAGCCTGAGTATCGATAGCAAGAACATGTCAGATATACTTGGGCTCCAGAAAGCAGCCATGAATTTCACCCATGTGAATGGCAAGCATGTAAGATGCTGCCACCCTCTGACAAGTGTTAACCGGCACACACTGCAGCCTGGCTATTGCTGACCTGTCTCTCACTTAGTCACTGAAACCTATAGTCATGTGCCATGGAATAGTAGACTTTTTACCTTGGCTGATATACATTCATCATTTGGATTGCTCTCTGGATTGTTGTATACACTTAAGAGGACTTTGCTACACTCTGGACGTACTTCGCGATCTCTGCTGTCATTTGTTTCTGGAACAGTCATTTTTGTTGTGACGACCTCCATGTTACCATCAGTGTGTTATCTTAAACTGTGTTGTACTTGCAGAGAGTAGGACAGAAGAGATACCTGATTTTGTTTTGTTACGTTTGGTAATCGTTAGCTACCTGATTTGTTGTGAACTTATCTTTTCTTTGAATATTGACAAGTGATTTCCAGTTGTGCTAAACAGTTCAGTGGTCAAGGAACCTACTGGGATATTTGATTTGGACATGTGTAAAGCTTCCCCCTCTGCCCCTCCCCCGTACAGCTGATTAGCCACATGATATGTTTGGTGAAAGAGCTCAGTTTGTGCTCCAGTGTTAGGGTTTTTTCTTTGACTTTGTCTTGCAGTGTTCCATAGTACGATCTTGCTGTAATGGATAGTAAATTGTTGTTGTAATAAAGAATACTTTGAGGATGTATTAATAATTTTCTCTTTGAGCATAATATTTACGTGACTTACTAGCAATTTTTCACTAGTTATCACCCAGTTTGTTTCTGTGTCTATTCACCGCTGTTTGGGCAGTTGGCGAGTGTGATGCCAACTGCACACACAGCTGTTTTTTTACTCTGGGAGTAGTGCTCTTATTCATTTGAAGTACTTGTAATTGACAGTGCCATACACTTTTCCCCATTGGTCTTTCACAAAAGCATGTAGAGTTTTTCAGTAACATCCAGCATTATTGGTGAGTAGGACAATTGAGATGCACTGCATCAGCCATCACTGACAAGGGTCCTTTTCTGCATAATAAATTTCTGGATAAATTGCTTAAATTTCTTATGCAAAAGTCATTTTGTTTGCTTACCAGATGTTGCCTGAACAAGTCTCGTTTTGAGACTTCCTGGCAGATTAAAACTATGTGCCGGACCGAGACTCGAACTCGGGACCTTTGCCTTACGCGGGCAAGTGCTCTACTGACTGAGCTACCCAAGCATGACTTACACCCCGTCCTCACAGCTTTAATTCCGCCAGTACCTCATCTCCTACCTTCCAAACTTGACAGAAGCTCTCCTGCGAACCTTGCAGAACTAGCACTCCTGGAAGAAAGGATATTTCGGAGACACGGCTCAGCCACAGCCTGGGGATGTTTCTAGAATGAAATTTTCACTCTGCAGTGCAGTGTGCGCTGATATGAAACTTCCTGGCAGATTAAAACTGTGTGCCGGACTGAGACTCGAACTCGGGACCTTTGCCTTTCGCGGGCAAGTGCTCTACTGACTGAGCTACCCAAGCATGACTCACGCCCCATCCTCACAGCTTTAATTCCACCAGTACCTCGTCTCCTAACTTCCAAACTTCACAGAAGCTTTTCTGGGAAGAGGAGAGTTTCTGTGAAGTTCCTCATACCTAAATTTCTGGCACTGTATGATGAAATTCTATGAGTATGACTTAATTTACTGTCAGTGGCACAAAATTTGAAATAAATGGCTGTTTTGAGCCTCTAAGTCCAACAAGAGACATGAACAAGCCCAGTTCTGCATCGTATAAATGCAGAGATAATGAAATATGGAATAAGAGTCATAATTATGTTCAGGAATTTACATGGTCATGTAATTGTGGAATTCTGTAATGTCATAAAGCTGGTAACCATAATCCAAAATAGGATTGATGGTACTGAAAGTTGTCATTTATGTATTCTCTGTTTTTTTAATTAAAGCTCTTATAAGTGCTATTCCAAATATTCTTATACGGTATATTATGTCTCTAAATGCTTCTATATCAGCACATCTCCCCATGTTTTTCTCATCTATGTTATTATCTTGCCTAGAGGAAAAAATACCCCTTGTGAGCCGAGAAAAACTACACATATCAGAAGTTCATTATTTGTCTATTTCTGCTGTTATTTTTATTTTTCAGCCTTTCCTTTCCTTTGTGCAAAACAAACCAGAATTTTCAATAGTTCCTTATCCAAATAAATTTTTCGCTCTCGTGTCAAATGTGTTTGATTTTGGTGTTGCTGTGTCATTATATTTCAAAAAAATGTGCATGCTGGTGTAGCTGGCAAAGTATACCATGCGTTAAGTTTACTTAAGGTGGACCTCTTTAGTCTTTTAGGAAAACTGTACTTATGTAAATACATAAAGCAGAATATTTTATGGTCTTTATTTACATTTTTATTTTAGCATATGTTGTGTTTTAAGTGTTGGGCAAGGAAATTTTATACATTAGTTAGTTAAATATCATAAGTGGGTAAATGATTTATGTGACCTCATCTCTGTTTTTATAGCACATAGTAAATACTAGCAAATCATCCTTCTACAACCACACAATAATACTAGCAGATTCCCTACTATTTTTCTATGTTATATGCAGCTTTAGACAGCAACTCAAAGTAAAATAGGCATGAAGTGAATTGTTGCTCTTAATGACACATTGTATTAGCCTTCATATTGTTGGGAGGTGTTTCTAGAAATGACCAGAGATCAAACTTTAAAGTTCTGTGGACAGGCATTTACTCTCTGGATCCCCAAGTGAGACAGCAAGTAGGATTGTGTACCGTATGTGAGTTTATCACTATTTGAGATAAACTGAAATAGTAGCTCTTGCACAGTGAACATGGTTTTATAAATACAAGTGTGTGTGGGGCCATGTTTATTATTTTCAGTATTACATTATATAGTCTTCCTAGTTCCATGAATGTTTTATGTTCTCTGTAGCTTTTCAATGTTTAAACTATTATTTGACATATTTGTCTTCTGTTTCATTGTTATATTTTACAAATGATAAGGGAAACATTTATGCCTCTCAACATCTCAGGTTTTTGATAGTTGACCTGTTTTGCTGCATTGCATTTAGAATTTTTAGTACTTTGTATGCTTTTTACGTAAATTTTTTTAATCTTTATGGTTCATTTCTGTTGTAGGGAAGAAACATGAGAATTTAGCAGCAGTTCTGTGATATATTTCCACTGTTTTGTCATTGGACATCAGCTTTTAAGAAAAAGAAAAAAATCTAATTCCAAAAATATTAGTGGTTTGGACAATGCTCACGTTGTAAAGTGTCACATTTAGAAGTCATCAACTGATAATTTTTGTCAAAACTGATGTGCTTTCAGGCAATGAAACGACATATTGTCCAGTACATTATTTTGTTTTATTTTCATTTGTTAATTAGGTATAACTGTAATTTGAACTTGAGTTTGTTTGGTAGAGCCACCATCACTTGAAAGTCATGTAATTTATATAACATGCAGAAATAGTGAGAAATTTAAAATTAAGTGTACACTCAAAATATTCCAAAGAAAAATGGTGTCGTACTTGTAGCAGGAAGTACAAGAAAAGCTCTAATTAAAACTTGTTTATTAATTGTTGGATTCTACTTAAATTTAATGTGCACTGTTTGGTTGTAATTACCTAAATTCTTCTGGAAACAGTTTACCTTACTTAATTTGTTGTGTCACACTGATAAAATTTCAATAATAAGTTGTACAAGTGACTTAGGAGTCTGTATGATGAAATATGTTGAGTGATACTATTTTCAGTTATTCAGAAATTTATATGAATATCACTGCTTGTGAACAAGATATTAAATTAATCAAGAAGAGTCAGTTGAAAATAATGTTTAGTGTAAGTGCAAGAGGTGGTCATACCACCATACTGTAAGTTAATTTGCTTTTTGTTTCAGTAAATATTTGAATGATCATAGCATATCTTTTCTGAACATGTTAGGATGAAGGTCCAGAGGAATAGTTATGAGATTCAGATTTTAGTAGGGGCAGGAGTTTTATTTGCTTTTTGAGTCTTACCTGATAGACAGTCCTGCAATGCAAAATCCGGCATTTGAGTTTCCCAGAGCCTTGTCAGATAGAGTTGCTTACTTTGAGTCTTGCACCTGATGTGTTGAGATTTCCTAATCTGCATAAAGTGGACTGTAAGGGAGTTACACAGGACACACTTAAGTTGTGCCTACTACATTCATTTGGGGTTACGGAATTTCCCTTGACTCTCTATTTGCTTTAGATAGTCTCCCAGGCCAGGTACCATGCTACAAGAAGTCATGGCACCAGGCAGCTCTTTCGGAGAAGTACTATTGGGGGGATGACCAATATGAGTGTTTGCATTCTCCTCCAGATGTTGTGTTTGATGGAAAAGGTGGATTAGGCAGGATTAATTAAAGCTAAAAAATGTCCTTTGTCAATCTTCTTTCCACTGCATGTAATAAGTGCATTCAAAATATTAAAAAGATACAAGGGGAAACCAATCAAAAGTGATCATAGAAGTTTACATCAATGGTACACACCTGACCTCAAAAAATTAAGAACACGTCATTAATCTTTATAACAGATCAAAGAACAGTGAAAAAGATGTACTTCAGTACTTTCAACTATAGAAGAGGTACAGATCAGAAATTATAAAACAGAGACAGATGGAAAATGATAATTGTATGCAGCAATCACAAAACAAATGCAAGGCTGCTTGGAACATTATCAAATCATCTTGGTAATACTAACAGAACTGCATATGATATGACCAGTATCACACCCGATGAAATGAATAACTTCTTTATTAATTCTGGTAACAAAGAACACCCAGCTCTTAATAAACATTTCAGGGGGGGGGGGGGGGGAGATATTCGTATTGCACAACAAACCTGCAATATCTACATACCTAGATTCACTGCCTGCGGACAATACTGTGCCGATTACAACTCCATCCAACACCCCCAGCATCATATGTTCATTTCTTTGTTTAACCTTTGCAGAGAAACAACAGCCTTTCTTCGATATACTGGTGTCCTGTTAGGATCGACTGTATTAAGGAAAATGATACAGTGAACTCATATTCTGCTTTAGATTGTTTGAGGGCAATGTAAAAACTGATTTGGGCTTCTGCAAGTCAGAATTTTACTACATCTCTGGCCAATGCAGTCTGTCATACACATGGTAAACTATCTGAATTGTGGAAAAACATTGCACTGGACATGAGCAGCACGTAAGTTTAGGATTTACAGACAGTGTCAGTAAAGATTGTGATGCTGACCACTGTCTCCTTAAAAAAAAATTAAAAATCAACTTAATACCAGAATATGAGAGTAAAAAAAGCAAATTTCAACCAACAATACATATATAGAAACAGTTAGGATCCAAGAGCTGGAATATGAACCTTCGACAGAATGCTGGTTCGTAACTGCGCTAGCCTGCTGGCATCAGTCCACAACTTAACTGATGATAACAAATCGGTCTGAAGTCCAAATATTTTAAAAGGTTGCCGCAATGATTCACCTGAGAATGTTTCAATCTGCTCTGTTGTAACTTGGAAGTATAAGTGACCTAGTCATAACATTACAGGTATTTCGCTGCACTCATTGTACACTTCTTTCTGTTTAACATAGTGGTGATGTGACTACATTTCTTTTGGAAGAGAATTTTTTTCAAATCGTAGACTGAGAGTATTGACATCTGGAAAACAGCAGTACATTTAACTGTATTGACGTAGATACTGTGTACATTTTTTATCATTGTTGGAGATTGTTATACACGCAAATTCCAAGGCATACTGTTAATGAGTAAATGGTAGCAGAAGGCAAGATCATTATATTAATGATTCACTTGGGGTAGATTATGAAGAAGTTAATGACACAGTCATTCAGTTTTCATTCAGGTATGTACTGCCATTGTTAACAATGATATTGACATGAAAATCTGCTGACAAGGAGTGTAGGTGCCCTCATACCAGCTTCGGTCAGAAGAGTGGATGTGGATCTGTATTACATTTAGGAAGTGTGAAAGATTGGAGAGAGTGATGGTATGAAGGGAACACTGCTACTAGACATACACGTGTATCTAACTAACGAAAGCAGTCTGATGGTAAGACTAGATCTGTAACTTCCAGGACTGATGACCTCAGAAGTTAAGTCCCATAGTGCTCAGAGCCATTTGTAACTTCCAGGCAGATTCAAGTCCTGTACCAGACTGGAACTCAATCCAAAAACTCTGCTTTTACAGGCAGTGTTCTTACCAGTTGAGTTATCTGAGCATGACTCACAGTCTGTCCTTCAAAGCTTCACTACTTCCAGTCCCTCCCCCCAACTTTTGAAACTCTTACTTCCTTAAGTGCTCATTCAAAATGGTATGCAGGAGAGCTTCTGTGAAGTTTGGGAAGTAGAGGAGAGGTACTGGCAGAGGTAAAGCTGAAGCTGTACGATCAGAGTTTGTAAAGAACCAAGATTTCGACCAGTTAGAAAAAGTGGACTGTTTGATCTCACTTTTACTAGTGAAGTATTTGTTCCAACTTAATTTTACAATATGCAATGTATGGGTTTTGTGGAAGAATTTGATACACTGGAGCATTTTCAGCTATTATATTTTTCTTATTTGAAACTAATGAGAACATTTTTGTAAGCTACAACTTGTGAACATAAAATCCCAGAAAAATAGTCATCCTATCAGTTTCACTTTAAAAATAGAGAATGGTAATGGGAACATAGTTTTGAAGAGAAATTGTTGCCAAAAATAATGTAAGCTTGATAATTTAAGTTGCTCAATTAACAACAAATACCATGTATACTTACAAAATCTTGAAATTCTGTTTGCATTGTTGCAAACTGTAATTTTTTATTCATTAGGTAAATCATCTTTCTTTTATGAAAAATGTTAACTTCACCAAAAACATTTTTATTTGATACAAAATCATAATATGTAAATAAAATTACATAGATATAACATACTGGAAACTTCAATTTTTGATTCATTGTTGTTTTATATACTTTTTGTAACTATTTTTGCTCTAAGTTTTTTCTGCTAATAAAAACACGTAGTTTTGTCTACGTTTTCACTGATAAGGAAACCAGATGTTAACATAATAATTAGTATATAAAGCTCAGTCCGCATTGCCAATGAACTCTTGAATGCCTGTGCCTTAGAGGCTAAAAGACATACCTAAAGTGTGTGTGTTTATTTTTGTGTATTTTGTAAAGAAAAATTTTTTGTAATACTTTCCTTAAACAGTTATCATTGACTGTTTAGGTTCACTTTTGCTACTAATTATAAAGTTTCTGTTCAATTTTCATACTTCCAATAGCAATATAATTCATCATTTCACCATTACTTCACTTTTCTGACAGGGCTCTAACTCAGATGATTAATTTTACTGTCTTATTTCTGTTCTATTTAGCAGCTTATTATCATATCACTGTTGTTACTCATCACTCGAACCATTCAAAGTGTACACTTTGTTTTAATCTTGTTTATCATCTTTATCATACTGTTGCATACAGATTATTCTAGCTCTGTTTAGTGAGGTTCTGTTCCTGATACCAGTCAGCTGTTTAATGACCACTGCCAAAGTCTACTGGCCTTGGCCTCCCCTCTCCCTTAATAGACATGCTCCTTTCGCTTCTGGGAACCTTTGTTCCCCTTTTGCAGAGTGCCCCGCGATGCAGTGTCCCCCACCCTCACTAGCCCAGCCCAGCCCTACAGTGGCATCCTTGCAAGCTTTGCAAGTGAGCACACTAAGCTCCATATTACACACCCAAATGTCCAGTCTCTGGCAAATCATCTCGACAAGTTCCATTACATATTTCAAGACATAGACAGCCATCTAATACTTCTGTGGGACACCTGGCTCAAACCAAGTATTCCCACAAGTTCAATAAATCTAGACGGTTACATCTTTGTTAGGCACGAAAGATGAGGAGGTGGAGTAGGGGTTTACATATGCCTTGATTTATCACGTACTGTGTTACACATCCAACAATAATGAAAATAAGCAAGTGAAACATATGTTCATAGAGATCAAATCCCTTAATAGAAAGTGCCTAATGCGTGTCCTCTACAAACTTCCTAAAGTTCAAAACTGGTCTTTCAAGTCTCAAACTGAAGCATGAGCATAGAATTATACCTGTTGACACTAACAAATTTTCTATACAATAGTCCTTTCAGTATGAAATTTAAGCCAATGCTTTCTTCTTAAAATGTGTCGCTACTTCAGCCTGTTCCTATCCATCATACGAACAGTAGTCATGCTCTCATAGATACATTTGCAATGAAATCCCCAGGCTGAGTAATTCATATGTCTCAAATATCTGCACCTGGCATGTCCAGCCATGACATACTCTCTAGAATGTCCAGAAAGAGACTGCAATTTACTACTTACCAAGATTTCAGACTGTGAGGCAAACAGAGGAGCTACTTGATTGAGAAGTAGCGGTTCCGGTCTCTCAAACTGACATACAGCTGGGAGAGCGGTGTGGGTCTCGGGTTCAATTCTCGGCGGAGTCAAGGAATTCCACCTGCCTCGAGATGACTGGACGTTTGTGTTGTCCTTATCATTCATGAAAGTGGTAAGATTGGACTGAGTAAAGGTTGGGAATTTGTATGGGCGCTGATAACTTAGCAGTTGAGTGCCCTACAAACCAATCATCATCATCATCATCATCATCCATATCCACATCCAGTGATGCCTATGAGCTGAGGATGACTTGGCAGCTGGTCAGTACCTTGGGCCTTCATGGCCTGTTTGGGAGGAATTTAGTTTTAGAGTTTTCAGACTCATTAATTCGTCTGTTCTTGCAAGTAAGGTACAATAAATAGTTTGGGGGACATCCTCTATTCCTTTCTCAGTCATAAAAAAAACTCCATGGGTCTACTTACAAACTTACTCAACTATATGACAAGTAGGCTCCCCTGACGAGCAGAAAAATAAGAAAGAAACATGCACCTTGGTTAACTGAATAACTAAACCAGCTTTTGATTCTCAGAGGTCCTGCATATTGGACATACAAACTAAGTCCCGCATCTGAAAATCATATTGCTTACAAGCAATAGTGTATTCCCATACATTAATCAAGAACAGAAATAGCCCAGCTGTCCTGTGGAAAAACCTGCATGGTCTTGGTACAGGCAAAGTAAAAGCTGCAGCTGATCCCATTGTCGCAGTTGAACTGAAGCAGTACTTCATGTTACCTACAGTCACAATTGAACCACATACGAAATAGACACATGTTGATTACTTGTGGTTTTGTGGGATTTAAGGGACCAGACTGCTACAGTCATCGGTCCATTGATTACTTCATGAGGTTAAATGACTGTAGCAACAAAAAATTCTATCTGAAGCATGTTTCTTGCAATACTGTCATGCATGTCAGACCAGCATCTACAGGACATGATGGCATCACAGTACAAATGATGAATATTATTATTGACCCATGACTGTCCACTATAACAGATATCTTCAAACACTCCTTGACCACAAGTGTTTTTCCTGAGTTCTGGAAACAGCCCCTTAATACCTGAATAAATTGCTACCAGAAAGAAAAATCAAAAATCATATTTTGTAACCAGTAATGAAATATTACAGAGTACATAAGGTCAAATGTAAGATGTGTTGTACCTCTCAGATATAATCAGGTATATCACATATTTGTGACAACAGGCATTTGAGAAATTGAATACTCACAGGAAATCACTTAGTAAAAGATATTTGTTTAACATTTTGATGTGACATTGATAGAATTTCTGGTGGCATACATTTCAAATAACAACATAGTCTTATTTGTGAAATTCTGGGATGAATATTAAACGTACTACATACAAAAACTAGTTGCCCTGTAGAATTTGATATTTTATATCTTTGCCTTGTGTCAGTAACCTGAGGCTAATGACCTAGGTAGACTTACTGGGACCAGTGTTCGTGGACCTTGATGATGCTGTGGTAGTTCTGCCTTTATACAGGCTGAAGCCTACCTTTTTTCCTTCAGTTCTAGCATATCATATATTGTGTATTATGGGGAAATCTGAAACTGTCACAGCCCAGGGTGCATACGACACAGGACAACCGGGAATTGTTTCACCCGGGAGAAAACCGGGAAAAACCCGGGAATTTTTCGGAATTCCGGGAATTTTTCATTGTTTTAGCTTTCAGTTAAATGTTTGTAATTTTGACTGCAGAATTGATTCTCTAGCAAAGAATGTTATTGTATTCTGCTAGTGGAGAATGATACTGAAGCAATAAAACATACATAAGAGGGAAAAAAAATAAAACTTTAGTGGCAAAGGAAATATGCAATTTACAACAACAAAAAACCGTGCACGCACAAGCGTCTGCAAATAGCAAAAATATGTCAAATGTCTTAGGGCGCAGACTGTAATTCTTCGTAACAATAAACTGCTTGCCATGAGCATGACGTCACAACTGTTCACATAAGGTTCGTTTGACCAATTGTCAGCGGTCTGTTGCGCATGCGCATTTGACTCGCGTATGAGCAGTACCTTCTCCCGCTACTTGAAGTTTGGCTGTTAGCTGTATCGGTAGTAGCAGCAAGCAGCCAGATGCAAACGAGAAAAATTTTTCTCGCGCGCCATAGCTGGCAGATTCACGCTTGCACATAGTTGTCTGAGTTGTAGTGGGGAGGGGGTTAACCTCCACGTGACCCGTGTTTACGTTCAGTGATTTCGCTGCTTCTCTTCGTGTGCAGCTCCCACGTCAAATGAAAACAAAACGGATTTCTGTGGCCGGGAGCTGTCAAGTGAATTAAAATACATCCACATAATTACGGAGGGCAAAAATATATTATTAATTTCAGTTTTCTGATTTTATTTTATTTCCAAGTTAGTAGCAGTCAAGCATAAATCGCCTTGCAGAACAGTGAAGTTATTTTTGCAAGTTTGCTAAAGAAATTTGGCTTTATTAATCTTTCCGCCGAGGCAATCATTTTATTTGAAACGAAGTGTTTCATTCAACAGCATTGGCTAGTTCCAACTGTTCGCTGAATTTCAAGTGCACGTTATCATCTTCTGCCACATATGGCATTATGCCATAATAAAGAACCAAAAATGAGATCCTAGAGTACTGGTACTCCAAGAAAATGTCCATCCCAAAAACCACACTGAAAAGCTTAATATCAGATGGGACCGACTTCATTGTGACTCTGGAAAAAGCCAATTTGCATTTTAGTATGTTTTACGAAATTCCGATCCTCTTTGGAGTATCCTCTGATGCACCGCTCCTTTTATTGTGTAATGTAAGCTTTCTTAGTGCTTTATACACACGAACATATGGGCTTCATACACCACTGCAGTTGCACACGCACAATAATGCATGTTTTCTGGCTCTCTCTGGCAACCGGTAAATTGAACCTATTTCTAACAGTCTCCGGATAGTATTGCGAACGGTGGTTAGAAAAGCGTTACTTTCAAAGTAAATTTCTTTTCACGCAAGATGAGTTATGTTACGAGTGAGAAAGTGGGATGGATATCTAAATCACAGAGCGTTCGAAACTGAACAGTTTGAGGACCAGCCACTTACAAGAATTTCGAGCCGAGACATTTATGTCATAATTTTAAATTTACTGGCACATTTGTGTGATGTGTCTTAAAGTATAACACACGCAAAAAAGATAAATATTACATGTGAAAGCGTAGCGTCTGTTGTAGCGTGTTAATCTTAGAGACTAACGTATGTGAAAGCTTAGCTTTTCTTGTAGATATACGGTACTGTGTACATTAATGTAAATCGTTAACTTTTCCTCTTGCGTGTTCGTGCTATGTAACCAGTGATCTTGCTATTGGCTGACTATAACACGTGTCCTATGCTCTGAATAGCTGCTGTCATCGGCTGACGAGATCTCGTGGCTTGAGATATGACTCGCTTACAAAAGGACATCGGAACCTCGGTTTCAACGCTCCGGAAACTAACGCGCAGTGTTTGGTGCAATTCGAATTTATAGTTTCGTAATACGAAAATATGCAGCGTATATGTTGCTGCAAATCAAAGGTCTTTCCAAAACTTCTCTCCCTTTTTTTTTTTTTTTTTCTTCTTAAGTCTCTCCAAAACTTCTTTGCCCCGTCTTTTCCTTTTTTTCCGGGAAGTTCTAAGCTATTGTATAAAACGTTAACCATTCAAAGGATTGATAAGTTTTACAGTTCCGAGGGAAAATCTACGGAAAACCTACTGTCACTTAGGACAGAAAAAGTGTATTTTCGCCCGCGAAAAAGCATATTTTTTAAACGGGATATCCGGGAGAAATCCGGGAATGGTTTTTCCTTGTCCCCATATACACCCTGCAGCCACTCTCTGCAAGTGGTAACAAGCTTTGAAATATCAATGTGCATTTCATGGAGCATAAAACCTTGGGGGTCCTTCGATAAGAAAATAAAAGCCTCAGGGTATTAGCAATTCATTAGAATTTCCACATCACCTTAAAAGTGAAATGTTACGAGTCAAAACAGTGTTTATTTTTTTTTAAAGTCTCAGTCCTTCACAAAAGCTGGGAACAAGACAAGAACGTTCACCTGATTAGACTGAATCAGATTCCATATCAAGATTCACTTTATCAAAAAAGTTTCATATATTGAATACAAATGTCTGTTTCAATCAGAAAATAAATAAATAAAACATACACTTTATGTGGTTAGGGTGTATACAATCCATTTTCATGAATAAAATTTAATGCTACGACCACTCCATTGCTAAAATTCCCTTAACACTGATATGATCCCTGTGTGCAAGCTGAATGCCAGGACAGTATAAATCACCCAGTCCCTGTGTCTGCTTTGAGCCAGAACTGATAGAGTGGTATGATGCACTATGGCTTGGCAGAATAGCACATAAGACCTGCTCATGAGGTCACCAAATATGATTGTGACATCATTCAATTGGTTTACATCTGCAATGTTCAGGTGTGAAACGTATGTATCTGCCCCACAACAGAATGCAGGGTAATGTAGTCATGGAGTCTTAGTTGTACTGAACTGTATACCTGAGGATGAGAGACATCATTTTTAATATTTTTGTAGCTCAAAGGTTTGGTTGTATTGAATATTAAAATTGCCATTAACCTCATACACAGCTGCTACCACTAATAATGGATAAAGCTAAAAAGAACTGCATATGTTATTACTAATGAAAATTTGTGTCAGAAGAGACTCAGAGCCAGATTCGCTGCTTTTCAAATTTTCGTTGATACTGTTGATTCCACTCTTAGTTTCAGAACACTACTACCATAGGTTCTCTCTCGCAGAATGTGGGAGTAGTGGTAATGAGGGTACAAAGTTGATGGAGGAATATGACTTACACTGGTACATA
This sequence comes from Schistocerca americana, assembly GCF_021461395.2. Classification (NCBI taxonomy): domain Eukaryota; kingdom Metazoa; phylum Arthropoda; class Insecta; order Orthoptera; family Acrididae; genus Schistocerca; species Schistocerca americana. The sequence continues at coordinate 882,676,548 of NC_060130.1, read as the reverse complement.
GGATATATGTCACTTCACGGAAATGATATTAATGGAAAAACTGCCTGTAATAACTGTAATTATTCGTGGAAATCTGCTTTCCAGGTGAGTAATATAGGTAACTATCGACAGTCACATGGTAAACATCGCCAAGATAAAAAAGAAGCAATGAAAAAACAAGAAACCTAAAAACTCGTCTTGCAAGAGGCCTACTACAAAAAGAGTGCCATGTTGCATTAATAATAGATATGTGGCTGCAGTGGGTAGTTAGCCAAAGACAAAGAAGTGTAATTTTGACAATGACTGTATTTCTTTTCCCAGACAATAAATAATTTCAAAAACATACTTTTGACCATAGAAACAGTACGGAAAGCATCTGATGATTTGTTTACACTCAAGTGGGCATAAACTCATAATTGGATCCTTCTAATGACCTCCAGATGCACCTCCAAATGTATCCAAAAACTTTAGAAAAAAAAACAAATTTCAGTAGTACATAAGTTTCCCAATCATATTGTTATTGAGGAGACTTCAATTGTGGCTGTGACAAGACATCCTGCAAAACACTATAAAATGGATTCTCTGAGAACTACCTAGAACAGATTTCTCGGAAGTCCACTTATGATGGAAATATCTAACAGCAACCAATAGACCTGAACCCTTTGAGGATGTCTACAAAGAAACTGGTACCAGTGGCCATGAGACAACTGTAGCTACAATGATTACTAAAGTACACAGGGCAACTAACACAAGTAGAAGGGTTATATTTTCAACAAACTAGGTAAAAGGGGCATGCAGTAATGTAGTACCTCAGTAATAACTTGAAACATTTAGCTCCAGAGAGGAGCATGTAAGAGGAACATGGTACAGGTTTACAAGAGTAGTTCACTGTACATTTGATAGATATGCACCCAGCAGAATAGTTCATGATGCGAGAGACCCTCCATGGCATACAGTCTCTGTAAAGAAACAGACTACTATACAATAGATATAAAACAGACCATAGGGTTAGAGATAAGGAGATGTTGAATGATACACGTTTGGCACTCTAGAGGCAATGTGTGAAACCTTGAACAACTACTGTAGCTTATTATTATCTGTCACAAAACCCCACGAAATTTTGGTCATGTGTAAAGGCTGTTAGGCTGTTAGTAGTATGAAAGTTAATGTCTAGATACTCGTGGATGAAACGGGGATTGAAATAGAGGTTAGCAAAGCAAAAGCAGAAACTCGCATTTCAAATGCTCCTTCGCAAATGAAAATCAATAGGTACTGCCGTAATTTAGTTCTCGCTCATCTGCAAAGATAAATGATATAGATGTTAGTATCAGTAGTGTTGATAAACAGCTGAAATCGCTAAAATTGAACAAAGCTCCAGGCCCCAATGGAATCCCTATCGGATCCTCTATCAAATTTGTGCCTGATCTAGCTCCTCTTTTAACTATAATCTAGTATAGGTCCCTCGAACAAAAAAACTCTGCCCAGTAGTTGGAAGATAGCGCAGGTCACACCTGTCTACAAGAGTAGTAGTTAAAGTGATGGTGCCATCTAGTATCCTTATCATCCATTTGCTTTAGATTCTTAGAACATAATGAGGTACCTCAAACAGAATGGCTGCCTCCATGCCAACCAGCATAGATTCCGAAAACATCAATCATGTGAAACCCAACTCGCACTTTTCCAACATGACATGCTGAAACCCACTTATCAACGCAGTCAAGTAAATGCAGTATATTTCAGAAATGTATTTGACTCCATAGCACATCTACATCATACTCCAGCACAAAACAGCGTGTGGTGGAGGGTACTTGTGATGCCTCCTTCCCTATTTCACTTGCAAATGGCATGTGGGAAGAATGATTGTCAGTAAGCCCCTGTATTATTAGCTCTAGTTTTTCAAATTTTCTCCTCGTGGTCATTTGTGACATGTATGTGAGTGGAAGTAATACTCTGAGGTGACTAAAGTCATGGGACAGCTGCATGGAGATGGCAGTAGTATCGTGTACAGGAAGCATTAAAGGGTAGTGCATTGACAGAGCTGTCATTTGCACTCAAGTGCTTCAAGTGAATTGTTATCGACATGACTATGACCACACGACAGGAACAAACAGACTCTGAACGTGAAATGGTAGTTGGAGCTAGACACATGGGACATTCATTAACAAATTCAATATTCTGAGATACACAGTTTCAAGAATGAATCAAGAATACCAAATTTCAGGTATTACCCTTCACCACAGACAACGCAGTGGCCGACAGCCTTCACTTAATGACAGAGTAGCGGCATTTGCCTAGAGTTGTCAGTGTAAACAGACAATCAACACTGCGCCAGTAACAGCAAAAATCAACATGGGGCACATGACGATCACATCCTTTAGGACAGTGCAGCGAAATTTGGCGTTAATGGGGTATGGCAGCAGGTGATTGATGTGAGTGCCTTTGGTAATAGCACGACATCGGCTGTAGCGCCTCTCCTAGGCTTGTGACTATATATATGTTGGACCCTAGGCGACTGGAAAACCCTGGCCTGGTCAGATAAGTCCTGATTTCAGTTGGTAAGAACTCATTGTAGAGTTCGAGTGTGGCACAGACCCCACAAAGCCATGGACCCAAGTTGTCAGCAAGGCACTGCGCAAGCTGGTAGTGGCTCCATAATGGTGTGGGCTGTGTTTACATGGAATCGACTGCGTCCTCTGATCCAGATGAACTGACTGTTGACTGGAAATGGTTCTGTTCAACTACTTGGATATCATTTGAAGCCATTCATGGACGTCGTGTTCCCAAACAATGGTGGGAATTTTTATGGATGACAATCCACCATGTCACCAGCCCACAGTTGTTTGCAATTGGTTTGAACAACATGCTGGACAATTTTAAGTGAATGGTTTGGCCACCCAGATCGCCTGACATGAATCCCATCGAACATTTTTGTGACATAATCGAGAGATCAATTTGTGCACTAAATCTCTCACCAGCAACGCTATCGCATTGTGGATGACAATAGAGGCAGGATGGCTCAGTATTTCTACAGGGGACTATCAACGACGTGTTGAGTCCATGCCATGTCGAGTTGCTGTCCTACGCTGGGCAAGGGGAGGCCCAAACCGATATTAGGAGGTGTCCATGACTTTCGTCACCTCATTGTATGTTGTCCGACTCTTCTCAGAGAGTATTGTCTCGAAATTTCACTCGTAAACCTCTCCATGATGCACACCACCTCTCTTTTAATGTCTGCACTGGAGTTTGTTGAGCATCCGCCGACTAGACAATCCCATGATACACCCACCAGTCCTCGTTGGATCTTCTCTATCTCTTCTATCATTCCTATCTGAAAAGTATCCCAAACTGATAAACAGTACTCTACAATCAGTCGAACTAGCGCATTGTTAGCCACTCCCTTCGTGGATGAGTTACATAGATTCTTCCTATGAATCTCACTCTAGCATCAGGATCCTACCATTTGTTTTATGTGGTCATTCCACTTAAAGTTGCCCTGGATATTTACCCCTAGATATGTTACTGTAGATACTTTTTCCAGCAAGTTGTCATCAATAGTGTAGTTTTACAGCAGTGGATTTATTTTCCTATATATGCAAAATATGTTACATTTATTTACATTCAGAGTCATTTGTCAATCATCTATAGGTGGTTCTACAAATCGTTACTGTCTACTGGCGTTGCTAAATTCTTGTTGAGAACCGCATCACCTGTGAACGGTCTTAAAAAGCTTCAAACACTTTTTAATAGATCATTTACATGCATCGTAAATAGTAACGGTCCTATCACACGTCCTTGGGGTACTACCAAAAATGCTTGTACATCTGTCGATTTCTTCCGTTAAGAGTGACGTGTCGAGATCTATCTGCAAGGAAGTCTTGAAACCAGTCGCAAATGTCGCAGCACTATGTATCTCGTGGAGGAACAGAGCGAACTGAGTTTCACAAAATCTTTGTTTGCACACTTCTCTTGATTCCTATATAGGAGATTTTTGTTCTGCAAAAACTTCATAATTCTTTGACATAAAACATGTTCCATAATTCAACCAAAGACTGACGTCAGCAATATAGGCCTTAGTATGATGGCCCGTATTACAATCTCCCACTGTGAAAATTTTGAAAGACCAAATTAAGTATTTCAGCCTTCTGTCTGTTATATTACGTTTCGTCGCCAATATTGTCACTAAGTGACTGAATAGATGGTTTTGAACCGCTTACTGTTTTTACATAAGACCAAAACCATTGGGCCTTGCCCACTCATCTCGTATCGGGTGCCAAAGGGATGCTGCATTCTCGGAATGCTATACCACAATTCAAGCAAATACCATTAGTAGTTTTTTTTTCTAAACAGCAGATTTGACAATACTTAACTTGAATGTACTACATGTTGTCACAAGCGATGGACGACAGGCAATATAATTCAGAGTCCCTGGCTATATGCAATGTTCCTGCAAGTTTGACACGCAGTTTGTGGATCACTGATAACTGTTCTCATAGCACTCTCTGCGAGGCGAAGCTAATACTCCACTAATGTCAGCCTGCGGCTGGCAGGAGCAGCGCTTATATTTACTTCTTGCAGAGGTCGGCCCTGGCATGGCCGGTCTTTGTGAGTGGGCAATTGGCTGACGTCGCCTCACCGCCTTCTATGGTCTTACATTCTTCCTCTTCGTTCCGGCGCTTGTGGTTACGCCAGAACATTCTTTCCCCCCAAAGCGATGGCCCATCGTTGTGTAGGGAGTGCGACCACGGTGGGGGAGGCAGGAGTGTGGACACATCGTTGGGCCAGAAGCTGTGGCTCAGGGGTCAAGCTTCCAGCCATACCCCGCCATCTGTCCTGCGCTCTGGCGGAAATGTCCCCCGGAAAACGACCAGAAGGGTACGCGTCCACCTTCTGCTGCCATGAAGCAGATGAAGATGGCGGCGACTGCTGCGGTGTGGGTGGGTCCGGCTCCATTGGTAGGACGAGAGGACGCAGAGGAGGAGAATACCCCATCTCAATGTGGTCGTCCCTCGGTGTCGTGATGACACCCTCTAGCACCTGCTGTGGCCGCGCTGTCCTCTGGACCTGTGAATCTGGAGGAAGATGGACTGAAAGACCATCATGTATACGACAGAGGCGAAGTTTATTTTGATGGTAGCACTGCAAGCCATCGGGACCTGAAAGAAGATACTTGTAAGCGCCAAGTCGACGGACGATATCGCCTCGCGCCCACCGTCTGCTACCGCTAAAAACCCTGTGAAAGACAATATCATGCGGCGCGAAGCAATACTTGCGACCTTCCTTCAGATGCTGAGGAGGGTGGAGCAGTATCCGATGGTGGCGGCCGTGAAGCAATTCCACTGGCGATGGTCCATCTCGTGGGTACGAACGATATGAGGCAAGAAACAGTTGCAATGCTTGATCCCTAGTGTGAGCGGAGCGAAGTTTGGTCATCTGCTGCTTGAAGGATCTAACAAAACGATCCGCATCACCGTTTCACTGTGGATGGAATGGTGCATTAGTGAGATGCTGTATGCCATTGCGTTCACAGGATGTTTCAAATTCATTGCACCTGAACTGAGGGCCGTTGCCTGTCACTATTACTTCAGGTAAACGTTCTAGGCAAAAAAAAAAATCGATGATAACACCTGAACTGTGCTACGTGACGTTGTCGAGTTCGTTGAGACAGAAAAAGGAAACTTGCTACATGAGTCAACCACAGTCAACCAGCGTGTGTTCCAAAAAGGTCCCACAAAGTCTGTGTGCACATGTTACCATGGCGATTGCCACTTAGGTGAAGCAGAGAATTTTTGTGGCAGAGCGGACTGATTTTCCGCACATGCGTGACACTGTGACGTAATCTGTTCTATTTGGACGTCCATACCCTGCCAAGTACAGTGTCGACGCACCAACTGTTTCGTACAAACAATCCCCCAGTGTCCTTGGTGGAGTAACTGCAACACTTCTTTTTGCAAAGCTTTAGGGATCAACACACATGACTGTCCACTATCATTTTGAACAAGATTCACACCTTTCTGTTCAGCGAGGCTGTGCTGACGTACAAAGTATAGTCGCACTACAGAGCTTTTTATGCTATTCAACGAGTGAGGCCAAGATGTGCGATTATAATTGAGCAAAATGTTCAAATCTGAATCAGCGTCCGTGGCCTGTGCAATTTTGTTATACTTCAGCGGAAACGACCGAAGCAATTCAGAATCCTGAGCATCGATGTGACATCAAGATGCAGCAGAAGCGTCAAAGACAGGGCCAATCAAAAGATGTGAAAGTGCGCCCGCATTAGTATGTTGAGCTGTCGGACGATACACAATATCACACTGGTATTGAGACAAGAAGAAAGCCCGTCTTTGCACTTTTTGGACAGTTTGTACAGGAACCGGTTTCGTTGGATGAAACAAGGACTGCAAAGCCTTGTGATCCGTTACTAACTAGAATTTTCTGCCGTACAAATAGTGGTGGAATTTGATGACACCATACACAATAGCCAATGCCTCTTTTTCAATTTGTGAATAGTTACGTCAAGCTTTGGACAACACTTTTGATGGGAAAGCAATAGGCATGTTTTTATCACCAATTCTGTGCGAAAGCACTGCACCGATTCCTTAAGAGGAAGCGTCAGCTTGCAATACAACGGGTTTGTCAGGATCAAAGTGAACTAAGCATCAATCACTGAACAATGTATCTTTAAGTTTCTGAAAAGCTACTTGGCACTCATCTGTCCAAACAAAGGGGACATACTTGTCGCGCAAGCGAGGAGCTATGATTTGTGCAGCATTCGGTATGAACCGAATATAATTGTTCATTTTCCCTAAGACTGACTGCAATTCTGTGACATTGCAAGGAACTGGCAAGTCTTGTATGGCTAACAATGCAACTGAAAAGGATGCATACCTTGACTGTTTATGACATGAGCAAGATACTGCAACTTAGGTTTACAAAAATCGCACTTGTCCAGTCTACACTTCAGTCAGGCATCAGATAACACACGAAACAAAGCACATAAATTTGCAATATGTTCTTCAGGTGTCCGACCTGCTACTACAATATCGTCCAAGTTTGAACAGTTTGGCACTTGTGCAGTCAGCTGTTCCAAATATCATTGGGAAAATGGCGGGTGTGCAAGCACTGCCAAAAGGCAAATGCAAATATTTAAACAAGTCCAAATGAGTATTTACTAGACACACTTTTTGAGATTCTTCATCGAGTGGTATCTGAAGATATGCGTCACGCAAATCAGTTTTTGAAAAGTAGCGTCCAGCGCCTAATTTGTCCATGAGATCTTCTGGGTGTGGCAATGGATAAGTATCAATAACTGTTTGTGGGTTGACTGTAGACTTGAAGTCAACACAGAGGTGAATGCGACCTGAAGGTTTGGGGAGCAAACCCAGTGGACTTGCCCATTGACTAGCTTGTATGAGCGCAATAACCCCACAATCTTGCTATTCTTTTCAGTTCAGCAGCGACTTTGTCCCGTAATGCGATGGGAACAGTTCTGGCCCGGCAAAATTTCGGCTGATCATTGTGTTTCATAGTAATATGGACAACAAAATTGTTAGCTCTGCCTAAACCTTCAGAAAAGAGTTCTGGGAATCCTTTTAGCAAGCTAGCTACACTGTCTTTTGCACCGCATGTGGATACCGACAAAACATTGTCCTGAATGTTAAAGCCAAACAAATTAAATGAATCAAGACCAAATATGTTCTCACACTTGCGTGATTTTAGCTCTGTAAAAGGCACTGTTTGCGTATGCGAGCGATACATAGCAGGCAAATTACATGTTCTGAGAACGGGAAGGTTTTGTCCATTACAAGCCGTCAGTTGCGTGCTGGTTTTAGACAGGCCTGGGGAGCCTAACAGTTCATATGTGTGACGATTTAGCAATGTGACAGAGGCACCCATGTCCAATTGAAATTTGCCACAAATGAGTAAATGAACAAAAAGTTCGTTTGACTGGCGTATCACGGTCGCAGGTTCGAATCCTGCCTCGGGCATGGATGTGTGTGATGTCCTTAGGTTAGTTAGGTTTAAGTAGTTCTAAGTTCTAGGGGGCTGATGACCTCAGAAGTTAAGTCCCATAGTGCTCAGAGCCATTTGAACCATTTTTTGACTGGCGTATCACTAACGAAATGCATGCTTGCTAGTTGCAGTCTTGGAGTATACTGCATTAATGACATAGGCCTTGTGGCAAGAGTTTTGTGAGTAGTCTGAATTCTTATGTTTGTTCCATTGCAAATACAGATTGTACATGTCCTTTCCTACCACAAGCGTAACACTAAGCTTGTCAGGAGGGGCAGTCTTGGCGTTTGTGCCGTAACACCTAGGGCAAGACTTAATTTTGTTACCCTGTATAGCTGTCTGTTTAGCAAACTCCTTATGCGGCGTGGAACGTTGTTTAGTTGGCACGGCTAACGCACGCTGTCGGTGCGTAATGGGGCGATCGCAAGCAAGGAACTCAACCTGACAAGTAGCTGGCCGCTCAAATGTATGAGCTGACAAGGCACCAGAATCGTACTGATCTAGTACTTGTACTACCTGCTGAAATGATGGACCTGACTGTTTCAAAATCCGTTCTCTGATTTTGACGTCAGGCACATTGTACATGATCGCATCACGCAACATAACGTCTGAATATATATCACCACAAGCACATTTGAATTTGCATTTCCTTTTCATACCCTGCAAAACAGTTACCCACTCCTGATAAATTTGTTCTGACCATTTTTTGCACACACACTTAACGAATGCCATCCTGACACACCAACACTTCCCTGACTTTTGGAAGGCAGCCAAGGTCCTGATGTTCAGGAAGCCAGGGAAAAACCACTCCCTCCCACAAAATTACCAACCCATCAGTCTGCTGTGTTCGCTCAGCAAGATTGTTGAGAAGGTAATACTGAAATGTATCACTAGGCATTGCATCGCCAACGACACCCTAAGACCGGAGCAATTCGACTTTAGGAACCACCACTCGACAACACAACAACTCCTCCGCGTAGTCGAACATATAACACACGGCTACGACATGAGCAAAGCCACAGGGGCCGTGTTCCTAGACATCGAAAAGGCTTTCGATCGTCTCTGGCACAACGGACTCATACGCAAACTAAGCGAAGCTGGATTCCCAGACGGACTCGTACGTATCATACACTCATATCTCACGAACAGATGTTTCAACACTAACGTGCAGGATAAACAATCAACACAACACGGTATCCAAGCTGGAGTACCCCAAGGGAGCATCCTAGGGCCCATCTTGTTTAACCTGTACATTAATGACTTCCCAGCGACACAAAACACGACGTTAGCCGTCTACGCAGATGACACAGCCATCCTCGCGCAAGACTGGAAAGCGTCGAACATCAATTCACGAATACAGACAGCACTCAGAACAGCTGAGCCTTGGTTAGAGCGATGGCGTATTAAAGTAAACGTCGACAAGTGCGAAGCAGTTCTGTTCACACGCAGACTGAAACTACTGCGCAAACACCAACACTGTAGACCAATAACACTACATACACGCCCAATACGTTTCCGAGAGAAAGTCAGGTACCTTGGTGTCTGGCTGGACCGGAAACTTACATGGGGGGACCACATCGAATACGTTGCCAACCGAGCGCACGCGAGGCTCAAACAGCTCTACCCAATGCTCAACAGGGAAAGCACACTGAATAGGAGGGTGTCGAGGTCCTTATACATGACACTGATTAGACCTCTGATGACGTACGCAGCTCCCGTCTGGGGATATGCAGCTCCCACACGACTGCGCCGCCTGCAGATCACACAGAACAAGGTGCTACGAATCATTAGCGATGCTCCACGCTACACACGCACCGTGGATCTTCACCATGAATACCGCCTTGATACCCTCAAGGAAGTATTCAAAAAACACGCCACACGACTATACAGGAACTCGAGACACTCGAACAATCCTTTCATCCTCACTCTGGGAAACTACGATCACAACCACAGGTGGAAACACAAGCGGCCAAAGACACTGCTAGCTAGGGCATAGCCACCTACGGTTAACTAACATACGCAAACAGCGACAAACGTCGGTAAGCCCCTGCATATCAGCAACACTGACTGGCAACTACCAGCTACTATTAGTGCCGACCAACAGGCCACAGCAGGGACACCGACGAGCTCGCCCACAGACGCGCAAACAATCTGCCAACATTCCCTCACACTGTGCCTCCGGTATATGACCTATCGGACACAAGATCGATAACAAACCTAACTGTTGCAGGATGCTGACGCTGAACGAGGACTCTGTACCAGCACCCAGCGCCAGCCGCCGAGCAGCACAAACGCACAACGTCAAGGTATCGACAAGCATGATACCCACTACTAACAAAGCCTATCCTTACACAACCTATCGCAGGCAGCAAGACAACTGCTACTGCTCTTGCCGCCCGACCTAACTTTCGCAGAGGTTTTTTTCCCTTGGCCCTTGCCTTGGCACTTTTTTTCCTCTGCCGTTCAAACCACTACCCTTCGTCAGATTTCGACCAATCTATCTCCAGATGAGCGCGTATTTTATCACATCCACAAGAAAACCTAAATCGGGCAAGGTAGAAGAATCTTTTTTACCCATTCGCCAAGTGTACAAGTTAGGTGGGTCGACAACATATTCCTGTCATGTGACGCACATGCCGTCACCAGTGTCCTATAGAATATATCAGATGTGTTTTCCTGTGGAGGAATCGGTTGACCTATGACCTTTCGATCAAATGTTTTCGGTTCCGATTGGAGAAGCACGTCCTTTCGTCTACTAATCGCACGGTTTTGCGATGCGGTCGCAAAACACAGATACTAAACTTATTACAGTGAACAGAGACGTCAATGAACGAACGGACAGATATAACTATTCAAAAATAATGAAAGTAAAATATTCGCTTGTGCGAAGACTTGAACCAAGGACCTCTCCTTCTGCAGCTGCTCACGCTACCACGAAACCACGGCGTCCCTGAGCTCGCGTGCTCCTTGATGTTGCCTATGTAGCCCATGGACTACTCAGTTTGTATATTTTGCTTATTTTTTCACAGTTTCACACAACTTCTTCCTGTTTTCTCAATTGATCTGTGTTCGGTTTATCAAGGCCTATCCACTGTGCCATGTTATAACTAAATCTGAGGGGGGTGCGATGGGGAGGTTCCCTTGTTAGTGTATTGGTTTCTTGGTAGGGAGCATGTTATGTTGGATGGAGAGTCAACGACGGATGTAACAATAACTTCGAATGCGCCACAGGGGATTGCATTGGGGCCATTGCTTTTCATGTTGTGTATTAACGATCTTACAGACAATATATGGTAGGTCTTTCCCATCCCTTAAGACCGTGCTTGGAACGTGCTTGTTTAAAGCATATTGTACCATGCTCCTCATTTTTTCTATTCATGATTATTTATCAAATGTAAGATTGTAAGGGGTATCAAGCGAAATTTGTGACTGGCTTGATGATTTATTTGTAGGGAGGGCACAGTGCGTCATGTTGGGTGGAGAGTCAACAACAGATGTAGCAGTAACTTCGAGCGTCGTCCAGGAAATTGCATTGGGGCCCTTTCCATTCATGTCGTGTAATAACGATCTTGCAGACAATATTACTACTAACCTCACTCTTTTCACAGATGATGCAGTTATCTATAATGAAGTACCGTCTGAAAAAAAAACTGCACAAATAGTCAGTCAGATTATAATGATATTCCAAAGTGATGCAAATACTAACAACTTGCTTTAAGTATTCAAAAATGTAAAATTGTGCTCTTCACAAAATGAAAAGACATAGTATTCTATGACTGCGGTATCAACAAGTTATGGTTGGATCAGTCAACTCATACAAATACCTTGACGTAATAATTTTAAGCAATATAAAACGAAATCATCAAATATAGCTCACCCGCAGATAAAGCAAGTGGCAGACTTCGCTTTAATTGTAGAATACCAGGGAAATGCAATCAGTCTACAAAGGATATACCTTACAAATCACTCATGCGACCCAGTCCAGAATATTGCTCAAAAGAATGGGACCTGTAACAAACGGGACTAACAGTGGATACTGAATTTATACAGAAAAGGGCAGCATCAATGGTCACAGGTTTATTTGACTCTTGGGAGAGTGTCACAGAAACTCTGAAGTAACTGACCTGGCAGACACTTGAAAACAGATGCAAACTATTCCGCGAAAGCCTACTTACAAAGTTTCAAGAACAGGCTATAAAATATTTCTCTGGGAATACATCACAAGCCCCTACCTATTGCTCCCATAGGGATCGTGATGAAAAGACTAGATTAATTGTGTCACGAACGGACGCATTCAGTCAGTCATTCTTCCATGCTGCATACATAAATGGAACAGATAGAAGCCCTTATAACTGTTACCTGAATCTTCTCAGGAAGGAATTACAACAATTCCCTTCTTGTTATTCTCTCGGTAAAGGATTTTGAGGATGGCTTGTGGTCCGCCGGTGAAAGCGATAGTACAATATTCCATATTTACGAACTTCCAGCATGCTGGAATAATTGCAGGTCAGCAACTTCCATTAATCAGTACAACTGAAACCAGCCAAAGTCGTAAATTTCACTTTTTTAATTTATTTACTTGATGACTAGTTTCGAGATGAGATCCATTTTCAAAGTGGGGTCAACGGAGGCGTCCGATACTACCCGTCGGCTTTGGGCAGTGACGTAAGGGTGTTGTGTTGTGTGACGTCATGACGGTGCGGAGTTTAGTTTATGAGTGTGCTATGTTTGTAGATGTCGTCTTCTTGCGGTTGGTGGTGTCCTCTGGTGGTGTATTTTGTTCATTTGGGTGTAGTAGCTTGCAGTGTACATTTATCGGTCGTGACTGTTATAGAAGAACGGAAATTAGTTTCAGTGAGTTAAGAATTAAGTTTCCGTTGCGTTTATGTTATTGCGGTGTCGTTTGATGTTACTGGTTTGCTGTTTGTCACACGGTAAGTCGTTTAATTCAATTTGTGGCTTCTTTTGATAGATATGGATATGGCTTCTAAGTTTAATAGTGCGCGTCTGCGGGCTGAAATGGGGCACGACATGTTGTCCAACATTAAGTTTCTGTAACTTTTTGAGCTTGTGATGGAGATAGTGAAATGCGGTGTATGCAAGCAGAATATGCGAGTTGGGGGTAGTGTGTGGCGCCGGAAGTTTTTTATGGTAAGTAGTCGTTTTTGGGTCTATTGTTCACGTGCTATGATGTTCGATGGGGTTTTTATGTGTTGTTGGGTCGGTGTTATTTACTGCATGTGTTGGTGGTTGATGTTTTGGTATCGGCACTTGTGTTTGATTTATGTATCTTAAAGGGAAGTACTGGATTCCAATTTTTTTGGTATCATCAGTTGGATTTGAGCTGCATACGTCATGGGAAGTGACCGACTGCAATTTGTTGTCGTAGCTATGTGTGTTTTGGTATTGTGAGCTGTTGTTGACCTACACTCCTGGAAATTGAAATAAGAACACCGTGAATTCATTGTCCCAGGAAGGGGAAACTTTATTGACACATTCCTGGGGTCAGATACATCACATGATCACACTGACAGAACCACAGCCACATAGACACAGGCAACAGAGCATGCACAATGTCGGCACTAGTACAGTGTATATCCACCTTTCGCAGCAATGCAGGCTGCTATTCTCCCATGGAGACGATCGTAGAGATGCTGGATGTAGTCCTGTGGAACGGCTTGCCATGCCATTTCCACCTGGCGCCTCAGTTGGACCAGCGTTCGTGCCGGACGTGCAGACCGCGTGAGACGACGCTTCATCCAGTCTCAAACATGCTCAATGGGGGACAGATCCGGAGGTCTCGCTGGCCAGGGTAGTTGACTTACACCTTCTAGAGCACGTTGGGTGGCACGGGATACATGCGGACGTGCATTGTCCTGTTGGAACAGCAAGTTCCCTTGCCGGTCTAGGAATGGTAGAACGATGGGTTCGATGACGGTTTGGATGTACCGTGCACTATTCAGTGTCCCCTCGACGATCACCAGTGGTGTACGGCCAGTGTAGGAGATCGCTCCCCACACCATGATGCCGGGTGTTGGCCCTGTGTGCCTCGGTCGTATGCAGTCCTGATTGTGGCGCTCACCTGCACGGCGCCAAACACGCATACGACCATCATTGGCACCAAGGCAGAAGCGACTCTCATCGCTGAAGACGACACGTCTCCATTCGTCCCTCCATTCACGCCTGTCGCGACACCACTGGAGGCGGGCTGCACGATGTTGGGGCGTGAGCGGATGACGGCCTAACGGTGTGCGGGACCGTAGCCCAGCTTCATGGAGACGGTTGCGAATGGTCCTCGCCGATACCCCAGGAGCAACAGTGTCCCTAATTTGCTGGGAAGTGGCGGTGCGGTCCCCTACGGCACTGCGTAGGATCCTACGGTCTTGGCGTGCATCCGTGCGTCGCTGCGGTCCGGTCCCAGGTCGACGGGCACGTGCACCTTCCGCTGACCACTGGCGACAACATCGATGTACTGTGGAGACCTCACGCCCCACGTGTTGAGCAATTCGCCGGTACATCCACCCGGCCTCCCGCATGCCCACTATACGCCCTGGCTCAAAGTCCGTCAACTGCACATATGGTTCACGTCCACGCTGTCGCGGCATGCTACTAGTGTTAAAGACTGCGATGGAGCTCCGTATGCCACGGCAAACTGGCTGACACTGACGGCGGCGGTGCACAAATGCTGCGCAGCTAGCGCCATTCGACGGCCAACACCGCGGTTCCTGGTGTGTCCGCTGTGCCGTGCGTGTGATCATTGCTTGTACAGCCCTCTCGCAGTGTCTGGAGCAAGTATGGTGGGTCTGACACACCGGTGTCAATGTGTTCTTTTTTCCATTTCCAGGAGTGTATATAGATCAAGGAAAGTGTTCGATTCCAATGTGTGGTCGTAGCCTTGTGTGTTTTGGTATCGTGAGTTGCTGTTGACGTGTTTTAGTATCGTGAGTTGCTGTTGACGTGTTTTGGTATGGTCAGTTGCTGTTGACCTATATAGGTTGCTTTAGGTGTTGGTTTTTATTTTGTGGTATCGACAACTGCGGTTGAGCTATGTAGATGAAGGGAAGTGACCGATTCCTGTCGATATTGTAAGTGTAGCAGACCTTGGGAATGTTGTGGTGTTTTTATGTCGTCGTTTTGTGTGATTTGTGATCGTGGTGTGTCTGTATGTGTTTATATTTAGTTTGTCGCCACCCAAAAACCCCCAATTTCCCGCGCTGGTCTCGTTAGTCTGATTGCATTTTTGGAGAGAGATGATTGTCTTGGTTCTATATGCATGTTAGTGTTTGTTGTCGTTTATGTAATGACGTCATAGGTGCCATTTTGCAAACTTTGAGAATGGTAGTTTCCGCCATATTGGTGACGTCAAGGGCCAAAGCAGACGCGTGGAATCGGACGCTTCCTTATTGCCACGAAGTGCATATGAACAGTCACAGTGCATACAGATAACTGTTATCTGCATGCATTGTATTTTTGGAAAATCAAGTTTGACTACCTGGATGATTTGAAAATGGGTCCCGCCCCGGAACTCATCATCAAGTAAATAAAAAGTAACATTTGCAACATTGGCTGGTTTCTGTTGTACTAATATTCCATACGTTTTGAGATGGTTAAAACTGAAATCGGCGAAGTCTCGCGATTGTCTCTTTAAGAAGGCTCAGACGGGACTCCAAATAACTCACTTAACCCTGAAGCGATATCATGTCACCAATTCATCTGTTCACAAAGCTAATTCACATTTACGCGCGTAACGTGAGCACCTTCCACCTACCCTGCAGGCTTACTCAGGCTCGACTGACTGCCTCACTACTTTAGCGCCAAACCGGACGGTGGGCGCCAAGCTGTACTCTTCTAATAAGATGGTGCTTCCAGACAGTGACTCTAACTCGCTGGCTCAAAGATGCATAAAGGTAGATACCATTAGTTCAGGATAGTATCGATATCTGCACCCTTACATCTTCTCACTACATGTTTCCGAAATCTGCAAGAATTAAGGATTTTCGGAAATATAAGGAGAATCCTCCACCTTAAAGAAAAGAAGAAGAAAACAACAGAATTGTCCGGCAACGTAATGGAAATATTCCAGAAATAGAAATATAATAATGGATTGCAACGGCCACCTCGTTTTCATATCAGTCGTTTGAATTACAGACAATATCTTGCAAGAGCACACACATCGCATCAACCCCTACCAAATGATAATTCTTACACTGTTTGTTTATACATGACATAAACTACATAAACTCTTTAAGAAATACCATAAATTTTACAATCGTATTTAGATTCAGTCCATTTTCAAATCTCTTGGAATATTGTTTTAAAAACACATTAAACACAAATATAAAAATTCAAAAGCAGATACTGATGAAATTAGCAAACATCAGAAACAGTTCACACTAGCAGTAAAGAATTTCTGTTTATGTGCAAAGGCATTAGTCTGGTGCTTTCCAAGCACCCTTACTTAGTGTAATAGTTGCATATTAAGCAAACATTTAAGACAAGATTTGACAACATGAAAGGATTTGAAAAACTCAGTATTGCTGGAAGGATATTCGAGAAAGAAACACCAGCCATTTCGTGTGTTTAGTAGCACATCTTTTCACTGAAAACTTTATGCGCAGGGCGACACTACCGGTTACTATGGGAGCCACACACACGGAACACGCCACCATTGCTGCACTGTCAATTTGGCAATTTACTTACCTTCTCGCACTGATGAGTCTTATTGCACGCGAAGTCACGCGTGACGTCGTTATGACGTGTACACCCTATATCGAAGACGACATTGGCGGCGAATCGACTTTTGTAATCGTTCGAGACGCTAAACTGCAGTAGTCGTTTTTGCAGATGAATTAAAGGAACAGCTCATTATATCCTCAATTGGTATATTCACTGCTATTTTGGAAGCTATTGATGTCTTTATTTTCTTTGAAAATGCGAACCTGCCAACTTTTAGAAAAAAAGAGCTCACAATCTGCACTGTCAACAGTAAATTTGGACGCGCTCGGAACCACGTCACAGTGGCTCAGTTGAATGATGTTCCTTGGGGACACAGGTACTATGTTCGAAACTACTGAGAGTATATTTCTTTTTAAATGCGAAAATTGACGCCTAGTAGCAACGTCGTACGGAGTCCACGTTAAACCCGACGTAAGTAGGGAATTACCTTCAGAAACTCAGTTGTTAAAATTAATGATTGAATACATAGTATCCACCATGTTCTCAACCAATCACAAATATAATTGAAGAACTGCATCAGTGTGTCTGAAGTTGTCCCAATACCTTTAGTTTATTAGTAAGGATTATTGAATCTGACCTATAAACACAGTTTCGAGGCCGGCCAGAGTGGCCGTGCGGTTCTAGGCGCTGCAGTCTGGAACCGCGTGACCGCTACGGTCGCAGGTTCGAATCCTGCCTCGGGCATGGATGTGTGTGATGTCCTTAGGTTAGTTAGGTTTAATTAGTTCTAAGTTCTAGGCGACTGATGACCTCAGAAGTTAAGTCGCATAGTGCTCAGCTATTTGAACCATTTGAACAGTTTCGAGATTTCCTTTCTGTGTGCCAGGTGCAGAATTTCTACTAAAAATATGCGACCAAACAGCTTTTTTCTCGAATGCCAGTTTCAAGTGACTATACCGAGCTGACAATTTGTGCAAATGGTCCTTTACATCAGTAAAACGCAAAGTTTTGTTAACATTACTCGGTTGACATTTACTTTCGACACATTTTAAAATTTGCAGGAGTACTTTCATTGCAGTTTCCAAATGATGATGAATACTGGATTGAACAATTCTATTTTCGAGTGAAATGTGATGAAGATATTAAGCTACCTGGAAAAATAATCTGTGGCATGCTATGCCCTTCTGAATCTATGATGCCTATGCCCCTCTTCGCACGCCACTAGGTATGGCGCTATACTGCGCAACTGCAGCGCCAAGGCTGTTCGCTGCTCCGCTCAACTGATCCACGTCGTCCTCCCAAGGCGTCCGGCTGGTTCGATTTCTCCTCTTTCCACTACTTTCCTCCACGGCTGCCGAAGCTCGGAACACTGCCAACGATTGCCAACCGCTTCCTTGGGCGAGATTTGCTTACAAGGAAAACTGCCCATTGTACCCGCTCAGATTTAATGGTCAAATGGCTCAGAGGATAGCCCGTCAAAAACTGAACAAACATCAAGCATGAAAACAGGAAGAAGGTCTACCGACCTGTGAAAAAGAAGCAAGATCGAAACAATGATCGATCCAAGCTCATGATGTGCAGCATCAAGCGAATAGCAAGTATCATGGCGTCGTGGTTGTCGGTCACCGTTGGACTGTGATGCTGGAGATCTGTGCTCAAATCTCCCTTGTGTCCCATTTTTTCCACAAAATTATCAACTTTCCTCCCAGTCAGGCTCTGTTCTCCTTCTGTAGTTTTGTCAGTTATCATACTATACATTGGTTATACAATATCATTCATGTGGTAAGAATATACACTGAAAGGCCAAAGAAACTGGTATAGCCATGCGTATTCAAGTACAGAGATGTGTAAACAGACAGAATACGGTGCTGCGGTCGGCAACGCCTATATAAGACAAGTGTCTGGCGCAATTGTTAGATCGGTTACCGCTGCTACAATGGCAGGTTATCAAGATTTAAGTGAGTTTCAACGTTGTGCTATAGTTGGAGCACGAGCGATGAGACACAGCATCTCCGAGGTAGCGATGAAGTGGAGATTTTCCCGTACGACCTTTTCAAATGCGTACCGGGAATATCAGGAATCCCAGTAAAATATCAAATCTCTGACATTGCTGCAGCCGGATAAAGATTCTGCAAGAACAGGACCAACGACGACTGAAGAGAATCGTTCAATGTGACAGAAGTGCAACCCTTCCGCAAATTGCTGCAGATTTCAATGCTGAGCCATCAGCAAGTGTCAGTGTGCGAACCATTTACGGAACATCGCCGATATGGGCTTTCGGAGCCGAATGCCCACTTGCATACTCTTGATGACTGCATGACACAAAGCCTGATGTCTCGACTGGGCCCATCATCTCCGACGTTGGGCTGTTGACGACTGGAATCATGTTGCCTGGTCGGACTAGTCTCGTTTCAAATTGTATCGAGCGAATGGACGTATACGGGTGTGGAGACAACCTCACGAATCCATGAACTCTGCATGTCAGCAGGGGACTGTTCAAGCTGGTGGAGGCTCTGTAATGGCGAGGGGCGTGTGCAGATGGAGTGATGTGGGACCTCTGATACGTCTGGATACGACTCTGGCAGGCGACACGTACGTAAGCACCCTGTCTGATCACCCGCTTCCATTCATGTCCATTGTGCATTCCGACGGACTTGGACAATTCCAGCAGGACAATGCGACACCCCACACGTCCAGAATTGCTACAGCATGTCTCCAGGAACACTCTTCTGAGTTTAAACTCTTCCGCTGGCGACCAAACTCCCCAGACATGAACATTGTTGACCATATCTGGGTCGCCTTGCAACGCGCTGTTCAGAAGATATCTCCACCCCTCGTACTCTTACGGATTGATGGGCAGTCCTGCAGGATTCATGGTGTCAGTTCCCTCCAGCACTTCTTCAGATGTTAGTGGAGTCTATGCCACGTCGTGTTGCGGCACTTCTGCGTGCTCGCGGGGGCCCAACACGATATTAGGCAGGTGTACCAGTTAGGCTCTTCAGTGTAGAATATAAGTCATGTAGTAAGAATACATTACCATCGCAAGTAAATGCGATGAATAATGAGAGCAGGCGATACGCCGCATAGATCTCTCTCAAGAATGGAAACAACAAATAAACGGGTGTGAACTAAGTAGCAAAAAAGGAGTTCAAGACCAAAAACTTCCAAAACGGAACGCAAGAGTCATAACGCATGGTACTTCTGTAGAACAAATAGGAGGTACGTACATATGGAGGTAACTTCCTTACATCCCGCTGTTGCAAACGGACGTTACACCACGACACAGATTTGGATACAGAGAACAGACACATCAGTGGCCAGACGCACATTTCATAATTTTGTGAAAAAAAGGGCACGAGGTAGATTGGAACATGGCTCTCCACCTTCGCAATCCAACACCGTGTCCACATGCCATGGCTATAAAATATAATATGTTCAATGCTACACATTTTTATGGAAAATGCTTGGGCCGTTCAGTGTTTCGATTTTGCTTCTTTTTTCACAGTTCAGTATGCCTTCTACTTGTTTTTCGTGCTTGATCTGTGTTTAGTTTTTGACGGGTTATCCGCTGGGGCATGTTACCACTAAATCTGAGATAAGTGTGATGGAGAGTTTCCCTAGTTAGTGTGTACGGGCGGCAAATTGGAGCCGCTGTTGGCCTTGTTTGCGTTTCGATCTAATGGCGGTAACATCAATGCGTTGACGGTTGGTTGCCGTTGGGACTCCTTCCTGGTGTGGATCCCGGTCGAATGTTCGTAGGCGATTAGTCGTGTCTTTGCAACAGGTGTGTACTTAAATTTTTCAGGGCACACACAAGTCGCACTTAGTATGTTTTATTGACCGATTTCGTTCTTTAATTTAACACGAGCATCACCAGAATTTCTGGAATTTACTGATTAAATTACACTAATTAAATCAAAGAGCGCAACCATTCAATAAAACATACTGAGCGTGACTTGTGGCTATCCAGAAAAACTGAATTTCAACAGTCGCTGTCTCCCCTGCAGGCAATGCGTGCTCTCGCTAAGGGTGTGCATGTATTGTGTATATTGGAGTTTTTTTTTTTTCTTTATTGATTTTCAATTCCCTCCAAAGGGGGCGGGCTGGCAGCAGCTTACTACGCTGCTCTACAGCCTACAGACTTTTGTTTAAAAAAAGGAAGAAGAAAGAAACAAGGAAAAACAGGCGATAAAATGGTGATTTAAAGTGTAAAATGGCGTAAAAATGCGGAAAATTAAAACAGAAAGCAAAAGGGCTAGGCAATGTTGATAAAATACACAGGAATTAGACAAGTAACATAGTAGACACACAATTTAAAAAAACATGGCGACAGTCTGGTTTCTGTTCGCAAGAGATAAAAAATCACACCCAGCGACAGTATGATGGCTGTTCGCTACACTTCCTAAAAGACACAACACGGAACACTCACTGGAAAAACACACCGTAAAACACTGCACAAATATGGCACTCCCAATCAAAAGGCAGATGGGGGGGGGGGACTCGGAGAAGGGGCAAAAACAAGGAGAGAGGAGAGGAAAAAACGAAAAGGGGGGGGGGAACCAAGGAGGGAGAGGACTAATAAAGGGGGAGAAGGGCAGACGCGAGAGGGAATGAGAGGAGGCAGAGGAGGGAAATGTAAAAGGACTTGAGGGAGAGAAGGGGGCAGAGAGAGGGTAGGGGGGGAAGAAAGAGGATGGAAGGGGGGGGAGAGGGAGCCCGGGAAAAGGACAGAGGAAAGGAGGGGGAGTGAGGATCAGAGTTGATAGGAGGGATAAATGGAGGGAGAGAGGGCATCATCCGGGAGGGGGAGTTGATGGAAGCCACCTTGGGAAAGGAGATGTAGGGTGTAGAGATGGACGGTAGGGGGGACACAACGGTGAAGACGTGACAGGGGGCGGGGATCGGAGAGGAGAGGAGCAACCAGGGGGTGAGGGGGTTCAAGTCGGCAGGAGGTGTAGAGGATGCTGATATGTTCGAGGAATAGGAGCAGATGGGGGAAAGGAATGAGATCATAGAGGATCTGCATGGGAGACGGGAGGCATATACAGAAGGCGAGGCGGAGTGCATGACACTCAAGGATCTGGAGGGACTTATAGAATTTGGGGAGGGGGGCAAATATCCAGGCAGGACTGGCATAACATAGAATGGGACAGATTAAGGATTTGTAGGTGTGGAGGATGGTAGAGGGGTGCAACCCCCATGTCCGGCCAGAGAGGAGTTTGAGGAGTCAGAGCCGGTTGTGGGCTTTGGATTGGATGGAGCGGAGATGAGGAATCCAGGTGAGGTGACGGTCAATGGTGAGGCCAAGGTAGGTGAGGGTGGGGGTAAGGTGGACAGGACGGGCGCAGACAGTAAGGGAGAAATCCAGGAGCCGGAAGGAGCGAGTGGTACGACCTACGATGATGGCCTGGGTCTTGGAAGGGTTGAGTTTCAGGAGCCACTGGTTACACCATGCAGCAAAAAGGTCAAGGTGATTCTGGAGAAGGCGTTGGGACCGGTGGAGGGTAGGAGCGAGGGCGAGGAATGCGGTGTCATCAGCATATTGCAAGAGGTGTACTGGAGGAGGGGGGGTTGGGGCATATCTGCCGTGTACAGGAGGTAGAGGAGAGGGGAGAGGACAGAGCCCTGGGGCACACCTGCAGAGGGGTAGAAGGTGTGGGAATTGGCATGATGGATGGTAACATAGGAGGGGCAGTGGGAGAGGAAGGAGGCCACCAGACGGATGTAGTTGATAGGAAGGGCGTGGGTTTGGAGTTTAAACGGGAGACCGGGATGCCAGACACGGTCGTAGGCCTTTTCGAGGTCAAGGGAGACAAAAATGGCGGAGCGACGGGAGTTAAGCTGGAGGGAGAGGAGATGAGTAAGGGGGAGGAGTTGGTCATCAGCAGAGAAGGAAGGTCGAAAGCCTCACTAGGTGTTTGGGAGGAAGTGGTTGCGGTGGAGGTGGTGATGGATGCGCCGGGAAAGGATGGATTCCAAGAGCTTGCTGAACACAGATGTGAGACAGATAGGACGATAGGAAGAGGCATCAGATGGAGGCTTGTTGGGTTTGGAGAACATCAGGATACGGGAGGTTTTCCACAGGTCGGGATAGAAGCCAGTGGCAAGGATGACATTGTAGAGGGTGGCAAGGATTGAAAGGAATATACTGGAGCATAGAGTGGAATATGTAGAGAGCATTAAAGCTAAAGTTTTATCGTGAACGGGAATGTTTATGGCCCCCTACGAACTGCGATTATAAGAACAAACTGAAAAGGCGAGACGCTTGGACGGACATAACACAGCTATTAGAAAGTGAAAAAGAAAGAGCTGTCTTTATTGACGATAAGCAGAAATAAACACAGTCTAACATAACAGTCGCGACACTTCGCCTCGATTTTGTTGCCTACCGCGCCAGCAGCGCGCCAGACGGCCAGTAAATTAAACTGTGAGTTCGGTGCGTTCGTGAAAGCGAATAGTGGTTGTTTATTTTGCTTTCTACAATGGCTTTTACAAGCGGGACAGTTTGTAGCACAATAAATTGCAGCAACAACAGGAAGAAGACACCATAACTGTCTTTTTTTACGTTTCCTAAGGATCCTGAAAGGTACGAGGGCAGTTCAATAAGTAATGCAACACATTTTTTTTCTGAAACAGGGGTTGTTTTATTCAGCATTGAAATACACCAGGTTATTCCCCAAACTTTCAGCTACACAACACTATTTTTCAACGTAATCTGCATTCAATGCTACGGCCTTACGCCACCTTGAAATGAGGGCCTGTATGCCTGCACGGTACCATTCCACTGGTCGATGTCGGAGCCAACGTCGTACTGCATCAATAACTTCTTCATCATCCGCGTAGTGCCTCCCACGGATTGCGTCCTTCATTGGGCCAAACATATGGAAATCTGACGGTGCGAGATCGGGGCTGTAGGGTGCATAAGGAAGAACAATCCACTGAAGTTTTGTGAGCTCCTCTCGGGTGCGAAGACTTGTGTGAGGTCTTGCGTTGTCATGAAGAAGGAGAAGTTCGTTCAGATTTTTGTGCCTACGAACACGCTGAAGTCGTTTCTTCAATTTCTGAAGAGTAGCACAAAACATTTCAGAGTTGATCGTTTGACCATGGTGAAGGACATCGAACAGAATAACCCCTTCAGCGTCCCAGAAGACTGTAACCATGACTTTACGGGCTGAGGGTATGGCTTTAAACTTTTTCTTGGTAGGGGAGTGGGTGTGGCGCCACTCCATTGATTGCCGTTTTGTTTCAGGTTCGAAGTGATGAACCCATGTTTCATCGCCTGTAACAATCTTTGACAAGAAATTGTCACCCTCAGCCACATGACGAGCAAGCAGTTCCGCACAGATGGTTCTCCTTTGCTCTTTATGGTGTTCGGTTAGACAACGAGGGACCCAGCGGGAACAAACCTTTGAATATTCCAACTGGTGAACAACTGTGAGAGCACTACCAACAGAGATGTCAAGTTGAGCACTGAGTTGTTTGATGGTGATCCGTCGATCATCTCGAACGAGTGTGTTCGCACGCTCCGCCATTGCAGGAGTCACAGCTGTGCACGGCCGGCCCGCGCGCGGGAGATCAGACAGTCTTGCTTGACCTCGCGGCGATGATGACACATGCTTTGCCCAACGACTCACCGTGCTTTTGTCCACTGCCAGATCACCGTAGACATTCTGCAAGCGCCTATGAATATCTGAGATGCCCTGGTTTTCCGCCAAAAGAAACTCGATCACTGCCCGTTGTTTGCAACGCACATCCGTTACAGACGCCATTTTAACAGCTCCGTACAGCGCTGCTACCTGTTGGAAGTCAATGAAACTATACGAGACGAAGCGGGAATGTTCGAAAATATTCCACAAGAAATTTCCGGTTTTTTCAACCAAAAGTGGCCGAGAAAAAAAATGTGTTGCATTACTTATTGAACTGCCCTCGTATATACCATCATGTTACTAAACTGTATCGCCAGGATTCACTTGCAAACTACATGTGTATTAATGATTAATGTTTCGTTTTAGGAGCAGAAAATGGATAGTTAATAGCAGACGAGAAGACCTTATGAAAAATGACCCAGTTTACCTGTATAATAATATTAGGTTCTGTTCGTTACATTTCGAACAAAACCAGTTCATGAACGCAGACAATAATAAACTCGTGTGGAATGCAGTGCCCACACCGTTTGACATCCCCAATAAGCCGCCTCATCTGACGATGAGGAGGAAACTGCCACAAAGATTCGACAATCCATCTCTAAAGCTGTAAAACAGTCCTTTGACACAGAAGCAGCCAGTTCAGCTCTCCGTGTATCAGTGCTAGATTCGTGTGAATCGTCAACACGGACCTGCTTTGACGATGAAGTGGTTAGATTAAGTGCAGTTATTCGTGTATTACAAAAGTGTAATGTTTGGTATATATTTCATTCACTTCTGTTGTTAGTCACTTAATTTTCTTTGCTTCCTTCGTGTGATGACATTATTTTGTTTGCACCTTGTTCACTGACAGATTGCTTGCAAATTATTCAAATATTTGGTTTTGCGTGAAATGTAATGTAATCACCTCATTATAATGTTTTCAACATATTTCATCCGCTATTTGGTAGTTGCTAGTCCCCAAGATGAAGGTCGTACTTGTGATAACAGGCGACAATGACAAACACAGTAGGCCTACCGAACGATAAATGAGTTTTCAATCGCTTTTGCATTTAGAGGTACATGTCTGTGCTTCTTACGTGTTTTTTTTTTCCTTTATTGTAATTTTAATCACCTATACAGGTGGGCTGGCAGCGGCACATTACGCTGCTCTTCAGCCTTAAGTGGAACAATAACATGACATAGAGGTGAGACAGAAAATACAAAAAACGGCGGGCAAAAAAAATGGAGATACAAAAGATACAATAAACATGAAGCCGTTCACGTTGGACGAAAAAAACACTAACACTTGTTGACACGGCGCACAAAACACGGAGAACTGCGATGCCACATGTGAACAGTTGAGTTGTAACGGCACAAAACACAAAACGAAGCACACACACTAGACACTGATGGCGATGATCTCCGGCGCGCGAATGTTCACTGTGCGTGTGCGAGTCCGGGGACCTGCCAAGAGAGGAGGAGGAGGAAGGGGAGTGGGAGAGGGAGAGGGGAGAGCAGAGATGCCACGCGCAGGGGAGAAAGGGGGGAGGGAGGAAGGGGGAGGGGAAGCCCGGTGGGAGGAGTGGTGGAGGGAGGGGACGGGGGAAAAGGAAAGAGAAGGGGAGGTAAGGGAAGAGAAGGGAGGGAGGGAGGGTGCCGAAAGGAACGTACACCGGAAGTGGGAGGTGGGGCAGGGTCAAAGTTGATAGGAGGGGTAGATGGAGGGGAGGAGGACATCGTCAGGGAGGGGGAGCTGGCGGAAGCCACCTTGGGAGAGAGTAAGTAGGGTGGAGAGATGGAGACCGGGTGCGACGTGCGAATACAGGCGCGGCAGCGGGCGGGGATGGGAGAGGATCGGGGATACGAGCAGGTGAGGAGGATCAAGTTTACGGGAGGTGTACAGGATCCGTATCCTTTCAAGGAAAAGGAGGAGGTGGGGGAAGGGGATGAGATCATACAGGATCCGCGTGGGGGAGGGGAGACGAATGCGATAGGCAAGGCGGAGAGCATGGCGTTCAAGGATTTGGAGGGATTTATAAAAGGTAGGGGGGGCGGAGATCCAGGCTGGATGGGCATAACAAAGGATAGGGTGGATGAGGGATTTATAGGTGTGGAGGATTGTGGAAGGGTCCAGACCCCACGTACGGCCGGAAAGGAGCTTGAGGAGACGGAGTCTGGAACGTGCCTTGGCTTGGATTGTACGGAGATGGGGAGTCCAGGAGAGGCGACGGTCGAGGGTGACGCCAAGGTACTTAAGGGTGGGAGTGACGGCGATGGGACGGCCATAGACGGTGAGATAGAAATCAAGGAGGCAGAAGGAAGGGGTGGTTTTGCCTACAATGATCGCCTGAGTTTTCGAAGGATTGACCCTGAGCAACCACTGGTTACACCAAGCGGTGAAACGGTCAAGATTGGATTGGAGAAGGTGTTGGGAGCGTTGCAGGGTGGGGGCAAGGGCAAGGAAGGCAGTGTCATCGGCAAACCGGAGAAGGTGGACGGGGGGTGACGGCGGCGGCATGTCCGCCGTGTACAAAAGATACAGGAGGGGGGAGAGGACGGAGCATTGGGGCACACCGGCGGAGGGGAAAAAGGTGTAGGAATCTGTGTTATGGATGGTGACATAGGAAGGACGGCGGGAGAGAAAGGAGCCGATCAGACGGACGTAGTTAATGGGAAGGGCGAAGGTTTGGAGCTTGAAGAGGAGACCGGAATGCCATACGCGGTCGTATGCGCGTTCGAGGTCGAGAGAGAGGAAGATTGCGGAGCGACGGGAATGAAGCTGTTCAGAAAGGAGATGAGTTAGGTGAAGGAGAAGGTCGTCGGAAGAGAAGGACGGCCGAAAGCCACACTGGGTAACGGGATGGAGGCGGTGCTGGCGGAGATGCTGGTGGATGCGTCGGGTGAGGATAGATTCCAGGACCTTGCTGAAGACCGAGGTAAGGCAGATGGGACGGTAGGAGGAGACGGCGGACGGCGGTTTGCCAGGTTTAAGGAACATGAGGATACGGGAGGTTTTCCACAGGTCGGGATAGTAACCAGTGGACAGGACTACATTGTAGAGCCTGGCCAGGGTGGAGAGGAAAGAGACAGGAGCTTCACGAAGGTGACGGTAGGTGACACGATCGTGACCAGGAGCGGTGTTGCGTTTTGTGCGGAGTGTAGCAATGAGGTCCTGTGTAGTGATAGGGACATTGAGTTCCGTGTGTGCAATGTTGTCCAAGTACTGGAAACCCGAGGCGAGGGGAGGGATGGAGGTGTCAGTTCGATCGCGGACATCCGGGAAGAGGGAGTAATCTAACTGGGGATCATCGGGGATGGAAAAGACATCGGAGAGGTAGGAGGCAAAGTGATTGGCCTTACTAAGGGTGTCAGGGAAAGGGTGATCATCATGGAGAAGAGGATAATAGGGGGAGGGTTTAGTTCCGGTAAGGCGACGGAAGGCCGACCAGAACTTGGACGAGTTGATTGGCAGGGTAGCATTTAAACGGGTGCATGTCTGTCGCCAATCCCGTCGTTTCTTAGCCGCGAGCAAATTACGAATGTGTCGCTGGAGTTGCCGGTGGCGTCGTAGTGTGTCCGGGTCACGCGTGTGGAGGAAAGCACGGTAGAGACGACGGGATTCACGGAGGAGGAGAACGGCCTGTGGGGGTAGGGTAGGATGGTGGGGGTGGATGGCGACAGTAGGAACGTGGGCCTCCACGGCCTCAGACAAGGTCTGCTGGAGAAAGGAGGCGGCATGGGTGACATCGTCAGGGTGGTGGTAGGTGAGAGGGTGGCTATCGACCTGGGTGGAAACGGCATCCCGGTAGGCATTCCAGTCGGCTCAGGAATAGTCGTCGACATACTTGGGGGAGGTTCAGTACGAGGGTCGGGGCGAGGGCGACGACCGTCTGAAACGGTGAGGAGGACAGGGAGATGGTCGCTACCAATAGGCTCCAGGACATCCACCGTTATGCGGCCAAGGAGGTTGGGAGAGGAGAAGATAACATCAGGAGTGGAGTTGGATTCGGGACGGGTGTGCTGGGGGATGGGGATGAGGTCGCCTTGAAGGGAGGAGAGGAACCGATGCCACCGCCGTAACTGGGCGGCGGAACGACTATGGATGTTGAGGTCGGCGGCGATCACGTAGGAGGAGAAGGTATGGCCAATGTGGGAGAGGAAGTCGAAGAGAATAGAGGCGTTAGGGCGGACATAGATGGTGGCGCAGGTAACGGTAAGGCCGGGGAAGAAGAGACTAAGGATCAGGTGTTCGGTAGGGTCAGGAAGGAGAGGTTGGAGCCGAACGGGGATCCGACGGTGGTGACCAATGGCAACTCCGCCACGCGCAACTTGGAGGGGATTATCGGAGCGGTGGAGGAGATAGGGGGAGGTGTGGATAGAGTGGTGGGGTTGGAGGAAGGTTTCATTAAGGAGGAAGGCATCCACACGGTGGGTAGCAAGGGTGTGCATGAAGAGGTTCTTGTTGGCGGGAAGAGAACGGATGTTGTTGAAAAGGATACGGTGCTGTCGCGCCATGACAGGGATTTAGACGAGGGTGTCAAGACGGGAGCAGGTGAAATGGGCCTGGTTGTTGGAATAGGTGGCGTACATTTTAAGGTGAAAAATGGAATGGGCGGCGAGGGAGATCTGTTGGAGGGTGTGGGGGCGCTGAAAGGGATGAACATTCTGGAGGACGATGGTGAGGAACCTGATGATGTCCTCAGCGGTGGGTGGGGGACGAAGGGAATTGCCAGGAGGGGTGGGGGCGTCCAGAGGACGGAGAGGTACGGTGAGTTCAGGAGTGGTTGGAGGGGGTCGGGCTTTACACTTTTGGGAGTAGGTGGGATGGGGGAGATTGCAGGTATTACAGGAGGGAGGGGATTGGAGGTTAGGGCACTGCCGGAGGAAGTGCGCTTGCCGACAATGCGGGCAGGTGGGGGCCTCGCGGCACTCAGCTGAGGGGTGCGCATTATAGCTCAGACACCTCTGGCAGCGCAGGGATTGAGGAGAGGAACGGGAGGGGTCGACTTTGTACCGCTGGTGGAAGAGGAGGGCACCCTCCTTCAGGAGACGGTCAATGGAGGGGGCGTCCTCAGAGAAAACCCGCATGAGGCGGGTGGGGCCGGCCGAGTTGAAAATGCGGCGGACCGCCCGCACCTCCAGCGTGGGATGGGCCTTGAGCTCCGCCAACACCTCCTCCTCCGTGATCGACGGACTGAGCCGCGTGATCACGGCGGTGAGGGTCGGCGGGCGTCGCGGGGGTTGGGGTTGGCGGGTAGGAGATGGAGAAGGAGCAGGGGTAAGGGAGGCGTTGGGACCAAAACGGGAGATGTGGAGGCGGGAGAGGATGTCAGTATGGAGGGTTGGGCTGGGGGAGGAGATGAGAACAGAATCCCGTCTGGGAGTAAGGAGAGATATGGGGGCACCAGGGAAATGTTGGCGGAGGAGGAGGGAGAGGTTCCAGGCCTCGAGAAAGAAAGGATCTGGATGGGACAGGAGATACTTGTATAAACCGGGCGGGGAGGAGGAGGAGGAGGAGGAGGAGGTGGGAGCAGGGCCAGGCGGGGAGACATCCATGGCACCCTGGGGGGGGGAAGGAGGTCGGGGCGGGGCCTTTTTGGGAGCAAAGGAGGTGGGGATGCCACTAGGGCGTTTGACGGCGGTAGAAGGGCGGGTGGTGACATGAGGGACGGGAGCAATTGGGAGGGGGCGGGAAGGGACAGGTCCCGGCGTGGATGCAGCAGTCGGCACCGGAGATGGTGACGGTGACGGTGAAGGCGATGGTGACTGCGACGATGATGACGGTGGTGGCGGTGATGGCGAAGGCGACGGGGAGAACTGGGCGTGGACAGTGGCCCGACGGGCCACCACCCTAGCCGGAGCTGCAGTGACAGGCTGGGGGAGTGGGGGGAAAGGATCAGAACGAGATGATGAAGGGGGAGAGGGGGCGACAAACAGCGAGGGCGAAGGGAGAGTGAGGAGAGGTGGGACGGAGGGAAGGGGGTGTGATTGGGCACACCAAGTTATAGTAGTGGAAGCGTCGGAAGGGGAGGTATAGACGATAGCGGTGGTGGTAGTGGTGGCGGTGGTGGTGGGGGCGGACATGAGGACAGGAAGAAAAAACACACAGCACTAAAAGGAAAAGACACAAACTGGGAACAGGCGAAGACGCAGACGGACGAAGACCAGGGTCGGACGACCAGGGCGGACGGCGACGGCGACGGCGGCGGCGAGCACCGGCTGGCGGCGACGGCGACGGCGGCGGCGAGCACCGGCTGGCGGCGACGGCGACGGCGGCGGCGACGGCGACGGCGACGGCGACGGCGACGGCGACGGCGACGGCGACGGCGACGGCGACGGCGACGGTGACGGCGGCGAGCACCGGCTGGTGGCGACGGCGGCGGGCGGTGGCGAGCACCGGCGGGCGGCGGCGGCGGCGGCGGCGGCGGCGGCGAACAGACGGACGGACAGCAGGCGGCGACGAACAGACGAACGGACGGACAGCAGGCAGCAGCGGAGACGGACAGCGAGCAGGCAGGCGGGCGGACGGACGGACGGACGGACGGACGGACGAACGGGCGAACAGCTACAACAGTAAGCAGCGGGCAGACAGACAGACAGAAGGACAGACACAACCGTCGAAGACGGAGATTAAAACCTGAGAGTAGCCCAGGCGTTGCAACCTGACGTCGTCGACTGAGGGGATCCAACCCTCTGTCCCCCTGCTCTGTAATGCAGTTTATAATAATTTGATGAGTACATATTAAAATTAGTCTGAGTGTGATACTTTGTCCGGCGCTGATCGCAATGGAACACGTTTAAAGCAGCAGACACCATGCAACAAGTGTTCACACTGCTGTCTGCTGATTATGCGCTAAAACAGGTTGGCGGTACACTTAGCTGCCGACAGATGTCAGCTTCAAACGTCTGCCGATCATGTGGTAAAGTACGTTGGCGGTTAACTTACCTGCCGACAGCTGTCACCCTGAACTGCGCTATTTGACTTCTGGATATAAATTTCAGAAACGAAGGATTGTTATACTGTTAAAAACAAATTAAATTTACTTAAAGTTACACGTGTAACACGTAAAAGTAGATGATTTTCCTCAAAATTGGCAAAAAATATGAGTGTTCTCACAATGGTTACGTACAAATACGCCTATCAAGTACCACTTTCGTCAAATAGGATTCACATTCGAGGGTTGGATTCCCTCTCTTCTTCATCGAAGAGTATTACTGCCTGGGCTACTCTCAGGGTGCACCTTCGTCGTGGAAGATTCCCGCCGTTTCCCTGCCGTGTCGTCTGCTTGCCGTCCATACTGCCTGCCGGTGCTCGCCGCCGCCGCCGCCGCCGCTTGGTCGCCGCCGCCGCCGCCGCCGCCGCCTGGTCGCCGCCTGCCGGGGCTCGCCGCCGCCGCCTGGTCGCCGCCTCCCGGTACTCGCCGCCGCCGCCTGCCGGTACTCGCCGCCGCCGCCGCCGCCGCCGCCGCCGCCGCCTGCTGGTCGCCGCCGTCGCCGTCTGCACCGCCGTTTGGCCGCCTTCCGGTCCTCGCCGCCGCCGCCGCCGCCGCCGCCACCGCCGCCGCCGTCGCCGCCGTCGCTGTCTGCCGGGGCTCGCCGCCGCCGCCGCCGTCGCCTGCCGGTGCTCGCCGCCGCCGCCGCCGCCGCCGCCGCCGCTGCCTGCCGGTCGCCGCCGCCGTCGAAGTCTGGTCGCCGCCGCCGCCCTTCTCGCGCGCCGCCGCCATGTCCCAACCCACCACCACTACCACTATCATTTTCACCTCTCCCTCCGCTGCTCCAACCACCATCACATGGAGCTCATCCTCCACCCCACTTCCCGTCCTTCCTTCTCTCCCTGTCCACCCCACACCTGCGCCACTTTCGGCTGTACCCACCCCCAACTCCTCTTACCCTATCACTGTCGCCCCATCGACAGCTACAGACTTTCCGCCGCTCCCCGCACCGCCTCCGACAGGCTCCAAGCCAGCACGGATCTCTGCTCGACGTTCCACAGTCTCAGTGGCACCCACGCCCCCACCGTCTGCGTCTTCCGCTGCTCAGGGTGGTCCTGCCCCCCGCCATCTCCCCCTGCAACCCGTCCCCCTGCCCCCTCCCCACCCAGTGGTGTCCACGAAACCTTCCAAGCGCCCAAATGCTGACCCTTCCCCCGAAGTCTCCTCCAAAAAAACCCCCAATCCCCGTGACCCACCCACTCCCATGGACGCGGCCCCGACCCCCGCCCCCGCCACGCCTGCCACCCACACCTTTGTCCTCTCCAATCCTGACCCTCAATTCCTTGATGCCCGCTCCCTCACTCTCGCCATCCGGAAATACTGCCCCAATGCTCCCATCTCCCAACTGATTCCTCGCAAAATCCCCCAATGCTTCCTTCCACACCGACCTCCTCTCCCGCATCCCTCGTATCCAATTTGGCCAACGTGCAACCCTCACCCCCTACCACACCCCGTCCTCTCCCCGTCAGCCTCAACCTCCCCGACGTCCGCCGACCTTCACCGCTGTGATCACGAAGCTTAGCCCCGTGATCACGGAGGCTGAGGTGTTGGCGGAACTCAACTCCCGGCCCGACATCGAAATCCGCTCGGCCCGTCGCATCTTCAATGATGACGGGCCGACTTTTCTCATGCGGATATTCACTGAATCCTCCTCCTCCATTGACCGCCTCCTCACCGAGGGAGCTCTCATCTACAATCAGCGCCATAAGGTGGACCCCTCCCGTTCCCCAGTCCAATCCTACCGCTGCCAACGCTGTCTCACCTACAACGACCACGTTACCTCTGCCTGCAAGAACCCCCCTACTTGTCCCCACTGCAAAGCTTCCCACTTCCTCAAGCATTGCCCCAACCTCACCTCTCCCCCGTCCTGCAACACTTGTAATGAACCCCATCCTACCTACTCCTCGAAGTGTAAAGCGAAACCTCCACCAGTAACCCCTGAGCTCACCGTCCCTGTCCGTCCTGTTGATGACCCCATCCACCCCAACAAATCGCTCCGCCCTCCCCCTACTGCTGAGGACATCATCCGTTTCACCACCATTGTGCTCCAAAACATCCACCCCTTCCAGCGCTCCCACACTCTTTCCCAAATTGCCCTCGCTGCCCGTTCCATCTTCCATCTTACCACCTATGCCACTTACTCCCACAACCAGGCCCACTTCACCTTCACCCCCCTCACCACCCTCGTCTAACTCTCCACTCCCATGGTACAACAACCGTACCGTATCCTGTACCACAACATTCGCTCCCTGCCCACCCACAAACTCCTCTTCCTCCACACCCTACATCAGCACCGCGTGGATGCCTTCGTCCTAAATGAAACCTTCCTTCAGCCCCGTATCTCCGTCTCCACTGCCCCTTACACCCTACATCGCACCGATAACCCGTACCCTCTGGCACGTGGCGGAGTTGCTATAGGCCACCTCAAGCACCTCCCAGTCCGGCCCCAACCTCTCCTTAACAATCCTGCCGAGCATCTCACCCTCAGCCTCTTCTTCCCCGCCCTTACCATCACCTGTGCCACCATTTATGTCCGCCCTCGCACCCTCATCCCGTACGATTTCCTAGCCCACATTGACCGCACCTTCTCCACCTACGTGATTGCCGCCGACCTCAATATCTACAGCCGTGATCCTGCCGACCTCCGGCGGTGGCATCAGTTTCTCACCACTCTCCAGGGAGACCTGGTTCCCCTGCCCCAGCACACCCGGCCCGAATCCAACACCACTCCTGATGTAGTCCTTGCCTCTCCCAACCTTCTTGGGCGCATCACCGCGGATGTCCTTCACCTCATTGGCAGTGACCATGCTCCTGTCCTCCTCACTATCTCTAACGGTCGCCATCCCCGCCACACTCCTCGCCCTGACGTCCCTCCTAAACTTGTCCATGATTACTCCCGTGCCAACTGGGATGCCTACCGGGATTCCATTCACACCCAGGTTGACAGCCACGACCTTACCCTCCAGTCTCCTGATGACATCTCTCGCACTGCTGCCTTCCTGCACCAGACCTTGTCTGACGCCGTCGCCACCCATATCCCCACCAAAGCCATCCACCCTCACCGCCCTGCCCTGCCTCCACAGGCCGTCCTTCTCCTTCGGGAGTCCCGCCGCCTCTACCGCTCTTTTCTCCGCACTCGTGACCGGGATACACTTACCCGCCACCGGCAATTACAGCGACACATCCGCAACCTGCTTGTTGCGAAGAAACGCCGAGCCTGGCGCCAGACATGTACACACCTCAACACCACGCTCCCCATCAACTCTTCCAAGTATTGGTCTGCTTTCCACCGCCTTACTGGGAACCGCCCCACCCCCCAGTACCCTCTCCTCCTTAATGACCATCCCTTTCCTGACAACCTCAGTAAGGCCAACCACTTTGCCTCCCACCTCTCTGATGTTTTTTCCATCCCAGATGATCCCCACTTTGATTATTCCCTCTTCCCTGATGTCGTGGACCGTACAGATACCTCTGTTCCTCCCCTTGCTCCTAGCTTCCAGTACTTGGGCCACACCCCATCATCTGCACTTAACACTCCCATCACTACACAGGACATCAGCCTCACACTCCGCACTAAACGCAACACTGCTCCCGGCCACGACTGCGTTACCTACCGCCACCTCAAACACTGCCCTCCCTCCTTCCTTTCCCTCCTTGCCGCCCTCTACAATGTCATCCTTGCCACTGGCTTCTATCCCGACCTGTGGAAAACCTCCCGTATCCTGATGTTCTCCAAACCCAATAAGCCTCCATCTGATGCCTCTTCCTATCGTCCTATCTGTCTCACGTTGGTGTTCAGCAAGCTCTTGGAATCCATCCTTTCCCGGCGCATCCATCTCCACCTCCACCAAAACCACCTCCTCCCAAACACCCAATGTGGCTTTCGACCTTCCATCTCTGCTGATGACCAACTCCTCCGCCTCAGTCATCTCCTCTCCCTCCAGCTTAACTCCCGTCGCTCCGCCATTTTTGTCTCACTTGACCTTGAAAAGGCCTACGACCGTGTCTGGCATCCCGGTCTCCTGTTTAAACTCCAAACCTACGCCCTTCCTATCAACTACATCCGTCTGGTGGCCTCCTTCCTCTCCCGCCGCCCCTCCTACGTTACCATCCATCATGCCAATTCCCGCACCTTCTACCCCTCTGCCGGTGTGCCCCAGGGCTCTGTCCTCTCCCCTCTCCTCTACCTCCTGTACACGGCCGATATGCCCCAACCTCCCCCTCCAGTGCACCTCTTGCAATATGCTGATGACACCGCATTCCTCGCCCTCGCTCCTACCCTCCAACGGTCCCAACGCCTTCTCCAGAATCACCTTGACCTTTTTTCTGCATGGTGAAACCAATGGCTCCTGAAACTAAATCCTTCCAAGACCCAGGCAATCATCGTAGGTCGTACCACTCGCTCCTTCCGGCTCCTGGATTTCTCCCTTACTGTCTGCGCACGTCCTGTCCGTCTCACCCCCACCCTCACCTACCTTGGCCTCACCATTGACCGTCACCTCTCCTGGATCCCTCATCTCCGATCCATCCAATCCAAAGCCCACAACCGCCTCCGCCTCCTCAAACTCCTCTCTGGCCGGACATGGGGGTTGCACCCCTCCACCATCCTCCACACCTACAAATCCTTAATCCGTCCCATCCTCTGTTATGCCAGTCCTGCCTGGATATCTGCCCCCCTCCCCCCTACCCTCCATCTCTACACCCTCCATCTCCTTTCCCAAGGTGGCTTCCGTCAGCTCCCCCTCCCGGATGATGCCCTCTCTCCCTCCATTTATCCTTCCTATCAACTCTGATCCTCCCTCCCCCTCCTTTCCTCTGTCCTTTCCCTGGGCTCCCTCTTCCCCCCCCCCTTCCGTCCTGTTTCCTCACCACTACGGCTCTCCCTACCTCCCTTCTCCCCCCCAGTCCTTTTGTATTCCCCTCCTCTACCTACCCCCCTCCCTGTCGCGTCTGCCCCCTACCCCTCTTATGGGTCCTCATCCTCCATCAGCTCCTTTCCCGGTTCCCCCCCCCCCCCCCACTTCGCTTTTACTCTCCTTTCCCCCCTTTTGTTTTCCCATCTCCTGTCCAGTTTCCCCCCACCTGCTCTCGACTGTGGTGTCACCTTTGCCGACTTTTTCGTGCTGTGCTCTAGTGCCTATTCAGTGTTGTGTTGCGAACTGAAACCATGCTGTCGCTGGGTGTGAATTTTATATACTTTGCGAACAGAATCCAGACTGTCGCCGTGTTTTTTAACTGTCTATTGTTTTCCCTGTCTGCTCCGTATGTATTTTTATTCGCTTCATCATCCCTCTGTTGCTTGTTTTAATTTCCCCATTTTCTTTTCACCTTGTTACTCACTAAGTCCCCGATTTTATCGCCTGTTTTTTATTATTATTTATTCTCCTGCTCTTTGTCAGAAAATCTGTAGGCTGCAGAGCGGCGTCCTAAGCTGCTGCCAGCCCGCCCCCTTTGGGGGGAATTGAAATTCAATAAAGAAAAAAAAAAAAAAAAAAAAAAAATAGGATTCACGCCGCCGCCGCCGCCGCCGCCTGCCGATCGCCGCCGACGCCGCCGCCGCCGTCGCCGCCTGCCGGGGCTCGCCGCCGCCGGTGCCCGCCGCCGCCGCCGCCATCCGGTGCCCACCGCCGCCGCCATCCGGTGCCGCCTGGTCGCCGCCATCGCCGTCGTCCTGACTCTGGTCTACGGCCGTCTTCGTCTTCATCCGTCTTCGTCTTTGTCTGTCCCCAGTTTCTGTCCTCTCCTCTTCGTTCTGTTCGTTCTTGTTTCTCTCTCCCGTCATGTCCGCCCCCACCACCACTGTCACTACTACCACCACCGCCATTGTCTATACCTCCCCTTCCGCCGCCTCCACCACTATAACTTGGTGTGCCCAGTCCCACCCCCCTCCTTCCATTCCAACTCTCCTCACTCTCCCTTCACCCTCTATCTTTGTCGCCCCCTCTCCCGCTTCTTCCTCCCGCTCCTCTCGTTCTGATCCCTTCCCCCCACTCCCCCAGCCTGTCACTGCAGCTCCGGCTCGGGTGGTGGCCCGTCGGGCCACTGCCCACGCCCAGCTCTCCCCGTCACCTTCGCCATCACCGCCGCCACTGCCACCGTCATCGTCATCGTCGCCGTCGCCTTCGCCTTCACCGTCACCGTCTCCATCTCCGGCGCCGACTCCGGCCCCGGGACCTGCCCCTCCCCGCCACATTCCCGTTGTTCCCATCCCCCACACCTCCTCCACCGCCGTCAAGCGCCCCGGTGGCACTCCTGCTTCCTCTGCTTCCAAAAAGGCTGCGCCTCGTCCTCCTTCCCCCACCCATGATGCCATGGAAGTCTCCCCGCCTGTCCCTGCCCCCTCATCCTCCTCCTCTCCCCCTTCCTCCTACCGCTACCTCCTCTCCCGTCCTGATCCCTCTCTCCTTGAAGCCCGGAACCTCACCATTGTCCTGGTGCTCCCATCTCCCTCCTCACTCCTCGCCGAGATTCGGTCCTCATCTCCTCCCCCAGCCCCAGCCTCCACACCTACCTCCTTTCCCGCATCCCTGTCACCCGCTTTGGCCCTCATGCCTCTCTCACCCCTGCTCCTTCACCACCTCCCTCCTGCCAACCCCAACCTCCGCGTCGCCCGCCAACTCTCACCGCCGTGATCACTCGGCTTAGTCCAGTGCTCACGGAGGAGGAGGTGTTGGCGGAGCTCCAGGCGCATCCCCATTTGGAGGTGCGTGCGGTTCGCCGCATACATAACGCTGCCGGCCCCAACCGCCTTATGCGGGTTTTTTCTGAGCACGCCCCCTCCATTGACCGACTCCTGAAGGAGGGTGCCCTCCTTTTTAACCAGCGGTACAAGGTCGACCCCTCCCGTTCCCCTCCTCAATCCCTGCGTTGCCAGAGGTGTCTACGCTATAACGCGCACCCCACAGGTGAATGCCGCGAGGCCCCCACCAGCCCGCATTGTCGGCAAGCGCACTTCCTCAGGCAGTGCCCCAACCTCCAATCCCCTCCTTCCTGCAATACCTGCAATCTCCCCCATCCCACCTACTCCCAAAAGTGTAAAGCCCGACCCCCTCCAACCACTCCTGAACTCACCGTCCCTGTCCGTCCCCTGGACGCCCCCACCCCTCCTGGCAATTCCCTTCGTCCCCTCCCCCCCACCGCTGAGGACATCATCAGGTTCCTTACCATCGTCGTCCAGAATGTTCATCCCTTTCAGCGCCCACACACCCTCCAACAGATCTCCCTCGCCGCCGGTTCCATATTCCAACTCAAGATGTACGCCACCTACTCCAACAACCAGGCCCATTTCACCTTCTCCCGCCTCGACACCCCCGTCTAAATCCCTATCATGGCGCGACAGCAACGTATCCTTTTCAACAACATCCGCTCCCTACCCGCCAACAGGAACCTCTTCCTGCACACCCTTGCCACCCACCGCGTGGATGCCTTCCTCCTTAATGAAACCTTCCTCCAACCCCACCACACCATTCACACTTCGCCCTACCTCCTCCACCGCTCCGATAATCCCCTCCCGATTGCGCGTGGCGGAGTTGCCATTGGTCAGCACCGCCAAATCCCCGTTCGGCTCCAACCTCTCCTTCCCGACCCCACCAAACACCTGATCCTTAGTCTCTTCTTCCCCGGCCTTACCGTTACCTGTGCCACCATCTATGTCCGCCCCAACGCTCCTATTCCCTTCGACTTCCTCTCCCACGTCGATCGTACCTTTTCCTCCTACGTGATAGCCGCCGACCTCAACATCCATAGTCGGTCCGCTGCCCAGTTACGGCGATGGCATCGGTTCCTCTCCACCCTTCAAGGTGACCTCGTCCCCATCCCCCGGCATACCCGTCCT
Organism: Schistocerca americana; assembly: GCF_021461395.2. Classification (NCBI taxonomy): domain Eukaryota; kingdom Metazoa; phylum Arthropoda; class Insecta; order Orthoptera; family Acrididae; genus Schistocerca; species Schistocerca americana. The sequence goes on along the minus strand of NC_060130.1, from coordinate 882,637,432 downwards.
GAATCCAACTCCACTCCTGATGTTATCCTCTCCTCCCCCAACCTCCTTGGCCGCATAACGGTGGATGTCCTGGAGCCTATTGGTAGCGACCATCTCCCTGTCCTCCTCACCGTTTCAGACGGTCGTCGCCCTCGCCCCGACCCTCGTACTGAACCTCCCCCTAAGTATGTCGACGACTATTCCCGAGCCGACTGGAATGCCTACCGGGATGCCGTTTCCACCCAGGTCGATAGCCACCCTCTCACCTACCACCACCCTGACGATGTCACCCATGCCGCCTCCTTTCTCCAGCAGACCTTGTCTGAGGCCGTGGAGGCCCACGTTCCTACTGTCGCCATCCACCCCCACCGTCCTACCTTACCCCCACAGGCCGTTCTCCTCCTCCGTGAATCCCGTCGTCTCTACCGTGCCTTCCTCCGCACGCGTGACCCGGACACACTACGACGCCACCGGCACCTCCAGCGACACGTTCGTAATTTGCTCGCGGCTAAGAAACGCCGGGACTGGCGACAGACATGCACCCGCTTAAATGCAACCCTACCAATCAACTCGTCCAAGTTCTGGACGGCCTTCCGTCGCCTTACCGGAACTAAACCCTCCCCCTACTATCCTCATCTCCACGATGATCACCCCTTCCCTGACACCCTTAGTAAGGCCAATCACTTTGCCTCCTACCTCTCCGATGTCTTCTCCATCCCCGACGATCCACAGTTTGATTACTCCCTCTTCCCAGACATCCGCGATCGAACTGACACCTCTGTCCCTCCCCTCCCTCCTGGTTTCCAGTACTTGGACAACATTACACACACGGAACTCAATGCCCCTATCACTACACAGGATCTCATTGTTACACTCCGCACCAAACGCAACACCGCTCCTGGTCACGATCGTGTCACCTACCGTCACCTTCGTGAAGCTCCTGTCTCTTTCCTCTCCACCCTGGCCAGGCTCTACAATGTAGTCCTGTCAACCGGTTACTACCCCGACCTGTGGAAAACCTCCCGTATCTTCATGTTCCTTAAACCCGGCAAACCGCCGTCCGCCGTCTCTTCCTACCGTCCCATCAGCCTTACCTCGGTCTTCAGCAAGGTCCTGGAATCTATCCTCACCCGTCGCATCCACCAGCATCTCCGCCAGCACCACCTCCTTCCCGTCACCCAGTCAGGCTTTCGGCCGTCCTTCTCTTCCGACGACCTTCTCCTTCACCTCACTCATCTCCTTTCCGAACAGCTTAATTCCCGTCGCTCCGCAATCTTCCTCTCCCTGGACCTCGAACGTGCATATGACCGCGTATGGCATTCCGGTCTCCTCTTCAAGCTCCAAACCTTCGCCCTTCCCATCAACTACGTCCGTCTGATTGGCTCCTTTCTCTCCCGCCGTCCTTCCTATGTCACCATCCATAACACCGATTCCTACACCTATTTCCCATCCGCCGGTGTGCCTCAAGGCTCCGTCCTCTCCCCCCTTCTGTACCTGTTGTACACGGCGGACATGCCGCCGCCGTCACCCCCCGTCCACCTTCTCCAGTTTGCCGATGACACCGCCTTCCTTGCCCTTGCCCCCCACCTTACAGCGCTCCCAACGCCTTCTCCAATCCCATCTTGAATGGTTCACCGCTTGGTGCAACCAGTGGTTGCTCAAGGTCAATCCTTCCAAAACCCAGGCGATCATTGTAGGCAAAACCACCCCTTCCTTCCGCCTCCTTGATTTCTATCTCACCGTCTATGGCCGTCCCATCGCCGTCACTCCCACCCTTATGTACCTTGGCGTCACCCTCGACCGTCGCCTCTCCTGGACTCCCCATCTCCATACAATCCAAGCCAAGGCACGTTCCCGACTCCATCTCCTCAAGCTCCTTTCCGGCTGTACGTGGGGTCTGGACCCTTACACAATCCTCCACACCTATAAATCCCTCATCCGCCCTATCCTTTGTTAAACCCATCCAGCATGGATCTCCGCCCCCCCTACCTTTTATAAATCCCTCCAAATCCTTGAACGCCATGCTCTCCGCCTCGCCTATCGCATCCGTCTCCCCTCCCCCACGCGGATCCTGTATGATCTCATCCCCTTCCCCCACCTCCTCCTTTTCCTTGAAAGGATACGGATCCTGTACACCTCCCGTAAACTCGATCCTCGTCACCCCCTCATCTCCCCAATCCTCTCCCATCCCCGCCCGCTGCCGCGCCTGTATTCCCACGTCCCGCCCGGTCTCCATCTCTCCACCCTCCTTACTCTCTCCCAAGGTGGCTTCCGCCAGCTCCCCCTCCCTGATGATGTCCTCCTCCCCTCCATCTACCCCTCCTATCAACTTTGACCCTGCCCCACCACCCACTTCCGGTGTCCTTTCCCTTAGGCACCCTCCCTCCCTCCCTTCTCTTCCCTTCCCTCCCCTTCTCTTTCCTTTTCCTCCGTCCCCTCCCTCCACCACTCTTCCCCCCGGGCTTCCCCTCCCCCTTCCTCCCCCCCTTTCTCCCCTGCCCGTGGCATCTCCGCTCTCTCCTCTCCCTCTCCCACTCCCCTTCCTCCTCCTCCTCTATTGGCAGGTCCCCGGACTCGCACACGCATGGTGAGTATTCGCGCGCCGGAGATCATCGCCGTCAGTGTCTAGTGTGTGTGCTTCGTTTTGTGTTTCGTGCAGTTACAACTCCACTGTTCACATGTGCCGTCGCAGCTCTCCGTGTTTTGTGCGCCGTGTCAACAAGTGTTAGTGTTTTCTCGTCCAACGTGAACGGCTTCTGGTTTTTTTTTTTTTGTAACTACTTTCTTTGCCCGCCATTTTTTGTATTTTCTGTGTCACCTATCTCATATTATTGTACCCCATACGGCTGAAGAGCGGCGTATTAAGCTGCTGCCAGCCCGCCTTGTATGAGGTGCTGAAAATTACAATAAAGGAAAAAAAAAAAATAATAGGATTCACATCAGAGGGTTGGATCCCCTCAGTCGACGACGTCAGGTTGCAACGCCTGGGCTACTCTCAGGTTGTAATCTCCGTCTTCGACGGTTGTGTTTGTTTGTCTGTCTGTCTGCCCGCCGCTTACTGTTGTAGCTGTTCGTTCGTTCGTCCGTCCGTCCGTCCGTCCGTCCGTCCGCCTGCCTGCTCGCTGTCTGTCTCCGCTGCAGCCTGCTGTCCGTCCGTTCGTCTGTTCGCCGCCGCAGCCGCCAGCAGGTGCTCGCCGCCGCCACCGCCGCCGCCAGCCGGGGCTCGCCGTCGCCGTCCGCCCTGGTCGTCCGACCCTGGTCTTCGTCCGTCTGCGTCTTCGCCTGTTCTTAGTTTGTGTCTTTTCCTTTTAGTGCTGTTCGTTTTTTGTTCCTGTCGTCATGTCCGCCCCCACCACCACCGTCACTACTACCACCACCGCCATAGTCTATACATCCCCTTCCGCCGCCTCCACCACTATAACTTGGTGTGCCCAGTCCCACCCCCCTCCTTCCATCCCCCCTCTCCTCACTCTCCCTTCACCCTCTATCTTTGTCGCCCCCTCTCCCGCTTCTTCCTCTCGCTCCTCTCGTTCTGATCCTTTCCCCCCACTCCCCCAGCCTGTCACTGCAGCTCCGGCTCGGGTGGTGGCCCGTCGGGCCACTGTCCACGCCCAGCTATCCCCGTCGCCTTCGCCATCACCGTCATCATCGTCGCCGTCGCCGTCACCATCGCCTTCGCCTTCGCCTTTACCGTCACCGTCACTGTCTCCGGCGCCGACTGCTGCGTTCACGCCGGGACCTGTCCCTTCCCACCACCTCCCCATCGCTCCCGTCCCTCATGTCACCACCCGTCCGTCTGCCGCCATCAAACGCCCTAGTGGCACCCCCACCTCCTCCGCTCCCAAAAAGGCCCCGCCCCGACCTCCATCCCCCCCAGAGTGCCATGGATGTCTCCCCAACTGTCCCTGCTCCCACCTCCTCCTCCTCCCCCCCCAGTTTCTACAAATATCTCCTGTCCCATCCCGATCCTTCCTTTCTCGAGGCCCGGAATCTCTCCCTCCTCCTCTGCCACCATTTCCCTGGTGCCCCCATCTCTCTCCTTACTCCCAGACGGGATTCTGTTCTTATCTCCTCCCCCAGCCCAACCCTCCATACTGACATCCTCTCCCGCCTCCCCATCACCTGTTTTGGTCCTAACGCCTCCCTTACCCCTGCTCCTTCTCCATCTCCTACCCACCAACCCGCAACCCCCGCGTCGCCCGCCGACCCTCACTGCCCTCACTCGGCTCAGTCCATCGATGACAGAGGAGGAGGTGTTGGCGGAGCTTAAGGGTCATCCCACGCTGGAGGTGCAGGCGGTCCGCTGCATTTACAACTCGACCGGCCCCACCCACCTTATGCGGGTTTTCTCTGAGGACGCCCCCTCCATTGACCGTCTCCTGAAGGAGGGTGCCCTCCTCTTCAACCAGCGGTACAAGGTCGACCCCTCCCATTCCCCTCCTCAATCCCTGCGCTGCCAGAGGTGTCTGCGCTATAATGCACACCCAACAGCTGCGTGCCGCGAGGCCCCCACCTGCCCGCATTGTCGGCAAGCGCACTTCCTCCAGCAGTGCCCTAACCTCCAGTCCCCTCCTTCCTGTAATACCTGCAATCTCCCCCATCCTACCTACTCCCAAAAGTGTAAAGCCCGACCCCCTCCAATCACTCCTGAACTCACCGTCCCTGTCCGTCCCCTGGACGCCCCCACCCCTCCTGGCAATTCCCTTCGTCCACCCCCCACCGCTGAGGACATCATCAGGTTCCTTACCATCGTCCCCCAGAATGTTCATCCCTTTCAGCGCCCCCACACCCTCCAGCAGATCTCCCTTGCCGCCCGTTCCATATTCCAACTCAAGATGTACGCCACCTACACCAACAACCAGGCCCATTTCACCTTCTCCCGCCTTGACACCCTCGTCTAAATCCCTATCATGGCACGACAGCTACGTATCCTTTTCAACAACATCCGCTCCCTACCCGCCAACAGGAACCTCTTCCTGCACGCCCTTGCCACCCACCGTGTGGATGCCTTCCTCCTTAATGAAACCTTCCTCCACCCCCACCACACCATCCACACTTCGCCCTATCTCCACCACCGCTCCGATAATCCCCTCGCAATTGCGCGTGGTGGAGTTGCTATTGGTCACCGCCGCCAGATCCCCGTTTGGCTCCAACCTCTCCTTCCCGACCCCACCGAACACCTGATCCTTAGTCTCTTCTTCCCCGGCCTGCGCCACCATCTATGTCCGCCCCAACGCTCCTCTTCCCTTCGACTTCCTCTCCCACGTCGACCGTACCTTCTCCTCCTACGTGATTGCCGCTGACCTCAACATCCATAGTCGTTCCGCTGCCCAGTTACGGCGGTGGCATCGGTTCCTCTCCACCCTTCAAGGTGATCTCTTCCCCATCCCCCAGCACACCCGTCCCGAATCCAACTCCACTCCTGATGTTATCCTCTCCTCCCCCAACCTCCTTGGTCGCATAACGGTGGATGTCCTGGAGCCTATTGGTAGTGACCATCTCCCTGTCCTCATCACCGTTTCAGACGGACATCGCCCCCGACCCGACCCTCGTCCTGACCCTCCCACTACGTTTGTCCATGACTATTCCCGTGCAGACTGGAATGCCTTCCGGGATACCCTCTCCACCCAGGTCGATAGCCACCCCTTCACCTACCGCCACCTTGACGATGTCACCCATGCCGCCTCCTTTCTCCAGCAGACCTTGTCTGAGGCCGTGGAGGCCCACGTCCCTACTGTCGCCATCCACCCCCACCGTCCTACCTTACCCCCACAGGCCGTTCTCCTCCTCCGTGAATCCCGTCGTCTCTACCGTGCCTTCCTCCACACGCGTGACCCAGACACACTACGACGCCACCGGCAACTCCAGCGACACATTCGTAATTTGCTCGTGGCTAAGAAATGCCGGGACTGGCGACAGACATGCACCCGTTTAAATGCTACCTTACCACTCAACTCGTCCAAGTTCTAGTCAGCCTTCCGTCGCCTTACCGGAACTAAACCCTCTCCCTATTATCCTCTTCTCCATGATGATCACCCTTTCCCTGACACCCTTAGTAAGGCCAATCACTTTGCCTCCTACCTCTCTGATGTATTTTCCATCCCCGATGATCCCCAGTTTGATTACTCCCTCTTCCCGGATATCCGCGATCGGACTGACACCTCCGTCCCTCCCCTCGCCCCTGGTTTCCAGTACTTGGGCAACATTACACACACAGAACTCAATGCCCCTATCACTACACAGGATCTCATTGTTACACTCCGCACCAAACGCAACACCGCTCCTGGTCACGATCGTGTCACCTACTGTCACCTTCGTGAAGCTCCTGTCTCTTTCCTCTCCACCCTGGCCAAGCTCTACAATGTAGTCCTGTCCACCGGTTACTACCCCGACCTGTGGAAAACCTCCGGTATCCTCATGTTCCTTAAACCTGGCAAACCGCCGTCCGCCGTCTCCTCCTACCGTCCCATCAGCCTTACCGGTCTTCAGCAAGGTCGTGGGATCTATCCTCACCCGTCGCATCCACCAGCATCTCCGCCAGCACCGCCTCCTTCCCGTCACCCAGTGTGGCTTTCGGCCGTCCTTCTCTTCCGACGACCTTCTCCTTCACCTCACTCATCTCCTTTCCGAACAGCTAAATTCCCGTCGCTCCGCAATCTTCCTCTCCCTGGACCTCGAACGTGCATATGACCGCGTATGGCATTCCGGTCTCCTCTTCAAGCTCCAAACCTTCGCCCTTCCCATTAACTACGTCCGTCTGATCGGCTCCTTTCTCTCCCGCCGTCCTTCCTATGTCACCATCCATAACACCGATTCCTACACCTTTTTCCCCTCCGCCAGTGTGCCCCAAGGCTCCGTCCTCTCCCCCCTTCTGTACCTGTTGTACACGGCGGACATGCCGCCGCCGTCACCCCCCGTCCACCTTCTCCAGTTTGCCGATGACACCGCCTTCCTTGCCCTTGCCCCCCACCTTACAGCGCTCCCAACGCCTTCTCCAATCCCATCTTGAATGGTTCACCGCTTGGTGCAACCAGTGGTTGCTCAAGGTCAATCCTTCCAAAACCCAGGCGATCACTGTGGGCGAAACCACCCCTTCCTTCTGCCTCCTTGATTTCTATCTCACCATCTATGGCCGTCCCATCGCCGTCACTCCCACCCTTAAGTACCTTGGCGTCACCCTCGACCGTCGCCTCTCCTGGACTCCCCATCTCCAGACAATCCAAGCCAAGGCACGTTCCCGCCTCCATCTCCTCAAGCTCCTTTTCGGCCGTACGTGGGGTCTGGACCCCTCCACCATCCTCCCCACCTATAAATCCCTCATCCGCCCTATCCTTTGTTAAACCCATCCAGCATGGATCTCCGCTCCCCCTACCTTTTATAAATCCCTCCAAATCCTTGAACGCCATGCTCTCCGCCTCGCCTATCGCATCCGTCTCCCCTCCCCCACGCGGATCCTCTACGATCTCATCCCCTTCCCCCACCTCCTCCTTTTCCTTGAAAGGATACGGATCCTGTACACCTCCCGCAAACTCGATCCTCCTCACCCGCTCGTCTCCCCGATCCTCTCCCACCCCCGCCCGCTGCCGCGCCTGTATTCGCACGTCCCACCCGGTCTCCATCTCTCCACCCTCCTTACCCTCTCCCAAGGTGGCTTCCGCCAGCTCCCCCTCCCTGATGATGCCCTCCTCCCTTCCATCTACCACTCCTACCAACTTTGATCCTCCCGCCCTCCTCCTGTACTTATTCCTCCGGGCACCCTCCCTCCCTCCTCTCCCTTTTCCTTCCCTCCTCCTTTTGTCCCCCCCTCCACCCCTGGGCCTCCCCTCCCCTGTTCCTCTCCTCCTGCCCCCGACTCCTCAGCCATTGGCATCCTTTTTCTCCCCTCTCCCCCACCTCCCCCTTCTACCCCTCTTGGCAGGTCCCCGGACTCGCACACGTTACGTGGACATTCGCGCGCCGGAGATCGCCGCCATCAGTGTTTTGTGTGTTTAGTGTTTAGTGTTTAGTGTTCACCGTCCCCTCCATCGTTCACTAGTGCCATCATCATCTTCAGTGGTTGTGCGTCGTCTCATCAGCTAGCAGTGTGGATTATCGACGAGTGTGAACGGCTCCGTGATTGTCTCTATGTGTCTCCTGTTTTATTGCCCACCGTTCTGTGACTTATGTGTCTTCTCACTGTTTTTGCTGCTTGTGTCTTCTATGGCTGAAGAGCAGCGTAGTGTGCTGCTGACAGCCTGCCTGTTGTACAGGTTTTAAAATAACAATAAAGTAAAAAAAAAAAAAAAATAGGATTCAGCAGTTGAATGGGACGTAAAAGTGGCATTCAGCTAAACCCGAACGTTTTGTTTGGGAAAGCTCTTTGGAAAACAATTTTTGGAGAGAGGATGAAAGATCCTCTCATATATTGAATTTAAACGATAGTGAATTGTCGTCTTTACGCTCTTACAGTGTCTGAGAGTTAAATAGAGCATGGTCGAAGGGGACAAAGGAAAGATAAACAGAGAAATCTGTCACATATAAAGAAGGGATTACATTTAATCTTGCTCGACATTTTCTCATGAAGCGCCCAAAAAAGTCTTTATCCGCCAAGTGAAACCTTATTTGTTGTATTCATGGACTGAAAACTAGGGCTACCAACGAAATGCAGTCCAATTTTGTTCCTTTTAAAATTTAAACCAAAATAGAATGAGTATGTTTACCACTGTTACAAAGTCTATATACCTACGTTAAGTAACTATTCAGAAGTTTTCCTGTAGATTTTATTTTTGTTGAGAATAATAACCCTCCAAATTCAAAACGTAAACTGTCACCTGTAGTCATTGGTACGATTTCAGGTAAAATCCCTCTTTATTTTCTTTGGAAAGCAGTTTTTGTGTCTGTTCACTCTTATACAATGGCTAGCAACTCGCGATCGCGTAAGAGTAGTGAAATTTGGGGTTTCTTCGCCGATTTAGGTGATGGGAAAGCAAAGTGCAATTATTGTTCTAAGTGTATTTCATATAAAGGAGGAAATACATTTAATCTAGCGCGTCATGTTCGAGTGCTGCATCCAACAGTGCCATTGTCAGTCAGACGCTTAGCGACCCCTGCTCTTGCATTTTCCGATATTTCTTGGATAAAAAACCCGCACAATCCGGAACTAACATCAGCAAATGCCAGAAGCGAACAGCAGTTGGTGCCAGAAAATAACAGTACCACTTCAGTATCAGAAAGCAGACCTCCATATCACGGAACATTACCCATGTATTTTCCGAAACCTCTTTCTAACAAAAGAAATCAGGAGATAGATTTCGCACTTCTGCAGACTGTTGTAAAGGATTATTTGCCCTTCAACATAGTGGAAAGTAAACATTTCCAAAGTTTTTAGGCAAACTGAATGGTGCTTATAGAATGCCATCTCGGAAGACCATTTCCAATACGCTGCTACAGCAAAAGTACGCCATGATGAAAGAAATTGTGAGAGCCAAAATTAATTCTGCGGAAGCGGTTGTGCTGACAATGGATGGGTGGACCTCAACTACAAATGAGAGTTATTTGTCGGTGACACCACACTACGTTAAAGACCTGGAGCTGGCGTCTTCCCTCCTAGAGTGCTTTAAGTACGACGAAAGGCACACGTCAGAAAAACTCTCGGAAGAACTGCTACGTGTCACAAGGGAATGGGGCATTCAAGAAAAAGTCGTCTGTGTTGTCAGCAACAATGCTGCTAACATTGTGGCAGCTATAAGACTCACAGCCTGGAAACACATCCCCTGCTTTGCGCACACACTCAATTTAATTGTTCAGAATGGGCTTCCGCACATTCAACCCATTCTGAATAAAGTAGAAAAAAATGTTGAATTTTTTAAAAGAAGTTCGCATGCCTGCACGAAACTGAAAAAGATGCAGGAACAGTTAAAAGAGCCAGTTCTGACACTAAAACAGGACACTGTTACAAGATGGAATTCAACCTATGATATCCTGCGAAGAATAATCGAGGTTAAGAATTCCCTAATGACAGTTATCACTCTGAATTATCCAGATCTTCCAAATCTGACTGCAGAGGACATTGCAAGTGTAACACAAGCCTGTGACCTGTTGAAAGTTTTCAAAGACTGCACTGAGGAAATGTCAAGTGAAAATGTTGTCACTGCTTCTAATGTTATGCTACTTAGTCGCTCGTTGAAAAAATGGTGTTGCCGGTTTGTTAATAACACTGAAATTCATGTAGACGTGCAACAGACGGCCGAAAAGTTAGCTGAAGACCTAAAACGACGATTTAGAAATATAGAGGAAAATTCCATTTTCGCGGAAGCAACTGCATTGGATCCCCGGTTCAAATTACATGGTTTTTCTGATAAAAATTCTGCTGAGAAGGTGAAATTAAACCTGATCAGGCACTGTGAGAAATTTGTGACGAACACATCCACTGCTACTGCAACAATCTCAGTTCCAACCACTGAATCAACTTCCAGTCTCTGGCTCGAATTTGATGAAGTGTTTTCCAGGCTGCAGAGTAATCCACACCCGAGAGCTGCTGCAATAGTGGAAGTGGACAAATATTTACAAGAGCCCCTGCTACAGAGACAAGGCAATCCACTTCAGTGGTGGTCTGAACGACTGTCAGTATACCTCTCGCTCTTTGAACGTGCAAAAATACGACTGTGTATTGTCGCAACCTCCACGCCGTGTGAAAGAGTGTTCTCGAAGGCAGGACACCTTATAACTGACAGAAGAAATCGCCTGACAGGGAAAAAAGTGGAACAAATTATGTTTTTAAACGGAAATCTCTGAAGATTCACCAAATCCGTTGATGTTTATTCATAAATATATATGTGTATTTTTTAAAAAATTTAATTAGGACAATCCTCAAATTGACATTTAGTGTAATTTTTTCAATAATGTGTACGAGATAAACATTCCTACATGAACGATTATCTTTCAAGCGTGGATTCCACGCATGCTTCAGTTCCAGACTCACAAGGTAAGCATTTTATTTTCATGTTGGCTGTGCGTGCTCACACAGCCAGCCTCTTCGTTTGTATTTTAATATTCATTTGTCTGCAAGTGCTGCCAACGGTAGCTTACCCGTAGACGCGAAGTATAACTCCACAAATAGTCGCTGGTAATGATGTCAGCACTGCAGGAAGCAGCTGGCGCTACCTTCCCCTCGCCCCTCACCGACTGTGACCCAGCCTCATTTAAAGTGTCAATTTTAGATGTTTCACACTATAATGCCAAGTCATGGACAGAGGTTAAGTAGTCCACCATCTCTAATGGCTTTCGATAAGCAGGTTTCATCCAAGGAGATGAAGGAAATGGATATGACATACCAGATGTGAGTAATAAATGTGACACTGAAACTCTACGTGCTTCATCATGGGAAAGCTGCAGTTGGAGCATCCAGTGCAAGATTTCCAACACATTGATGACAATCTTGTCACTGTTGAAAGTATGTCTGTTTAACATATTATGGACTTTCATATAGAGGAAAAGGATGATAGTGCAAAATGTAAATGCGGCAGTGAGGACAATAAAAAATTGATTTTTGCTGCAGATGTAGATGTCAGAGCTGTTCATTGTGTTTATGAACTGAAAATTGTAACAATTTACCAAAAAATTAAAGCAATCTACAATTTCAGATTTTTTTCCTTAAAAAGTAGGGATTGCTGAACCTGTTTTTTCATTATGCCACATTTATGTAAGACCATTCAAATTAAAAGTCAGTGAGATAAAGAAAATGGCTTATTTATCTTTTATAAAGCATCAACGTAAGAGGGTAAAGAGAGATTTGGTAACCCACCCACCCACAGCCCCCAGAATCTTGGTAGTAATGTAGCCCAAGGTGTATCTTAGTTTTGAACGTGACAATTTGTTTGTGAGTTTGTTTAGCCAATGAATGTGAATATGAATTAAAGGCTGTGGTGACAGACTGATCAGTAGTGCAGGCTAATCTCTATGTTTGCACACCATATTTAAAGCTCTTTGCAATATTTCACACTTTCCATTATAAAATTTAAAACAGCCAGTGGTGTCACTTTCCTCAACATTGTAGCAGGACAAATGGATGCATTTTAGAGAGATCTTTAATCCAATGTAACACTTGCAGTGCATATTTTTGTAGTATGAAAATATGAATATGAAAATTGCCAAATACAGTGCTTTAGCTTTGCAAACACTTAAATATGGTGGTTTCATGGTTTACTGCCATCTGCTTCTCACCAAAATGAGTCACTCTTAGTACAGCTTGTTGTGTTGAAGTGGTGGGAAATGTCACATCAGCAGCTGAACATAGTACCAAATTCAGAATACATTTATTAGATATTAAACAAATCTGCAATGAATATTTTCATGCATATTATGTACATATAATATACATGAACTACGGAAATGTACTGCGGATGGGGGGGGGGGGGGGGGGTCCTATATGTGACTTTTACCACTTAAAATATTATTTCCGTCTTTTACATTTTCCCACAATTCACACAATTTTTTTGCAAGTTCCTGGAATTGTGTAAAAGAGGGGTTTCACTTAGTCAAAGTCTCGAGGTTGTTGCATTTCTTTCTTTTTTTTATCATCTTTCTTATTATCCTCTGGAGCACGTGGACTATTCACTGTGGCTGTTATGTGAGTGACCTGTCATAGACTGTTGTGTCTCCATCCATTTTTCAGTTTGTTTGTATATATCAACTTTTCTTGACGTTGCGAAGGTGTTACATGGTTTCATTGTCAAACTGGTACGCACATCTAGATGAACACATGTAAATTTGACATTAATCATTTTGAGATTTTTCCAACTTGCCTAGGCAAATGCTAAGCTAGATTTCATTTTGCTTTCTTTTGTTAACAAGCATAAAACATGAATCACTGACATCACGCTACTTCTTTTTTAAAGAGGTAGAGACACACATTTTGCTGTTTTCGAGATTCAAGCACTGGATTATTTCTCTTATTACCACAGTATATTTGTTTCATTAATGCTTTTATTGGTAATTGTTCATGTAAGTGTTCAAGTTTTTCCTTTTATACTAAAAATGGACTGGACTGCTCTCTTTGAAATTCTGAAGGTAACAGGAATAAAATACAGGGAGCAAAAGGCTGTTTACAGCTTGTCCAGAAACCAGACTGCAGTTATAATAGTCAAGGGGCATGAAAGGGAACCAGTAGTTGAGAAGACAATGAGACAGGGTGTAACAAAGCAAGCTGGGATAATTTTAATTACCCTCTTTTTTTGCCATCTGCCTACTTAAATTCATTTTTCCACTTTTAACTAGTTACCATTAACATAAGTGAATAAAATTGCATTTTCATAAAAGAGAAATGTTGGCCCTTAGTCTTAAAGAATATAACCCCAGATCTAATTTTGACTATTCCTAGTTAGTATCTTTCATTATAGGAAAAATCAGTAATTGTTTTGTGACTTAAATTCTATTGTTGACGTATAAACAAATATCAATTATGTAATGTAACATTTGGAAGACAAATGCGAGTAATCTTAAAGTATCTATTTGGCTCTCTTCAAAAACATATTAGCAAATCCAGCCCTGAATTAATTCCAAAGTAATTAACAGTTTTACCAAAAGTATTGTTTGTGTAACTATATTTGTTGTCTTCATGATATAAACAGTTCGGCTTAACCCCTGTAGTAGGAGAAACTGTTAAAAGAAATGAATCTTTTGATGTATTCAGTTAATTTAATGAGTTAAGTTTTAATTGCAATTTCTGTAAATTTAACTTTAAACAATGTGTAGTTTCAGTACCTATTATTGTGATGATATATAAGGGCCTCATTTTTGGTCATGAGACAGTCCACAGCTGAGTTTCAGATGAGAAACCTGTGTTGGTTAGAATGACAACAATGCTTCAAGTTAACTGTAGAATAAGTGTTAAACAATTAGACTGTGTGTAAAAACAATGACAGTGTCTGCTTTCCATATGAACCTATTTATTCTTCAAGAACTGTGTGAATTGTGTGGTTATGTTTTTACTGCTCGTAGATGTTCAACAGTAAACTATTGTAGTAGTATGTGGAGGTTCGCCTGCAAACTATTAATGAGGCTTATGGAAAGTTTAAACAGTAATGCACTGGCTATACATATATAACTGTGTGTTACTGGGGGATAGTGCAAAGTGAAAGTAAAAGTCAGTGAAAAGGAACTGTGCATCTGTCAGCTACATTATTTACCGTAGTCAGCATCCAAATTGCAGATCCCATTTTTCAGCCAGTGTAACAACACAGTACGTCAACACCAAGGACAATCAACAAACAAAGAAAAAAAAGCAGGTGGAACCGCTACAAGGGTTTTAGCCTATCCTCAGTGTTTTCAATCTGTACATTGAACAAACAGTAAAAGAAACCAAAGAAAAATGTGGAGTAGCAATTAAATTTTAGGGAGAAGAAATAAAAACTTTGAGGTTTCCTGCTGACTTTATAATTCTCTCAGGGAGAGCAAAGGACTTGGGAAAGCAGTTAAATGGAATGGATAGTGCCGTGAAAGGAGGATGTAATACGTATTTACTCGAATCTAAGCCGCACTTTTTTTCTGGTTTTTGTAATGCAGAAAACCGCCTGTGGCTTAGAATCGAGTGCAAAGTAAGCGGAAGTTCTGAAAAATGTTGGTAGGTGCCACTACAACTAACTTCTGCCATCGAATATATGTAGCACTATACAGGCATGCTTTCCAGGCACAGAGATAAGTACTGACACACCAAACCTCTGTGTCAGTAAATAAATTAAAAGAAAGGGTAGAAGAATGTAAACATTATGCCATGTATTCTTTTGTGTTTGCTGCTATCTCATTTAAATCCTGCCTGCCTAATAAACTACGAAACTAGAGCGAGACAACAGCAAAAGCAGAAGAATATACATATCAAGTCATGTTTATATTTATATTATTCTTATGCTGAATAGTGATACAGTCAGAAATGAAGCATGGCAATTGACTAGATTTTTAAATCTAAGATGAATCTGATTTCTGTGCAGAATGTAATGTACTAAAGAGGCGTCTCCAAAGATTTTCAAATGGAGAAAAATTTTCTCTAAACTCTCGTTCAGAACATCATCTATAATACGCAGTCTATTATTCAGTGCTTGTTGCTCATTATCAAAGAAAGCAGCAGTGTTGGTATCAACAAATAGCAGTCTCTTGCCATTGTTTCGCTTATTAGACAAGTCCTCTTTTTTTTAATTGTAAGCCGCAGTAGCACGCACAAAAGCAAGCCGTGCCGCGAGCAGCGACAGGTCGTAAACAAACAATGCATGACACAGTACAATAATGCATTTTCCGCTTAGAGTGATGTAAAAACCTATAACAAAGAAAACGGCACTTATCAGATCAAAATAAGCAACCGATTCTAACCAGACGAAGCACGTCAAAAAGGAAGGGTACCCGTATAAATACGGACGGAGCGCCTGACACATAGCAATGGCTGCTTGGTAAAGCTTAACTGTTAAACTTATGACTCGAGCCAAACTACTGTAGCTGTATCTTCATCCCTCCAACTTCAGTTGTGTATCATGTTACAATGGACCAACTTTGTTTCAATTTGGAGGTGCGGTCTAAAACATTTCTCTCCCCTTGAATTTCGAGTCTCAAATTTCAGGTGCAGCTTAGTTTCTGGAAATTATTTTTCACTTGATTTGGAGTCTCATTTTTCAGGTGCGTCTTAGATTCGAGTGCGGCTTTGATTCGAGTAAATACGGTAAACATCAACAAAAGCGAAATGGATAAAGGAGAGTAGTTGAATTAAATCAGATGATGCTAATAGGATTAGATTAGGAAATGGGACGCTTAAAGTAGTAGATGAGTTTTGCTACCTGTGCAGCAAAGTAACTGATGATGTCAGAAGTAGAGAGGATATAAAAGATAGACTGGCAGTGGTGAGAAAAGCATTCCTGAAGAAGAGAAATGTGTTAACATTGAATATAGATTTAAGTGTTAGAAAGACTTTTCCAAAGGTATTTGTCTGGAGTGCATCCATGTATGGAAATGAAACATGTTCGATAAGCACTTTAGACAAAAAGAGATAGAAGCTTTTGAAATGTGGTGCTGCAGAAGAATGTTGAAGATTAGATGGGTCAATCATGTAACTAAGGAGGTACTGAATGGAGTTGATGAGAAAAGAAATTTGTAGCACAACTTGACCAAAGGATAGGATTGGTTGATAGGACACATTCTGTGACATCAAGGGATCACCAGTTTAGAATTGGACAAAAGTTTGGGGAGTAAAAATCGTAGAGGGAGACCCAGTAAGCAGTTTAAGAAGGATGTATGTTGCAGTAGTTATCGGGGATGAAGAACCTCGGACAGTATAGGGTAGCATGGAGAGCTGCAACAAACCAGTATTCAGACTGAAGACAACTACAACAACTAAAAGATGGCAATAAAATCATAATCCAACATAACCTTTATAGATGGACTATCTGTGGTTGAGTGACCATGTACACTTAACAACACCAAAACTGGCCACAGGAAATTATGGCCAGAGGTGAAGTCCTGTATGATACTGCCACAACAAAATGAAGCATGTCACATTTTCACTTTATAAATTATAGAACTGATCATATTTTAGAAGCATATCTTATAAGGTGAGGACATCAAGGATGTGCAAGTTGCTGGAATTCCTAAACTTGTCATCTGTTCAAATATAGTAAAATTAAAATGTTTCCAAGACTGTGAATTGCACAATTTATTTTGATATCAAGGTCACTAGTCATCTCCAAAGGTTAAAGTCACCTCATTTCATTTTCAGTTTATTCTGAGGCCACTCTAAAGAGGAAAAATGACTTGGAATATTATGGAAAACTGGTCCTGTCACTATTCTAGACCTGTATATTCTATTAAAAAAAAAACTGTAAGCAGAATATAGTGTCACTGTCGAAAAATACTCTGCATAGCTACTGATGGTGGTCTTTTCAGTTAAATGGATAACATCATTAATTTCTGCTGATTGGAGTGCAGGTTCAACTCCCATTTTGATTCCCTGATTTTTCCTTATGACACACATTCCTTTCTTTTGACAGTCCACTGTGTCTGACATCTTCCACAATAATATGAGGCAAATTCAGAAGTAAGGGCTGTTTGCTCATAAAAATATGTGTATTCATTAGAAAAAGTGTTTGGTGTTTGTTGCTTGCTTTAATTTCCCACAAATCTTCTCTACTTCTCCATGTAAACACTGTCCACTTCTAAGCACTTTTTGTAATGCTCTACTAGCTTCTTCATCTCCTCTGCATAGAAGTTCTTTGCCTGGAAATTGAACCAGTTGACAATATCCATCTTGAGATCCTCATCATCTTCAAACAATTGTTCCAAGTGCAAGAAGAGCTAGTAATTGCTGGATGTGGATCAGAACTGTAGAGTGGTTGTTTGAAAAGTCCCCAACATAAATGCCGGATCTTTACCGTTATATGGACAGTGTGTGCACACACATCAAGGAGAAGGCCTATCTCAGATGGCAGTTTCCCACACCATCAATCTTTGATGGCACATCTCAACTTTGTGAGCACTTCGCAATACGTGTCAACAACTATTAACCAATGTTATATGAAATCAACCAAAGAAGTGTCCTTTTCATCCCAAAAACACTATCCATAATTTCTTGAGTATGCGGATTACTTTAAGTTTTTTGGCTTTGGTGAAGCTTAATGGCACCACTCCATTGCCTGTTGTTTCAACTATGCAATGGTTTAGGATATCCATATATTGTTACCCACAACTGTGTGGAAAACAAATCATCTCCATCTTGTCAATAGTGTTCCAAAAACACCTGCCCTCATGATATGCTTTGACCTTTGTGTCGGTTAAACATTTTTGGTACTAATCCTGCACACAATTTGCAATATCTGAGGCAGTCCCTTGATAGTCTCGTAAACAGGAGTGTGTGCAACACAAGGATACTCATCAGGCAGAGCACCAATTGTGACTCATCAATCAAACTGCAGTATTTGGCTCACGTGTTGAATGATTTCATCGGTCTAGATACTGAACCTGTCACTCTGCTATTCATGATCCACATTTTTACCACCACTTTTTAAGTCTTAGTTCCTTTGTCTTATCTTTTCTTCATTCATTATTGTAGACCTATAAAGTAGTCAGAACTTTGGATGAATTTGGTCTGTAGTTTGTTTTGCATGCAAAAATCAGATTGCCACCCGTATTTCACAACTTGTTTGAACAACAATTTTTGAAGCCATTGTTTTTTGCTTTCACCCTGTGTCAAATAACCATTGAATCTAAACAATGACTTCTGTGACATTGTAAACAGTTGGTAGAGAGCACTGCATTCATTCTACTTTGTTCTGGGGTGGCAGTATTTAAATATAAGCAGATAGCCCCTGCTTCTCAAATATGTCTCATTATGTGGAACACATTCCTTTTATACCATAATGTACACTTAATTTCCAACACTAGAGGCAATGGTAAGTTGGCTACAAATTGAGGAGGCTCATTTCTGTTGATAGCTTTTTGTAAAACTGGCAACAGTCTAGCAGTTCACTGGCAGCTATTTCTGCTGTTAGACAACCAATGTGAGGTGGCTCCAGCATATGGAAAAAATAATGAAATTATAATAAGAACAATATACTAACAATATATGAATTTCATTACAGTTAAGTGAAAGGTTGATGGTTTCCAAAAGATGATATTCAGTTTATGCAACAGCAGCAATAATAACACAAAAGATTTTTTTCTATGATTTCGTTACTGAATTCCATTCGGTCATTTTGCAGCTTGATTACAGAAAGAGAAAATATCTGACTTAAATATATTGGTTCTGCAGCAATATTTGAAGTGACTATTACAGTACCCACCATATGTGGAGAAAACATTGTACCACATGGCTAACAGGATACTGCTGTTGCAGATATTCATTTTACTGTAATGGTGGTTAAGGCATATAGCTCATAAACTGAGATTTAAAGTCAGTTGAAATGTGCATATGTGACCATCTTCCTTGAGTCAGAAATTTAAAATTTATAGGCTCAGTTTCAAATCTTATTTGTGAACTAGCTGAGAAACCCAGTGTTGTCCAGGTATTTATTTATAGCTGTGCTCAAGACTTCAAATGCATGGAATTTATTTTTGATTTGTAAAGCTTCTTTGTATATGAAATTTGGAGTAGTATGAGTGGGGCCACGAACAAAGAAATTGTTTGCTTCACTGACAGAGGAGAGAGCTATGTAGAGCTGACCATGCGAACAGCAACTGGCTGACCCTAAGACCTGTGCCCACACCACACAGCATCTGGCCGTTTGCTTTGTTTGTGGTCATGGCATCACATAAGCTCACTGAGTGAAGGGTTTTGAGAAGCGAAAAATGCCTTATGCTCTCAACCAGAGTTATGTTGTGCCTCAATTTCAGAAGGAGTTTCCAAAGCAGTTTAAAGCCTGATGTTCTCGAGCCACAGAAAGTCATTCCTCAGGGTCTTCATTGAGTTCTTGAGACCAAATAGTCCTCAGTCTTTTAGCTGTTCTGAGGCATTCAGAGAGACTTGACTGTTTTCTAGGCATTTTTTTGTAGCAATGAAAATGTAATGAGTAGGCACCCAAATCACAGAGCAAAGTTAATGAATTCATTTTTTTCTAGCAAAAAATATAAATAAAACCTATCAAACAAAACAAAGCAGTGTCATCAAGTTTTTAATATATAAAGTGAAATCAGTAAATCCGTACATCCTAGACAAGTAAATTCAATATTTGTTTGTATTCATAAAGATAAGACTGCAGTGCTTAATTCTGCCACTGACGTAAACTTTGGAAAATGCTTCTACCACTGTGGTAAATGTAAATGTCATGTGACTAGGGCCTCCCGTTGGGTAGACCGTTCGCCAGGTGCAAGTCTTTCGATTTGATGCCGCTTTGGCGACTTGCGCATCGATGGGGATAAAATGATGATGATTAGGACAACACAACACCCAGTCCCTGAGCGGAGAAAATCTCCAACCCAGCCGGGAATCGAACCCGGGCTCTGAGGATTGACAGTCTGTCACACTACCGGGGCAGTAAAAAACCCTCTCTAAGAAAGATGTCAAATACAAATAAAACTACCAAAGAAAATAAGGCAATATCATTGAGTTTTTAATTCACAAAGCCAAATCAGTAAATCTATATATCCTAACAGAGTAAATTCTCTGTTAGTTTTTATTCATAAAGATCAGATTGCAGTGCTTAAGTCTATCACTGACATAAACTTCCAACAATGCGTCTGTCACTAAGTTTAAAAAAAACTAACAGTGCCATCAATGATGATTAAACATCTGTACTACTAAGCTGAGTCAACAATTGTATGTAAAATGTTAAATTATGATATCTTTTGTTTTTCTGAGATCTGATTTTGACGAAAGAAAGCCTATATGTTGCCCAAGCTATGCTCAAGTCGCCTGTGAAAAACTCATGAAAATTTGTCCAGTAGTTTCAGAAATTGGCATGTTCAAATGGACAGATGTGATGGTTTTGGATAAAATTTTAAATTACAATATCTTTTTTTTCTGTGATCTGATTTTGATAGAACTAAAGCCTAAGTGCCGGAAGCTACATTCAAGTTACCCCATGAAAATTTGTATAGTTAATAGTTTTGGAAACAAGTGTGTTCAGACAGTTAGACATGACTGTTTTACAGTTTTATTATTAGTACAGATTGTTAACAAACAAAATTTCAAATGAATTTGTCTGGGTAAATCAGGTTCGCTACAGGAAATGACAATTGGGTTTCTAAATTTTTGTGGGATGTTGCCATATCTTGACTACATTGACAACAGGGAGAATGTCTTCCCATAGCCAACCTATTTTAATTGAGCAGATCCAGAAGTCTTGTGCTGCTAAGAATAGCCCATTGTTGTCCAGTCCTCAGAGATGAGGGATAGTCAAACATAAAAAAGAAAGAGTGTCAAAATAACAAAAGAGGCTAAAGCTGGCTAGACATAATGTTCAGATGCATTGATGGCAACCTACATCATAAACTAAGAGGTGGTGGTTTACCAAACTGAACAAGGCCTGTGGTTTCTATACAGCTACCCACAGCAGGCTCAGTTTATTCTTAATTTAGTTTCTGATAGTTTCACATTAATAATGTCTTGTAGATTATCAGAACATTTACATAGAATTATCAAGGAGGTGTAATTCTTAGAACTGACTGCTAACATACTCCATCTACAAGTGAAATTCCTGGGAACCAAAGTCTCCTCTATAGGAACCAACATGGGTTCCAAAAATGATCGAGTGACACCCAAGTTGCTTTGTTCATCCAAGAGACCCAGAAAACAGTAGACACAGATGTCCAGGTAGATGCCACGTTCCTCAACTTCTGGAAGGCATTTAATACTGTTCCACACTGTTGCCAAATGAACAAAATACGAGCATATGAAATATCAGACCTGGTGTGTTATTGGGTTGAAGGGGTTTTAACTAACAGAACACATCATGTCATTCCGAATGAGAGAAGTCTTCAGACCTAAAAGCACTTTGGATGTGCCCTAAAGCAGTGTTATAGGACCACTGCTTTTCACAATATATATAAATGACCTAGTATATAATTGGAAGTTCCATGAGGCTTTTCACAGATGACACTCTTGTGTAAAAAGTCACGATGGTAGAAAATTGGTCCTTGACATCGACAAATGTAACATATTGTGAATACATAGACAGAAAGATCCTTTATTGTGTGATTACAAAACTGGAGAACAGTCACTGGAAGCAGTTACTTCCATTAAAAGCCTAGGAGAGTGCTACAGAGCAATTTGAAGTGGAAGTGATGATAAAATGAATCACACATAAGGTAGATGCCAGAATGAGAGTCACTGGAAAAATCCTCAGGAAATGTTCATCAACAAAGGAAGTAGCATCAATATGCAACCCGTACCAGATTGGACTGATAGAGGAGACAGAGGAGACCCAAAGAAGGGCACCTGCAGTTTGTGGTCTAGCGGTTAGCGTTGCTGCCTCTGAATCACGGGGTCCCGGGTTCGATTCCCAGCGTGGTTGGGGATTTTCTCTGCCCAGGAACTGGGTCCTTGTGTTGTCCTCATCATTTCATCATCATCATCATCTTTCATGACAGTGGCTAGATCAGACTGTGTAAAAATTGGGACTTTGTACGGGGTCTGATGACCGCGCAGTTGAGCGCCCCAAAAACCATTCATCATCATCATCATCATCATCATCATCATCATGACCATTACCACAATCAAAGAAGAGCAGTATGTTTCATTACATATTCATTTAGCAAGTGTGGAAACATCATGGAGATGCTCAGCCAACTTCAGTGGCAGATGCTGCAAGTGAGGCTTTTTGCATCACAGTATTGTCTGCTGTTAAAGTACTGAGAGCATACATTCTTAGAAGAGTCAGTCAGCATATTGCTGTCTCCTATGTATATATCGCGAAAAATCCATCAAGATAAAATTGGAGAGATTCAAGTCCACACGGAGGCATACCACCAATTTATCTTCCCACAAACTGTACGCAACAGGAACAGGAAAAGGGGGAAGTGACACTGGTACACAAAGTACCCTCAGCCACGCCACACATCTTAAGGAGGCTTGTGGAGTGTAGATGTAGATTTAGATTGGGAATGCTAATATTAATTTCAGTTAGTCCGCTAATGACATACTGAATAAATTCCTAACTACTGTGAATGTTGAGTGTCCTGTGGATTTCATCAACTGTTGTGTCAATTTAACTGTTGAAATAATGCAGACAGATGAAAAGTTCTTCGTTTTTATAGTTTGAGGACTCTTCTTAGCTGCATGTTACTGGGTACAGTAACTAGTAGAATAGCTAAGTGCTATACTAAGTATTTTCCTACTGTAACATTCAGTTTCCAGTATGATTCATAAGTCCTCTGGCTACCTCAATTCAGTATCTGCTAGGCATAGTCATAGGTATCTGCTTTGCCAAAACCAAGTGTGTTTCTTTAATCTAAAATACGTATTTTTATCTGATTGCACATTGCTTTACCTTGTGTCAACTCATTTGACTGGGAAGAGTGTGTAACACAATTGTTGAAAAATCATAACTGACAAACGCTTGAAAAAGAAAGGTCTCTTACAAACCATGCATAGAAAACTTCACCTACCATCTTTCAGAGTAGAAATTATGAATGTTCTGAAACTTCCCTAAGATATTATGCAGACGAAATTAAATAACTATCAGCTCATACAGAAGTTTACAAGCAGGCATTCCTCCCATGCTCTATCTACGAATGAAACAGGAAGAAACCTTAATGTACGGTACAATGAAAAGTACCTACTGCCATGTGCTTCAAAGTGATTGTGTGGAGTATAGATGAAGATTCATGTGTAAAAACTAGTTTGCTAAAATAAAGTCTTACGATAACATCAGTGACAAGAATTTTGATTTCCTTTGACAATTACAAACAAGGTGTGATAAAAAATTACAAAAGCAATTAATATGCTGATTTATATCACTTCTTTTCAGTAGATTAAGCAGTGAAAAATGTAGAAATTAGCTCATATCTGCAACAATTGATGTAATTACCTGTCTCTTTGTTTGTTTCTTTTTTAATGTGCATTTTGATTGATTACAGTGTGGCATCAGATAATTTTTAATTAGGTTGAAATATACATTTTCTCCTGCCACCATGTTTCCTCACTGGCACAGATGATCTAAACTGGTACTCATATATGATGCAAAATTGCACTTGAACACAGTCTGTTTCAACATAAAAATTGCACAATATCTCACTGCATTGTGACATTTGCGGTAAGCTTCTTTCGCAGTTATTTACAATATAAGCTAATAATGGTTAATCTGTAATTCATTAGAATTTCAGGTAAAGTTGAATCTGACAACTGATTTTATACTTTAAGATCTCTCCTGCCATGCCCTGTATAGGAAATTGTCACATTGGTGGTATTAGCAGCCACTAAGTTCTTGGATATTTCCACATGAGGTAACTTCCAGTTCTGGGAAAATACTGGTATACCACTTTTGAAACACTGGTATACCACTTCTTTAAGAACTCAATCATACACCTCAAACGTTAATGATGTATTATCATTTCTATTGCATGTGTTCCACTCCACACAGTCTTCATTCTGTTTATAGTATAGATTTTCCATAGACAATCACTCAACAAAAAAGCAGGAATCAGAGCCATTTACTGTGATGCAAAGAGCATGACATTGTCGATGGATGTCCCAAACAGCTCTGGTGCATAACTTGTCTCAAGATGGATAGCTAGTTATTTCCTTTGTTGCAAAAATGTTTTTGGACAGAAGTGTTAGCATGCCGAAAAGTTAAGTAAATTATATCCTTGCTTTATTGAGATACTCCAAACAGATCTACTGCATCACAAAAACATTAAAGAATGAACAGTCTCAAAAACTGGGTTTGAAAGTTTAATACTACACTCCATTTACTGCTAGATCACTGACATACACAATAGCATACACTGAGGTGATAAAAGTCATGGGGTACACCCAAATATTGTGTTGGTTGTCCTTTTGCCCAATGTAGTGCAGCAACTCAACATCGCATGGACTCACAAAGTTACTGGAAGTCCCCTGCAGTAATATTGAGCCATCCTGCCTTTGTAGCCAAAGTGCAGCTAGTGCAGGATTTTGTGCACAGAACTGATCCCTCGATGATGTCCCATAAATGTTTGATGGGATTTAAATCGGGTGATCTGGGTGGCCAAACCATTTTCTCAGATTGTTCAGAATTTTCTTCAAACCAATCGCAAACAGTTGTGGGCCGGTGACATGGCGCATTGTCATCCATAAAAATTCCATCATTGTTTGGGAACATGAAGTCTCTGAATGGCTGCAAATGGTCTCCAAGTTGATGAAAATAACCATTTCCAGTCAATGATTGGTTCATTCCATGTAAACATAGCCAATTACGGAGCCACCACCAGCTTGCACAGTGTCTTGCTGACAAATTGGGTCCATAGCTTTGAGTATAGATTTAAGTGTGAGGAAGTCGTTTCTGAAAGTATTTGTATGGAGTGTAGCCATGTATGGAAGTGAAACATGGACGGTAAATAGTTTAGACAAGAAGAGAATAGAAGCTTTCGAAATGTGGTGCTACAGAAGAATGCTGAAGATAAGGTGGGTAGATCACGTAACTAATGAGGAGGTATTGAATAGGATTGGGGAGAAGAGAAGTTTGTGGCACAACTTGACTAGAAGAAGGGATCGGTTGGTAGGACAGGTTTTGAGGCATCAAGGGATCACAAATTTAGCATTGGAGGGCAGCGTGGAGGGTAAAGTTGGAAGTCTTGACACAGTCTTGATTCTGTGGATTTCAGACTATTGAAGTCTCTAACGATTTCCAAAATGGAATGTCCCATGCACCTAACTCCAACTACCATTCCACGTTCAGCGTCTGTTAAGTCTTGTCATGTGGCTATAATCACATCGGAACCTTTTCATATGAATCACACGCCACTGTTTAATAATAATAATAATAATAATAATAATAATAATGGAGCAAAATTAACTTTAATAAAAAAACTTGTAGTTTTAAATGAATATTTCAACCAGTCACAAGACACACCTTCAGAAGTAATGGATAACTTGAAGGGAAACCTCAGTACAATAATGTATAGTTTCCACAGGCGAGATTTTACTATCAGAAGAGATTTTAACCATGTCAGTAAAGTAAAGGAACATGGGATGAAGTAAAAATTGATGAGACTCTACAGAAATATACACCTAGCAAAACAGTAAAGTAGATCCCCCATCCCACAGGTATACAAACAGTATTATGAAGATATACCATAAAATAATGCCTTTTGCACAAGCCATGTAAAGTAAAATGTAGAACTGCAGACAGATCTAAAAATGGCTACCAGAAGGGCAATGTCTAGTCTTCAGACTTCTATTGTCAAATCTCTCACAAAACCATAAAGCATTTTTAAGTCTGACTATATTAAAAAATCTAATATTTTAACACTTGTCCAAAACTGACACCAGATAAATATTAGTTGAAAACAGAATTCTGCTTCTGGTTAAACTTGACTGGGTCTTCAAGTCAGACAAATCCAAGTCAAATACTGTGTGTAATTTTCATTGACTGATAGAAAGGACGTGTTACCCTGACTGAAAGAAGTAATAATAATAATAATAATAATTCCCGTGGAGGCCCGGGAAAAGAATAGTCCTCCGGTATGTTCTGCCAGTTGTATAAGGCGACGAAAAGAACAAACCACTAATAGGGCTAACCCCCCTTTTAGTGTGATTACTTGGTTCAGGACAGAACTAAAGAAGCCTCGGACAAGCGCCATCATGGTTGGGGACGACGCGTGAACCCTATGCCAGCCCACAATGGTAACGACACTGCTAGCCAACTGGAAAATGATTTAAATCCAAATAGAGGTGTTTTGCAGGATATGCTTCCTGCAACCACCCTAGAAGGAAAACAAAGACAGAGGATGAGATTGTCAGATGAAGTTAATCGACACCTCATGTTCTGTTATTACCAAGCAACAAACCTAGGAACCAACACAACTGGATACAGATCACAAGTACACACAACATTTATTACCAGATACCCGGAATAAAAATTTTTAACAGAACAACGACTAGCTGATCAGATTCGTGTAATAATAAAAAATAACAGGATACCCCAGTCAGAATTAGAAAACATCAAATAACAAGTACAACAAATACTGGAACAAAATAATGTGCAATTAGAAGAAGAAGAAAATACAGTAGTGGACTCAAACATCCCAGAGAAAACAAACAAAGAACAAAACGCGTCAATTAAACAACCAGAGGAAAACAAAATCTTAAGACAGCCACCAGAACAAGCACAAATAGAACACGAAGTGACACTCATGTTAGATATAGAAGAAAAAATTTCAGCTGACATATATAGAATATAAAGACACAAATACAGACATTAGACCATTCTTGCATAGACCACCCAATAACACACAAGTCGAAACAACAATAAAAACTATCAACACAATCATACACAACAAAATAAATGAAAAAACAACTATGGAAGAGTTACAACTACTGGTTTATATAGGAGCACTCACTACACTAAATATACACACTAGGCAGAGATCAGAACCAACCAACACACAGAAGAAACCCACAAAACCAGCATGGCAACACAGTCTACAGATCAGAATAGAAAAACTGAGAAAAGACATCGGACAGCTAACACAATTTATAAGAAATGAAATGTCAGAAAAAAAAAAAAAAACGAAAAAGGTTAGGTTAAACCTCACAACAAGAAGCGATTGAGCAATTAGATGAAAAGAAGCAGAAATTACAAGCATTGGCCAAACGACTTAGAAGATACAAAAAAAAGTGAAAATAGAAGGAAACAAAACCAAACATTCAACACAAACCAAAAGAGATTTTACCAAACAATAGATAACACTCACATTAAAATAGACAATCCATCAAACATAACAGACATGGAACACTTCTGGAGCAACATATGGTCAAACCCGGTACAACATAACAGACATGCACGGTGGATACAAGCAGAAACAGACTCATACAAGATGATACCACAAATGCCTGAAGTGATCATTTTGCAACATGAAGTCACCCGAGCAATTAATTCTACGCACAATTGGAAAGCCCCTGGAAATGATAAAATAGCAAATTTCTGGCTAAAGAAGTTCACCTCAACACATTCACATCTAACTAAATTATTTAACAGTTACATTGCAGACCCATACACATTCCCTGATACACTTACACATGGAATAACCTATCTGAAACCAAAAGATCAAGCAGACACAGCAAACCCAGCTAAATATCGCCCCATAACATGCCTACCAACAATCTACAAAATATTAACTTCAGTCATTACACAGAAATTAATGACGCATACAACACAGAACAAAATTATAAATGAAGAACAAAAAGGCTGCTGCAAAGGAGCACGAGGATGTAAAGAGCAACTGATAACAGATACAGAGGTGACATATCAAGCTAAAACTAAACAAAGGTCGCTACACTATGCATACATTGATTACCAAAAAGCTTTTGATAGTGTACCCCACTCATGGTTACTACAGATATTGGAAATATACAAAGTAGATCCTAAATTGATACAGTTCCTAAACATAGTAATGAAAAATTTGAAAAACACACTTAATATCCAAACAAATCCAGATAATATCACATCACAGCCAATACAGATTAAGCGTGGAATATACCAAGGAGACTCATTAAGGCCTTTCTCTTTCTGTCTTGTCTGAACCCACTATCCGACATGCTAAATAATACAAATTATGGCTATAATATTACTGGAACATACCCACACAAAATCACACATTTGCTATACATGGATGATCTAAAACTACTGGCAGCAACAAATCAACAACTCAACCAATTACTAAAGATAACAGAAGTATTCAGCAATGATATAAATATGGCTTTTGGAACAGACAAATGTAAGAAAAATAGCAAAGTCAAGGGAAAACACATTAAACAAGAAGATTACATATGCCTATAAATGTATAGGATACAGACAAAAAATAGGAATAGATAATAGAAATATTAAAGGAGAACTAAAAGAAAAATATAGACAAAGACTAACAAAAATACTGAAAACAGAATTTACAGCAAGGAACAAGACAAAAACTATAAATACCTATGCTGTACCAATATTGACCTACTCATTTGGAGTAGTGAAATGGAGTAACACAGACCTAGAAGCACTCAATACACTTGCATGTTCACAATGCCACAAATATAGAATACATCACATACATTCAGCAACAGAAAGATTCACATTAAGCAGAAAGGAAGGAGGAAGGGGATTCATCGACATAAAAAACCTACATTATGGACAGGTAGACAATTTAAGAAAATTCTTTATAGAACGAGCAGAAACTAGCAAAATACACAAAGCAATCACTCATATAAATACATCAGCTACACCACTGCAATTTCATAACCACTTCTACAACCCTTTAGATCACATAACATCAACAGATACGAAGAAAGTAAATTGGAAAAAGAAAACACTACATGGCAAGCACCAGTATCATCTAACACAGCCACACATTGATCAAGACGCATCCAACACATGGCTAAGAAAAGGCAATATATACAGTGAGACGGAAGGATTCATGATTGCAATACAGGATCAAACAATAAACACCAGATATTACAGCAAGCATATTATTAAAGATCCCAATACCACAACAGATAAATGCAGACTTTGCAAACAACAAATAGAAACAGTAGATCACATCACAAGTGGATGTACAATACTAGCAAATACAGAATACCTCAGAGGACATGACAATGTAGCAAAAATAATACATCAACAACTTGCCATAAAACATAAACTAATAAAACAACACGTTCCCACATACAAGTATGCACCACAAAATGTACTGGACAATGATGAATACAAATTATACTGGAACAGAACCATTATAACAGATAAAACAACACCACACAACAAACCTGACATCATACTCACCAATAAAAAGAAGAAATTAACACAACTAATCGAAATATCCATATTCGATACAACAAACATACAGAAGAAAACAGGAGAAAAAATTGAAAAATACATCCAACTGGCTGAGGAAGTCAAGGACATGTGGCATCAGGATAAAGTTGACATTATACCGATTATACTATCAACTACAGGAGTCATACCACACAGTATCCACCAGTACATCAACGCAATACAGCTACATCCAAACGTATACATACAACTACAGAAATCCGTAATTATTGATACGTGTTCAATAACCTGAAAGTTCCTAAATACAATGTAACATATACCGTACAGTTAAAAGGAAGTCACACTTGATCAAAGTCTGCGTCACTTTCCATTTTTAACCAGACATAACGTCTGAGACAGGAAAAAGAAATAATAATAATTGTATAGAGACAACAGAACAAATCCACAGAACCAGCAGCCTGTTATCACTCACAACTATCTGTAAGTTCGTACTGTACCAGATTTGTATGTGTTCTTAGCAGTTTGTACTATACCAAATTTGTGTGTGTTATTAGCTTTGCCCTTAACCATGATTACCCACAATTCAATTGGGCAGAGACTGGAAACACTAAATACCACTCCCGTGGAACTACACCCTATATTGCTCAGCATTGTAATTGTACATGATGAACCCAACTTTACTAACAAAATTTTGTAAGTTGTTAAGGGATATTTTCTGAGCATTTTTTCATAAGGGACCCACAATGTTTGATATCTCATTACTGAGTAATAATGTAATTATGATGTACTTTGTTTGTCACCCCATTTACTTTTGTTTCTGCAGAAATAACTTCATAACATTAAAAAAGCCTACAGTATGAATTCACTAAAATGTACAATACAAAACTCAAGTTTCTCATAGGCATCTACATGAAGATGCAAAAACTTTAAAATTTGGTTACCATCACTGCAGGAACAGCTGAGCACAGTATCTGCGTGCACTCTTTTATTTTGTTCAGTGAACCCATTCACAAAGTTCAGTAACCATATCCCTACTGCTGTGAATCACTGTTCATGTATAACTAACACTGCCAGAAAAACAAACCTGAGACAGAACCAGACAGAGCCAAATGCAGACTGAGAGTAAAGAGTAAAGTGGGCACTACTTTCGTCATGGAGGTCTCCAGTGCCATATTTTAGATGGCCATCTTTCCTTGGGCATCCTTCTAAGATGTCCATACCATGTTAACCATTTATTTTCACTTGTCTCTACAATATCCGTTGTAACTCTGATCTGTTCTGGTAACACTTCATTTCTTATTTTGCCACTTCTTGTTACACTATGTGAGCAGAAGTATCCGGACACCTGTCTGAAAATGACTTAAAAGTTCATGGCACCCTCCATCGGTAATTCTGGAATTCAATATGCTGTTGGCCCACCCTTAGCCTTGATGACAGCTTCCACTGTCGCAGGCATACATTCAATCAGGTGCTGGAAGGTTTCTTGGGGAATGACAGCCCATTGTTCATGGAATTCTGCACTGAGGAGAGGGTGTCAATGTTGGTCAGTGAGGCTTGGCACAAAGTCGGCATTCCAAAACATCCCAAAGGTGTTCAATAGGATTCAGGTCTGGACTCTGTGCAGGCCAGTCCATTACAGGGATGTTATGGTCGTGTAACCACTCCCCCACAGGCCGTGCATTATGAACAGGTACTCGATTGTGTTGAAAGGTGCAATTGCCATCCTCGAATTGCTCTTCAACAGTGGGAAGCAAGAAGGTACTTACAACATCAATGTAGGCCTGTGCTGTGTTAGTGCCACACAAAACAACAAGGGGTGGAAGCCCCCTCCATGGAAAATGCAACTACATCATAACACCACTGCCTCCAAATTTTACTGTTGGAACTACACACACTGGCAGATGACATTCACCGAGCATTCGCCAACCCACACCCTGCTGTCAGATCCCCACATTGTGTACTGTCATTTGTCACCCCACACAATGCTTTTCCACTGTTCAGTCATCCAATGTTTATGCTCCTCCCGCCAAGTGAGGCGTTGTTTGGCATTTGCCAGCATGATGTGTGCCTTATGAGCAGCCACTCAACCATGAAATCCAAGTTTTCTCATCTCCTGCCTAACTGTCATAGGATCCTGATGCAGTTAGAAATTCCTGTGTGAATGGTCTGGATAGATGTCTACCTATTACACATTGTGACCGCCTTCAACTGTCGGCGGTCTCTGTCAGTCAACAGATGATGTCAGCCTGTACGCTTTTGTGCTGTACATGTCCCTTCTCATTTCCACTTCAATATCACATTGGAAACGACCTAGGGATGCTTAGGGGTGTGGAAATCTCACATACAGATGTATGGCACAAGTGACACCCAATCACGCGTGACGACGTTCGAAGTCTGTGAGTTCCGCGGAGCACCCCATTCAGCTCTCTCATTAAGTCTAATGACTACTGACATCACTGATATGGAGTACCTGGCAGTAGGTGGCAGCACAATGCACCTAATATGAAAAACTTATGTTTTTGTGGGTGTCCGGATACTTTTGATCACATAGTGTACTTCACAACTTCATCACCAAAACTCCACTTCCATTTCTTGTAATTTCTTCTCATTTAGCCTGGAAACTTTCCACAGTTGAGCACCATAGAAAGCAATGTTCTCAACTATAGTTTTGTATATCCCGCTTTTCAAATTATTTGGTGGTGTTTGATTCCAACTCGCCTGCACCGTCACAGTCACTATCTCCGGCGCCGACTGCTGCATCTGTGCCGGGACCTGTCCCTTCCCGCCACCTCCCCATCGTTCCCGTCCCTCATGTCACCACCCGCCCATCTGCCGCTGTCAAACGCCCTAGTGGCGCCTCCACTTCCTCTGCTCCTAAAAAGGCTCCACCCCGCCCCCATCCCTACCCCAAAATGCCATGGACGTCTCTCCACCAGGCCCCGCTCCCTCCTCCTCCTCCTCCCCACCCGGCCTCTACAAATATCTCCTGTCCCGTCCCGATCCTTGTTTCCTCGAGGCCCGGAATCTCTCCCTCCTCCTCCGCCAACATTTCCCTGGCGCCCCCATCTCTCTCCTTACTCCCAGACGGGATTCTGTTCTTATCTCCTCCCCCAGCCCAACCCTCCATACTGACATCCTCTCCCGCCTCCCCATCACCCGTTTTGGTCCTCACGCCACCCTCACCCCTGCTCCCTCCCCATCTCCTACCCGCCAACCCCAACCCCCGCGTCGCCCGCCGACCCTCACCGCCATTATCACTCGGCTTAGCCCGTCGATCACGGAGGAGAAGGTGCTGGCGGAGCTGAAGGCCCATCCCACCCTGGAGGTGCGGGCAGTCCGCCGCATTTTCAACGCGACCGGCCCCACCCGCCTTATGCGGGTTTTCTCTGAGGACGCCCCCTCCATTGACCGCCTCCTGAAGGAGGGTGCCCTCCTCTTCAATCAGCGGTTCAAGGTCGACCCCTCCCGTTCCCCCCCTCAATCCCTGCGCTGCCAGAGATGTCTGCGCTACAATGCACATCCAACAGTAGAGTGCCGCGAGGCCCCCACCTGCCCGCATTGTCGGCAAGTGCACTTCCTCCGGCAGTGCCCCAACCTCCAATCCCCTCCCTCCTGTAATACCTGCAGCCTTCCCCACCCCACCTACTCCCAAAAGTGTAAAGCCCGACCCCCTCCCACCACTCCTGAACTCACCGTACCTGTCCGTCCCCTGGACGCCCCCACCCCTCCTGGCAATTCCCTTCGTCCCCCCCCCCCACTGCTGAGGACATCATCAGGTTCCTCACCATTGTCCTCCAAAACGTCCATCCCTTTCAGCGCCCCCACACCTTACAACAGATCTCCCTCGCCGCCCGTTCCATATTCCACCTTAAAATGTACGCCACCTTTTCCAATAACCAGGCCCATTTCACCTTCTCCCGCCTTGACGCCCTCGTATAAGTCCTTATCATGGCGCGACAGCATCGTATCCTTTTCAACAATATCCGCTCCCTTCCCGCCAACAAGAACCTCTTCCTGCACACCCTTGCTACCCACCGTGTGGATGCCTTCCTCCTCAATGAAACCTTCCTTCAACCCCACCACTCCATCCACACCTCCCCCTATATCCTCCACCGCTCCGATAATCCCCTCCCAGTTGCGCGTGGCGGAGTTGCCATTGGCCACCACCGCCAGATCCCCGTTCGGCTCCAGCCTCTCCTTCCCGACCCCACCAAACACCTGATCCTTAGTCTCTTCTTCCCCGGCCTTACCATTACCTGTGCCACCATCTATGTCCGCCCCAACGCCCCTCTTCCTTTCGACTTCCTCTCCCACATCGACCGTACCTTCTCCTCCTATGTGATCGCTGCCAACCTCAACATCCATAGTCGCTCCGCTGCCCAGTTACGGCGGTGGCATCGGTTCCTCTCCTCCCTTCAAGGCGACCTCATCCCCATCCCCCAGCACACCCGTCCCGAATCCAACTCCACTCCCGATGTTATCCCCTCCTCCCCCAACCTCCTTGGTCGCATTACGGTGGATGTCCTGGAGCCTATTGGTAGCGACCATCTCCCTGTCCTCCTCACCGTTTCAGACGGCCGTCGCCCCCGCCCCGACCCTCGTCATGACCCTCCCCCTAAGTACATCCATGACTATTCCCGTGCCAACTGGAATGCCTACCGGGATGCCGTTTCCACCCAGGTCGATAGCCACCCTCTCGCCTACCGCGTCCCGATGATGTCACCCATGCCGCCTCCTTTCTCCAGCAGACCTTGTCTGAGGCCGTGGAGGCCCACGTCCCTACTGTTGCCATCCACCCCCACCGTCCTACCTTACCACCACAGGCCGTCCTCCTCCTCCGTGAATCCCGTCGTCTCTACCGTGCCTTCCTCCGCACGCGTGACCCGGACACCCTACGACGCCACCGGCAACTACAGCGACACATTCGAAATTTGCTCGCGGCCAAGAAACGCCGGGACTGGCGACAGACATGCACCCGTTTAAATGCTACCCTCCCTATAAACTCGTCCAAGTTCTGGACCGCCTTCCGTCGCCTTACCGGAACTAAACCCTCCCCCTACTATCCTCTTCTCCACGATGATCACCCCTTCCCTGACGCCCTTAGTAAGGCCAATCACTTTGCCTCCTACCTGTCCGATGTGTTTTCCATCCCTGATGATCCCCAGTTCGATTACTCCCTCTTCACAGATATCCGCGATCGAACTGACACCTCTGTCCCTCCCCTCGCTCCTGGTTTCCAGTACTTGGACAACATTCCACACACGGACCTTAATGCCCCCATCACCACACAGGATCTCATCAATACACTCCGCACCAAACGCAACACCGCTCCTGGTCACGATCGTGTTACCTACCGTCACCTTCGCGAAGCTCCTGTCTCTTTTCTCTCCACCCTGGCCAGGCTCTACAATGTAGTCCTGTCCACCGGTTACTACCCCGACCTGTGGAAAACCTCCCGTATCCTCATGTTCCTCAAACCTGGCAAACCGCCGTCCGCCGTCTCCTCCTACCGTCCCATCAGCCTTACCTCGGTCTTCAGCAAGGTCCTGGAATCTATCCTCACCCGCCGCATCCACCAGCATCTCCGCCAGCACCGCCTCCTCCCCGTTACCCAGTGTGGCTTTCGGCCGTCCTTCTCTTCCGACGATCTTCTCCTTCACCTCACTCATCTCCTTTCCGAACAGCTCAATTCCCGTCGCTCCGCAATCTTCCTCTCTCTTGACCTCGAACGCGCATATGACCGCGTATGGCATTCCGGTCTCCTCTTCAAGCTCCAAACCTTCGCCCTTCCCATTAACTACGTTCGTCTGATCGGTTCCTTTCTCTCCCGCCGTCCTTCCCATGTCACCATCCATAATACCGATTCCTACACCTTTTTCCCCTCCGCCGGTGTGCCCCAAGGCTCCGTCCTCTCCCCCCTTCTGTACCTTTTGTACACGGCGGATATGCCGCCGCCGTCACCCCCCGTCCACCTTCTCCAGTTTGCCGATGACACCGCCTTCCTTGCCCTTGCCCCCACCCTGCAACGCTCTCAACGCCTTCTCCAATCCCATCTTGACCGGTTCACCGCTTGGTGCAACCAGTGGTTGCTCAAGGTCAATCCTTCCAAAACCCAGGCGATCATTGTAGGCAAAACCACTCCCTCCTTCCGCCTCCTTGATTTCTATCTCATCGTTTATGGCTGTCCCATCGCTCTCACCCCCACCCTTAAGTACCTTGGCGTCACCCTCGACCGTCGCCTCTCCTGGACTCCCCATCTCCAGACAATCCAAGCCAAGGCACGTTCCCGACTCCGTCTCCTCAAACTCCTTTCCGGCCGAACGTGGGGTCTGGACCCCTCCACCATCCTCCACACCTATAAGTCCCTTATCCGCCCTATCCTCTGTTACGCCCATCCAGCCTGGATCTCCGCCCCCCCTTCCTTTTATAAATCCCTCCAAATCCTTGAACGCCATGCTCTCCGCCTTGCCTATCGCATCCGTCTCCCTTCCCCCACGCGGATCCTGTATGACCTTATCCCCTTCCCCCACCTCCTCCTCTTCCTCGAAAGGATACGAATCCTATACACCTCCCGTAAACTCGATCCACCTCACCCGCTCGTCTCCCCGGTCCTCTCCCACCCCCGCCCGCTGCCGCGCCTGTACTCCCATGTCCCACCCGGTCTCCATCTCTCCACCCTCCTTACCCTCTCCCAACGTGGCTTCCGCCAGCTCCCCCTCCCTGATGATGTCCTCCTCCCCTGCATCTACCCCTCCTATCAACTTTGATCCTCCCCCCCCCTCCTGTGTCCTTTCCTTCAGGCACCCTCCCTCCCCCCCCCTTTTCCCTTCCCTTCTCTTTCCTTTCCCCCCTCCCTCCTACCCTCTCCTCCGGGCTTCACTCCCCCTTCCTCCCTCCCCTTCTCTCCTTTGCCCTTGGCATCTCTGCTCTCCCCTCTCCCATTTCCCCTTCCTCCTCCTCCACCTCCTCTCTTGGCAGGTCCCCGGACTCGTACACGCTGAGTGGACATTCGCGCGCCGGAGATCATCGCCATCAGTGTCTCGTGAGTGCCGTCGTGTTTCGTGTTCAGTGTTCCCGTCATACTCCATCGTTCACCTGTGCCATCGCCATCTTCAGTGTTAGTGCGTCGTGACAACAGTTTGTAGTGAATTTTCGTCAAGTGTGAACGGCTCCGTGTTTGTCTTTATGTGTCTACTGTTTTATTACCCACCGTTATGTCACATTTGTGTATTCTTTCTGTTCTATCTTTATCTCCTCTACGGCTGAAGAGCGGCGTACCATGCTGCTGACAGCCTGCCTGTTTGTACGGGTTTGAAAATAACAATAAAGAAAAAAAAAAAAATTGATTCCAACATCTCCGACGGTACACCGCAAGGTTACCGCCCTTTGATAGTGCCATTTTCGCGCTAATCGAAGTGTTAGGGGTTCTAGGTGCCAGCCAGCCAGCCAGCCAGCCAGCCAGCCAGCCAGCCAGCAGCAGCAGCAGCAGCAGCAGTTCCCGGTCCCGGCCTGCAGCAGTGGTCCCGCAGCCAGCCAGCCAGCCAGCCAGCCCTCCGGTGGCAGCAGCAGTTCAGCCAGCAGCAGTCCAGCCAGCAGCAGCAGCGGCAGCAGCAGCAGCAGCAGCAGCAGCCGCCGCCGCCGCCGCCGCCGCCGCCGCACCGGCCCCGTCCGCGGCAGCAGCGTCCCTGCCTCTCGCCGTCGCCGTCGCCGTCGCCGTCGCCGTCGCCGTCCGTCGTCTCCCAGTGTGTGTCCTGTCCTTTTAGTGCTGTGTTTTTTCTTTCTTCTTCTTGTCGTCATGTCCGCCCCCACCACCACCGTCACTACTACCACCACCGCCATCGTGTATACGTCCCCTTCCGCCGCCTCCACCACTATCACTTGGTGTGCCCAGTCCCACCCCCCTCCTTCCATCCCTCCCCTCCTCCCTATCCCTTCGCCCTCGCTCTTTGTCGCCCCCTCACCCGCCTCTTCCTCTCGTTCTGATCCTTTCCCCCCACTCCCCCAGCCTGTCACTGCAGCTCCGGCTAGGGTGGTGGCCCGTCGGGCCACTGCCCACACCCAGCTCTCCCCGTCGCCATCGCCATCACCATCACCGCCGCCACCGCCACCACCGTCATCTTTGTCACCATCACCCTCACTGCCACATTCGCCTGCACCGTCACAGTCACTATCTCCGGCGCCGACTGCTGCGTCCGTGCCGGGACCTGTCCCTTCCCACCACCTCCCCATCGTTCCCGTTCCTCATGTCACCACCCGCCCATCTGCCGCTGTCAAACGCCCTAGTGGCGCCTCCACTTCCTCTGCTCCTAAAAAGGCTCCACCCCGCCCCCCATCCCCACCCCACAATGCCATGGACGTCTCCCCACCAGGCCCCGCTCCCTCCTCCTCCTCCTCCCCACCCGGTCTCTACAAATATCTCCTGTCCCGTCCCGATCCTTCCTTCCTCGAGGCCCGGAATCTCTCCCTCCTCCTCCGCCAACATTTCCCTGGCGCCCCCATCTCTCTCCTTACTCCCAGACGGGGTTCTGTTCTTATCTCCTCCCCGAGCCCAACCCTCCATACTGACATCCTCTCCCGCCTCCCCATCACCCGTTTTGGTAATCACGCCTCCCTCACCCCTGCTCCCTCCCCATCTCCTACCCGCCAACCCCAACCCCCGCGTCGCCCGCCGACCCTCACCGCCGTGATCACTCGGCTTAGCCCGTCGATCACGGAGGAGGAGGTGCTGGCGGAGCTGAAGGCCCATCCCACCCTGGAGGTGCGGGCAGTCCGCCGCATTTTCAACGCGACCGGCCCCACCCGCCTTATGCGGGTTTTCTCTGAGGACGCCCCCTCCATTGACCGTCTCCTGAAGGAGGGTGCCCTCCTCTTCAATCAGCGGTACAAGGTCGACCCCTCCCGTTCCCCCCCTCAATCCCTGCGCTGCCAGAGATGTCTGCGCTACAATGCACATCCAACAGCAGAGTGCCGCGACGCCCCCACCTGCCCGCATTGTCGGCAAGCGCACTTCCTCCGGCAGTGCCCCAACCTCCAATCCCCTCCCTCCTGTAATACCTGCAGCCTCCCCCACCCCACCTACTCCCAAAAGTGTAAAGCCCGACCTCCTCCTACCACTCCTGAACTCACCGTACCTGTCCGTCCCCTGGACGCCCCCACCCCTCCTGGCAATTCCCTTCGTCCCCCCCCCACTGCTGAGGACATCATCAGGTTCCTCACCATTGTCCTCCAAAACGTCCATCCCTTTCAGCGCCCCCACACCTTACAACAGATCTCCCTCGCCGCCCGTTCCATATTCCACCTTAAAATGTACGCCACCTTTTCCAATAACCAGGCCCATTTCACCTTCTCCCGCCTTGACACCCTCGTATAAGTCCTTATCATGGCGCGACAGCATCGTATCCTTTTCAACAATATCCGCTCCCTTCCCGCCAACAAGAACCTCTTCCTGCACACCCTTGCTACCCACCGTGTGGATGCCTTCCTCCTTAATGAAACCTTCCTCCAACCCCACCACTCCATCCACACCTCCCCCTATCTCCTCCACCGCTCCGATAATTCCCTCCCAGTTGCGCGTGGCGGAGTTGCCATTGGCCACCACCGCCAGATCCCCGTTCGGCTCCAGCCTCTCCTTCCCGACCCCACCAAACACCTGATCCTTAGTCTCTTCTTCCCCGGCCTTACCATTACCTGTGCCACCATCTATGTCCGCCCCAACGCCCCTCTTCCTTTCGACTTCCTCTCCCACATCGACCGTACCTTCTCCTCCTATGTGATCGCCGCCGACCTCAACATCCATAGTCGCTCCGCTGCCCAGTTACGGTGGTGGCATCGGTTCCTCTCCTCCCTTCAAGGCGACCTCATCCCCATCCCCCAGCACACCCGTCCCGAATCCAACTCCACTCCCGATGTTATTCTCTCCTCCCCCAACCTCCTTGGTCGCATTACGGTGGATGTCCTGGAGCCTATTGGTAGCGACCATCTCCCTGTCCTCCTCACCGTTTCAGATGGCCGTCGCCCCCGCCCCGACCCACGTCATGACCCTCCCCCTAAGTACATCCATGACTATTCCCGTGCCAACTGGAATGCCTACCGGGATACCCTCTCCACTCAGGTCGATAGCCACCCTCTCGCCTACCGCCGTCCCGATGATGTCACCCATGCCGCCTCCTTTCTCCAGCAGACCTTGTCTGAGGCCGTGGAGGCCCACGTCCCTACTGTTGCGATCCACCCCCACCGTCCTACCTTACCACCACAGGCCGTCCTCCTCCTCCGTGAATCCCATCGTCTCTACCGTGCCTTCCTCCGCACGCGTGACCCGGACACCCTACGACGCCACCGGCAACTACAGCGACACATTCGAAATTTGCTCGCGGCCAAGAAACGCCGGGACTGGCGACAGACATGCACCCGTTTAAATGCTACCCTCCCTAGAAACTCGTCCAAGTTCTGGACCGCCTTCCGTCGCCTTACCGGAACTAAACCCTCCCCCTACTATCCTCTTCTCCACGATGATCAACCCTTCCCTGACGCCCTTAGTAAGGCCAATCACTTTGCTTCCTACCTGTCCGATGTGTTTTCCATCCCTGATGATCCCCAGTTCGATTACTCCCTCTTCCCAGATATCCGCGATCGAACTGACACCTCTGTCCCTCCCCTCGCTCCTGGTTTCCAGTACTTGGACAAAATTCCACACACAGACCTTAATGCCCCCATCACCACACAGGATCTCATCGCTACACTCCGCACCAAACGCAACACCACTCCTGGTCACGATCGTGTCACCTACCGTCACCTTCGTGAAGCTCCTGTCTCTTTTCTCTCCACCCTGGCCAGGCTCTACAATGTAGTCCTGTCCACCGGTTACTACCCCGACCTGTGGAAAACCTCCCGTATCCTCATGTTCCTCAAACCTGGCAAACCGCCGTCCGCCGTCTCCTCCTACCGTCCCATCAGCCTTACCTCGGTCTTCAGCAAGGTCCTGGAATCTATCCTCACCCGCCGCATCCACCAGCATCTCCGCCAGCACCGCCTCCTCCCCGTTACCCAGTGTGGCTTTCGGCCGTCCTTCTCTTCCGACGATCTTCTCCTTCACCTCACTCATCTCCTTTCCGAACAGCTCAATTCCCGTCGCTCCGCAATCTTCCTCTCTCTCGACCTCGAACGCGCATATGACCGCGTATGGCATTCCGGTCTCCTCTTCAAGCTCCAAACCTTCGCCCTTCCCATTAACTACGTTCGTCTGATCGGTTCCTTTCTCTCCCGCCGTCCTTCCCATGTCACCATCTATAACACCGATTCCTACACCTTTTTCCCCTCCGCCGGTGTGCCCCAAGGCTCCGTCCTCTCCCCCCTTCTGTACTTGTTGTACACGGCGGACATGCCGCCGCCGTCACCCCCTGTCCACCTTCTCCAGTTTGCCGATGACACCGCCTTCCTTGCCCTTGCCCCCACCCTGCGACGCTCCCAACGCCTTCTCCAATCCCATCTTGACCGGTTCACCGCTTGGTGCAACCAGTGGTTGCTCAAGGTCAATCCTTCCAAAACCCAGGCGATCATTGTAGGCAAAACCACTCCCTCCTTCCGCCTCCTTGATTTCTATCTCACCGTTTATGGCCGTCCCATCGCTCTCACCCCCAGCCTTAAGTACCTTGGCGTCACCCTCGACCGTCGCCTCTCCTGGACTCCCCATCTCCAGACAATCCAAGCCAAGGCACGTTCCCGACTCCGTCTCCTCAAGCTCCTTTCCGGCCGAACGTGGGGTCTGGACCCCTCCACCATCCTCCACACCTATAAGTCCCTCATCCGCCCTATCCTCTGTTACGCCCATCCAGCCTGGGTCTCCGCCCCCCCTTCCTTTTATAAATCCCTCCAAATCCTTGAACGCCATGCTCTCCGCCTTGCCTATCGCATCCGTCTCCCTTCCCCCACGCGGATCCTGTATGACCTTATCCCCTTCCCCCACCTCCTCCTCTTCCTCGAAAGGATACGAATCCTATACACCTCCCGTAAACTCGATCCTCCTCACCCGTTCGTCTCCCCGATCCTCTCCCACCCCCGCCCGCTGCCGCGCCTGTACTCCCATGTCCCACCCGGTCTCCATCTCTCCACCCTCCTTA
The DNA here is from genome assembly GCF_021461395.2 of Schistocerca americana. NCBI lineage: Eukaryota > Metazoa > Arthropoda > Insecta > Orthoptera > Acrididae > Schistocerca > Schistocerca americana. Next base: position 882,595,944 of record NC_060130.1, on the reverse strand, counting down.
CCCTCTCCCAAGGTGTTTTCCGCCAGCTCCCTCTCCCTGATGATGTCCTCGTCCCCTCCATCTACCCCTCCTATCAACTTTGACCCTGCCCCCCCTCCCTCCTGGTGTCCTTTCCCTTCGGCACCCTCCCTCCTTTCTCTTCCCTTCCCTTCTCTTTCCTTTTTCCCCGTCCCCTCCCTCCACCCCTCTTCTTCCGGGCTTCCCCTCCCCCTTCCTCTCTCCCCCCTCTTTCCCCTGCCCGTGGCGTCCCTGCTCTCCCCTCTCGCTTTCCCACTCCCCCTCCTCCTCCTCCTCCTTCTCCTCTCTTGGCAGGTCCCCGGACTCGCACACGCATCGTGAACTTTCGCGCGCCGGAGATCATCGCTCTCGGTTTAGTGTCTGTGCCGTCGTGTCTGTGCCTCAGTGTTTTTCGCCGTCCACGCTCCTTCGTTCACGTGTGTCATCTACCTCGTCAGTGTTTGTGCCCAGTGCCGACGGTTTTTCTTGTTTGTTTCGTCAAGTGTGAACGGCTTCATGTTTTTTTAACTATTGTATCTCCTGTTTTTTAAACCGCCATTCTGTTACTTGTCTGTCTCCCTTTCTTTTTTATTGTACTGCTTATGGCTGAAGAGCGGAGTACACTGTTCCGCTGCCAGCCCACCTTGTATGGGGTGTCCAAATTACAATAAAGAAAAAAAAAAAAAAAAAAAAATTTGATTCCAAATAATAGAGTTTAGCAGCTTAATTCACACCTTTCCCTTTCCTATTCTATGCTTTATTTCTTTATTGATTCCACCTTTATCCAAAATGATTGTCCATAATTATTTATATGATTGACTACACTTTACTGTGGATCCATCATCCATAACAAGATCCCTTCCTGTACCTCCAACAACGAAGTATTCTGTCTTTGTAAATTTAATTTTCATGCCCCACTGCTCATATTCTTCTTTAAGCTTTCTTAACATGTATGACACATCCTCATCTTCCGTAGCAAAAGTGACATGATTGTCGGCGAAATATGGGGAGAAAAGGATGTCATCACCTACTCAATTCCCATGTTTTTGCACTTTCTTATCCAATTTTCAAAAATACAGGGAGTACATAAAGACCGGCAACACTTTCAATTATCTATTGCACAAGAACCAAAAATTATACATATAGCATACATATGTCATTTTGAAAAGAAACCCTGAAAGGTTTTTTTTTTTCATGTATACTGCCACAGACTAGTTTGGTAATTTGCCAATAATGAGCGACTACACCATAACACCACTGCCTCCAAATTTTACTGTTGGCGGAAACATGGCGAGTTCAGGTGTGGATCGAGCTTTCTGTGTGTTGGAGTTCGACAAAAAAAAGTATGCTACAGCTGTTCATCAGATATTGAGAACCAAGTATGGTAAGAAGCCACCAACAAGGAAGGCCATTTACCACTGGCACAACAAATTCATTACGTCAGGTTGCTTGTGCCCGGCAAAGAGAAGTGGACGTCCCAGTGTGAGTGAAGTGAATGTGGAGGGACATTCATAAGAAGTCCAAAGAAATCGGTGTGTTGTGCATCCTGTGAACTCGAAATGGTTCCAGTGACACTGTGAAAGTCCTGCATGTGAGGTTCATGGGTACCTGAACACGGAGCTGCCGCATCGATGGATCGGCCATGCTACAGAAGGGGACAGCTGTTTCATGAAATGGCCTCCCCGATCACCAGATCTCACTCTGTGTGACTTTTTTCTGTGGGGACACATTAAAGATCTGGTGTATGTACTGCCTCTACCACGTGATGTAGCAGAGCTCCAGGAGAGAATACAGGAAGTGACTGTCACAGTCGACGATGCCATGCCGGCATGGCTATGGCAAGAATTCGGTTATCTTATTGACGTGTGCCGAATCACTCATGGTTTGCATATCGAATGTTTGTAAAAAAAACTTTCAGAGTTTCTTTTCAAAATGCAATCTGTATGACATCTGTACAATGTTTATTTCTTGTGCAAAAAATAATTGAAAGTGTTCCTGGACTTTATGTACACCCTGTATTTTAAAGAGGGTAGGCACTAAGCAGCATCACTTGCTAACCTTAAGTTTCTGTGAGAGTAACTTCCCAACCTTAACACAACAAGTAAGCTTTCTAAAGCATTGTACATAACATTTATGAATGTTCTGGTTGTTCCTTGCTTCCCACATTCTACAAAATGGTACATTGTTGTAGGCCTTCTGCAAGTCTGTAAAAACCATCTCTCTCCAAGTCACGGGCCAGTTGCTCGCCAGTCACCTGTCTAATGGCGCAGATATTATTGATACAAAACCTTCATGCCTGAGAGCCACTCTTTTCTTCTACTTCCACAGTTTCTTTCTTACTTCTAGGTTTAAGGGTATTACCATATAGAGTCTGTATAGAATTGAGAACTGTGATGCCTCAGTAAAGCAATCATTGATGCTTCCCTTTTTAAATACATTTGTGATGAACCCTTCTTTAAACTTGATAGGGATTTCCTCTCCACTAAGACAGAGATTAAATATCTTTGCAAGATGTTCAAACAACATGTTCGGCCTAGTCTTCAATAACTCCATATATACAGCTCCAGAACCTGGTGCTTTGTCATTTTTGAATTGTTTAACTGTATCCTGTACTTCCAGTGTTGTTATCTCCTGGATTTCTGTGTCATGTACATTGCCTGCAAAGGCGCATATATCATGAAATTTGGATCAATCTTCTTAAACAGTTCTTTGTAGTATGTCTTCCCTCTATCTATACTCATCAGCTGTAAGTTTATACTACTTCTGTCCTTTATTCATAGCTGTCTTATCATCTTCTTTACTTATTTGTACTTTTAACTTCCTGTGCAGTTATTAATTTCTATACATTTAAAGTCCCACACAGCATTTTTTTGTCTGATTACTGCTTTCTTTGCCCCTCATGTCAGTGTTACATACCTGCTTCTATAATCAGTCTTATTGCTTGTAAACCATCTGTTATAGGCCTCCATATACTCCTTCACTTTTGCAGCGGTATAATCATCCCACCAATCATTTCAAATTTGCCAGACATGTTCTCAGGTACTCCAAGACTTTCAAAGGCAGCATCATGAGTAGCTCTCACAATTGTCTTATACACTACTTCCACTGTTGTATCATCAGTCTGATGTAGCTTCTCATTCAATCTCAGCTTCTATAAGAAGACAATTGAAGGATCCTGCAGTAAATTTAAATTATACTGTGGTTGGTCCAGTTTCTCTCTATTCTCGTTCGTTATTTGATTTACCAGTTATTCTTCAGCATCTTTCTGTAGCATCACATTTCAAAAGCTTGTGTTCTCTTGTCTGAAATGTTGACTGTCCATAATTCTCTTCAATGCAAGGCTATCCTCCAGACAAATACTTTCAGAAAAGACTGAGTGAAGTGGCACAATGGTTAGCACACACAACTTGCATTTGGGAGGATGATGGTTCAAATCTGTTTCCAGCCATTCAGATTTAGGTTTTTGGTGATTTCCCCAAATTGCCCCAAGTAAATGCCAACATGGTTCCTTTGAAATGGCATGGCCAATTTCTTTCCCAGTGACCTTGACCTTGACAGTGTGTTAAACTCTAATCTTTCCTCCTTTCTTCCTTCAGAAAAGACTTCCAAACACTTAGATTTAAGTTTGATGGTAGCAAATTTCATGAAACATGTTTTTAGGAAATGTCGGTGGTCATAAAAATGATTAAAAACATAACACAGTCTATACTACGTAAAACATTTTATTTTAAAAAAAGGGTGACCAGTTTCAACTAATATCTGACCATACTCAGACCATTACATACTCCATACTGACTGCTGGAGCTGGTGGCGTGGAACACTAACTGCTCTTGTCTAGTGTGAAGAACAACTGCTCTGTTTTTAAAATAAAATATTTTATGAGTCTAGACTGTTTCTATTTTATTTTAATAACAGATTTCTCTTTCTCAGAAATGCTCTTCTTGCTATTGCCAGTCTGCATTTTATATTCTCCCTACCTTGGCCATCATCAGTTATGTTGCTGCCCATAGTAGAATCTAGAACATTTTCTGAAGTGATATCTTAGGAACTGTATTGTGCCCGATGACCTCTTTTATTGCACATGAATAGATTCCAAGAGCTGTTATTACTTATTTTGATTAGATGCTGTGGTGAGTCAGTCTATTGTGACCGCTGCGCAACGGGAGAGTGAATGCCACCTGTTGGTGTTTCGAGCACATAACGTGGTAAGAAAATTATGTAAGTGGAGCGGAGATGAATGGGCAATCTTTGTTGTGATGATATGGTGACAAATGGTGAAATCCTCTGACATAAGCGACTTTGACAAAGACTAAATTTTTATGGCCCAACAGCTTGGAATGAGCATCTCGGTAATGACAAAGCTTGTCAGCTGTTAGTTTGCTACTGTTGCGATCATGCACAGGAAGTTGTTGATAGTGAAACTACAATAATGTAACGAGATGTTGGTCGTCCACACCTCATCACAGGATGTGCAGGCCTCTGACCACCTCGTTCTGTGCTGAGGCATGGAGATCAGGGGCTTGCCCACTCTGTAAAACAGGGTGTATGGTGCTCTGTTGCAAATCTGAAGACAGAATACAATGCTGGTGCAAGCGCAAATGTTTTAGAGCACACGAGCACACCATTCAGTGCACATTCTTGAACATGGGGCTCCACAGCAGATGACCCCCTACATTTTCCCATGTTGACCCATTGGTATTGCCAGTTAAGATTACAGTAGGCATGAGAGCATCAAGATGAGACCATGAATCAGTGGAAATGTGTCGCTTGATAAGATGAATCACATTATTGTTTCTCCAGGTTGACAGTTGTGTCTGGATACACTGTCATCTGTGTGAATAAGTGCTCACAATATACAGAGCCATGTATAAAGGCCAAAGGTGGCAATATTTCACTATGGGGGACATTCATTTGGGCTCCCATGGAACCTGCAGTACTAATTGGTTTCATCATGAAGGCGGTAGACTATGTAGACATTATTGTGGACCATCTACATCCCTTCATGCATGATGTCTTCTCCAATGGCAATGACGTCTTCCATCAGTATAATTGTTGATATCACAAGGCCAGAATTATGCTACATTGGTTTGAGGAGCAAGATAGTGAACACCCATTGAGGATTTGTCCACCAATTTCACCTGACTTGAACCCTATGGAACATATCCCGGATACTATCGAGTACCAGATCCTTGTACACAAACCACTGGTCTGTAATTTATTGGAATTGCATGATGTGTGTAGACATCAAGTGTTGCATACCTCCAAAAACCTACCAAGGACTTTTCAAATCCATACCATGCATAATCACTGCTGTATTGCATCCAAAAGTAGATCAACATGCTATTAAGCAAGTGGTCAGAATGTTTTGGCTCATCGTTGCATTTGGAAGTGCCATCTAAACATCCCGCTTACAAAACCCCTTCCCCCACCCCACCCCCACCCCACCCCGAAAAGATCACTCTATTGCAGAAATTGACTCTAGCTCTAAATGTCAAATAATGTAAATTTATCTTTATCATAGAACATGAAACAACATTATTTATGAGTTGCAAGTGCTCATGTACCTGCATGTGCAAATTATGTGACACTGATACTCATGACAGTATACTTTTAATGATCTGATGATGTCAGCAAGCTGAAACTGGTCATTGTAGACTCTATAATAATGTGCAATCAAGATGAACATTTATGAATAATTCATATTACGCCATGATGGCAGGTGGTGCACGTAGCAGGTATTGTGGATCCACGATACCTGCTCCATTCACCAACGCAGGCCATAATGGTGTAACATGGTCTGAAGATGGTGACATTTGGATCAAAACCAGTTACCATCGCCAGTAAATAATTTATGAATAAAGTGCCAAACATGATTGTGGCCTCATTTATAAACTTCATGTCTTCAATTGATAAATTTCATGTGTGTGCTAATAATCTGTGCTGGTCAACACTTAGAAGGAGCATACCAAAACCTGTTTAAGATGTGTTAATATCATTCTGCCCTCTTATGTTTCTGTCATGTAGAGACTGGTTTACAAAAAGTCAGTCTTTCCATCCCCCACTTAGGAATGGGACAAAAAGAAACCTGAATACACATACAATAAAAAGTACTCTATGGTATGCATAGTACAGTGATTTTCAAGCTTTATATGTTGAGCAATGCAGTAATGTGGTGCATACTTCATATGCATATGTGCATTGCCGGGTCTGTATGTATCAGTTTAGGGATTTGCATAAAATCTCTACATGTTTTCGAAACGGATTTCCAAAGACTTTGTGTTTATAAAACTAACTAAAATTGTGGAATTGATACTGTTCTTTGTGTCACTAAACTTTTCCTCTCACTGTTCATTTTGTTCACTCCAACTTAAATTCATAAAAAGGATTTATAAAAAAATCCTTCTCCTCTGGATTGTATTATTAATCTCTTACAATAATATATTATTATCTGCAACAGACTGTAATATTTGCACTATAATCCTCATAGACAATTTTCATTTTCAGAATTTGATACTTTAGTATCCGGTGTGATTCAGATACCCCACCTGGCCTGAGTATCGATAGGAAGAACATGTCACATATACTTGGGCTCCAGAAAGCAGCCATGAATTTCACCCACATGAATGGCAAGCATGTAAGATGCTGCCACCCTCTGACAAGTGTTAACCAGCACACACTGCAGCCTGGCTATTGCTGACCTGTCTCTCACTTAGTCACTGAAACCTATAGTCATGTGCCATGGAATAGTAGACTTTTAACCTTGGCTGATATACATTCATGATTTGGATTGCTCTCTGGATTGTTGTATACACTTAAGAGGACTTTGCTACACTCTGGATGTACTTCGCGATCTCTGCTGTCATTAGTTTCTGGAACAGTCATTTTTGTTGTGACGACCTCCATGTTACCATCAGTGTGTTATCTTAAACTGTGTTGCACTTGCAGAGAGTAGGACAGAAGAGATACCTGATTTTGTTTTGTTACGTTTGGTAATCGTTAGCTACCTGATTCGTTGTGAACTTATCTTTTCTTTGAATATTGACAAGTGATTTCCAGTTGTGCTAAACAGTTCAGTGGTCAAGGAACCTACTGGGATATTTGATTTGGACATGCGTAAAGCTTCCCCCTCCGCCCCTCCCCCCTACAGCTGATTAGCCATATGATATGTTTGGTGAAAGAGCTCAGTTTGTGCTCCAGTGTTAGGGTTTTTTCTTTGACTTTATCTTGCAGTGTTCCATAGTACGATCTTGCTGTAATGGATAGTAAATTGTTGTTGTAATAAAGAATACTTTGAGGATGTATTAATAATTTTCTCTTTCAGCATAATATTTACTTGATTTACTAGCAAATTTTCACTACTTATCACCCAGTTTGTTTCTGTGTCTATTCACTGCTGTTTGGGCAGTTGGTGAGTGTGATGCCAACTGCACACACAGCTGTTTTTTTACTCTGGGAGTAGTGCTCTTATTCATTTGAAGTACTTGTAATTGACAGTGCCATACACTTTTTCTCATTGGTCTTTCACAAAAGCATGAAGAGTATTTCAGTAACATCCAGCATTATTGGTGAGTAGGACAATTGAGGTGCACTGCATCAGCCATTACTGACAAGGGTCCTGTTTCTGCATAATAAATTGCTGGATAAATTGCTTAAATTTTTTATGCAAAAGTCATTTTGTTTGCTTACCAGATGTTGCCTGAACAAGTCTTGTTTTGAAGCTTCCTGGCAGATTAAAACTGTGTACCGGACCGAGACTCGAACTCGGGACCTTTGCCTTACGCGGGCAAGTGCTCTACTGACTGAGCTACCCAAGCATGACTTACACCTCGTCCTCACAGCTTTAATTCTGCCAGTACCTCATCTCCTACCTTCCAAACTTGACAGAAGCTCTCCTGCGAACCTTGCAGAACTAGCACTCCTGGAAGAAAGGATATTGCGGAGACATGGCTTAGCCACAGCCTGGGGATGTTTCTAGAATGAAATTTTCACTCTACAGTGCAGTGTGCGCTGATATGAAACTTCCTGGCAGATTAAAACTGTGTGCCGGACCGAGACTCGAACTCGGGACCTTTGCCTTTCGCGGGCAAGTGCTCTACCGACTGAGCTACCCAAGCACGACTCACGCCCCATCCTCACAGCTTTAATTCCACCAGTACCTCGTCTCCTAACTTCCAAACTTCACAGAAGCTTTCCTGGGACTGTATGATGAAATTCTGTGAGTATGACTTAATTTACTGTCAGTGGCACAAAATTTGAAATAAATGGCTGTTTTGAGCCTCTAAGTCCAACAAGAGACATGAACAAGCCCAGTTCTGCATCGTATAAATGCAGAGATAATGAAATATGGAATAAGAGTCATAATTATGTTCAGGAATTTACATGGTCATGTAATTGTGGAATTCTGTAATGTCATAAAGCTGGTAATCATAATCCAAAATAGGATTGATGGTACTGAAAGTTGTCATTTATGTATTCTCTGTTTTTTTAATTAAAGCTCTTATAAGTGCTATTCCAAATATTCTTATACGGTATATTATGTCTCTAAATGCTTCTATATCAGCACATCTCCCCATGTTTTTCTCATCTATGTTATTATTGTGCCTAGAGGAAAAAATACCCCTTGTGAGCCGAGAAAAACTACACATATCAGAAGTTCATTATTTGTCTATTTCTGCTGTTATTTTTATTTTTCAGCCTTTCCTTTCCTTTCCTTTCCTTTCCTTTCCTTTGTGCAAAACAAACCCGAATTTTCAATAGTTCCTTATCCAAATAAATTTTTCCCTCTCATGTCGAATGTGTTTGATTTTGGTGTTGCTGTGTCATTATATTTCAAAAAATGTGCATGCTGGTGTAGCTGGCAAAGTATACCAGGCGTTAAGTTTACTTCAGGTGGACCTCTTTAGTCTTTTAGGAAAACTGTACTTATGTAAATACATAAAGCAGAATATTTTATGGTCTTTATTTACATTTTTATTTTAGCATATGTTGTGTTTTAAGTGTTGGGCAAGGAAATTTTATACATTAGTTAGTTAAATATCATAAGTGAGTAAATGATTTATGTGACCTCATCTCTGTTTTTATAGCACATAGTAAATACTAGCAAATCATCCTTCTACAACCACACAATAATACTAGCAGATTCCCTACTATTTTTCTATGTTGTATGTAGCTTTAGACAGCAACTCAAAGTAAAATAGGCATGAAGTGAATTGCTGCTCTTAATGCCACATTGTATTAGCCTTCATATTGTTGGGAGGTGTTTCTAGAAATGACCAGAGATCAAACTTTGAAGTTCTGTGGACAGGCATTTACCCTCTGGATCCCCAAATGAGACAGCAAGTAGGATTGTGTACCGTATGTGAGTTTATCACTATTTGAGATAAACTGAAATAGTAGCTCTTGCACAGTGAACATGGTTTTATAAATACAAGTGTGTGTGGGGCCATGTTTATTATGTTCAGTATTACATTATATAGTCTTCCTAGTTCCATGAATGTTTTATGTTCTCTGTAGCTTTTCAATGTTTAAACTATTATTCGACATATTTGTCTTCTGTTTCATTGTTATATTTTACAAATGATAAGGGAAACATTTATGCCTCTCAACATCTCAGGTTTTTTATAGTTGACCTGTTTTGCTGCATTGCATTTAGAATTTTTAGTACTTTGTATGCTTTTTACGTAAATTTTTTTAATCTTTATGGTTCATTTCTGTTGTAGGGAAGAAACATGAGAATTTAGCAGCAGTTCTGTGATATATTTCCACTGTTTTGTCATTGGACATCAGTTTTTAAGAAAAAGAAAAAAATCTAATTCCAAAAATATTAGTGGTTTGGACAATGCTCACATTGTAAAGTGTCACATTTAGAAGTCATCTACTGATAATTTTTGTCAAACAAAACTGATGTACTTTCAGGCAATGAAATGACATATTGTCCAGTACATTATTTTGTTTTATTTTCATTTGTTAATTAGGTATAACTGTAATTTGAACTTGAGTTTGTTTGGTAGAGCCACCATCACTTGAAAGTCATGTAATTTATGTAACATGCAGAAATAGTGAGAAATTTAAAATTAAGTGTACACTCAAAATATTCCAAAGAAAAATGGTGAACACCCAGCTCTTAATAAACAATCGGGGGGTGGGGGGGGGGGGGGGGGGGATGCTGGGGAGATATTCGTATTGCACAACAAACCTGCAATATCTACATACCTAGATTCACTGCCTGCGGACAATACTGTGCCCATTACAACTCCATCCAACACCCCCAGCATAATATGTTCATTTCTTTGTTTAACCTTTGCAGAGAAACAACAGCCTTTCTTCCATATACTGGTGTCCTGTTAGGATCGACTGTATTAAGGAAAATGATACAGTGAACTCATATTCTGCTTTAGATTGTTTGAGGGCAATGTAAAAACTGATTTGGGCTTCTGCAAGTCAGAATTTTACTACATCTCTTGCCAAAGCAGTCTGTCATACACATGGTAAACTGTCTGAATTGTGGAAAAACATTGCACTGGACATGAGCAGCACGTAAGTTTAGGATTTACAGACAGTATCAGTAAAGATTGTGATTCTGACCACAGTCTCCTTAAAAAAAAAAAAAATTAAAAATAAACTTAATACCAGAAAATGAGAGTAAAAAAAGCAAATTTCAACCAACAATAGATATATAGAAACAGTTAGGATCCAAGAGCTGGAATATGAACCTTCGACAGAATGCTGGTTCGTAACTGCGCTAGCCTGCTGGCATCAGTCCACAACTTACCTGATGATAACAAATCGGTCTGAAGTCCAAATATTTTAAAAGTTTGCCGCAATGATTCACCTGAGAATGTTTCAATCTGCTCTGTTGTAACTTGGAAGTATAAGTGACCTAGTCATAACATTACAGGTATTTCGCTGCACTCATTGTACACTTCTTTCTGTTTAACATAGTGGTGATGTGACTACATTTCTTTTGGAAGAGAATTTTTTTCAAATCGTAGACTGAGAGTATTGACATCTGGAAAACAGCAGTGCATTTAACTGTATTGACGTAGATACTGTGTACATTTTTTATCACTGTTGGAGATTGTTATATACGCAAATTCCAAGGCATACTGTTCATGAGTAAATGGTAGCAGAAGGCAAGATCATTATATTAATGATTCACTTGGGGTAGATTATGAAGAAGTTAATGACACAGTCATTCAGTTTTCATTCAGGTATCTACTGCCATTGTTAACAATGATATTGACATGAAAATCTGCTGACAAGGAGTGTAGGTGCCCTCATACCTGCTTCGGTCAGAAGAGTGGATGTGGATCCATATTACATTTAGGAAGTGTGAAAGATTGGAGAGAGTGGTGGTATGAAGGGGAACACTGCTACTAGACATACACGTGTATCTAACTAACGAAAGCAGTCTGATGGTAAGACTAGACCTGTAACTTCCAGGACTGATGACCTCAGAAGTTAAGTCCCATAGTGCTCAGAGCCTTTTGTAACTTCCAGGCAGATTCAAGTCCTGTACGAGACTGGAACTCAATCCAAAAACTCTGCTTTTACAGACAGTGTTCTTACCAGTTGAGTTATCTGAGCATGACTCACAGTCTGTCCTTCAAAGCTTCACTACTTCCAGTCCCTCCCCCCAACTTTTGAAACTCTTACTTCCTTAAGTGCTCATTCAAAATGGTATGCAGGAGAGCTTCTGTGAAGTTTGGGAAGTAGAGGAGAGGTACTGGCAGAGGTAAAGCTGAAGCTGTACGATCAAGAGTTTGTAAGGAACCAAGATTTCGATCAGTTAGAAAAAGTGGACTGTTTGATCTCACTTTTACTAGTGAAGTATTTGTTGCCATCTTAATTTTACAATATGCAATGTATGGGTTTTGTGGAAGAATTTGATACACTGGAGCATTTTCAGCTATTATATTTTTCTTATTTGAAACTAATGAGAACATTTTTGTAAGCTACAACTTGTGAAATAAAATCCCAGAAAAATAGTCATCCTGTCAGTTTCACTTTAAAAATAGAGAATGGTAAATGGGAACATAGTTTTGAAGAGAAAATGTTGCCAAAAATAATGTAAGCTTGATAATTTAAGTTGCTCAAGTAACAACAAATAACATGTGTACTTACAAAATCTTGAAATTCTATTTGAATTGTTGCAAACTGTAATTTATTATTCATTAGGTAAATCATCTTTCTTTTATGAAAATGTTAACTTCACCAAAAACATTTTTATTTGATACAAAATCATAATATGTAAATAAAATTACATAGATATAACATACTGGAAACTTCAATTTTTGATTCATTGTTGTTTTATATACTTTTTGTAACTATTTTTGCTCTAAGTTTTTTCTGCTAATAAAAACACGTAGTTTTGTCTACGTTTTCACTGATAAGGAAACCAGATGTTAACATAATAATTAGTATATAAAGCTCAGTCTGCATTGCCAATGAACTCTTGAATGCCTGTGCCTTAGAGGCTAAAAGACATGCCTAAAGTGTGTGTGTTTATTTTTGTGTATTTTGTAAAGAAAATTTTTTTGTAATACTTTCCCTAAACAGTTATCATTGACTGTTTAGGTTCACTTTTACTACTAATTATAAAGTTTCTGTTCAATTTTCATACTTCCTATAGCAATATAATTCATCATTTCACCATTACTTCACTTTTCTGACAGGGCTCTAACTCAGCTGATTAATTTTACTGTCTTATTTCTGTTCTATTTAGCAGCTTATTATCATATCACTGTTGTTACTCATCACTCGAACCATTCAAAGTGTACACTTTGTTTTTATTTTGTTTATCGTCTTTACCATACTGTTGCATACAGATTATTCTAGCTCTGTTTAGTGAGGTTCTGTTCCTGATACCAGTCAGCTGTTTAATGACCACTGCCAAAGTCTACTGGCCTTGGCCTCCCCTCTCCCTTAATAGACATGCTCCTTTCACTTCTGGTAACCTCTGTTCCCCTTTTGCAGAGTGCCCCGCGATGCAGTGTCCCCCACCCTCACTAGCCCAGCCCAGCCCTACAGTGGCATCCTTGCAAGCTTTGCAAGTGAGCACACTAAGCTCCATATTACACACCCAAATGTCCAGTCTCTGGCAAATCATCTTGACAAGTTCCATTACATATTTCAAGACATAGACAGCCATCTAATACTTCTGTGGGACACCTGGCTCAAACCAAGTATTCCCACAAGTTCAATAAATCTAGACGGTTACATCTTTGTTAGGCACGAAAGATGAGGAGGTGGAGTAGGGGTTTACATATGCCTTGATTTATCACGTACTGTGTTACACATCCAACAATAATGAAAATAAGCAAGTGGAATATATGTTCATAGAGATCAAATCCCTTAATAGAAAGTGCCTAATGCGTGTCCTCTACAAACTTCCTAAAGTTCAAAACTGGTCTTTCAAGTCTCAAACTGAAGCATGAGCATAGAATTATACCTGTTGACACTAACAAATTTTCTATACAATAGTCCTTTCAGTATGAAATTTAAGCCAATGCTTGCTTCTTAAAATGTGTCGCTACTTCAGCCTGTTCCTATCCATCATACGAACAGTAGTCATGCTCTCATAGATACATTTGCAATGAAATCCCCAAGCTGAGTAATTTATACGTCTCAAATATCTGCACCTGGCATGTCCAGCCATGACATACTCTCTAGAATGTCCAGAAAGAGACTCCAATTTACTACTTACCAAGATTTCAGACTGTGAGGCAAACAGAGGAGCTACTTGATTGAGCAGTAGCGGTTCCAGTCTCTCAAACTGACATACTGCTGGGAGAGCAGTGTGGGTCTGGGGTTCAATTCTCGGCGGAGTCAGGGATTTTCACCTGCCTCGAGATGACTGGATGTTCGTGTTGTCCTTATCATTCATGAAAGTGGTAAGACTGGACTGAGCAAAGGTTGGGAATTTGTATGGGCTCTGATAACTTAGCAGTTGAGTGCCCTACAAACCAATCATCATCATCATCATCATCATCCATATCCGCATCCAGTGATGCCTATGAGCTGAGGATGACTTGGCGGCTGGTCAGTACCTTGGGCCTTCATGGCCTGTTTGGGAGGAATTTAGTTTTAGAGATTTCAGACTCATTAATTCGTCTGTTCTTGCAAGTAAGGTACAATAAATAGTTTGGGGGACATCCTCTATTCCTTTCTCAGTCATAAAAAAAACTCCATGGGTCTACTTACAAACTTACTCAACTATATGACAAGTAGGCTCCCCTGACGAGCAGAAAAATAAGAAAGAAACATGTACCTTTGTTAACTGAATAACTAAACCAGCTTTTGATTCTCAGAGGTCCTGCTTATTGGTCATACAAACTAAGTCCCGCATCTGAAAATCATATTGCTTACAAGCAATAGTGTATTCCCATACATTAATCAAGAACAGAAATAGCCCAGCTGTCCTGTGGAAAAACCTGCATGGTCTTGGTACAGGCAAAGTAAAAGCTGCAGCTGATCCCATTGTTGCAGTTGAACTGAAGCAGTACTTCATGTTACCTACAGTCACAATTGAACCACATACGAAATTCTATCTGAAGCGTGTTTCTTGCAATACTGTCATGCATGTCAGACCAGCATCTACAGGACGTGATGGCATCACAGTAGAAATGATGAATATTATTATTGACCCATGACTGTCCACTATAACAGATATCTTCAAACACTCCTTGACCACAAGTGTTTTTCCTGAGTTCTGGAAACAGCCCCTTAATACCTGAATAAATTGCTACCAGAAAGAAAAATCAAAAATCATATTTTGTAATCAGTAATGAAATATTACAGAGTACATAAGGTCAAATGTAAGATGTGTTGTACCTCTCAGATATAATCAGGTATATCACATATTTGCAGCAACAGGCATTTGAGAAATTGAATACTCACAGGAAATCACTTAGTAAAAGATATTTATTTAACATTTTGATGTTACATTGATAGAATTTCTGGTGGCATACATTTCAAATAACAACATAGTCTTATTTGTGAAATTCTGGGATGAATATTAAACGTACTACATACAAAAACTAGTTGCCCTGTAGAATTTGATATTTTATCTCTTTGCCTTGTGTCAGTAACCTGAGGCTAATGACCTAGGTAGACTTACTGGGACCAGTTTTCGTGGACCTTGATGATGCTGTGGTAGTTCTGCCTTTATGCAGGCTGAAGCCTACCATTTTTCCTTCAGTTCTAGCATATCATATATTGTGTATTATGGGGAAATCTGAAACTGTCACAGCCCAGGGTGCATACGACCCAGGACAACCGGGAATTTTTTCATCCGGGAGAAAACCGGGAAAAACCCGGGAATTTTTCGGAATTCCGGGAATTTTTCATTGTTTTAGCTTTCAGTTAAATGTTTGTAATTTTGACTGCAGAATTGATTCTCTAGCAAAGAATGTTATTGTATTCTGCTAGTGGAGAATGATACTGAAGCAATAAAACATACATAAGAGGGGAAAAAATAAAACCTTAGTTTTGGTTAGTAAATACGCAATTTACAACAACAAAAAACCGTGCACGCACAAGCGTCTGCAAATAGCAAAAATATGTCAAAGGTCTTAGGGCGCAGACTGTAATTCTTCGTAACAATAAACTGCTTGCTATGAGCATGACGTCACAACTGTTCACATAAGGTTCGTTTGACCAATTACCAGCGGTCTGTTGCGCATGCGCATTTGACTCGCGTATGAGCAGTACCTTCTCCCGCTACTTGAAGTTTGGCTGTATCGGTAGTAGCAGCAAGCAGCCAGATGCAAACGAGAAAAATTTTTCTCGCGCCCTAGCTGGCAGATTCACGCTTGCACAGAGTTGTCTGAGTTGTAGTGGGGAGGGGGTTAACCTCCACGTGACCCGTTTTTACGTCAAATGAAAACAAAATGGATTTCTGTGGCCGGGAGCTGTCAAGTGAATTAAAATACATCCACATAAGTACGGAGGGCAAAAATATATTATTAATTTCAGTTTTCTGATTTTATTTGATTTCCAAGTTAGTAGCAGTCAAGCATTAATCGCCTTGCAGAACAGTGAAGTTATTTTTGCAAGTTTGCTAAAGAAATTTGGCTTTATTAATCTTTCCGCCGAGGCAATCACTTTATTTGAAACGCAGTGTTTCATTCAACAGCATTGGCTTGTTCCAACTGTTCGCTGAATTTCAAGTGCACGTTATCGTCTTCTGCCATATATGGCATTATGCCATAATAAAGAACCAAAAATGAGATCCTAGAGTACTGGTACTCCAAGAAAATGTCCATCCCAAAAACCACACTGAAAAGCTTAATATCAGATGGGACCGACTTCATTGTGAATCTGGAAAAAGCCAATTTGCACTTCAAGCCGAATTATGCATTTTAGTATGGTTTACGAAATTCCGATCCTCTTTGGAATATCCTCTGATGCACTGTTTCTTTTATTGTGTAATGTAAGCTTTCTTAGTGCTTTATACACACGAACATATGGGCTTCCTACGCCACTGCAGTTGCACACGCACAATAATGAATGTTTTCTGTCTCTCTCTGGCAACCGGTAAATTGAACCTATTTCTAACAGTCTCCGGATAGTATTGCGAACGGTGGTTAGAAAAGCGTTACTTTCAAAGTAAATTTCTTTTTACGCAAGATGAGTTATGTTACGAGTGAGAAAGTGGGATGGATAACTAAATCACAGAGCTTTCGAAACTGAACAGTTTGAGGACCAGCCACTTACAAGAATTTCGAGCCGAGACATTTATGTCATAATTTTAAATTTACTGGCACATTTGTGTGATGTGTCTTAAGGTATAACACACGCAAAAAAGATAAATATTACATGTGAAAGCGTAGCGTCTGTTGTAGCGTGTTAATCTTAGAGACTAACGTATGTGAAAGCTTAGCTTTTCTTGTAGATATACGGTACTGTGTACATTAATGTAAACCGTTAACTTTTCCTCTTGCGTGTTCGTGCTATGTAACCAGTGATCTTGCTATTGGCTGACTATAACACGTGTCCTATGCTCTGAATAGCTGCTGTCATCGGCTGACGAGATCTTGTGGCTTGAGATATGTCTCGCTTACAAAAGGACATCGGAACCTCGGTTTCAATGCTCCGGAAACTAACGCGCAGTGTTTGGTGCAATTCGAATTTATAGTTTCGTAATACGAAAATATGCAGCGTATATGTTGCTGCAAATCAAAGGTCTTTCCAAAATTTCTCTCCTTCTTTTTTTTTTTTTAAGTCTCTCCAAAACTTCTTTGCCCCGTCTTTTCCTTTTTTTGCGGGAAGTTCTAAGCTATTGTATAACACGTTAACCATTCAAAGGATTGATAAGTTTTACAGTTCCGAGGGAAAATCTACGGAAAACCTACTGTCACTTAGGACAGAAAAAGTGTATTTTCGCCCGAGAAAAAGCATATTTTTTAAACGGGATATCCGGGAGAAATCCGTGAATTTTTTTTCCTTGTCCCCGTATACACCCTGCAGCCACTCTCTGCAAGTGGTAACAAGCTTTGAAATATCAATGTGCATTTCATGGAGCATAAAACCTTGGGGGTCCTTCGATAAGAAAATAAAAGCCTCAGGGTATTAGCAATTCATTAGAATTTCCACATCACCTTAAAAGTGAAATGTTACGAGTCAAAACAGTGTTTATTTTTTTTTAAAGTCTCAGTCCTTCACAAAAGCTGGGAACAAGACAAGAACGTTCACCTGATTAGACTGAATCAGATTCCATATCAAGATTCACTTCATCAAAAAAGTTTCATATATTGAAGACAAATGTCTGTTTCAATCAGAAAATAAATAAATAAAACATACACTTTATGTGGTTAGGGTGTATAAAATCCATTTTCATGAATAAAATTTAATGCTGCAACCACTCCATTGCTAAAATTCTTTTAACACTGATATGATCCCTGTGTGCAAGCGGAATGCCAGGACAGTATAAATCACCCAGTCCCTGTGTCTGCTTTGAGCCAGAACTGATAGAGTGGTATGATGCACTATGGCTTGGCAGAATAGCACATAAGACCTGCTCATGAGGTCACCAAATATGATTGTGACATCATTCAATTGGTTTACATCTGCAATGTTCAGGTGTGAGACTTATGTATCTGCCCCACAACAGTATGCAGGGTAACGTAGTCATGGAGTCTTAGTTGTACTGAACTGTAAACCTGAAGATGAGAGACATCATTTTTAATATTTTTGTAGCTCAAAGGTTTGGTTGTATTGAATATTAAAATTGCCATTAACCTCATACACAGCTGCTACCACTAATAATGGATAAAGCTAAAAAGAACTGCATATGTTATTACTAATGAAAATTTGTGTCCGAAGAGACTCAGAGCCAGATTTGCTGCTTTTCAAATTTTCATTGATACTGTTGATTCCACTCTTAGTTTCAGAACACTACTACCGTAGGTTCTCTCTCGCAGTATGTGGGAGTAGTGGCAATGAGGGAACAAAGTTGATGGAGGAAGCCGGCCGAAGTGGCTGTGCGGTTAAAGGCGCTGCAGTCTGGAACCGCAAGACGGCTACGGTCGCAGGTTCGAATCCTGCCTCGGGCATGGATGTTTGTGATGTCCTTAGATTAGTTAGGTTTAACTGGCTCTAAGTTCTAGGGGACTAATGACCTCAGCAGTTGAGTCCCATAGTGCTCAGAGCCATTTTTTTTGATGGAGGAATATGACTTACACTGGTACATAGGATATATGTCAGTTCACGGAAATGATATTAATGGAAAAACTGCCTGTAATAACTGTAATTATTCATGGAAATCTGCTTTCCAGGTGAGTAATATAGGTAACTATCGAGTCACATAGTAAACATCGCCAAGATAAAAAAGAAGCAATGAAAAAACAAGAAAACTAAAAACTCGTCTTACAAGAGGCCTACTACAAAAAGAGTGCCATGTTGCATTAATAATAGATATGTGGCTGCAGTGGGTAGATAGCCAAAGACAAAGAAGTGTAATTTTGACAATGACTGTATTTCTTTTCCCAGACAATAAATAATTTCAAAAACATACTTTTGACCATAGAAACAGTACGGAAAGCATCTGATGATTTGTTTACACTCAAGTGGGCATAAACTCATAATTGGATCCTTCTAATGACCTCCAGATGCACCTCCAAATGTATCCAAAAACCTTAGGAAAAAAAACAAATTTCAGTAGTACATAAGTTTCCCAATCATATTGTTATTGAGGAGACTTCAATTGTGGCTGTGACAAGACATCCTGCAAAACACTATAAAATGGATTCTCTGAGAACTACCTAGAACAGATTTCTCAGAAGTCCACTTACGATGGAAATATCTAACAGCAACAAATGGACCTGAACCCTTTGAGGATGTCTACATAGAAACTGGTACTAGTGGCCATGAGGCAACTGTAGCTACAATAATTACTAAAGTACACAGGGCAACTAACACAAGTAGAAGGGTTATATTTTCAACAAACTAGGTAAAAGGGGCATGCAGTAATGTAGTACCTTAGTAATAACTTGAAACATTTAGCTCCAGAGATGACCATGTAAGAGGAACATGGTACAGGTTCACAAGAGTAGTTCACTGTACATTTGATAGATATGCACCCAGCAGAATAGTTCACGATGTGAGAGACCCTCCATGGCATACAGTCTCTGTAAAGAAACAGACTACTATACAATAGATATAAAACAGACCATAGGGTTAGAGATAAGGAGATGCTGAATGATACATGTTTGGCACTCTAGAGGCAATGTGTGAAACCTTGAACAACTACTGTAGCTTATTATTATCTGTCACAAAACCCCACGAAATTTTGGTCATGTGTAAAGGCTGTTAGTAGTATGAAAGTTAATGTCTAGATACTCATGGATGAAACGGGAATTGAAATAGAGGTTAGCAAAGCAAAAGCAGAAACTCACATTTCAAATGCTCCTTCGCAAATGAAAATCAATAGGTACTGCCCTAATTTAGTTCTCGCTCATCTGCAAAGATAAATGATATAGATGTTAGTATCAGTAGTGTTGATAAACAGCTGAAATCGCTAAAATTGAACAAAGCTCCAGGCCACAATGGAATCCCTATCGGATCCTCTATCAAATATGTGCCTGATCTAGCTCCTCTTTTAACTATAATCTAGTATAGGTCCCTCGAACAAAAAAACTCTGCCCAGTAGTTGGAAGATAGCGCAGGTCACACCTGTCTACAAGAGTAGTAGTTAAAGTGATGGTACCATCTAGTATCCTTATCATCCATTTGCTTTAGATTCTTAGAACATAATGAGGTACCTCAAACAGAATGGCTGCCTCCATGCCAACCAGCATAGATTCCGAAAACATCAATCATGTGAAACCCAACTCGCACTTTTCCAACATGACGTGCTGAAACCCACTTATCAACGCAGTCAAGTAAATGCAGTATATTTCAGAAACGTATTTGACTCCATAGCACATCTACATCATACTCCAGCACAAAACAGTGTGTGGTGGAGGGTACTTGTGATGCCTCCTTCCCTATTTCACTTGCAAATGGCATGTGGGAAGAATGATTGTCAGTAAGCCCCTGTATTATTAGCTCTAGTTTTTCAAATTTTCTCCTCGTGGTCATTTGTGACATGTATGTGAGTGGAAGTAATACTCTGAGGTGACTAAAGTCATGGGACAGCTGCATGGAGATGGCAGTAGTATCGTGTACAGGAAGCATTAAAGGGTAGTGCATTGACAGAGCTGTCATTTGTACTCAAGTGCTTCAAGTGAATTGTTATCGACATGACTATGACCACACGACAGGAACAAACAGACTCTGAACGTGAAATGGTAGTTGGAGCTAGACACATGGGACATTCATTAACAAATTCAATATTCTGAGATACACAGTTTCAAGAATGAATCAAGAATACCAAATTTCAGGTATTACCCTTCACCACAGACAATGCAGTGGCCGACAGCCTTCACTTAATGACAGAGTAGCGGCATTTGCCTAGAGTTGTCAGTGTAAACAGACAATCAACACTGCGCCAATAACAGCAAAAATCAACATGGGGCATATGACGATCGCATCCTTTAGGACAGTGCAGCGAAATTTGGCGTTAATGGGGTATGGCAGCAGGTGATTGATGTGAGTGCCTTTGGTAATAGCACGACATCGGCTGTAGCGCCTCTCCTAGGCTTGTGACTATATATATGTTGGACCCTAGGCGACTGGAAAACCCTGGCCTGGTCAGATAAGTCCTGATTTCAGTTGGTAAGAACTCATTGTAGAGTTCGAGTGTGGCACAGACCCCACAAAGCCATGGACCCAAGTTGTCAGCAAGGCACTGCGCAGGCTGGTAGTGGCTCCATAATGGTGCGGGCTGTGTTTACATGGAATCGGCTGCGTCCTCTGATCCAGATGAACTGACTGTTGACTGGAAATGGTTCTGTTCAACTACTTGGATACCATTTGCAGCCATTCATGGACGTCGTGTTCCCAAACAATGGTGGGAATTTTATGGATGACAATCCACCGTGTCACCAGCCCACAGTTGTTTGCAATTGCTTTGAACAACATGCTGGACAATTTTAAGTGAATGGTTTGGCCACCCAGATCGCCTGACATGAATTCCATCGAACATTTTTGTGACATAATCGAGAGATCAATTTGTGCACTAAATCTCTCACCGGCAACGCTATCGCATTGTGGATGACAATAGAGGCAGGATGGCTCAGTATTTCTACAGGGGACTATCAACGACGTGTTGAGTCCATGCCATGTCGAGTTGCTGTCCTACGCTGGGCAAGGGGAGGCCCAAAACTATATTAGGAGGTGTCCATGACTTTCATCACCTCATTGTATGTTGTCCGACTCTTCTCAGAGAGTATTGTCTCGAAATTTCACTCGTAAACCTCTCCATGATGCACACCACCTCTCTTTTAATGTCTGCACTGGAGTTTGTTGAACATCCGCCGACTAGACAATCCCATGATAAACCCACCAGTCTTCGTTGGATCTTCTCTATCTCTTCTATCATTCCTATCTGAAAAGTATCCCAAACTGATAAACAGTACTCTACAATCAGTCAAACTAGCGCATTGTTAGCCACTCCCTTCGTGGATGAGTTACATAGATTCTTCCTATGAATCTCACTCTAGCATCAGGATCCTACTATTTGTTTTATGTGGTCATTCCACTTAAAGTTGCCCTGGATATTTACCCCTAGATATGTTACTGTAGATACTTTTTCCAGCAAGTTGTCATCAATAGTGTAGTTTTACAGCAGTGGATTTATTTTCCTATGTATGCAAAATATGTTACATTTATTTACATTCAGAGTCATTTGTCAATCATCTATAGGTCGTTCTACAAATCGGTACTGTCTACTGGCGTTGCTAAATTCTTGTTGAGAACCGCATCACCTGTGAACGGTCTTAAAAAGCTTCAAACACTTTTTAATAGATCATTTACATGCATCGTAAATAGTAACGGTCCTATCACACGTCCTTGGGGTACTACCAAAAATGCTTGTACATCTGTCGATTTTTTCCGTTAAGAGTGACGTGTCGAGATCTATCTGCAAGGAAGTCTTGAAACCAGTCGCAAATGTCGCAGCACTATGTATCTCGTGGAGGAACAGAGCGAACTGAGTTTCACATAATCTTTGTTTGCACAATTCTCTTGATTCCTATATAGGAGATTTTTGTTCTGCAAAAACTTCATAATTCTTGGGCATAAAACATGTTCCATAATTCAACCAAAGACTGACGTCAGCAATATAGGCCTTAGTATGATGGCCCGTATTACAATCTCCCACTGTGAAAATTTTGAAAGACCAAATTAAGTATTTCAGCCTTCTGTCTGTTATATTACGTTTCGTCGCCAGTGTTGTCACTAAGTGACTGAATAGATGGTTTTGAACCGCTTACTGTTTTTACATAAGACCAAAACCGTTGGCTCTTGCCCACTCATCTCGTATCGGGTGCCTAAGGGATGCTGCATTCTCGGAATGCTATACCACAATTCAAGCAAATAACATTAGTAGTTTTTTTTCTAAACAGCAGATTTGACAATACTTAACTTGAATGTACTACATGTTGTCACAAGCGATGGGCGACAGGCAATATAATTCAGTCCCTGGCTATATGCAATATTCCTGCAAGTTTGACACACAGTTTGTGGATCACTGATAACTGTTCTCATAGCACTCTCTGCGAGGCGAAGCTAATACTCCACTAATGTCAGCCTGAGGCTGGCAGGAGCAGCGCTTATATTTACTTCTTGCAGAGGTCGGCCCTGGCACGGCCGGTCTTTGTGAGTGGGCAATTGGCTGACGTCGCCTCACCGCCTTCTATGGTCTTGCATTCTTCCTCTTCGTTTCGGCGCTTGTGGTTACGCCAGAACGTTCTTTCCCCCCAAAGCGATGGCCCATCGTTGTGTAGGGAGTGCGACCACGGTGGGGGAGGCAGGAGTGTGGACACATCGTTGGGCCAGAAGCTGTGGCTCAGGGGTCAAGCTTCCAGCCATACCCCGCCATCTGTCCTGCGCTCTGGCGGAAATGTCCCCCGGAAAACGACCAGAAGGGTACGCGTCCACCTTCTGCTGCCATGAAGCAGTTGAAGATGGCGGCAACTGCTGCGGTGTGGGTGGGTCCGGCTCCATTGGTAGGACGAGAGGACGCAGAGGAGGAGAATACCCCATCTCAATGTGGTCGTCCCTCGGTGTCGTGATGACACCCTCTGGCACCTGCTGTGGCCGCGCTGTCCTCTGGACCTGTGAATCTGGAGGAAGATGGACTGAAAGACCATCATGTATACGACAGAGGCGAAGTTGATTTTGATGGTAGCACTGCAAGCCATCGGAACCTGAAAGAAGATACATGCAAGCGCCAAGTCGACGGACGATATCGCCTCACGCCCACCGTCTGCTACCGCTAAAAACCCTGTGAAAGACAATATCATGCGGCGCGAAGCAATACTTGCGACCTTCCTTCAGATGCTGAGGAGGGTGAAGCAGTATCCGATGGTGGCGGCCGTGAAGCAATTCCACTGGCGATGGTCCATCTCGTGGGTACGAACGATATGAGGCAAGAAACAGTTGCAATGCTTGATCCCTAGTGTGAGCGGAGCGAAGTTTGGTCATCTGCTGCTTGAAGGTTCTAACAAAACGATCCGCATCACCGTTTCACTGTGGATGGAATGGTGCATTAGTGAGATGCTGTATGCCATTGCGTTCACAGGATGTTTCAAATTCATTGCACCTGATCTGAGGGCCGTTGCCTGACACTACTACTTCAGGTAAACGTTCTAGGCAAAAAAAAAAAAAAAAAAAAAAAATCGATGATAACACCTGAACTGTGCTACGTGACGTTGTCGAGTTCGTTGAGACAGAAAAAGGAAACTTGCTATATGAGTCAACCACAGTCAACCAGCGAGTGTTCCAAAAAGGTCCCACAAAGTCTGTGTGCACATGTTACCATGGCGATTGCCACTTAGGTGAAGCAGAGAATTTTTGTGGCAGAGCAGACTGATTTTCCGCACATGCGTGACACTGTGACGTAATCTGTTCTATTTGGACGTCCATACCCTGCCAAGTACAGTACCGACGCACCAACTGTTTCGTACAAACAATCCCCCAGTGTCCTTGGTGGAGTAACTGCAACACTTCTTTTTGCAAAGCTTTAGGGATCAACACACATGACTGTCCACTATCATTTTGAACAAGATTCACACCTTTCTGTTCAGCGAGGCTGTGCTGACGTACAAAGTATCGTCGCACTACAGAGCTTTTTATGCTATTCAACGAGTGAGGCCAAGATGTGCGATTATAATTGAGCAAAATGTTCAAATCTGAATCAGCGTCCGTGGCCTGTGCAATTTTCTTATAGTTCAGCGGAAACGACCGAAGCAATTCAGAATCCTGAGCATCGATGTGACATCAAGATGCAGCAGAAGCGTCAAGGACAGGGCCAATCAAAAGATGTGAAAGTGCGCCCGCATTAGTATGTTGAGCTGTCGGACGATACACAATATCACACTGGTATTGAGACAAGAAGAAAGCCCGTCGTTGCACTTTTTGGACAGTTTGTACAGGAACCGGTTTCGTTGGATGAAACAAGGACTGCAAAGCCTTGTGATCCGTTACTAACTAGAATTTTCTGCCGTACAAATAGTGGTGGAATTTGATGACACCATACACAATAGCCAAAGCCTCTTTTTCAATTTTTGAATAGTTACATCGAGCTTTGGACAACACTTTTGATGGGAAAGCAATAGGCATGTTTTTATCACCAATTCTGTGTGAAAGCACTGCACCGATTCCTTAAGAGGAAGCGTCAGCTTGCAACACAACGGGTTTGTCAGGATCAAAGTGAACTAAGCATCGATCACTGAACAATGTATCTTTAAGTTTTTGAAAAGCTACTTGGCACTCATCTGTCCAAACAAAATAAATGGTTCAAATGGCTCTGAGCACTATGGGACTCAACTGCTGAGGTCATTAGTCCCCTAGAACTTAGAACTAGTTAAACCTAACTAACCTAAGGACATCACAAACAACCATGCCCGAGGCAGGATTCGAACCTGCGACCGTAGCGGACTTGCGGTTCTAGACTGCAGCGCCTTTAACCGCGCGGCCACTTCGGCCGGCTGTCCATACAAAGGGGACATTCTTGTCGCGCAAGCGAGGAGCTATGATTTGTGCAGCATTCGGTATGAACCGAATATAATTGTTCATTTTCCCTAAGACTGACTGCAATTCTGTGACATTGCAAGGAACTGGCAAGTCTTGTATGGCTAACAATGCAACTGAAAAGGATGTATACTTTGACTGTTTATGACATGAGCAAGATGCTGCAACTTAGGTTTACAAAAATCGCACTTGTCCAGTCTACACTTCAGTCAGGCATCAGATAACACACGAAACAAAGCACATAAATTTGCAATATGTTCTTCAGGTGTCCGACCTGCTACTACAATATCGTCCAATTTGAACAGTTTGGCACTTGTGCAGTCAGCTGTTCCAAATATCATTGGGAAAATGGCGGGTGTGCAAGCACTGCCAAAAGGCAAATGCAAATATTTAAACAAGTCCAAATGAGTATTTACTAGACACACTTTTTGAGATTCTTCATCGAGTGGTATCTGAAGATATGCGTCACGCAAATCATTTTTTGAAAAGTAGCGTCCAGCGCCTAATTTGTCCATGAGATCTTCTGGGTGTGGCAATGGATAAGTATCAAAAACAGTTTGTGGGTTGACTGTAGACTTGAAGTCAACACAGAGGTGAACGCGACCTGAAGGTTTGGGGAGCAAACCCAGTGGACTTGCCCATTGACTAGCTTGTATGAGCGCAATAACCCCACAATCTTGCTATTCTTTTCAGTTCAGCAGCGACTTTGTCCCGTAATGCGATGGGAACAGTTCTGGCCCGGCAAAATTTCGGCTGATCATTGTGTTTCATAGTAATATGGGCAACAAAAATTGTTAGCTCTGCCTAAACCTTCAGAAAAGAGTTCTGGGAATCCTTTTAGCAAGCTAGCTACACTGTCTTTTGCACTGCATGTGGATACTGACAAAACATTGTCCTGAATGTTAAAGCCAAACAAATTAAATGAATCAAGACCAAATATGTTCTCACACTTGCGTGATTTTAGCTCTGTAAAAGGCACTATTTGCGTATGCGAGCGATACATAGCAGGCAAATTACATGTTCTGAGAACGGGAAGGTTTTGTCCATTACAAGCCGTCAGTTGCGTGCTGGTTTTAGACAGGCCTGGGGAGCCTAACAGTTCATATGTGTGACGATTTAGCAATGTGACAGAGGCACCCATGTCCAATTGAAATTTGCCACAAATGAGTAAATGAACAAAAAGTTCGTTTGACTGGCGTATCACGGTCGCAGGTTCGAATCCTGCCTCGGGCATGGATGTGTGTGATGTCCTTAGGTTAGTTAGGTTTAAGTAGTTCTAAGTTCTAGGGGACTGATGACCTCAGAAGTTAAGTCCCATAGTGCTCAGAGCCATTTGAACCATTTTTTGACTGGCGTATGACTAACGAAATGCATGCTTGCTAGTTGCAGTCTTGGAGTATACTGCATTAATGACATAGGCCTTGTGGCAAGAGTTTTGTGAGTAGTCTGAATTCTTATGTTTGTTCCATTGCAAATACGGATTGTACATGTCCTTTCCTACCACAAGCGTAACACTAAGCTTGTCAGGAGGGGCAGTCTTGGCGTTTGTGCCGTAACACCTAGGGCAAGACTTAATTTTGTTACCTTGTATAGCTGTCTGTTTAGCAAACTCCTTATGCGGCGTGGAACGTTGTTTAGTTGGCACGGCTAACGCACGCTGTCGGTGCGTAATGGGGCGATCACAAGCAAGGAACTCAACCTGACAAGTAGCTGGCCGCTCAAACGTATGAGCTGACAAGGCACCAGAATCGTACCGATCTAGTACTTGCACTACCTGCTGAAATGATGGACCTGACTGTTTCAAAATCCGTTCTCTGATTTTGACGTCAGGCACATTGTACATGATCGCATCACGCAACATAACGTCTGAATATATATCACCGCAAGCACATTTGAATTTGCATTTCCTTTTCATACCCTGCAAATCAGTTACCCACTCGTGATAAATTTGTTCTGACCATTTTTTGCACACACACTTAACGAATGCCATCCTGACACACCAACACTTCCCTGACTTTTGGAAGGCGGCCAAGGTCCTGATGTTCAGGAAGCCAGGGAAAGACCACTCCCTCCCACAAAATTACCGACCCATCAGTTGAGAAGGTAATACTGAAATGTATCACTAGGCATTGCATCGCCAACGACACCCTAAGACCGGAGCAATTCGGCTTTAGGAATCACCACTCGACAACACAACAACTCCTCCGCGTAGTCGAACATATAACACACGGCTACGACATGAGCAAAGCCACAGGGGCCGTGTTCCTAGACATCGAAAAGGCTTTCGATCGTCTCTGGCACAACGGACTCATACGCAAACTAAGCAAAGCTGGATTCCCAGACGGACTCGTACGTATCATACACTCATATCTCACGAACAGATGTTTCAACACTAACGTGCAGGATAAACAATCAACACAACACGGTATCCAAGCTGGAGTACCCCAAGGGAGCATCCTAGGGCCCATCTTGTTTAACCTGTACATTAATGACTTCCCAGCGACACAAAACACGACGTTAGCCGTCTACGCGGATACACAGCCATCCTCGCGCAAGACTGGAAAGCGTCGAACATCAATTCACGAATACAGACAGCACTCAGAATAGCTGAGCCTTGGTTGGAGCGATGGCGTATTAAAGTAAACGTCGACAAGTGCGAAGCAGTTCTGTTCACACGCAGACCGAAACTACTGCGCAAACACCAACACTGTAGACCAGTAACACTACATACACGCCCAATACGTTTCCGAGAGAAAGTCAGGTACCTTGGTGTCTGGCTGGACCGGAAACTTACATGGGGGGACCACATCGAATACGTCGCCAACCGAGCGCACGCGAGGGTCAAACAGCTCTACCCAATGCTCAACAGGGAAAGCACACTGAATAGGAGGGTGTCGAGGTCCTTATACATGACACTGATTAGACCTCTGATGACATACGCAGCTCCCGTCTGTGGATATGCAGCTCCCACACGACTGCGCCGCCTGCAGATCATACAGAACAAGGTGCTACGAATCATTAGCAATGCTCCACGCTACACACGCACCGTGGATCTTCACCATGAATACCGCCTTGATACCCTCAAGGAAGTATTCAAAAAACATGCCACACGACTATACAGGAACTCGAGACACTCGAACAATCCTTTCATCTTCACTCTGGGAAACTACGATCACAACCACAGGTGGAAACACAAGCGGCCAAAGACACTGCTAGCTAGGGCATAGCCACCTATGGTTAACTAACATACGCAAACAGCGACAAACGTCGGCAAGCCCCTGCATATCAGCAACACTGACTGGCAACTACCAGCTGCTATTAGTGCCGACCAACAGGCCACAGCAGGGACACCGACGAGCTCGCCCACAGACGCACAAACAATCTGCCAACATTCCCTCACACTGTGCCTCCGGTATATGACCTATCGTACACAAGATCGATAACAAACCTAACTGTTGCAGGATGCTGACGCTGAACGAGGACCCTGTGCCAGCACCCAGCGCAAGCCGCCGAGCAGCACAAACGCACAACGTCAAAGTATCGACATGCATGATACCCACTACTAACAAAGCCTATCCTTACACAACCTATCGCAGGCAGCAAGACAACTGCTACTGCTCTTGCCGCCCGACCTAACTTTCGCAGAGGTTTTTTTCCCTTGGCCCTTGCCTTGGCACTTTTTTTCCTCTGCCCTTCAAACCACTACCCTTCGTCAGATTTCGACCAATCTATCTCCAGATGAGCGCGTATTAATGGTTAATACTAACCAGACGTACGCAAACATCGCAGTACCCACATCCTGCGACACCTCACTTTAGTGAATACTAACCCTTATGCAGAGATGGCAGTAGACCTTTTGTGTTGGCCATCATGCCGGTGTGGGCGTGGAAGGGCTCCACCTCCATAAAAAAAAAACATTTTTTGCAATTAAAGAATTGATACCTAGCTGCTACCACATTCAGTTGTTGGTCATAATAGCTAGTCAGTGAAGTGATAACAATGTCATACGCAAGTTCACGTAGAGTGGCGTTAGGAAAGAGATTTTGAATTAATCTGAACACTACACTTCCTACCGTGGATAATAGATATGGAAGTTTTACAGTACCTGGGATGTTTTGGGCTAGCATATGGGCGTCGAACTGGCGCAGCTACTCGGGCCATTCCTCGTCTTGGTCACTAAACTGTCGAAAAGGTGATATAGCAGCGTCCCGGCGGAGGTTCCAGTCCTACTTCGGGCATGGGTGTGTGTGTCTTTGTCCTTACGATAATTTAGGTTAAGTAGTGTGTAAGCTTAGGGACTGATGACCTTAGCAGTCCCATAAGATTTCACACGCATTTGAACATTTGATATAGCAGCTGTAGTAGGTGGCGCTTGTTCCATCGGGCGCGCAGAGTTGGTGAGTAGTTGGTGCACCGTGTTGAGTAGTGCTCAGAGCTGCTGCGTCTGAAACTGAAACATCTGCGTTAGCTATGTGGCATCTAATGCTTGCAGCTATGGCGCGTCAGTAGCAAAAACGACAAGAAACTGTGAAAGAAATTAAGCGCCCCTGCAAAGTAAAGACAAGAGGGAATTAAGGCGTCAGCACATACACTGTTGGCCATTAAAATAGCTACACCACGAAGATGACGTGCTACAGAAGCGAAGTTTGACCGACAGGAAGAAGATGCTGTGATATGCAAATGATTAGCTTTTCAGAGCATTCACTCAAGGTTGGCGCCGGTGGCGACACCTACAACGTGCTGACATGAGGAAAGTTTCCAACCGATTTCTCATACACAAACAGCAGTTGACCGACGTTGCCTGGTGAAACGTAGTTGTGATGCCTCGTGTAAGGAGGAGAAATGCGTACCATCACGTTTCCGACATTGATAAAGGTCGGATTGTAGCCTATCGCGATTGCGGTTTATCGTATCGCGACATTGCTGCTCGCGTTGGTCGAGATCCAGTGACTGTTAGCAGAATATGGAATCGGTGGGTTCAGGAGGGTAATACGGAACGCCTTGCTGGATCCCAACGGCCTCGCATCACTAGCAGTCTAGATGACAGGCATCTTATCCGCATGGCTGTAACGGATCGTGCAGCCACGTCTCGATCCCTGAGTAACAGGTGGGGACGTTTCCAAGACAACAACCATCTGCACGAACAGTTCGACGACGTTTGCAACAGCATGGACTATCAGCTCGGAGACCATGGCTGTGGTTACCCTGGACGCTGCATCACAGACAGGAGCGCCTGCGATGGTGTACTCAACGACGAACCTGGGTGCACGAATAGCAAAACGTCATTTTTTCGGATGAATCCAGGTTCTGTTGACAGCATCATGATTGTCGCATCCGTGTTTGGCGACATCACGGTGAACGCACATTGTAAGCGTGTATTCGTCACCCGGCGTGATGGTATGGGGTGCCATTGGTTACACGTCTCGGTCACCTCTTGTTCGCATTGACGGCACTCTGAACAGTGGACGTTACATTTCAGATGTGTTACGACCCGTGGCTCTACCCTTCATTCGATACTTGCAAAACCCTACATTTCTGCAGGATAATGCACGACCGCATGTTGCAGGTCCTGTACGGGCCTTTCTGGATACAGAAAATGTTCGACTGCTGCCCTGGCCAGCACATTCTCCAGATCTCTCACCAATTGAAAACGTCTGGTCAATGGTTGCCAAGCAACTGGCTCGTCACAATCCGCCACTCACTTCTCTTGATGAACTGTGGTATCGTGTTGAAGCTGCATGGGCAGCTGTACCTGTACATGCCATCCAAGCTCTGTTCGACTCAATGCCCAGGCGTATCAAGGCCGTTATTACGGCCAGAGGTGGCTGTTCTGGGTACTGATTTCTCAGGATCTATGCACCCAAATTGCGTGAAAATGTAATCACATGTCAGTTCTAGTATAATATATTTGGCCAATGAATACCCGTTTATCATCTGTATTTCTTCTTGGTGTAGCAATTTTAATGGCCAGTAGTGTAAAAAAAAAAAATAAAAGAAAGTGCCGTGGGCGTTGGGCACTGGGTTTGGAGGATACTCGTCGCCAGTTGTTGGGTTTGCCCTTTCGTCTCATGTAGGGTGCCTAAGGGATGCTGCATTCTTGAAAAGCTATACAACATTTCAAGCAAATAACATTAGTAGCTTTATTTCTATAAAGCAGATTTGACACTACTTAACTTGAATGTACTACATGTTGTCGCAAACGATGGGCGACAGGCAATGTAGTTCAGAATCCTTGGCTATATGCAGTGTTCCTGCAAGTTTGACACACTGTTTGTGGAGCACTGATAACTGTTCTCATAGCACTCTCGGCTAAGCCGAGCTAATACTCCACTAATGTCCGGCCGAGCCTGGCACGAGCGGCACTTAAATTCCAGGTCGCTCATAGTGCAGCACGGTCCTTATCAGCAGGCTATTGGCTGACATCGCCTCACCGCCTTCTCTGGTCTTGCGTTCCTCCTCTTCGTTGTCGCACTTGTGGTTATGGCAGAACAAAAACCTCTTAGGGCCGGCCAGAGTGGCCGTGCGGTTCTAGGCGCTACAGTCTGGAACCGAGCGACCGCTACGGTCGCAGAATCGAATGCTGCCTTGGGCATGGATGTGTGTGATGTCCTTAGGTTCATTAGGTTTAATTAGTTCCAAGTTCTAGGCGACTGATGACCTCAGAAGTTAAGTCGCATAGTGCTCAGAGCCATTTGAACCATTTTTGAAAACCTCTTAGGGTTTTTAGTCAGATTGGTTGACAATATTTTACAATAAGAGTCATCGAATGCTTCTCTCATTGCCCTCATTATGCTCATTTTCACTTCGTTCAGCTTTTGTTTGTCAGCTAGGTTTTGAATTCTCTTGAATCTGTTTGTTTACGTAGCAGTTTTGTAACATGGATATTATAGCATTGTGGGTCTTTCGCATCCATTAAGACCTTGCTTGAAACGTGCTTGTCTAGGGCATATTGAACGATGTTTCTGAATTTTTTCTGTTTATGCTTATTTATCAAACGTAAGATTGTGAGGGGGTATCAAGCGAAATTTGTGACTGGTTTGAGGGTTTCTTGGTTGTTGTTGTTGTTGTGGTCTTCAGTCCTGAGACTGGTTTGATGCAGCTCTCCATGCTACCCTATCCTCTGCAAGCTTCCTCATTTCCCAGTACTTAACTGCAAACTGCATTCTTCTGAATCTGCTTACAAGGGAACCTCCCCATCGCACCCCCCTCAGATTTAGTTATAAGTTGGCACATTGGATAGGCCTTGAAAAACTGAACACAGATCAATTGAGAAAACAGGAAGAAGTTGTGTGGAACTGTGAAAAAATAAGGAAAATATACAAACTGAGTAGTTTATGGCATGATAGGCAACATCGAGGACACAGGGATTGCAGGAGCGCCGTGGTCTCGTGGTAACGTGAGTAGCTGCGGAACGAAAGGTTCTTGGTTCAAATCATCAACCGAGTGAAAACTTAAATTTTTTATTTTCAGTTTATGTGACAAACTCTTACGTTTTCATTACTTTTTTGGGAGTGATTATCACATCCACAAGAAAACCTAAATCGGGCAAGGTAGAAGAATCTTTTTTACCCATTCGCCAAGTGTACAAGTTAGGTGGGTCGACAACATATTCCTGTCATGTGACGCACATGCCGTCACCAGTGTCCTATAGAATATATCAGATGTGTTTTCCTGTGGAGGAATCGGTTGACCTATGACCTTTCGATCAAATGTTTTCGGTTCCGATTGGAGAAGCACGTCCTTTCGTCTACTAATCGCACGGTTTTGCGATGCGGTCGCAAAACACAGACACTAAACTTATTACAGTGAACAGAGACGTCGATGAACGAACGGACAGATATAACTATGCAAAAATAATGAAAGTAAAATTTTCGCTTGTGCAAAGACTTGAACCAAGGACCTCTCCCTCTGCAGCTGCTTACGCTTCCACGAGACCAAAGCGTTCCTGAGCTCCCGTGCTCCTAGATGTTGCCTATGTAGCCCATGGACTACTCAGTTTGTATATTTTGCTTATTTTTTCACAGTTTCACACAACTTCTTCCTGTTTTCTCAATTGATCTGTGTTCGGTTTATCAAGGCCTATCCACTGTGCCAAGTTATAACTAAATCTGACGGGGGTGCGATGGGGAGGTTCCCTTGTTAGTGTATTGGTTTCTTGGTAATGAGCATGTTATGTTGGATGGAGAGTCAACGACGGATATAACAAAAACTTCGAATGCGCCCCAGGGGATTGCATTGGGGCCATTGCTTTTCATGTTGTGTATTAACGATCTTACAGACAATATATGGTAGGTCTTTCCCATCCCTTAAGACCGTGCTTGGAATGTGCTTGTTTAAAGCATATTGTACCATGCTTCTCATTTTTTCTATTCATGCTTATTTATCAAATGTAAGATTGTAAGGGGTATCAAGCGAAATTTGTGACTGGCTTGATGATTTATTTGTAGGGAGGGCACAGTGCGTCATTTTGGGTGGAGAGTCAACAACAGATGCAGCAGTAAATTCGAGCGTCGTCCAGGACATTGCATTGGGGCCCTTTCCATTCATGTCGTGTAATAACGATCTTGCAGACAATATTACTACTAACCTCACTCTTTTCACAGATGATGCAGTTATCTATAATGAAGTACCGTCTGAAAAAAAACTGCACAAATAGTCAGTCAGATTATAATGATATTCCAAAGTGATGCAAATACTAACAACTTGCTTTAAGTATTCAAAAATGTAAAATTGTGCTCTTCACAAAATGAAAAGACATAGTATTCTATGACTGCGGTATCAACAAGTTATGGTTGGATCAGTCAACTCATACAAATACCTTGACGTAATAATTTTAAGCAATATAAAACGAAATCGTCAAATATAGCTCACCCGCAGATAAAGCAAGTGGCAGACTTCGCTTTAATTGTAGAATACCAGGGAAATGCAATCAGTCTACAAAGGATATACCTTACAAATCACTCATGCGACCCAGTCCAGAATATTGCTCAAAAGAATGAGACCTGTAACAAACGGGACTAACAGTGGATACTGAATTTATACAGAAAAGGGCAGCATCAATGGTCACAGGTTTATTTGACTCTTGGGAGAGTGTCACAGAAACTCTGAAGTAACTGACCTGGCAGACACTTGAAAACAGATGCAAACTATTCCGCGAAAGCCTACTTACAAAGTTTCAAGAACAGGCTATAAAATATTTCTCTGGGAATATATCACAAGCCCCTACCTATTGCTCCCATAGGGATCGTGATGAAAAGACTAGATTAATTGCGTCACGCACGGACGCATTCAGTCAGTCATTCTTCCATGCTGCATACATAAATGGAACAGATAGAAGCCCTTATAACTGTTACCTGAATCTTCTCAGGAAGGAATTACAACAATTCCTTTCTTGTTATTCTCTCGGTAAAGGATTTTGAGGGTGGCTTGTGGTACGCCGGTGAAAGCGATAGTACAATATTCCATATTTACGAACTTCCAGCATGCTGGAATAGTTGCAGGTCAGCAACTTCCATTAATCAGTACAACTGAAACCAGCCAAAGTCGTAAATTTCACTTTTTTTATTTATTTACTTGATGACTAGTTTCGAGATGAGATCCATTTTCAAAGTGGGGTCAACGGAGGCGTCCGATACTACCCGTCGGCTTTGGGCCGTGACGTAAGGGCGTTGTGTTGTGTGACGTCATGACGGTGCGGAGTTTAGTTTATGAGTGTGCTATGTTTGTAGATGTCGTCTTCTTGCGGTTGGTGGTGTCCTCTGGTGGTGTATTTTGTTCATTTGGGTGTAGCAGCTTGCAGTGTACATTTATCGGTCGTGACTGTTATAGAAGAACGGAAATTAGTTTCAGTGAGTTAAGAATTAAGTTTCCGTTGCGTTTATGTTATTGCGGTGTCGTTTGATGTTACTGGTTTGCTGTTTGTCACGCGGTAAGTCGTTTAATTCAATTTGTGGCTTCTTTTGTTGGATATGGATATGGCTTCTAAGTTTAATAGTGCGCGTCTGCAGGCTGAAATGGAGCACGACATGTTGTCCGACATTAAGTTTCTGTAACTTTTTGAGCTTGTGACGGAGATAGTGAAATGCGGCGTATGCAAGCAGAATATGCGAGTTGGGGGTAGCGTGTGGCGCCGGAACTTTTTTATGGTAAGTAGTCGTTTTTTGGGTCTATTGTTCGCGTGCTATGATGTTCGATGGGGTTTTTATGTGTTGTTGGGTCGGTGTTATTTACTGCATGTGTTGGTGGTTGATGTTTTGGTATCGGCACTTGTGTTTGATTTATGTATCTTAAAGGGAAGTACTGGATTCCAATTTTTTTGGTATCGTCAGTTGGATTTGAGCTGCATACGTCATGGGAAGTGACCGACTGCAATTTGTTGTCGTAGCTATGTGTGTTTTGGTATTGTGAGCTGTTGTTGACCTATATAGATCAAGGAAAGTGTTCGATTCCAATGTGTGGTCGTAGCCTTGTGTGTTTTGGTATCGTGAGTTGCTGTTGACGTGTTTTGGTATCGTCAGTTGCTGTTGACCTATATAGGTTGCTTTAGGTGTTGGTTTTTATTTTGTGGTATCGACAATTGCGGTTGAGCTATGTAGGTGAAGGGAAGTGACCGATTCCTGTCGATATTGTAAGTGTAGCAGACCTTGGGAATGTTGTGGTGTTTTTATGTCGTCGTTTTGTGTGGTTTGTGATCGTGGTGTGTCTGTATGTGTTTATATTTAGTTTGTCGCCACCCAAAAACTCCCAATTTCCCGCGCTGGTCTCGTTAGTCTGATTGTATTTTTGGAGAGAGATGATTGTCTTGGTTTTATATGCATTTTCGTGTTTGTTGTCGTTTATGTAATGACGTCATAGGCGCCATTTTGCAAACGTTGAGAATGGTAGTTTCCGCCATATTGGTGACGTCATGGGTCAAAGCAGACGCGTGGAATCGGACGCTTCCTTATTGCCACGAAGTGCATATGAACAGTCACAGTGCATACAGATAACTGTTATCTGCATGCATTGTATTTTTGGAAAATCAAGTTTGGCTACCTAGATGATTTGAAAATGGATCCCGCCTCGGAACTCATCATCAAGTAAATAAAAAAGTAACATTTGCAACATTGGCTGGTTTCTGTTGTACTAATATTCCATACGTTTTGAGATGGTTAAAACTGAAATCGGCGAAGTCTCGCGATTGTCTCTTTAAGAAGGCTCAGGCGGGACTCCAAATAACTCACTTAACCCTGAAGCGAAATCATGTCACCAATTAATCTGTTCACAAAGCTAATTCACATTTACGCGCGTAACGTGAGCACGTTCCACCTACCCTGCAGGCTTACTCAGGCTCGACTGACTGCCTCACTACTTTAGCGCCAAACCGGACGGTGGGCGCCAAGCTGTACTCTTCTAATAAGATGGTGCTTCCTGTCAGTGACTCTAACTCGCTGGCTCAAAGATGCATAAAGGTAGATACCATTAGTTCAGGATAGTATCGATATCTGCACCCTTACATCTTCTCACTACATGTTTCCGAAATCTGCAAGAATTAAGGATTTTCGGAAATATAAGGAGAATCCTCCACCTTAATGAAAAGAAGAAGAAAACAACAGAATTGTCCGGCAACGTAATGGAAATATTCCAGAAATAGAAATATAATAATGGATTGCAACGGCCACCTCGTTTTCATATCAGTCGTTTGAATTACAGAGAATATCTTGCAAGAGCACACACATCGCATCAACCCCTACCAACTGATAATTCTTACACTGTTTGTTTATACATGACATAATCTACATAAACTCGTTAAGAAATACCATAAATTTTACAATCGTATTTAGATTCAGTCCATTTCGAAATCTCTTGGAATATTGTTTTAAAAACACATTAAACACATATATAAAAATTCAAAAGCAGATACTGATGAAATTAGCAAACATCAGAAACAGTTCACACTAGCAGTAAAGTATTTCTGTTTATGTGCAAAGGCATTAGTCTGGTGCTTTCCAAGCACCCTTACTTAGTGTAATAGTTGCATATTAAGCAAACATTTAAGACAAGATTTGACAACATGAAAGGATTTGAAAAACTCAGTATTGCTGGAAGGATATTCAAGAAAGAAACACCAGCCATTTCGTGTATTTAGTAGCACATCTTTTCACTGAAAACTTTATGCGCAGGGAGACACTACCGGCTACTATGGGAGCCACACACACGGAACACGCCACCATTGCTGCACTGTCAATTTGGCAATTTACTTACCTTCTCGCACTGATGAGTCTTATTGCACGCGAAGTCACGCGTGACGTCGTTATGACGTGTACACCCTATATTGAAGACGACATTGGCGGCGAATCGACTTTTGTAATCGTTCGAGACGCTAAACTGCAGTAGTCGTTTTTGCAGATGAATTAAAGGAACAGCTCATTATATCCTCAATTGGTATATTCACTGCTATTTTGGAAGCTATTGATGTCTTTATTTTCTTTGAAAATGCAAAACTGCCAACTTTTAGAAAAAAAGAGCTCACAATCTGCACTGTCAACAGTAAATTTGGACGCGCTCGGAACCACGTCACAGTGGCTCAGTTGAATGATGTTCCTTGGGGACACAGGTACTATGTTCGAAACTACTCAGAGTATATTTCTTTTCAAATGCGGAAATTGATGCCTAGCAGCAACGTCGTACGGAGTCCACGTTAAACTCGACGTAAGTAGGGAATTACCTTCAGAAATTCAGTTGTTAAAATTAATGATTGAATACATAGTATCCACCATGTTCTCAACCAATCACAAATATAATTGGAGAACTGCATCAGTGTGTCTGAAGTTGTCCCAATACCTTTAGTTTATTAGTAAGGGTTATTGAATCTGACCTATAAACACAGTTTCGAGGCCGGTCAGAGTGGCCGTGCGGTTATAGGCACTGCAGTCTGGAACCGCGTGACCGCTACGGTCGCAGGTTCGAATCCAGCCTCGGGCATGGATGTGTGTGATGTCCTTAGGTTAGTTAGGTTTAATTAGTTCTAAGTTCTAGACGACTGATGACCTCAGAAGTTAAGTCGCATAGTGCTCAGAGCCATTTGAACCATTTGAACATTTCGAGATTTCCTTTCTGTGTGCCAGGCGCAGAATTTCTACTAAAAATACGCGACCAAACAGCTTTTATCTCAAATGCCAGTTTCAAGTGACTATACCGAGCTGACAATCTGTGCAAATGGTCCTTTACATCAGTAAAACGAAAAGTTTTGTTAACATTACTCGGTTGACATTTACTTTCGACACATTTAAAAATTTGCAGGAGTACTTTCATTGCAGTTTCCAAATGATGATGAATACTGGATTGAACAATTCTATTTTCGAGTGAAATGTGATGAAGATATTAAGCTACCTGGAAAAATAATCTGTGGCATGGTATGCCCTTCTGAATCTATGCTTCCTATGCCCCTCTTCGCACGCCACTAGGTATGGCGCTATATTGCGCAACTGCAGCGCCAAGGCTGTTCGCTGCTCCGCTCAACTGATCCACGTCGTCCTCCCAAGGCGTCCGGCTGGTTCGATTTCTCCTCTTTCCACTACTTTCCTCCAGGGCTGCCGAAGCTCGGAACACTGCCAACGATTTCCAACCGCTTCCTTGGGCGAGATTTGCTTACAAGGAAAACTGCCCATTGTACCCGCTCAGATTTAATGGTCAAATGGCTCAGAGGATAGCCCGTCAAAAACTGAACAAACATCAAGCATGAAAACAGGAAGAAGGTCTACCGACCTGTGAAAAAGAAGCAAAATCGAAACAATGATCGATCCAAGCTCAAGATGTGCAGCATCAAGCGAATAGCAAGTATCATGGCGTCGTGGTTGTCGGTCACCGTTGGACTGTGATACTGGAGATCTGTGCTCAAATCCCCCTTGTGTCCCATTTTTTTCCACAAAATTATCAACTTTCCTCCCAGTCAGGCTCTGTTCTCCTTCTGTAGTTTTGTCAGTTATCATACTATACATTGGTTATACAATATGATTCATGGGTAAGAATATACACTGAAAGGCCAAAGAAACTGGTATAGCCATGCGTATTCAAGTACAGAGATGTGTAAACAGACAGAATACGGCGCTGCGGTCGGCAACGCCTATATAAGACAAGTGTCTGGCGCAATTGTTAGATCGGTTACCGCTGCTACAATGGCAGGTTATCAAGATTTAAGTGAGTTTCAACGTTGTGCTATAGTTGGAGCACGAGCGATGAGACACAGCATCTCCGAGGTAGCGATGAAGTGGAGATTTTCCCGTACGACCTTTTCAAATGCGTACCGTGAATATCAGGAATCCCAGTAAAATATCAAATCTCTGACATTGCTGCAGCCGGATAAAGATTCTGCAAGAACAGGACCAACGACGACTGAAGAGAATCGTTCAATGTGACAGAAGTGCAACCCTTCCGCAAATTGCTGCAGATTTCAATGCTGAGCCATCAGCAAGTGTCAGTGTGCGAACCATTTACGGAACATCGCCGATATGGGCTTTCGGAGCCGAATGCCCACTTGCGTACTCTTGATGACTGCATGACACAAAGCCTGACGTCTCGACTGGGCCCATCATCTCTGACGTTGGACTGTTGACGACTGGAATCATGTTGCCTGGTCGGACTAGTCTCGTTTCAAATTGTATCAAGCGAATGGACGTATACGGGTGTGGAGACAACCTCACGAATCCATGAACTCTGCATGTCAGCAGGGGACTGTTCAAGCTGGTGGAGGCTCTGTAATGGTGAGGGGCGTGTGCAGATGGAGTGATGTGGGACCTCTGATACGTCTGGATACGATTCTGGCGGGCGACACGTACGTAAGCACCCTGTCTGATCACCCGCTTCCATTCATGTCCATTGTGCATTCAGACGGACTTGGACAATTCCAGCAGGACAATGCGACACCCCACACGTCCAGAATTGCTTCAGCATGTCTCCAGGAACACTCTTCTGAGTTTAAACTCTTCCGCTGGCCACCAAACTCCCCAGACATGAACATTGTTGACCATATCTGGGTCGCCTTGCAACGCGCTGTTCAGAAGATATCTCCACCCCTCATACTCTTACGGATTGATGGGCAGTCCTGCAGGATTCATGGTGTCAGTTCCCTCCAGCACTTCTTCAGATGTTAGTGTACTCTATGCCACGTCGTGTTGCGGCACTTCTGCGTGCTCGCGGGGGCCCTACACGATATTAGGCAGGTGTACCAGTTAGGCTCTTCAGTGTAGAATATAAGTCATGTAGTAAGAATACATTACCATCGCAAGTAAATGCGATGAATAATGAGAGCAGGCGATACGCCGCATAGATCTCTCTCAGGAATGGAAACAACAAATAAACGGGTGTGAACTAAGTAGCAAAAAAGGAGTTCAAGACCAAAAACTTCCAAAACGGAACGCAAGAGTCATAACGCATGGTACTTCTGTAGAACAAATAGGAGGTACGTACATTTGGAGGTAACTTCCTTACATCCCGCTGTTGCAAACGGACGTTACACCACGACACAGATTTGGATACAGAGAACAGACACATCAGTGGCCAGACGCACATTTCATAATTTTGTGAAAAAAAGGGCACGAGGTAGATTGGAACATGGCTCTCCACCTTCGCAGTCCAACACCGTGTCCACATGCCATGGCTATAAAATATAATATGTTCAATGCTACACATTTTTATGGAAAATGCTTGGGCCGTTCAGTGTTTCGATTTTGCTTCTTTTTTCACAGTTCAGTATGCCTTCTACTTGTTTTTCGTGCTTGATCTGCGTTTAGTTTTTGACGGGTTATCCGCTGGGGCATGTTACCACTAAATCTGAGATAAGTGTGATGGAGAGTTTCCCTAGTTAGTGTGTACGGGCGGCAAATTGGAGCCGCTGTTGGCCTTGTTTGCGTTTCGATCTAATGGCGGTAACATCAATGCGTTGACGGTTGGTTGCCGTTGGGACTCCTTCCTGGTGTGGACGCCCGGTCGAATGTTCGTAGGCGATTAGTCGTGTCTTTGCAATAGGTGTGTACTTAAATTTTTCAGGGCACACACAAGTCGCACTTAGTATGTTTTATTGACCGATTTCGTTCTTTAATTTAACACGAGCATCACCAGAAATTCTGGAATTTACTGATTAAATTACACTAATTAAATCAAAGAGCGCAACCATTCAATAAAACATACTGAGCGTGACTTGTGGCTATCCAGAAAAACTGAATTTCAACAGTCGCTGTCTCCCCTGCAGGCAATGCGTGCTCTCGCTAAGGGTGTGCATGTATTGTGTATATTGGAGTTTTTTTTTTTTTTCCTTATTGATTTTCAATTCCCTCCAAAGGGGGCGGGCTGGCAGCAGCTTACTACGCTGCTCTACAGCCTACAGACTTTTGTTTAAAAAAAGGAAGAAGAAAGAAACAAGGAAAAACAGGCGATAAAATGGTGATTTAAAGTGTAAAATGGCGTAAAAATGCGGAAAATTAAAACAGAAAGCAAAAGGGCTTGGCAATGTTGATAAAATACACAGGAATTAGACAAGTAACATAGTAGACACACAATTAAAAAAAACATGGCGACAGTCTGGTTTCTGTTCGCAAGAGATAAAAAATCACACCCAGCGACAGTATGATGGCTGTTCGCTACACTTCCCAAAAGACACAACACGGAACACTCACTGGAAAAACACACCGTAAAACACTGCACAAATATGGCACTCCCAATCAAAAGGCAGATGGGGGGGGGGGGGGACTCGGAGAAGGGGCAAAAACAAGGAGGGAGGAGAGGAAAAAACGAAAAGAGGGGGGGGAACCAAGGAGGGAGAGGACTAATAAAGGGGGAGAAGGGCAGACGCGAGAGGGAATGAGAGGAGGCAGAGGAGGGAAATGTAAAAGGACTTGAGGGAGAGAAGGGGGCAGAGAGAGGGTAGGGGGGGAAGAAAGAGGATTGAAGGGGGGGGAGAGGGAGCCCGGGAAAAGGACAGAGGAAAGGAGGGGGAGTGAGGATCAGAGTTGATAGGAGGGATAAATGGAGGGAGAGAGGGCATCATCCGGGAGGGGGAGTTGATGGAAGCCACCTTGGGAAAGGAGATGTAGGGTGTAGAGATGGAGGGTAGGGGGACACAACGGTGAAGACGTGACAGGGGGCGGGGATCGGAGAGGAGAGGAGCAACCAGGGGGTGAGGGGGTTCAAGTCGGCAGGAGGTGTAGAGGATGCTGATATGTTCGAGGAATAGTAGCAGATGGGGGAAAGGAATGAGATCATAGAGGATCTGCATGGGGGACGGGAGGCATATACGGAAGGCGAGGCGGAGTGCATGACGCTCAAGGATCTGGAGGGACTTATAGAATTTGGGGAGGGGGGCAGATATCCAGGCAGGACTGGCATAACATAGGATGGGACAGATTAAGGATTTGTAGGTGTGGAGGATGGTAGAGGGGTGCAACCCCCATGTCTGGCCAGAGAGGAGTTTGAGGAGTCGGAGGCGGTTGTGGGCTTTGGATTGGATGGAACGGAGATGAGGAATCCAGGTGAGGTGACGGTCAATGGTGAGGCCAAGGTAGGTGAGGGTGGGGGTAAGGTGGACAGGACGGGCGCAGACAGTAAGGGAGAAATCCAGGAGCCGGAAGGAGCGAGTGGTACGACCTACGATGATGGCCTGGGTCTTGGAAGGGTTGAGTTTCAGGAGCCACTGGTTACACCATGCAGCAAAAAGGTCAAGGTGATTCTGGAGAAGGCGTTGGGACCGGTGGAGGGTAGGAGCGAGGGCGAGGAATGCGGTGTCATCAGCATATTGCAAGAGGTGTACTGGAGGAGGGGGGGTTGGGGCATATCTGCCGTGTACAGGTGGTAGAGGAGAGGGGAGAGGACAGAGCCCTGGGGCACACCTGCAGAGGGGTAGAAGGTGTGGGAATTGGCATTATGGATGGTAACATAGGTGGGGCAGTGGGAGAGGAAGGAGGCCACCAGACAGATGTAGTTGATAGGAAGGGCGTAGGTTTGGAGTTTAAACGGGAGACCGGGATGCCAGACACGGTTGTAGGCCTTTTCGAGGTCAAGGGAGACAAAAATGGCGGAGCGACGGGAGTTAAGCTGGAGGGAGAGGAGATGAGTGAGGGGGAGGAGTTGGTCATCAGCAGAGAAGGAAGGTCGAAAGCCTCATTAGGTGTTTGGGAGGAAGTGGTTGCGGTGGAGGTGGTGATGGATGCGCCGGGAAAGGATGGATTCCAAGAGCTTGCTGAACACAGATGTGAGACAGATAGGACGATAGGAAGAGGCATCAGATGGAGGCTTGTTGGGTTTGGAGAACATCAGGATACGGGAGGTTTTCCACAGATCGGGATAGAAGCCAGTGGCAAGGATGACATTGTAGAGGGTGGCAAGGATTGAAAGGAATATACTGGAGCATAGAGTGGAATATGTAGAGAGCATTAAAGCTAAAGTTTTGTCGTGAACGGG
The DNA here is from genome assembly GCF_021461395.2 of Schistocerca americana. Classification (NCBI taxonomy): domain Eukaryota; kingdom Metazoa; phylum Arthropoda; class Insecta; order Orthoptera; family Acrididae; genus Schistocerca; species Schistocerca americana. The sequence goes on along the minus strand of NC_060130.1, from coordinate 882,551,880 downwards.
AATGTTTATGGCCCCCTACGAACTGCGATTATAAGAACAAACTGAAAAGGCGAGATGCTTGGACGGACATAACACAGCTATTAGAAAGTGAAAAAGAAAGAGCTGTCTTTATTGACGATAAGCAGAAATAAACACAGACTAACATAACAGTCGCGACACTTCGCCTCGATTTTGTTGCCTACCGCGCCAGCAGCGCGCCAGACGGCCAGTAAATTAAACTGTGAGTTCGGTGCATTCGTGAAAGCGAATAGTGGTTGTTTATTTTGCTTTCTACAATGGTTTTTACAAGCGGGACAGTTTGTAGCACAATAAATTGCAGCAACAACAGGAAGAAGACACCATAACTGTCTTTTTTTACGTTTCCTAAGGATCCTGAAAGGTCGTATATACCATCATGTTACTAAACTGTATCGCCAGGATTCACTTGCAAACTACATGTGTATTAATGATTAATGTTTCGTTTTAGGAGCAGAAAATGGATAGTTAATAGCAGATGAGAAGACCTTATGAAAAAAGACCCAGTTTACCTGTATAATAATATTAGGTTCTGTTCGTTACATTTCGAACAAAACCAGTTCATGAACGCAGACAATAATAAACTCGTGTGGAATGCAGTGCCCACACTGTTTGACATCGCCAATAAGCCGCCTCAGCTGACGATGAAGAGGAAACTGCCACAAAGATTCGACAATCCATCTCTAAAGCTGTAAAACAGTCCTTTGACACAGAAGCAGCCAGTTCAGCTCTCCGTGTATCAGTCAACAAGGACCTGCTTTGACGATGAAGTGGTTAGATTATGTGCAGTTATTCGTGTATTACAAAAGTGTAATGTTTGGTATGTATTTCATTCACTTCTGTTGTTAGTCACTTAATTTTCTTTGCTTCCTTCGTGTGATGACATTATTTTGTCAGCACCTTGTTCACTGACAGATTGTTTGAAAATTATTCAAATATTTGGTTTTGCGTGAAATGTAATGTAATCACCTCATTATAATGTTTTCAACATATTTCATCCGCTATTTGGTAGTTGCTAGTCCCCAAGATGAAGGTCGTACTTGTGGTAACAGGCGACAATGACAAACACAGAAGGCCTACCGAACGATAAATGAGTTGTCAATCGCTTTTGCATGTAGAGGTACATGTCTGTGCTTCTTACATGTGAATATGTGTGTTTATATTCTTTTGATAGCAACGAGGTAAGCTGCAATTCTATCCAACATCACAAGTGTTTCTTCACGAATGTGTTGTAGCTAGCCACACGATTCATGGTTTTTCTCCATACTTGCGCTTATTTTAAAATCATTTTTAGAAATACATATGCCTTCTGATACTACTAATTTCGTCAATTACGTAGGAAATGGAAGCAAAACAAACATTATTCTTAAGACGCGTCTGATGTTCACCTTATTCGCCGCTTGGAGCGCTAGTGTCGCCTCATCTGTCAAACGGTAACAACTTTTACAGCAATGAGTATCGCGACTGTTACGTTAGACTGTGGAAATAAGCAACATTGGGAGTGACTATTATCTTTCTGCTGCAGGTAGAGCTTCCCTAAAGGAAGCGTTATCTCTGGGAATTTCAGGGCATACACAATTCAATAACGACTAGAAATCTATAGCCTTCATTTGGAAAAAAAAAATATATATATGAAGTAGTCCATATTCCAATTCAGCTTTAAGGTAGACATTACTCTGTCCCACCACACTGCTCCCTACTTTTTAAAAGAGAGGTCGTCCATCGGCGTCATTTCTTCTTCTTTTCTGATGACCAGCTTTTTGTAGTAAAATAAATGCTGCACATGCGACGACTGTTAAATCTTCTACTTCCCTTGTACTATCGACGGGTAAAATTGTAATTAAAACGCTACTTTGTAACAATAACAAAGCAGGAGCAACGTCGGCAAGTGTGGAGTGTGCTATCTGTGAAGTGTTTGAAGTACCAGTTCATTGAAATTGAGTGGTTAATTCACACTTCACTGGAGTGAAGCGTTCATTTGAACGACTCATTCACGAGCTCCCCATCACTAGTCGATGGTGTAGAACACCGTGAATCAGTAAAACGAAGTAACAGAAACGTATTGTAGTTTCAATGCCGAAGCAACATTTTATTGCACTTGCGAACTCGAGGGTTGCATCAGTATTAAAACACACAACGGTTTCTCTCCGACACACTCTTCTTCCCCTGCTCTGTAATGCAATTTATAATAATTTGATGAGTACATATTAAAATAAGTCTGAATGTGATACTTTGTCCGGCACTGATCGCAATGGAACACATTTAAAGCAGCAGACATCATGCAACAAGTGTTCACACTGCCATCTGCTGATTATGCGGTAAAACAGGTTGGCGGTACACTTAGCTGCCGACAGATGTCAGCTTCAAACGTCTGCCGATCATGTGGTAGAGTAGGTTGGCAGTTAACTTACCTGCCGACAGCTGTCACCCTGAACTGCGCTATTTGACTTCTGGATATCAATTTCAGAAACGAAGGATTGTTATACTGTTAAAAACAAATTAAATTTACTTAAAGTTACACCCGTAACACGTAAAAGTAGATGATTTTCCTCAAAATTGGCAAAAATATGAGTGTTCTCACAATGGGTACGTACAAATACGCCTATCAAGTACCACTTTCGTCAAATCGGATTCAGCGGTTGAATGGGACCTACTGGTGGCTTTCAGCTAAACCCGAACGTTTTGTTTGGGAAAGCTATTTGGAAAACAATTTTTGGAGAGAGGATGAAAGATCCTCTCATATATTGAATTTAAACGATAGTGAATTGTCGTCTTTACGCTCTTACAGTGTCTGAGAGTTAAATAGAGCATGGTCGAAGGGGACAAAGGAAAGATAAACAGAGAAATCTGTCACATATAAAGAAGGGATTACATTTAATCTTGCTCGACATTTTCTCATGAAGCGCCCAAAAAAGTCTTTATCCGCCAAGTGAAACCTTATTTGTTGTATTCATGGACTGAAAACTAGGGCTGCCAACGAAATGCAGTCCAATTTTGTTCCTTTTAAAATTTAAACCAAAATAGAATGAGTATGTTTACCACTGTTACAAAGTCTATATACCTACGTTAAGTAATTATTCAGAAGTTTTCCTGTAGATTTTATTTTTGTTGAGAATAATAACCCTCCAAATTCAAAACGTAAACTGTCACCTGTAGTCATTGGTACGATTTCAGGTAAAATCCCTCTTTATTTTCTTTGGAAAGCAGTTTTTGTGTCTGTTCACTCTTATACAATGGCTAGCAACTCGCGATCGCGTAAAAGTAGTGAAATTTGGGGTTTCTTCGCCGATTTAGGTGATGGGAAAGCAAAGTGCAATTATTGTTCTAAGTGTATTTCATATAAAGGAGGAAATACATTTAATCTAGCGCGTCATGTTCGAGTGCTGCATCCAACAGTGCCATTGTCAGTCAGACGCTTAGCGCCCCCTGCTCTTGCATTTTCCGATATTTCTTGGATAAAAAACCCGCACAATCCGGAACTAACATCAGCAAATGCCAGAAGCGAACAGCAGTTGGTGCCAGAAAATAACAGTACCACTTCAGTATCAGAAAGCAGACCTCCATATCACGGAACATTACCCATGTATTTTCCGAAACCTCTTTCTAACAAAAGAAATCAGGAGATAGATTTCACACTTCTGCAGACTGTTGTAAAGGATTATTTGCCCTTCAACATAGTGGAAAGTAAACATTTCCAAAGTTTTTAGGCAAACTGAATGGTGCTTGTAGAATGCCATCTCGGAAGACCATTTCCAATACGCTGCTACAGCAAAAGTACGCCATGATGAAAGAAATTGTGAGAGCCAAAATTAATTCTGCGGAAGCGGTTGTGCTGACAATGGATGGGTGGACCTCAACTACAAATGAGAGTTATTTGTCGGTGACAGCACACTACGTTAAAGACCTGGAGCTGGCGTCTTCCCTCCTAGAGTGCTTTAAATACGACGAAAGGCACACGTCAGAAAAACTCTCGGAAGAACTGCTACGTGTCACAAGGTAATGGGGCATTCAAGAAAAAGTCGTCTGTGTTGTCAGCACCAATGCTGCTAACATTGTGGCAGCTATAAGACTCACAGCCTGGAAACACATCCCCTGCTTTGCGCACACACTCAATTTAATTGTTCAGAATGGGCTTCCGCCCATTCAACCCATTCTGAATAAAGTAGAAAAAATGTTGAATTTTTTAAAAGAAGTTCGCATGCCTGCACGAAACTGAAAAAGATGCAGGAACAGTTAAAAGAGCCAGTTCTGACACTAAAACAGGACACTGTTACAAGATGGAATTCAACCTATGATATCCTGCTAAGAATAATCGAGGTTAAGAATTCCCTAATGACAGTTATCACTCTGAATTATCCAGATCTTCCAAATCTGACTGCAGAGGACATTGCAAGTGTAACACAAGCCTGTGACCTGTTGAAAGTTTTCAAAGACTGCACTGAGGAAATGTCAAGTGAAAATGTTGTCACTGCTTCTAATGTTATGCTACTTAGTCGCTCGTTGAAAAAATGGTGTTGCAGGTTTGTTAATAACACTGAAATTCATGTAGACGTGCAACAGATGGCCGAAAAGTTAGTTGAAGACATAAAACGACGATTTAGAAATATAGAGGAAAATTCTATTTTCGCGGAAGCAACTGCATTGGATCCCCGGTTCAAATTACATGGTTTTTCTGATAAAAATTCTGCTGAGAAGGTGAAATTAAACCTGAACAGGCACTGTGAGAAATTTGTGACGAACACATCCACTGCTACTGCAACAATCTCAGTTCCAACCACTGAATCAACTTCCAGTCTCTGGCTCGAATTTGATGAAGTGTTTTCCAGGCTGCAGAGTAATCCACACCCGAGAGCTGCTGCAATAGTGGAAGTGGACAAATATTTACAAGAGCCCCTGCTACAGAGACAAGGCAATCCACTTCAGTGGTGGTCTGAACGACTGTCAGTATACCCCTCGCTCTTTGAACTTGCAAAAATACGACTGTGTATTGTCGCAACCTCCACGCCGTGTGAAAGAGTGTTCTCGAAGGCAGGACACCTTATAACTGACAGAAGAAATCGCCTGACAGGGAAAAAGGTGGAACAAATTATGTTTTTAAACGGAAATCTCTGAAGATTCACCAAATCCGTTGATGTTTATTCATAAATATATATGTGTATTTTTTAAAAAATTTAATTAGGACAATCCTCAGATTGACATTTAGTGTAATTTTTTCAATAATGTGTACGAGATAAACATTCCTACATGAACGATTATCTTTCAAGCGTGGATTCCACGCATGCTTCAGTTCCAGACTCACAAGGTAAGCATTTTATTTTCATGTTGGCTGTGCGTGCTCACACAGCCAGCCTCTTCGTTTGTATTTTAATATTCATTTGTCTGCAAGCGCTGCCAACGGTATAGAGGAAAAGGATGATAGTGCAAAAAGTGACAGTGACAGCGATTGTGATAGGGATCCTTCTATCAGAAATGTAAATGCGGCAGTGAGGACAATAAAAAATTGATTTTTGCTGCAGATGTAGATGTCAGAGCTGTTCATTGTGTTTATGAACTGAAAATTGTAACAATTTACCAAAAAATTAAAGCAATCTACAATTTCAGATTTTTTTCCTTAAAAGGTAGGGACTGCTGAACCTGTTTTTTCATTATGCCACATTTATGTAAGACCATTCAAATTAAAAGTCAGTGTGATAAACAAAATGGCTTATTTATCTTTTATAAAGCATCAACGTAAGAGGGTAAAGAGAGATTTGGTAACCCACCCACCCACAGCCCCCAGAATCTTGGTAGTGGTGGCAGACTGATCTGTAATGTAGCCCAAGGTGTATCTTAGTTTTGAACGTGACAATTTGGTTGTGAGTTTGTGAAGCCAATGAATGTGAATATGAATTAAAGGTTGTGGTGACAGACTGATCAGTAGTGCAGCCTAATCTCTATGTTTGCACACCATATTTAAAGCTCTTTGCAATATTTCACACTTTCCATTATAAAATTTAAAACAGCCAGTGGTGTCACTTTCCTCAACATTGTAGCAGGACAAATGGATGCATTTTAGAGAGATCTTTAATCCAATGTAACACTTGCAGTGCATATTTTTGTAGTATGAAAATATAAATATGAAAATTGCCAAATACAGTGCTTTAGCTTTGCAAACACTTAAATATGGTGGTTTCATGGTTTACTGCCATCTGCTTCTCAGCAAAATGAGTCACTCTTAGTACAGCTTGTTGTGTTGAAGTGGTGGGAAATGTCACATCAGCAGCTGAACATAGTACCAAATTCAGAATACATTTATTAGATATTAAACAAATCTGCAATGAATATTTTCATGCATATTATGTACATATAATATACATAAACTACGGAAATGTACTGCGGATGGGGGGGGGGGGGGGGTCCTATATGTGACTTTTACCACTTAAAATATTATTTCCGTCTTTTACATTTTCCCACAATTCACACAATTTTTTTGCAAGTTCCTGGAATTGTGTAAAAGAGGGGTTTCACTTAGTCAAAGTCTCGAGGTTGTTGCATTTCTTTCTTTTTTTTATCATCTTTCTTATTATCCTCTGGAGCACGTGGACTATTCACTGTGGCTGTTATGTGAGTGACCTGTCATAGACTGTTGTGTCTCCATCCCTTTTTCAGTTTTTTCGTATATATCAACTTTTCTTTACGTTGCGAAGGTGTTACATGGTTTCATTGTCAAACTGGTACGCACATCTAGTTGAACACATGTAAATTTGACATTAATCATTTTGAGATTTTTCCAACTTGCCTAGGCAAATGCTAAGCTAGATTTCATTTTGCTTTCTTTTGTTAACAAGCATAAAACATGAATCACTGACATCACGCTACTTCTTTTTTAAAGAGGTAGAGACACACATTTTGCTGTTTTCGAGATTCAAGCACTGGATTATTTCTCTTATTACCACAGTATATTTGTTTCATTAATGCTTTTATTGGTAATTGTTCATGTAAGTGTTCAAGTTTTTCCTTTTATACTAAAATTGGACTGGAATGCTCTCTTTGAAATTCTGAAGGTAACAGGAATAAAATACAGGGAGCAAAAGGCTGTTTACAGCTTGTCCAGAAACCAGACTGCAGTTATAATAGTCAAGGGGCATGAAAGGGAAGCAGTAGTTGAGAAGACAATGAGTCAGGTTGTGACAAAGCAAGCTGGGATAATTTTAATTACCCTCTTTTTTTGCCATCTGCCCACTTAAATTCATTTTTCCACTTTTAACTAGTTACCATTAACATAAGCGAATAAAATTGCATTTTCATAAAAGAGAAATGTTGGCCCTTAGTCTTAAAGAATATAACCCCAGATCTAATTTTGACTATTCCTAGTTAGTATCTTTCATTATAGGAAAAATCAGTAATTGTTTTGTGACTTAAATTCTATTGTTGACGTATAAACAAATATCAATTATGTAATGTAACATTTGGAAGACAAAATGCGAGTAATCTTAAAGTATCTATTTGGCTCTCTTCAAAAACATATTAGCAAATCCAGCCCTGAATTAATTCCAAAGTAATTAACAGTTTTATCAAAAGTATTGATTGTGTAACTATATTTGTTGTCTTCATGATTTAAACAGTTCAGCTTAACCCCTGTAGTAGGAGAAACTGTTAAAAGAAATGAATCTTTTGATGTATTCAGTTAATTTAATGAGTTAAGTTTTAATTGCAATTTCTGTAAATTTAACTTTAAACAATGTGTAGTTTCAGTACCTATTATTGTGATGATATATAAGGGCCTCATTTTTGGTCATAAGCCAGTCCACAGCTGAGTTTCAGATGAGAAACCTGTGTTGGTTAGAATGACAACAATGCTTCAAGTTAACTGTAGAATAAGTGTTAAACAATTAGACTGTGTGTAAAAACAATGACAGTGTCTGCTTTCCATATGAACCTATTTATTCTTCAAGAACTGTGTGAATTGTGTGGTTATGTTTTTACTGCTCGTAGATGTTCAACAGTAAACTATTGTAGCAGTATGTGGAGGTTCGCCTGCAAACTATTAATGAGGCTTATGGAAAGTTTAAACAGTAATGCACTGGCTATACATATATAACTGTGTGTTACTGGGGGATAGTGCAAAGTGAAAGTAAAAGTCAGTGAAAAGGAACTGTGCATCTGTCAGCTACATTATTTACCGTAGTCAGCATCCAAATTGCAGATCCCATTTTTCAGCCAGTGTAACAACATAGTACGTCAACACCAAGGACAATCAACAAACAAAGAAAAAAAGCAGGTGGAACCGCTACAAGGGTTTTAGCCTATCCTCAGTGTTTTCAATCTGTACATTGATCAAACAGTAAAAGAAACCAAAGAAAAATGTGGAGTAGCAATTAAATTTTAGAGAGAAGAAATAAAAACTTTGAGGTTTCCTGCTGACTTTATAATTCTCTTAGGGAGAGCAAAGGACTTGGGAAAGCAGTTAAATGGAATGGATAGTGCCGTGAAAGGAGGATGTAATATGTATTTACTCGAATCTAAGCCGCACTTTTTTTCTGGTTTTTGTAATGCAGAAAACCGCCTGTGGCTTAGAATCGAGTGCAAAGTAAGCGGAAGTTCTGAAAAATGTTGGTAGGTGCCACTACAACTAACTTCTGCCATCGAATATATGTAGCACTATACAGGCATGCTTTCCAGGCACAAAGATAAGTACTGACACACCAAACCTCTGTGTCAGTAAATAAATTAAAAGAAAGGGTAGAAGAATGTAAACATTATGCAATGTATTCTTTTGTGTTTGCTGCTATCTCATTTAAATCCTGCCTGCCTAATAAACTACGAAACTAGAGCGAGACAACAGCAAAAGCAGAAGAATATACATATCAAGTCATGTTTATATTTATATTATTCTTATGCTGAATAGTGATACAGTCAGAAATGAAGCATGGCAATGGACTAGATTTTTAAATCTAAGATGAATCTGATTTCTGTGCAGAATGTAATGTACTAAAGAGGCGTCTCCATAGATTTTCAAATGGAGAAAAATTTTCTCTAAACTCTCGTTCAGAACATCATCTATAATACGCAGTCTATTATTCGGTGCTTGTTGCTCATTATCAAAGAAAGCAGCAGTGTTGGTATCAACAAATAGCAGTCTCTTGCCATTGTTTCGCTTATTAGACAAGTCCTCTTTTTTTTTAATTGTAAGCCGCAGTAGCACGCACAAAAGCAAGCCGTACCGCGAGCAGCGACAGGTCGTAAACAAACAATGCATGACACAGTACAATAATGCATTTTCCGCTTAGAGTGATGTAAAAACCTATAACAAAGAAAACGGCACTTATCAGATCAAAATAAGCAACCGATTCCAACCAGACGAAGCACGTCAAAAAGGAAGGGTACCCGTATAAATATGGACGGAGCGCCTGACACATAGCAATGGCTGCTTGGTAAAGCTTAACTGTTAAACTTATGACTCGAGCCAAACTACTGTAGCTGTATCTTCATCCCTCCGACTTCAGTTGTGTATCATGTTACAATGGACCAACTTTGTTTCAGTTTGGAGGTGCGGTCTAAAACATTTCTCTCCCCTTGAATTTCGAGTCTCAAATTTCAGGTGCAGCTTAGTTTCTGGAAATTATTTTTCCCTTGATTTCGAGTCTCATTTTTCAGGTGCGTCTTAGATTCGAGTGCGGCTTTGATTCGAGTAAATACGGTAAACATCAACAAAAGCGAAATGGATAAAGGAGAGTAGTTGAATTAAATCAGATGATGCTAATAGGATTAGATTAGGAAATGGGACGCTTAAAGTAGTAGATGAGTTTTGCTACCTGTGCAGCAAAGTAACTGATGATGTCAGAAGTAGAGAGGATATAAAAGATAGACTGGCAGTGGTGAGAAAAGCAGTCCTGAAGAAGAGAAATGTGTTAACATTGAATATAGATTTAAGTGTTAGAAAGACTTTTCCAAAGGTATTTGTCTGGAGTGCATCCATGTATGGAAATGAAACATGTTCGATAAACACTTTAGACAAAAAGAGATAGAAGCTTTTGAAATGTGGTGCTGCAGATGAATGTTGAAGATTAGATGGGTCAATCATGTAACTAAGGAGGTACTGAATGGAGTTGATGAGAAAAGAAATTTGTAGCACAACTTGACCAAAGGATAGGATTGGTTGATAGGACACATTCTGTGACATCAAGGGATCACCAGTTTAGAATTGGACAAAAGTTGGGGAAGTAAAAATCGTAGAGGGAGACCCAGTAAGCAGTTTAAGAAGGATGTATGTTGCAGTAGTTATTGGGGATGAAGAACCTCGGACAGTATAGGGTAGCATGGAGAGCTGCAACAAACCAGTATTCAGACTGAAGACAACAACAACAACTAAAAGATGGCAATAAAATCATAATCCAACATAACCTTTATAGATGTACTATCTGTGGTTGAGTGACCATGTACACTTAATAACACCAAAACTCGCCACAGGAAATTATGGCCAGAGGTGAAGTCCTGTATGATACTGCCACAACAAAATGAAGCATGTCACATTTTCACTTTATAAATTATAGAACTGATCATATTTTAGAAGCATATCTTATAAGGTGAGGACATCAAGGATGTGCAAGTTGCTGGAATTCCAAAACTTGTCATCTGTTCAAATATAGTAAAATTAAAATGTTTCCAAGACTGTGAATTGCACAATTTATTTTGATATCAAGGTCACTAGTCATCTCCAAAGGTTAAAGTCACCTCATTTCATTTTCAGTTTATTCTGAGGCCACTCTAAAGAGGAAAAATTACTTGGAATATTATGGAAAACTGGTCCTGTCACTATTCTAGACCTGTATATTCTTTAAAAAAAAACTGTAAACAGAATATAGTGTCACTGTCGAAAAATACTCTGCATAGCTACTGATGGCGGTCTTTTCAGTTAAATGGATAACATCATTAATTTCTGCTGATTGGAGTGCAGCTTCAACTCCCATTTTGATTCCCTGATTTTTCCTTATGACACACATTCCTTTCTTTTGACAGTCCACTGTGTCTGACATCTTCCACAATAATATGAGGCAAATTCAGAAGTAAGGGCTGTTTGCTCATAAAAATATGTGTATTCATTAGAAAAAGTGTTTGGTGTTTGTTGCTTGCTTTAATTTCCCACAAATCTTCTCTACTTCTCCATGTAAACACTGTCCACTTCTAAGCACTTTTTGTAATGCTCTACTAGCTTCTTCATCTCCTCTGCATAGAAGTTCTTTGCGTGGAAATTGAACCAGTTGACAATATCCATCTTGAGATCCTCATCATCTTCAAACAATTGTTCCAAGTGCAAGAAGAGCTAGTAATTGCTGGATGTGGATCAGAACTGTAGAGTGGTTGTTTGAAAAGTCCCCAACATAAATGCCGGATTTTTACCATTATATGGACAGTGTGTGCACACACATCAAGGAGAAGGCCTATCTCAGATGGCAGTTTCCCACACCATCAATCTTTGATGGCACATCTCAACTTTGTGAGCACTTGGCAATATGTGTCAACAACTATTAACCCATGTTATATGAAATCAACCAAAGAAGTGTCCTTTTCATCCCAAAAACACTATCCATAATTTCTTGAGTATGCGGATTACTTTAAGTTTTTTGGCTTTGGTGAAGCTTAATGGCACCACTCCATTGCCTGTTGTTTCAACTATGCAATGGTTTAGGATATCCATATATTGTTACCCACAACTGTGTGGAAAACAAATCATCTCCATCTTGTCAATAGTGTTCCAAAAACACCTGCCCTCATGATATGCTTTGACCTTTGTGTCGGTTAAACATTTTTGGTACTAATCCTGCACACAATTTGCAATATCTGAGGCAGTCCCTTGATAGTCTCGTAAACAGGAGTGTGTGCAACACAAGGATACTCATCAGGCAGAGCACCAATTGTGACTCATCAATCAAACTGCAGTATTTGGCTCACGTGTTGAATGATTTCATCGGTCTAGATACTGAACCTGTCACTCTGCTATTCATGATCCACATTTTTACCACCACTTTTTAAGTCTTAGTTCCTTTGTCTTATCTTTTCTTCATTCATTATTGTAGACCTATAAAGTGGTCAGAACTTTGGATGAATTTGGTCTGTAGTTTCTTTTGCATGCAAAAATCAGATTGCCACCCGTATTTCACAACTTGTTTGAACAACAATTTTTGAAGCCGTTGTTTTTTGCTTTCACCCTGTGTCAAATAACCATTGAATCTAAACAATGACTTCTGTGACATTGTAAACAGTTGGTAGAGAGCACTGCATTCATTCTACTTTGTTCCGGGGTGGCAGTATTTAAATATAAGCTGATAGCCCCTGCTTCTCAAATATGTCTCATTATGTGGAACACATTCCTTTTATACCATAATGTACACTTAATTTCCAACACTAGAGGCAATGGTAAGTTGGCTACAAATTGAGGAGGCTCATTTCTGTTGACAGCTTTTTGTAAAACTGGCAACAGTCTAGCAGTTCACTGGCAGCTATTTCTGCTGTTAGACAACCAATGTGAGGTGGCTCCAGCATATGGAAAAAATAATGAAATTATAATAAGAACAATATACTAACAATATATGAATTTCATTACAGTTAAGTGAAAGGTTGATGGTTTCCAAAAGATGATATTCAGTTTATGCAACAGCAGCAATAATAACACAAAAGATTTTTTTCTATGATTTCGTTACTGAATTCCATTCGGTCGTTTTGCAGCTTGATTACAGAAAGAGAAAATATCTGACTTAAATATATTGGTTCTGCAGCAATATTTGAAGTGACTATTACAGTACCCACCATATGTGGAGAAAACATTGTACCACATGGCTAACAGGATACTGCTGTTGCAGATACTCATTTTACTGTAATGGTGGTTAAGGCAGATAGCTCATAAACTGAGATTTAAAGTCAGTTGAAATGTGCATATGTGACCATCTTCCTTGAGTCAGGAATTTAAAATTTATAGGCTCAGTTTCAAATCTTATTTGTGAACTAGCTGAGAAACCCAGTGTTGTCCAGGTATTTATTTATAGCTGTGCTCAAGACTTCAAATGCATGGAATTTATTTTTGATTTGTAAAGCTTCTTTGTATATGAAATTTGGAGTAGTATGAGTGGGGCCACGAACAAAGAAATTGTTTGCTTCACTGACAGAGGAGAGAGCTATGTAGAGCTGACCTTGCGAACAGCAACTGGCTGACCCTAAAACCTGTGCCCACACCACACAGCATCTGGCCGTTTGCTTTGTTTATGGTCATGGCATCACATAAGCTCACTGAGTGAAGGGTTTTGAGGAGCGAAAAATGCCTTATGCTCTCAACCAGAGTTATGTTGTGCCTCAATTTCAGAAGGAGTTTCCAAAGCAGTTTAAAGCCTGATGTTCTCGAGCCACAGAAAGTCATGCCTCAGGGTCTTCATTGAGTTCTTGAGACCAAATAGTCCTCAGTCTTTTAGCTGTTCTGAGGCATTCAGAGAGACTTGACTGTTTTCTAGGCATTTTTTTGTAGCAATGAAAATGTAATGAGTAGGCACCCAAATCACAGAGCAAAGTTAATAAATTCATTTTTTTCTAGCAAAAAATATAAATAAAACCTATCAAACAAAACAAAGCAGTGTCATCAAGTTTTTAATATATAAAGTGAAATCAGTAAATCCGTACATCCTAGACAAGTAAATTCAATATTTGTTTGTATTCATAAAGATAAGACTGCAGTGCTTAATTCTGCCACTGACGTAAACTTCGGAAAATGCTTCTACCACTGTGGTAAATGTAAATGTCATGTGACTAGGGCCTCCCGTTGGGTAGACCGTTCTCCAGGTGCAAGTCTTTCGATTTGATGCCGCTTTGGCGACTTGCGCATCGATGGGGATAAAATGATGATGATTAGGACAACACAACACCCAGCCGGGAATCGAACCCGGGCCGTGAGCATTGACAGTCTGTCACACTGACCACTCAGCTACCCGGGGCAGTAAAAAGCCCTCTCTAAGAAAGATGTCAAATACAAATAAAACTACCAAAGAAAACAAGGCAATATCATTGAGTTTTTAATTCACAAAGCCAAATCAGTAAATCTATATATCCTAACAGAGTAAATTCTCTGTTAGTTTTTATTCATAAAGATCAGATTGCAGTGCTTAAGTCTATCACTGACATAAACTTCCAACAATGCGTCTGTCACTAAGTTAAAAAAAACTAACAGTGCCATCAATGATGATTAAACATCTGTACTACTAAGCTGAGTCAACAATTGTATGTAAAATGTTAAATTATGATATCTTTTGTTTTTCTGTGATCTGATTTTGATGAAAGAAAGCCTATATGTTGCCCAAGCTATGCTCAAGTCACCTGTGAAAAACTCATGAAAATTTGACGAGTAGTTTCAGAAATTGGCATGTTCAAATGGACAGATGTGATGGTTTTGGATAAAATTTTAAATTACAATATCTTTTTTTTCTGTGATCTGATTTTGATAGAACTAAAGCCTAAGTGCCCGAAGCTACATTCAAGTTACCCCATGAAAATTTGTATAGTTAATAGTTTTGGAAACAAGTGTGTTCAGACAGTTAGACATGACTGTTTTACAGTTTTATTATTAGTACAGATTGTTAACAAACAAAATTTCAAATGAATTTGTCTGGGTAAATCAGGTTCGCTACAGGAAATGACAATTGGGTTTCTAAATTTTTGTGGGATGTTGCCATATCTTGACTACATTGACAACAGGGAGAATGTCTTCCCATAGCCAACCTATTTTAATTGAGCAGATCCAGAAGTCTTGTGCTGCTAAGAATAGCCCATTGTTGTCCAGTCCTCAGAGATGAGGGATAGTCAAACATAAAAAAGAAAGAGTGTCAAAATAACAAAAGAGGCTAAAGCTGGCTAGACATAATGTTCAGATGCATTGATGGCAACCTACATCATAAACTAAGAGGTGGTGGTTTACCAAACTGAACAAGGCCTGTGGTTTCTATACAGCTACCCACAGCAGGCTCAGTTTATTCTTAATTTAGTTTCTGATAGTTTCACATTAATAATGTCTTGTAGATTATCAGAACATTTACATAGAATTATCAAGGAGGTGTAATTCTTAGAACTGACTGCTAACATACTCCATCTACAAGTGAAATTTCTGGGAACCAAAGTCTCCTCTATAGGAACCAACATGGGTTCCAAAAATGATCGAGTGAAACCCAAGTTGCTTTGTTCATCCAAGAGACCCAGAAAACAGTAGACACAGATGTCCAGGTAGATGCCGTGTTCCTCAACTTCTGGAAGGCATTTAATACTGTTCCACACTGTTGCCAAATGAACAAAATACGAGCATATGGAATATCAGACCTGGTGTGTTATTGGGTTGAAGGGGTTTTAACTAACAGAACACATCATGTCATTCCGAATGAGAGAAGTCTTCAGACCTAAAAGCACTTTGGATGTGCCCTAAAGCAGTGTTATAGGACCACTGCTTTTCACAATATATATAAATGACCTAGTATATAATTGGAAGTTCCATGAGGCTTTTCACAGATGACACTCTTGTGTAAAAAGTCACGATGGTAGAAAATTGGTCCTTGACATCAACAAATGTAACATATTGTGAATACATAGACAGAAAGATCCTTTATTGTGTGATTACAAAACTGGAGAACAGTGACTGGAAGCAATTAGTTCCATTAAAAGCCTAGGAGAGTGCTACAGAGCAATTTGAAGTGGAAGTGACGATAAAATTAATCACACATAGGGTAGATGCCAGAATGAGAGTCACTGGAAAAATCCTCAGGAAATGTCCATCAACAAAGGAAGTAGCATCAATATGCAACCCGTACCAGATTGGACTGATAGAGGAAACAGAGGAGACCCAAAGAAGGGCACCTGCAGTTTGTGGTCTAGCGGCTAGTGTTGCTGCCTCTGAATCACGGGGTCCCGGGTTCGATTCCCAGCTGGGTTGGGGATTTTCTCTGCCCAGGAACTGGGTCCTTGTGTTGTCCTCATCATTTCATCATCATCATCATCTTTCATGACAGTGGCTAGATCAGACTGTGTAAAAATTGGGACTTTGTACGGGGACTAATGACCGCGCAGTTGAGCGCCCCAAAAACCATTCATCATCATCATCATCATCATCATCATGACCATTACCACAATCAAAGAAGAGCAGTATGTTTCATTACATATTCATTTAGCAAGTGTGGAAACATCATGGAGATGCTCAGCCAACTTCAGTGGCAGATGCTGCAAGTGAGGCTTTTTGCATCACAGTATTGTCTGCTGTTAAAGTACTGAGAGCATATATTCTTAGAAGAGTCAGTCAGCATATTGCTGTCTCCTATGTATATATCGTGAAAAATCCATCAAGATAAAATTGGAGAGATTCAAGTCCACACGGAGGCATACCACCAATTTATCTTCCCACAAACTGTACGCAACAGAAACAGGAAAAGGGGGAAGTGACACTGGTACACAAAGTACCCTCAGCCACACATCTTAAGGAGGCTTGTGGAGTGTAGATGTAGATTTAGATTGGGAATGCTAATATTAATTTCAGTTAGTCCACTAATGACATACTGAATAAATTCCTAACTACTGTGAATGTTGAGTGTCCTGTGGATTTCATCAACTGTTGTGTCAATTTAACTGTTGAAATAATGCAGACAGATGAAAAGTTCTTCGTTTTTATAGTTTGAGGACTCTTCTTAGCTGCATGTTACTGGGTACAGTAACTAGTAGAATAGCTAAGTGCTATACTAAGTATTTTCCTACTGTAACATTCAATTTCCAGTATGATTCATAAGTCTTCTGGCTACCTCAATTCAGTATCTGCTAGGCATAGTCATAGGTATCTGCTTTGCCAAAACCAAGTGTGTTTCTTTAATCTAAAATACGTATTTTTATCTGATTGCACATTGCTATACCTTGTGTCAACTCATTTGACTGGGAAGAGTGTGTAACACAATTGTTGAAAAATCATAACTGACAAACGCTTGAAAAAGAAAGGTCTCTTACTAACCATGCATAGAAAACTTCACCTACCATCTTTCAGAGTAGAAATTATGAATGTTCTGAAACTTCCCTAAGATATTATGCAGACGAAATTAAATAACTATCAGCTCGTACAGAAGTTTACAAGCAGGCATTCCTCCCATGCTCTATCTACGAATGAAACAGGAAGAAACCTTAATGTACAATACAATGAAAAGTACCTACTGCCATGTGCTTCAAAGTGATTGTGTGGAGTATAGATGAAGATTCATGTGTAAAAACTAGTTTGCTAAAATAAAGTCTTACGATAACATCAGTGACAAGAATTTTGATTTCCTTTGACAATTACAAACAAGGTGTGATAAAAAATTACAAAAGCAATTAATAGGCTGATTTATATCACTTCTTTTCAGTAGATTAAGCAGTAAAAAATGTGGAAATTAGCTCATATCTGCAACAATTGATGTAATTACCTGTCTCTTTGTTTGTTTCTTTTTTAATGTGCATTTTGATTGATTACGGTGTGGCATCAGATAATTTTTAATTAGGTTGAAATATACATTTTCTCCTGCCACCATGTTTCCTCACTGGCACAGATGATCTAAACTGGTACTCATATATGATGCAAAATTGCACTTGAACACAGTCTGTTTCAACATAAAAATTGCACAACATCTCACTGCATTGTGACATTTGCGGTAAGCTTCTTTCGCAGTTATTTACAATATAAGCTAATAATGGTTAATCTGTAATTCATTAGAATTTCAGGTAAAGTTGAATCTGACAACTGATTTTATACTTTAAGATCTCTCCTGCCATGCCCTGTATAGGAAGTTGTCACATTGGTGGTATTAGCAGCCACTAAGTTCTTGGATATTTCCACATGAGGTAATTTCCAGTTCTGGGAAAATACTGGTATACCACTTTTGAAACACTGGTATACCACTTCTTTAAGGACTCAATCATACACCTCAAACGTTAATGATGTATTATCATTTCTATTGCATGTGTTCCACTACACACAGTCTTCATTCTGTTTATAGTACAGATTTTCCATAGACAATCACTCAACAGAAACGCAGGAATCAGAGGCATTTACTGTGATGCAAAGAGCATGAAATTGTCGATGGATGTTCCAAACAGCTCTAGTGCATAACTTGTCTCGAGATGGATAGCTAGTTATTTCCTTTGCTGCAAAAATGTTTTTGGACAGAAGTGTTAGCATGCCGAAAAGTTAAGTAAATTATATCCTTGCTTTATTGAGATACTCCAAACAGATCTACTGCATCACAAAAACATTAAAGAATGAACAGTCTCAAAAACTGGGTTTGAAAGTTTAATACTACATTCCATTTACTGCTAGATCACTGACATACACAATAGCATACACTGAGGTGATAAAAGTCATGGGGTACACCCAAATATTGTGTTGGTCGTCCTTTTGCCCAATGTAGTGCAGCAACTCAACATCGCCTGGACTCACAAAGTTACTGGAAGTCCGCTGCA
The DNA here is from genome assembly GCF_021461395.2 of Schistocerca americana. Taxonomy (NCBI): domain Eukaryota; kingdom Metazoa; phylum Arthropoda; class Insecta; order Orthoptera; family Acrididae; genus Schistocerca; species Schistocerca americana. The sequence continues at coordinate 882,533,391 of NC_060130.1, read as the reverse complement.
GTAATATTGAGCCATCCTGCCTTTGTAGCCAAAGTGCAGCTAGTGCAGGATTTTGTGCACAGAACTGATCCCTCGATGATGTCCCATAAATGTTTGATGGGATTTAAATCGGGTGATCTGGGTGACCAAACCATTTTCTCAGATTGTTCAGAATTTTCTTCAAACCAATCGCACACAGTTGTGGGCCGGTGACATGGCGCATTGTCATCCATAAAAATTCCATCATTGTTTGGGAACATGAAGTCTCTGAATGGCTGCAAATGGTCTCCAAGTAGATGAAAATAACCATTTCCAGTCAATGATTGGTTCATTCCATGTAAACATAGCCAATTATGGAGCCACCACCAGCTTGCACAGTGTCTGGCTGACAAATTGGGTCCATAGCTTCGAGTATAGATTTAAGTGTGAGGAAGTCATTTCTGAAAGTATTTGTATGGAGTGTAGCCGTGTATGGAAGTGAAACATGGACGATAAATAGTTTAGACAAGAAGAGAATAGAAGCTTTCGAAATGTGGTGCTACAGAAGAATGCTGAAGATAAGGTGGGTAGATCACGTAACTAATGAGGAGGTATTGAATAGGATTGGGGAGAAGAGACGTTTGTGGCACAACTTGACTAGAAGAAGGGATCGGTTGGTAGGACAGGTTTTGAGGCATCAAGGGATCACAAATTTAGCATTGGAGGGCAGCGTGGAGGGTAAAAATCGTAGAGGGAGACCAAGAGATCAATACACTAAGCAGATTCAGAAGGATGTAGGTTGCAGTAGGTACTGGGAGATGAAGAAGCTTGTACAGGATAGAGTAGCATGGAGAGCTGCATCAAACCAGTCTCAGGACTGAAGACCACAACAACAACAACAACAGCTTCATGGGGTCTGCACCACACTTGAACCCTGCCATCAGTTCGTACCAACTGCACTCGGGACTCATCTGACCAGGCTATGGCTTTCCAGTCATCTTGGGTCCAACCAATATGGTAATGAGCCCAGGAGAGGCACTGCAGGCGATGTGCTGTTAGCAAAGGCACTTGCATCAGTCTGCTGCCTTAGCAAAGGCAGTCTGCTGCCGTAGCCCATTAACGCCAAATTTGGCCGTTCTGCCCTAACGGATACATTCTTCATGCATCCCACATTGATTTCTGTGTTTATTTCACACAGTGTGGCTCATCTGTTGACACTGACAGCTCTACACATATCTTGCTGCTCATGGTCGTGAAGTGAAGCCCATCGGCCACTGCGTTGTCTGTGGTGATAGGTAATGCATGAAATTTGGAAGTCTTGACACAGTCTTGATTCTGCGGATTTCAGACTATTGAAGTCTCTAACGATTTCCAAAATGGAATGTCCCATGCACCTAACTCCAACTACCATTCCACATTCAGCGTCTGTTAAGTCTTGTCATGTGGCTATAATCACATCGGAACCTTTTCATATGAATCACATGCCACTGTTTAATAATAATAATAATAATAATAATAATAATAATGGAGCAAAATTAACTTTAATAAAAAAAACTAGTAGTTTTAATTGAATATTTCAACCAGTCACAAGACACACCTTCACAAGTAATGGATAACTTGAAGGAAAACCTCAGTACAATAATGTATAGTTTCCACAGGCGAGATATTACTATCAGAAGAGATTTTAACCATGTCAGTAATGTAAAGGAACTTGGGATGAAGTAAAATTTGATGAGACTCTACAGAAATATACACCTAGCAAAACAGTTAAGTAGATCCCCCATCCCACAGGTATACAAACAGTATTATGAAGATATACCATAAAATAATGCCTTTTGCACAAGCCATGTAAAGTAAAATGTACAACTGCAGACAGATCTAAAAATGGCTACCAGAAGGGCAATGTCTAGTCTTCAGACTTCTATTGTCAAATCTCTCACAAAACCATAAAGCATTTTTAAGTCTGACTATATTATAAAATCTAATATTTTAACACTTGTCCAAAACTGACACCAGATAAATATTAGTTGAAAACAGAATTCTGCTTCTGGTTAAACTTGACAGGGTCTTCAAGTCAGACAAATCCAAGTCAAATACTGTGTGTAATTTTCATTGACTGATAGAAAGGACGTGTTACCCTGACTTAAAGAAGTAATAATAATAATAATAATTCCCGTGGAGGCCTGGGAAAAGAATAGGCCTCCGGTATGTTCTGCCAGTTGTAAAAGGCGACGAAAAGAACAAACCACTAATAGGGCTAACCCCCCTTTTAGTGTGATTACTTGGTTCAGGACAGAACTAAAGAAGCCTCGGACAAGCGCCGTCATGGTCGGGGACGACGCTTGAACCCTATGCCAGCCCACGATGGTAACGACACTGCTAGCCAACTGGAAAATGATTTAAATCCAAATAGAGGTGTTTTGCAGGATATGCTTCCTGCAACCACCCTAGAAGGAAAACAAAGACAGAGGATGAGATTGTCAGATGAAGTTAATCAACACCTCATGTTCTGTTATTACCAAGCAACAAACCTAGGAACCAACACAACTGGATACAGATCACAAGTACACACAACATTTATTACCAGATACCCGGAATAATAATTTTTAACAGAACAATGACTAGCTGATCAGATCCGTGTAATAATAAAAAATAACAGGATACCCCAGTCAGAATTAGAAAACATCAAATAACAAGTACAACAAATACTGGAACAAAATAATGTGCAATTAGAAGAAGAAGAAAATACAGTAGTGGACTCAAACATCCCAGAGAAAACAAACAAAGAACAAAACACGTCAATTAAACAACCAGAGGAAAACAAAATCTAAAGACAGCCACCAGAACAAGCACAAATAGAGCACGAAGTGACACTCATGTTAGATATAGAAGAAAAAATTTCAGCTGACATATATAGAATATAAAGACACAAATACAGACATTAGACCATTCTTGCATAGACCACCCAATAACCCACAAGTCGAAACAACAATAAAAACTATCAACACAATCATACACAACAAAATAAATGAAAAAACAACTATGGAAGAGTTACAACTACTGGTTTATATAGGAGCACTCACTACACTAAATATACACACTAGGCAGAGATCAGAACCAACCAACACACAGAAGAAACCCACAAAACCAGCATGGCAACACAGTCTACAGATCAGAATAGAAAAACTGAGGAAAGACATCGGACAGCTAACACAATTTATAAGAAATGAAATGTCAGAAAAAAAAACGAAAAAGGTTAGGTTAAACCTCACAACAAGAAGTGATTGAGCAATTAGATGAAAAGAAGCAGAAATTACAAGCATTGGCCAAACGACTTAGAAGATACAAAAAAAGTGAAAATAGAATGAAACAAAACCAAACATTCAACACAAACCAAAAGAGATTTTACGAAACAGTAGATAACACACACATTAAAATAGACAATCCATCAAACATAACAGACATGGAACACTTCTGGAGCAACATATGGTCAAACCCGGTACAACATAACAGACATGCACGGTGGATACAAGCAGAAACAGACTCATACAAGATGATACCACAAATGCCTGAAGTGATAATTTTGCAACATGAAGTCACCCGAGCAATTAATTCTACGCACAATTGGAAAGCCCCTGGAAATGATAAAATAGCAAATTTCTGGCTAAAGAAGTTCACCTCAACACATTCACATCTAACTAAATTATTTAACAGTTACATTGCAGACCCATACACATTCCCTGATACATTTACACATGGAATAACCTATCTGAAACCAAAAGATCAAGCAGACACAGCAAACCCAGCTAAATATCGCCCCATAACATGCCTACCAACAATCTACAAAATATTAACTTCAGTCATTACACAGAAATTAATGACACATACAACACAGAACAAAATTATAAATGAAGAACAAAAAGGCTGCTGCAAAGGAGCACGAGGATGTAAAGAGCAACTGATAATAGATAAAGAGGTGACATATCAAGCTAAAACTAAACAAAGGTCGCTACACTATGCATACATTGATTACCAAAAAGCTTTTGATAGTGTACCCCAGTCATGGTTACTACAGATATTGGAAATATACAAAGTAGATCCTAAATTGATACAGTTCCTAAACATAGTAATGAAAAACTGGAAAAACACACTTAATATCCAAACAAATTCAGATAATATCACATCACAGCCAATACAGATTAAGCGTGGAATATACCAAGGAGACTCATTAAGGCCTTTCTCTTTCTGTCTTGTCTGAACCCACTATCCAACATGCTAAATAATACAAATTATGGCTATAATATTACTGGAACATACCCACACAAAATCACACATTTGCTATACATGGATGATCTAAAACTACTGGCAGCAACAAATCAACAACTCAACCAATTACTAAAGATAACAGAAGTATTCAGCAATGATATAAATATGGCTTTTGGAACAGACAAATGTAAGAAAAATAGCAAAGTCAAGGGAAAACACATTAAACAAGAAGATTACATATGCCTATAAATATATAGGATACAGACAAAAAATAGGAATAGATAATAGAAATACACTCCTGGAAATTGAAATAAGAACACCGTGAATTCATTGTCCCAGGAAGGGGAAACTTTATTGACACATTCCTGGGGTCAGATACATCACATGATCACACTGACAGAACCACAGGCACATAGACACAGGCAACAGAGCATGCACAATGTCGGCACTAGTACAGTGTATATCCACCTTTCGCAGCAATGCAGGCTGCTATTCTCCCATGGAGACGATCGTAGAGATGCTGGATGTAGTCCTGTGGAACGGCTTGCCATGCCATTTCCACCTGGCGCCTCAGTTGGACCAGCGTTCGTGCTGGACGTGCAGACCGCGTGAGACGACGCTTCATCCAGTCCCAAACATGCTCAATGGGGGACAGATCCAGAGATCTTGCTGCTGGCCAGGGTAGTTGACTTACACCTTCTAGAGCACGTTGGGTGGCACGGGATACATGCGGACGTGCATTGCCCTGTTGGAACAGCAAGTTCCCTTGCCGGTCTAGGAATGGTAGAACGATGGGTTCGATGACGGTTTGGATATACCGTGCACTATTCAGTGTCCCCTCAACGATCACCAGTGGTGTACGGCCAGTGTAGGAGATCGCTCCCCACACCATGATGCCGGGTGTTGGCCCTGTCTGCCTCGGTCGTATGCAGTCCTGATTGTGGCGCTCACCTGCACGGCGCCAAACACGCATACGACCATCATTGGCACCAAGGCAGAAGTGACTCTCATCGCTGAAGACGACACGTCTCCATTCGTCCCTCCATTCATGCCTGTCGCGACACCACTGGAGGTGGGCTGCACGATGTTGGGGCGTGAGTGGAAGACGGCCTAACGGTGTGTGGGACCGTAGCCCAGCTTCATGGAGACGGTTGCGAATGGTCCTCGCCGATACCCCAGGAGCAACAGTGTCCCTAATTTGCTGGGAAGTGGCGGTGCGGTCCCCTACGGCACTGCGTAGGATCCTACGGTCTTGGCGTGCATCCGTGCGTCGCTGCGGCCCGGTCCCAGGTCGACGGGCACGTGCACCTTCCGCCGACCACTGGCGACAACATCGATGTACTGTGGAGACCTCACGCCCCACGTGTTGAGCAATTCGACGGTACGTCCATCCGGCCTCCCGCATGCCCACTATACGCCCTCGCTCAAAGTCCGTCAACTGCACATACGGTTCACGTCCACGCTGTCACGGCATGCTACCAGCGTTAAAGACTGCGATGGAGCTCCGTATGCCACGGCAAACTGGCTGACACAGACGGCGGCGGTGCACAAATGCTGCGCAGCTAGCGCCATTCGACGGCCAACACCGCGGTTCCTGGTGTGTCCGCTGTGCCGTGCGTGTGATCATTGCTATAAATATATAGGATACAGACAAAAAATAGGAATAGATAATAGAAATATTAAACGAGAACTAAAAGAAAAATATAGACAAAGACTAACAAAAATACTGAAAACAGAATTTACAGCAAGAAACAAGACAAAAACTATAAATACCTATGCTGTACCAATATTGACCTACTCATTTGGAGTAGTGAAATGGAGTAACACAGACCTAGAAGCACTCAATACGCTTGCACGTTCACAATGCCACAAATATAGAATACATCACATACATTCAGCAACAGAAAGATTCACATTAAGCAGAAAGGAAGGAGGAAGGGGATTCATCGACATAAAAAACCTACATTATGGACAGGTAGACAATTTAAGAAAATTCTTTATAGAACGAGCAGAAACTAGCAAAATACACAAAGCAATCACTCATATAAATACATCAGCTACACCACTGCAATTTCATAACCACTTCTACAACCCTTTGGATCACATAACATCAACAGATACGAAGAAAGTAAATTGGAAAAAGAAAACACTACATGGCAAGCACCAGTATCATCTAACACAGCCAGACATTGATCAAGACGCATCCAACACATGGCTAAGAAAAGGCAATATATACAGTGAGACGGAAGGATTCATGATTGCAATACAGGATCAAACAATAAACACCAGATATTACAGCAAGCATATTATTAAAGATCCCAATACCACAACAGATAAATGCAGACTTTGCAAACAACAAATAGAAACAGTAGATCACATCACAAGTGGATGTACAATACTAGCAAATACAGAATACCCCAGAAGACATGACAATGTAGCAAAAATAATACATCAACAACTTGCCATAAAACATAAACTAATAAAACAACACGTTCCCACATACAAGTATGCACCACAAAATGTACTGGAGAATGATGAATACAAATTATACTGGAACAGAACCATTATAACAGATAAAACAACACCACACAACAAACCTGACATCATACTCACCAATAAAAAGAAGAAATTAACACAACTAATCGAAATATCCATATCCGATACAACAAACATACAGAAGAAAACAGGAGAAAAAATTGAAAAATACATCCAACTGGCTGAGGAAGTCAAGGACATGTGGCATCAGGATAAAGTTGACATTATACCAATTATACTATCAACTACAGGAGTCATACCACACAGTATCCACCAGTACATCAACGCAATACAGCTACATCCAAACGTATACATACAACTACAGAAATCCGTAATTATTGATACGTGTTCAATAACCCGAAAGTTCCTAAATACAATGTAACATATACCGTACAGTTAAAAGGAAGTCACACTTGATCAAAGTCTGCGTCACTTTCCATTTTTAACCAGACATAACGTCTGAGACAGGAAAAAGAAATAATAATAATTGTATAGAGACAACAGAACAAATCCACAGAACCAGCAGCCTGTTATCACTCACAACTATCTGTAAGTTCGTACTGTACCAGATTTGTATGTGTTCTTAGCAGTTTGTACTATACCAAATTTGTGTGTGTTATTAGCTTTGCCCTTAACCATGATTACCCACAATTCCATTGGGCAGAGACTGGAAACACTAAATACCACTCCCGTGGAACTACACCCTATATTGCTCAGCATTGTAATTGTACATGATGAACCCAACTTTACTAACAAAATTTTGTAAGTTGTTAAGGGATATTTTCTGAGCATTTTTTCATAAGGGACCCACAATGTTTGATAGCTCATTACTGAGTAATAATGTAATTATGATGTACTTTGTTTGTCACACCATTTACTTTTGTTTCTGCAGAAATAACTTCATAAGATTAAAAAAGCCTACAGTATGTATTCACTAAAATGTACAATACAAAACTCAAGTTTCTCATAGGCATCTACATGAAGATGCAAAAACTTTAAAATTTGGTTACCATCACTGCAGGAACAGCTGAGCACAGTATCTGCGTGCACTCTTTTATTTTGTTCAGTGAACCCATTCACAAAGTTCAGTAACCATACCCCTACTGCTGTGAATCACTGTTCACGTATAACTAACACTGCCAGAAAAACAAACCTGAGACAGAACCAGACAGAGCCAAATGCAGACTGAGAGTAAAGAGTAAAGTGGGCATTACTTTCGTCATGGAGGTCTCCAGTGCCATATTTTAGATGGCCATCATTCCTTGGGCATCCTTCTAAGATGTCCATACCATGTTAACCATTTATTTTCACTTGTCTCTACAATATCCGTTGTAACTCTGATCTGTTCTGGTAACACTTCATTTCTTATTTTGCCACTTCTTGTTACACTATGTGAGCAGAAGTATCCGGACACCTGTCTGAAAATGACTTAAAAGTTCATGGCACCCTCCATCGGTAATTCTGGAATTCAATATGCTGTTGGCCCACCCTTAGCCTTGATGACAGCTTCCACTGTCGCAGGCATACATTCAATCAGGTGCTGGAAGGTTTCTTGGGGAATGACAGCCCATTCTTCATGGAATTCTGCACTGAGGAGAGGGTGTCAATGTTGGTCAGTGAGGCTTGGCACAAAGTCGGCATTCTAAAACATCCCAATGGTGTTCAATAGGATTCAGGTCTGGACTCTGTGCAGGCCAGTCCATTACAGGGATGCTATGGTCGTGTAACCACTCCCCCACAGGCCGTGCATTATGAACAGGTACTCGATCGTGTTGAAAGGTGCAATTGCCATCCTCGAATTGCTCTTCAACAGTGGGAAGCAGGAAGGTACTTACAACATCAATGTAGGCCTGTGCTGTGATAGTGCCACACAAAACAACAAGGGGTGGAAGCCCCCTCCATGGAAAATGCAACTACATCATAACACCACTGCCTCCAAATTTTACTGTTGGCACTACACACACTGGCAGATGACATTCACCGAGCATTCGCCAACCCACACCCTGCTGTCAGATCGCCACATTGTGTACTGTCATTTGTCACTCCACACAATGCTTTTCCACTGTTCAGTCATCCAATGTTTATGCTCCTTACGCCAAGTGAGGTGTTGTTTGGCATTTGCCAGCATGATGTGTGCCTTATGACCAGCCACTCAACCATGAAATCCAAGTTTTCTCATCTCCTGCCTAACTGTCATAGGATCCTGATTCAGTTAGAAATTCCTGTGTGAATGGTCTGGATAGATGTCTGCCTATTACACATTGTGACCGCTTTCAACTGTCGGCGGTCTCTGTCAGTCAACAGATGATGTCAGCCTGTACGCTTTTGTGCTGTACATGTCCCTTCTCATTTCCACTTCAATATCACATTGGAAACGACCTAGGGATGCTTAGGGGTGTGGAAATCTCACATACAGATGTATGACACAAGTGACACCCAATCACGCGTGACGACGTTCGAAGTCTGTGAGTTCCGCGGAGCGCCCCATTCAGCTCTCTCATTAAGTCTAATGACTACTGACATCACTGATATGGAGTACCTGGCAGTAGGTGGCAGCACAATGCACCTAATATGAAAAACTTATGTTTTTGTGGGTGTCCGGATACTTTTGATCACATAGTGTGCTTCACAACTTCATCACCAAAACTCCACTTCCATTTCTTGTAATTTCTTCTCATTTATCCTGGAAACTTTCCACAGTTGAGCACCATAGAAAGCAATGTTCTCAACTATAGTTTTGTATATCCCGCTTTTCAAATTATTTGGTGGTGTTTGATTCCAACATCAGAGGGTTGGATCCCCTCAGTCGACGACGTCAGGTTGCAACGCCTGGTCTACTCTCAGGTTGTAATCTCCGTCTTCGACGGTTGTGTCTGTCCTTCTGTCTGTCTGCCCGCCGCTTACTGTTGTAGCTGTTCGTCCGTTCGTCCGTCCGTCCGTCCGTCCGTCCGTCCGTCCGCCTGCCTGCTCGCTGTCCGTCTCCGCTACTGCCTGCTGTCCGTCCGTCTGTTCGCCGCCGCCGCCGCCCGCCGGTGATCGCCGCCGCCCGCCGCTGTCGCCGCCAGCCGGTGCTCGCCGTCGCCGCCGCCGTCGCCGCCGCCGTCGCCGCCGCCGTCGCCGCCGCCGTCGCCGTCGCCGTCGCCGCCAGCCGGTGCTCGCCACCGCCGTCGCCGCCAGCCGGTGCTCGCCGCCGCCGTCGCCGTCCGCCCTGGTCGTCCGACCCTGGTCTTCGTCCGTCTGCGTCTTCGCCTGTTCCCGGTTTGTGTCTTTTCCTTTTAGTGCTGTGCGTTTTTTCTTCCTGTCGTCATTTCCGCCACCACCACCACCGCCACCACTACCACCACCGCCATCGTCTATACTTCACCTTCCGCCGCTTCCACTACTATAACTTGGTGTGCCCAATCCCACCCCCCTCCTTCCATCCCACCTCTCCTCACTCTCCCTTCGCCCTCGCTGTTTGTCGCCCCCTCTCCCCCTTCTTCATCTCGTTCTGATCCTTTCCCCCCACTCCCCCAGCCTGTCCCTGCAGCTCTGGCTAGGGTGGTGGCCCGTCGGGCCACTGTCCACGCCCAGATCTCCCCGTCGCCTTCGCCATCACCGCCACCACCGTCATCATCGTCGCAGTCACCGCCGCCTTCACCGTCACCGTCACCATCTCCGGCGCCGACTGCTGCGTCCACGCCGGGACCTGTCCCTTCCCGCCACCTCCCAATCGCTCCCGTCCCTCATGTCACCACCTGCCCTTCTGCCGCCGTCAAACGCCCTAGTGGCACCCCCACCTCCTCCGCTCCCAAAAAGGCCCCGCCCCGACCTCCTTCCCCCCCCCAGGGTGCCATGGATGTCTCGCAGCCTGGCCCTGCTCCCGCCTCCTCCTCCTCCTCCTCCTCCTCCCCCCCCCCCCCGGTTTATACAAGTATCTCGTGTCCCATCCCGATCCTTCCTTTCTCGAGGCCCGGAACCTCTCCCTCCTACTCCGCCAACATTTCCCTGGTGCCCCCATCTCTGTTCTTACTCCCAGACGGGATTCTGTTCTCATCTCCTCCCCCAGCCCAACCCTCCATACTGACATCCTCTGCCGTCTCCCCATCTCCCGTTTTGGTCCCAACGCCTCACTTACCCCTGCTCCTTCTCCATCTCCTACACGCCAACCCCAACCCCCGCGACGCCCGCCAACCCTCACCGCCGTGATCATGCGGCTCAGTCCGTCGACCACGGAGGAGGAGGTGTTGGTGGAGCTCAAGGCCCATCCCACGCTGGAGGTGCGGGCGGTCCGCCGCATTTTCAACTCGGCCGGCCCCACCCGCCTCATGCGGGTTTTCTCTGAGGACGCCCCCTCCATTGACCGTCTCCTGAAGGAGGGTGCCCTCCTCTTCCACCAGCGGTACAAGGTCGACCCCTCCCGTTCCCCTCCTCAATCCCTGCGCTGCCAGAGGTGTCTGCGCTATAATGCGCACCCCACAGCTGAGTGCCACGAGGCCCCCACCTGCCCGCATTGTCGGCAAGCGCACTTCCTCCGACAGTGCCCTAACCTCCAATCCCCTCCCTCCTGTAATACCTGCAATCTCCCCCATCCCACCTACTCCCAAAAGTGTAAAGCCCGACCCCCTCCAACCACTCCTGAACTCACCGTACCTGTCCGTCCTCTGGACGCCCCCACCCCTCCTGGCAATTCCCTTCGTCCCCCCCCCACTGCTGAGGACATCATCAGGTTCCTCACCATCGTCCTCCAGAATGTTCATCCCTTTCAGCGCCCCCACACCCTCCAACAGATCTCCCTCGCCGCCCGATCCGTTTTCCACCTCAAAATGTACGCCACCTACTCCAACAACCAGGCCCATTTCACCTTCTCCCGTCTTGACACCCTCATTTAAATCCCTATCATGGCGCGACAGCAACGTATCCTTTTCAACAACATCCGCTCCCTTCCCGCCAACAACCACCTCTTCATGCACACCCTTGCTACCCACCGTGTGGATGCCTTCCTCCTTAATGAAACCTTCCTCCAACCCCACCACTCTATCCACACCTCCCCCTATCTCCTCCACCGCTCCGATAATCCCCTCCAGGTTGCGCGTGGCGGAGTTGCCATTGGTCACCACCGTTGGATCCCCGTTCGGCTCCAACCTCTCCTTCCTGACCCCACCGAACACCTGATCCTTAGTCTCTGCTTGCCCGGCCTTACCGTTACCTGCGCCACCATCTATGTCCGCCCTAACGCCCCTATTCCCTTCGACTTCCTCTCCCACATTGACCATACCTTCTCCTCGTACGTGATCGCCGCCGACCTCAACATCCATAGTCATTCCGCCGCCCAGTTACGGCGGTGGCATCGGTTCCTCTCCTCCCTTCAAGGCGACCTCATCCCCATCCCCCAGCACACCCGTCCCGAATCCAACTCCACTCCTGATGTTATCCTCTCCTCCCCCAACCTCCTTGGCCGCATAACGGTGGATGTCCTGGAGGCTATTGGTAGCGACCATCTCCCTGTCCTCCTCACCGTTTCAGACGGTCGTCGCCCTCGCCCCGACCCTCGTACTGACCCTCCCCCTAAGTATGTCCACGACTACTCCCGTGCCGACTGGAATGCCTACCGGGATACCCTTTCCACCCAGGTCGATAGCCACCACTTCACCTACCACCACCCAGACGATGTCACCCAAGCCGCCTCCTTTCTCCAGCAGACCTTGTCTGAGGCCGTGGAGGCCCACGACCCTACTGTCGCCATCCACCCCCACCGTCCACCCTACCCCCACAGCCCGTTCTTCTCCTCCGTGAATCCCGTCGTCTCTACCGTGCTTTCCTCCGCACGCGTGACCCGGACACACTACGACGCCACCGGCAACTCCAGCGACACATTCATAATTTGCTCACGGCTAAGAAATGCCGGGATTGGTGACAGACATGCACCCGTTTAAATGCAACCCTACCAATCAACTCGTCCAAGTTCTGGTCGGCCTTCCGTCGCCTTACCGGAACTAAACCCTCCCCCTACTATCCTCTTCTCCACGATGAGCACCCCTTCCCCGACACCCTTAGTAAGGCCAATCACTTTGCCTCCTACCTCTCCAATGTTTTCTCCATCCCCGACGATCCCCAGTTCGATTACTCCATCTTCCCGGATATCCGCGATCGAACTGACACCTCTGTCCCTCCCCTCGCTCCTGCTTTCCAGTACTTGGACAACGTTACACACACGGAACTCAGTGCCCCTATCACTACACAGGATCTCATTGATACACTCCGCACAAAACGCAACACCGCTCTTGGTCACGATCGTGCCATCTACTGTCACCTTCGTGAAGCTCCTGTCTCTTTCCTCTCCACCCTGGCCAGGCTCTACAATGTAGTCCCATCCAGCGGTTACTACCCCGAACTGTGGTAAACCTCCCGTATCCTCATGTTCCTTAAACCTGGCAAACCGCCATCCGCCGTCTCCTCCTACCGTCCCATCAGCCTTACCTCGGTCTTCAGCAAGATCCTGGAATCTATCCTCACCCGCCGCATCCACCAGCATCTCCGCCAGCACTGCCTCCTTCCCGTCACCCAGTGTGGCTTTCGGCCATCCTTCTCTTCCGACGATCTTCTCCTTCACCTCACTCATCTCCTTTCCGAACAGCTTAATTCCCGTCGCTCCGCAATCTTCCTCTCCCTTGACCTCGAACGTGCTTATGACCGTGTATGGCATTCCGGTCTCCTCTTCAAGCTCCAAACCTTCGCCCTTCCCATTAACTACGTCCGTCCTTTCTCTCCCGCCGTCCTTCCTATGTCACCATCCATAACACCGATTACTACACCATTTTCCCCTCCGCCGGTGTGCCCCAAGGCTCCGTCCTCTCCCCCCTTCTGTATCTGTTGTACACGGCGGACATGCCACCGCCGTCCCCCCCCGCCCGTCCACCTTCTCCAGTTTGCCGATGACACCGCCTTCCTTGCCCTTGCCCCCACCCTGCAACGCTCCCAACGCCTTCTCCAATCCCATCTTGACCGGTTCACCGCTTGGTGCAACCAGTGGCTGCTCAAGGTCAATCCTTCCAAAACCCAGGCGATCATTGTAGGCAAAACCACCCCTTCCTTCCGCCTCCTTGATTTCTATCTCACCGTCTATGGCCGTCCCATTGCCCTCACTCCCACCCTTAATTACCTTGGCGTCACCCTTGACTGTCGCCTCTCCTGGACTCCCCATCTCCAGACAATCCAAGCCAAGGCACGTTCCCGCCTCCATCTCCTCAAGCTCCTTTCCGGCCGTACGTGGGGTCTGGACCCCTCTACCATCCTCCACACCTATAAATCCCTCATCCGCCCTATCCTTTGTTATGCCCATCCAGCATGGATCTCCGCTCCCCCTACCTTTTATAAATCCCTCCAAATCCTTGAACGCCATGCTCTCCGCCTCGCCTATCGCATCCGTCTCCCCTCCCCCACGCGGATCCTGTATGATCTCATCCCCTTCCCCCACCTCCTCCTTTTCCTTGAAAGGATACGGATCCTGTACACCTCCCGTAAACTTGATCCTCCTCACCCGCTCGTATCCTCGATCCTCTCCCATCCCCGCCCGCTGCCGCGCCTGTATTCCCACGTCCCGCCCGGTCTCCATCTCTCCACCCTCCTTACCCTCTCCCAAGGTGGCTTCCGCCAGCTCCCCCTCCCTGATGATGCCCTCCTCCCCTCCATCTACCCCTCTTACCAACTTTGATCCTCCCGCCCTCCTCCTGTGCTTGCTCCTCTGGGCACCCTCCCTCCCTTCTCTCCATTTTTCCCTCCCTCCCCCTTTTCCCCCCCTCCTCCCCCGGGCCTCCCCTCCGCTGTCCCTCTCCTCCTGCCCCCATCTCCTCCACCATTGGCATCCCTTTTCTCCCCTCTCCCCCACCTCACCCCTGTTTCCCCCCTTGGCAGGTCCCCGGACTCGCACACGCTACGTGGACATTCGCGCGCCAGAGATCACCGCCATCAGTGTTTCGTGTGTGCCGTCGTGTTTAGTGTTCAATGTTCATCGTCACACTCCCTCGTTCACCAGTGCCATTGTCATCTTCAGTGTTTGTGCGTCGTCTCATCAGTTAGCAGTGTGGATTATCGACGAGTGTGAACGGCTCCGTGTTTGTCTCTATGTGTCTCCTGTTTTATTGCCCACCTTTCTGTAACTTCTGTGTCTTCTCCTGTTTTTGCTGCTTGTTTATTCTATGGCTGAAGAGCAGCGTAGTGTGCTGCTGACAGCCTGCCTATTGTACTGGCTTTAAAATAACAATAAAGTAAAAAAAAATTTGATTCCAAATAATAGAGTTTAGCAGCTTAATTCACACCTTTCCCTTTCCTATTCTATGCTTTATTTCTTTATTGATTCCACCTTTATCCAAAATGATTGTCCATAATTATTTATATGATTGACTAAACTTTACTGTGGATCCATCATCCATAACAAGATACCTTCCTGTACCTCCGACAACGAAGTATTCTGTCTTTGTAAATTTAATTTTCATGCCGCACTGCTCATATTCTTCTTTAAGCTTTCTTAACATGTATGACACATCCTCATCTTCCTTAGCAAAAGTGACATGATTGTCGGCGAAATATGGGGAGAAAAGGATGTCATCACCTACTCAATTCCCATGTTTTTGCACTTTCTTATCCAATTTTCAAAAATACAGGGAGTACATAAAGACCGGGAACACTTTCAATTATCTATTGCACAAGAACCAAACATTATACATATAGCATACATATGTCATTTTGAAAAGAAACCCTGAAAGGTTTTTTTTTTTCATGTATACTGCCACAGACTAGTTTGGTAATTTGCCAATAATGAGCGACTACACCATAACACCATTGCCTCCAAATTTTACTGTTGGCGGAAACATGGCGAGTTCAGGTGTGGATCGAGCTTTCTGTGTGTTGGAGTTCGACAAAAAAAAGTATGCTACAGCTGTTCATCAGATATTGAGAACCAAGTATGGTAAGAAGCCACCAACAAGGAAGGCCATTTACCACTGGCACAACAAATTCATTACGTCAGGTTGCTTGTGCCCGGCAAAGAGAAGTGGACGTCCCAGTGTGAGTGAAGTGAATGTGGAGGGACATTCATAAGGAGTCCAAAGAAATCGGTGTGTTGTGCATCCTGTGAACTCGAAATGGTTCCAGTGACACTGTGAAAGTCCTGCATGTGAAGTTCATGGGTACCTGAACATGGAGCTGCCGCATCAATGTATCGGCCATGCTACAGAAGGGGACAGCTGTTTCACGAAATGGCCTCCCCGATCACCAGATCTCACTCTGTGTGACTTTTTTCTGTGGGGACACATTAAAGATCTGGTGTATGTACTGCCTCTACCACGTGATGTAGCAGAGCTCCAGGGGAGAATACAGGAAGCGACTGTCACAGTCGACGATGCCATGCCGGCATGGCTATGGCATGAATTCGGTTATCTTATTGACGTGTGCCGAATCACTCATGGTTTGCATATCGAATGTTTGTAAAAAAAACTTTCAGAGTTTCTTTTCAAAATGCAATCTGTATGACATCTGTACAATGTTTATTTCTTGTGCAAAAAATAATTGAAAGTGTTCCTGGACTTTATGTACACCCTGTATTTTAAAGAGGGTAGGAACTAAGCAGCAACTCTTGCTAACCTTAAGTTTCTGTGAGAGTAACTTCCCAACCTTAACACAACAAGTAAGCTTTCTAAAGCATTGTACATAACATTTATGAATGTTCTGGTTGTTCCTTGCTTCCCACATTCTACAAAATGGTACGTTGTTGTAGGCCTTCTGCAAGTCTGTAAAAACCATCTCTCTCCAAGTCACGGGCCAGTTGCTCGCCAGTCACCTGTCTAATGGCACAGATATTATTGATACAAAACCTTCATGCCTGAAAGCCACTCTTTTCTTCTACTTCCACAGTTTCTTTCTTACTTCTAGGTTTAAGGGTATTACCATATAGAGTCTGTATAGAATTGAGAACTGTGATGCCTCAGTAAAGCAATCATTGATGCTTCCCTTTTTAAATACATTTGTGATGAACCCTTCTTTAAACTTGATAGGGATTTCCTCTCCACTAAGACAGAGATTAAATAGCTTTGCAAGATGTTCAAACAACATGTTCGGCCTAGTCTTCAATAACTCCATATATACAGCTCCAGAACCTGGTGCTTTGTCATTTTTGAATTGTTTAACTGTATCCTGTACTTCCAGTGTTGTTATCTCCTGGATTTCTGTGTCATGTACATTGCCTGCAAAGGCGCATATATCATGAAATTTGGATCAATCTTCTTAAACAGTTCTTTGTAGTATGTCTTCCCTCTATCTATACTCATCAGCTGTAAGTTTATACTAGTTCTGTCCTTTATTCATAGCTGTCTTATCATCTTCTTTACTTATTTGTACTTTTAACTTCCTGTGCAGTTATTAATTTCTATACATTTAAAGTCCCACACAGCATTTTTTTGTCTGATTACTGCTTTCTTTGCCCCTCATGTCAGTGTTACATGCCTGCTTCTATAATCAGTCTTATTGCTTGTAAGCCATCTGTTATAGGCCTCCATATACTCCTTCACTTTTGCAGCGGTGTAATCATCCCACCAATCATTTCAAATTTGCCAGACATGTTCTCAGGTACTCCAAGACTTTCAAAGGCAGCATCATGAGTAGCTCTCACAATTGTCTTATATACTACTTCCACTGTTGTATCATCAGTCTGATGTAGCTTCTCATTCAATCTCAGCTTCTATAAGAAGACAATTGAAGGATCCTGCAGTAAATTTAAATTATACTGTGGTTGGTCCAGTTTCTCTCTATTCTCGTTCGTTATTTGATTTACCAGTTATTCTTCAGCATCTTTCTGTAGCATCACATTTCAAAAGCTTCTGTTCTCTTGTCTGAAATGTTGATTGTCCATTATTCTCTTCAGTGCAAGGCTATCCTCCAGACAAATACTTTCAGAAAAGACTGAGTGAAGTGGCGCAATGGTTAGCACACACAACTTGCATTTGGGAGGATGATGGTTCAAATCTGTTTCCAGCCATTCAGATTTAGGTTTTTGGTGATTTCCCCAAATTGCCCCAAGTAAATGCCAACATGTTTCCTTTGAAATGGCATGCCAATTTCTTTCCCAGTGACCTTGACCTTGACTTTTATTGCAAATGAATAGATTCCAAGAGCTCTTATTACTTATTTTGATTAGATGCTGTGGTGAGTCAGTCTATTGTGACCGCTGCGCAACGGGAGAGTGAATGCCACCTGTTGGTGTTTCGAGCACATAACGTGGTAAGAAAATTATGTAAGTGGAGCAGAGATGAATGGGCAATCTTTGTTGTGATGATATGGTGACAAATGGTGAAATCCTCTGACATAAGCGACTTTGACAAAGACTAAATTTTTATGGCCCAACAGCTTTGAATGAGCATCTCAGTAATGGCAAAGCTTGTCAGCTGTTAGTTTGCTACTGTTGCGAACATGCACAGGAAGTTGTTGATAGTGAAACTACAATTATGTAACGAGATGTTGGTCGTCCACACCTCATCACAGGATGTGCAGGCCTCTGACCACCTCGTTCTGTGCTGAGGCATGGAGATCAGGGGCTTGCCCACTCTGTAAAACAGGGTATATGGTGCTCTGTTGCAAATCTGAAGACAGAATACAATGCTGGTGCAAGCGCAAATGTTTTAGAGCACACGAGCACACCATTCAGTGCACATTCTTGAACATGGGGCTCCACAGCAGATGACCCCCTACATTTTCCCATGTTGACCCATTGGTATTGCCAGTTAAGATTACAGTAGGCATGAGAGCATCAAGATGAGACCATGAATCAGTGGAAATGTGTCGCTTGATAAGATGAATCACATTATTGTTTCTCCAGGTTGACAGTTGTGTATGGATACACTGTCATCTGTGTGAACGAGTGCTGGCAATATACAGAGCCATGTATAGAGGCCAAAGGTGGCAATATTTCACTATGGGGGACATTCATTTGGGCTCCCATGGAACCTGCAGTACTAATTGGTTTCATCATGAAGGCTGTAGACTATGTAGACATTATTGTGGACCATCTACATCCCTTCATGCATGATGGCTTCTCCAATGGCAATGACGTCTTCCATCAGTATAATTGTTGATATCACAAGGCCAGACATATGCTACATTGGTTTGAGGAGCAAGATAGTGAACACGCATTGAGGTTTTGTCCACCAATTTCACCTGACTTGAACCCTATGGAACATATCCCGGATACTATCGAGTACCAGATCCTTGTACACAAACCACTGGTCTGTAATTTACTGGAATTGCATGATGTGTGTAGACATCAAGTGCTGCATACCTCCAAAAACCTACCAAGGACTTTTCAAATCCATACCATGCATAATCACTGCTGTATTGCATCCAAAAGTAGATCAACATGCTATTAAGCAAGTGGTCAGAATGTTTTGGCTCATCGTTGCATTTGGAAGTGCCATCTAAACATCCCGCTTACAAAACCCCTTCCCCCACCCCACCCCCACCCCACCCCGAAAAGATCACTCTATTGCAGAAATTGACTCTAGCTCTAAATGTCAAAGAATGTAAATTTATCTTTATCATAGAACATGAAACAACATTATTTATGAGTTGCAAGTGCTCACGTACCTGCATGTGCAAATTATGTGACACTGATACTCATGACAGTATAATTTTAATGATCTGATGATGTCAGCAACCTGAAACTGGTCATTGTAGGCTCTATAATAATGTGCAATCAAGATGAACATTTATGAATAATTCATATTACGCCATGAAGGCAGGTGGTGCACGTAGCAGGTATTGTGGATCCACGATACCTGCTCCATTCACCAACGCAGGCCATAATGGTGTAACATGGTCTGAAGATGGTCACATTTGGATCAAAACCAGTTACCATCGCCAGTAAATAATTTATGAATAAAGTGCCAAACATGATTGTGGCCTCATTTATAAACTTCATGTCTTCAATTGATAAATTTCATGTGTGTGCTAATAATCTGTGCTGGTCAACACTTAGAAGGAGCATACCAAAACCTGTTTAAGATGTGTTAATATCATTCTGCCCTCTTATGTTTCTGTCATGTAGAGACTGGTTTACAAAAAGTCAGTCTTTCCATCCCCCACTTAGGAATGGGACAAAAAGAAACCTGAATACACATACAATAAAAAGTACTCTATGGTATGCATAGTACAGTGATTTTCAAGCTTTATATGTTGAGCAATGCAGTAATGTGGTGCATACTTCATATGCATATGTGCATTGCCGGGTCTGTATGTATCAGTTTAGGGATTTGCGTAAAATCTCTACATGTTTTCAAAACGGATTTCCAAAGACTTTGTGTTTATAAAACTAACTAAAATTGTGGAATTGATACTGTTCTTTGTGTCACTAAACTTTTCCTCTCACTGTTCATTTTGTTCACTCCAACTTAAATTCATAAAAAGGATTTATAAAAAAATCCTTCTCCTCTGGATTGTATTATTAATCTCTTACAATAATATATTATTATCTGCAACAGACTGTAATATTTGCACTATAATCCTCATAGACAATTTTCATTTTCAGAATTTGATACTTTAGTATCCGGTGTGATTCAGATACCCCACCTGGCCTGAGTATCGATAGGAAGAACATGTCACATATACTTGGGCTCCAGAAAGCAGCCATGAATTTCACCCACATGAATGGCAAGCATGTAAGATGCTGCCACCCTCTGACAAGTGTTAACCAGCACACACTGCAGCCTGGCTATTGCTGACCTGTCTCTCACTTAGTCACTGAAACCTATAGTCATGTGCCATGGAATAGTAGACTTTTTACCTTGGCTGATATACATTCATGATTTGGATTGCTCTCTGGATTGTTGTATACACTTAAGAGGACTTTGCTACACTCTGGATGTACTTCGCGATCTCTGCTGTCATTTGTTTCTGGAACAGTCATTTTTGTTGTGACGACCTCCATGTTACCATCAGTGTGTTATCTTAAACTGTGTTGCACTTGCAGAGAGTAGGACAGAAGAGATACCTGATTTAGTTTTGTTACGTTTGGTAATCGTTAGCTACCTGATTCATTGTGAACTTATCTTTTCTTTGAATATTGACAAGTGATTTCCAGATGTACTAAACAGTTCAGTGGTCAAGGAACCTACTGGGATATTTGATTTGGACATGTGTAAAGCTTCCCCCTCCGCCCCTCCCCCTTACAGCTGATTAGCCATATGATATGTTTGGTGAAAGAGCTCAGTTCGTGCTCCAGTGTTAGGGTTTTTTCTTTGACTTTGTCTTGCAGTGTTCCATAATGGATAGTAAATTGTTGTTGTAATAAAGAATACTTTGAGGATGTATTAATAATTTTCTCTTTCAGCATAATATTTACTTGATTTACTAACAAATTTTCACTACTTATCACCCAGTTTGTTTCTGAGTCTATTTACTGCTGTTTGGGCAGTTGGTGAGTGTGATGCCAACTGCACACACAGCTGTTTTTTTACTCTGGGAGTAGTGCTCTTATTCATTTGAAGTACTTGTAATTGACAGTGCCATACACTTTTTCTCATTGGTCTTTCACAAAAGCATGAAGAGTTTTTCAGTAACATCCAGCATTATTGGTGAGTAGGACAATTGAGGCGCACTGCATCAGCCATTACTGACAAGGGGCCTGTTTCTGCATAATAAATTGCTGGATAAATTGCTTAAATTTTTTATGCAAAAGTCATTTTGTTTGCTTACCAGATGTTGCCTGAACAAGTCTTGTTTTGAAGCTTCCTGGCAGATTAAAACTGTGTACCGGACCGAGACTCGAACTCGGGACCTTTGCCTTACGCGGGCAAGTGCTCTACTGACTGAGCTACCCAAGCATGACTTACACCCCGTCCTCACAGCTTTAATTCTGCCAGTACCTCATCTCCTACCTTCCAAACTTGACAGAAGCTCTCCTGCGAACCTTGCAGAACTAGCACTCCTGGAAGAAAGGATATTGCGGAGACACGGCTTAGCCACAGCCTGGGGATGTTTCTAGAATGAAATTTTCACTCTACAGTGCAGTGTGCGCTGATATGAAACTTCCTGGCAAATTAAAACTGTGTGCCGGACCGAGACTCGAACTCGGGACCTTTGCCTTTCGCGGGCAAGTGCTCTACCGACTGAGCTACCCAAGCACGACTCACACCCCATCCTCACAGCTTTAATTCCACCAGTACCTCGTCTCCTAACTTCCAAACTTCACAGAAGCTTTCCTGGGACTGTATGATGAAATTCTGTGAGTATGACTTAATTTACTGTCAGTGGCACAAAATTTGAAATAAATGGCTGTTTTGAGCCTCTTAAGTCCAACAAGAGACATGAACAAGCCCAGTTCTGCATCGTATAAATGCAGAGATAATGAAATATGGAATAAGAGTCATAATTATGTTCAGGAATTTACATGTTCATGTAATTGTGGAATTCTGTAATGTCATAAAGCTGGTAACCAAGTCCAAAATAGGGTTGATTGTACTGAAAGTTGTCATTTATGTATTCTCTGTTTTTTAAATTAAAGCTCTTATAAGTGCTATTCCAAATATTCTTATACGGTATATTATGTCTCTAAATGCTTCTATATCAGCACATCTCCCCATGTTTTTCTCATCTATGTTATTATTGTGCCTAGAGGAAAAAATACCCCTTGTGAGCCGAGAAAAACTACACATATCAGAAGTTCATTATTTGTCTATTTCTGCTGTTATTTTTATTTTTCAGCGTTTCCTTTCCTTTCCTTTCTGCAAAACAAACCAGAATTTTCAATAGTTCCTTATCCAAATAAATTTTTCCCTCTCATGTCAAATGTGTTTGATTTTTGTGTTGCTGTCATTATATTTCAAAAAATGTGCATGCTGGTGTGGCTGGCAAAGTATACCAGGCGTTAAGTTTACTTAATGTGGACCTCTTTAGTCTTTTAGGAAAACTGTACTTATGTAAATACATAAAGCAGAATATTTTATGGTCTTTATTTACATTTTTATTTTAGCATATGTTGTGTTTTAAATGTTGGGCAAGGAAATTTTATACATTAGTTAGTTAAATATCATAAGTGAGTAAATGATTTATGTGACTTCATCTCTGTTTTTATAGCACATAGTAAATACTAGCAAATCATCCTTCTACAACCACACAATAATACTAGCAGATTCCCTACTATTTTTCTATGTTGTATGTAGCTTTAGACAGCAACTCAAAGTAAAATAAGCATGAAGTGAATTGTTGCTCTTAATGCCACATTGTATTAGCCTTCATATTGTTGGGAGGTGTTTCTAGAAATGACCAGAGATCAAACTTTAGAGTTCTGTGGACAGGCATTTACCCTCTGGATCCCCAAATGAGACAGCAAGTAGGATTGTGTACCGTATGTGAGTTTATCACTATTTGAGATAAACTGAAATAGTAGCTCTTGCACAGTGAACATGGTTTTATAAATACAAGTGTGTGTGGGGCCATGTTTATTATGTTCAGTATTACATTATATAGTCTTCCTAGTTCCATGAATGTTTTATGTTCTCTGTAGCTTTTCAATGTTTAAACTATTATTCGACATATTTGTCTTCTGTTTCATTGTTATATTTTACAAATGATAAGGGAAACATTTATGCCTCTCAACATCTCAGGTTTTTGATAGTTGACCTGTTTTGCTGCATTGCATTTAGAATTTTTAGTACTTTGTATGCTTTTTACGTAAATTTTTTTAATCTTTATGGTTCATTTCTGTTGTAGGGAAGAAACATGAGAATTTAGCAGCAGTTCTGTGATATATTTCCACTGTTTTGTCATTGGACATCAGCTTTTAAGAAAAAGAAAAAAATCTAATTCCAAAAATATTAGTGGTTTGGACAATGCTCACATTGTAAAGTGTCACATTTAGAAGTCATCTACTGATAATTTTTGTCAAACAAAACTGATGTGCTTTCAGGCAATGAAATGACATATTGTCCAGTACATTATTTTGTTTTATTTTCATTTGTTAATTAGGTATAACTGTAATTTGAACTTGAGTTTGTTTGGTAGAGCCACCATCACTTGAAAGTCATGTAATTTATGTAACATGCAGAAATAGTGAGAAATTTAAAATTAAGTGTACACTCAAAATATTCCAAAGAAAAATGGTGTCGTACTTATAGCAGGAAGTACAAGAAAAGCTCTAATTAAAACTTGTTTATTAATTGTTGGATTCTACTTAAATTTAATGTGCACTGTTTGGTTGTAATTACCTAAATACTTCTGTAAACAGTTTACCTTACTTAATTTGTTGTGTCAAACTGATTAAATTTCAATAATAAGTTGTACAAGTGACTTAGGAGTCTGTATGATGAAATATGTTGAGTGATACTGTTTTCAATTATTCAGAAATTTATATGAATATCACTGCTTGTGAACAAGATATTAAATTAATCAAGAAGAGTCAGTTGAAAATAATGTTTAGTGTTAAGTGCAAGAGGTGGTCATACCACCATACTGTAAGTTAATTTGCTTTTTGTTTCAGTAAATATTTGAATGTTCATAGCATATCTTTTCTGAACATGTTACGATGAAGGTTCAGAGGAATAGTTATGAGATTCACATTTTAGTAGGGGCAGGAGTTTTATTTGCTTTTTGAGTCTTACCTGATAGACAGTCCTGCAATGCAAAATCCGGCATTTGAGTTTCCCAGAGCCTTGTCAGATAGAGTTGCTTACTTTGAGTCTTGCACCTGATGTGTTGGGATTTCCTAATCTGCATAAAGAGGACTGTAGGGGAGTTACACAGGACATACTTAAGTTGTGCCTACTACATTCATTTGGGGTTACGGAATTTCCCTTGACTCTCTATTTGCTTTAGGTAGTCTCCCAGGCCAGGTACCATGCTACAAGAAGTCATGGCACCAGGCAGCTCTTTCAGAGAAGTACTATTGGGGGATGACCAATATGAGTGTTTGCATTCTCCTCCAGATGTTGTGTTTGATGGAAAAGGTGGACTAGGCAGGATTAATTAAAGCTAAAAAATGTCCTTTGTCAATCTTGTTTCCACTACATGTAATAAGTGCATTCAAAATATTAAAAAGATACAAGGGGAAACCAATCAAAAGTGATCATAGAAGTTTACATCAATGGTACACACCTGACCTCAAAAAATTAAGAACACGTCACTAATCTTTATAACAGATCAAAGAACAGTGAAGAAGATGTACTTCAGTACTTTCAACTATAGAAGACGTACAGATCAGAAATTATAAAACAGAGACAGATGGAAAATGATAATTGTATGCAGCAATCACAAAACAAATGCAAGGCTGCTTGGAACATTATCAAATCATCTTGGTAATACTAACAGAACTGCATATGATATGACCAGTATCACACACGATGAAATGAATAACCTCTTTATTAATTCTGGTAACAAAGAACACCCAGCTCTTAATAAACATCTCAGGGGGGGAGATATTCGTATTGCACAACAAACCTGCAATATCTACATACCTAGATTCACTGCCTGCGGACAATACTGTGCCCATTACAACTCCATCCAACACCCCCAGCATAATATGTTCATTTCTTTGTTTAACCTTTGCAGAGAAACAACAGCCTTTCTTCCATATACTGGTGTCCTGTTAGGATCGACTGTATTAAGGAAAATGATACAGTGAACTCATATTCTGCTTTAGATTGTTTGAGGGCAATGTAAAAACTGATTTGGGCTTCTGCAAGTCAGAATTTTACTACATCTCTTGCCAATGCAGTCTGTCATACACATGGTAAACTGTCTGAATTGTGGAAAAACATTGCACTGGACATGAGCAGCACATAAGTTTAGGATTTACAGACAGTATCAGTAAAGATTGTGATGCTGACCACGGTCTCCTTAAAAAAAAAAAATTAAAAATAAACTTAATACCAGAAAATGAGAGTAAAAAAGCAAATTTCAACCAACAATACATATATAGAAACAGTTAGGATCCAAGAGCTGGAATATGAACCTTCGACAGAATGCTGGTTCGTAACTGCGCTAGCCTGCTGGCATCAGTCCACAACTTACCTGATGATAACAAATCGGTCTGAAGTCCAAATATTTTAAAAGTTTGCCGCAATGATTCACCTGAGAATGTTTCAATCTGCTCTGTTGTAACTTGGAAGTATAAGTGACCTAGTCATAACATTACAGGTATTTCGCTGCACTCATTGTACACTTCTTTCTGTTTAACATAGTGGTGATGTGACTACATTTCTTTTGGAAGAGACTTTTTTTCAAATCGTAGACTGAGAGTATTGACATCTGGAAAACAGCAGTGCATTTAACTGTATTGACATAGATACTGTGTACATTTTTTATCACTGTTGGAGATTGTTATATACGCAAATTCCAAGGCATACTGTTAATGAGTAAATGGTAGCAGAAGGCAAGATCATTATATTAATGATTCACTTGGGGTAGATTATGAAGAAGTTAATGACACAGTCATTCAGTTTTCATTCAGGTATGTACTGCCATTGTTAACAATGATATTGACATGAAAATCTGCTGACAAGGAGTGTAGGTGCCCTCATACCAGCTTCGGTCAGAAAAGTGGATGTGGATCCATATTACATTTAGGAAGTGTGAAAGATTGGAGAGAGTGATGGTATGAAGGGGAACACTGCTACTAGACATACACGTGTATCTAACTAACGAAAGCAGTCTGATGGTAAGACTAGACCTGTAACTTCCAGGACTGATGACCTCAGAAGTTAAGTCCCATAGTGCTCAGAGCCTTTTGTAACTTCCAGGCAGATTCAAGTCCTGTACGAGACTGGAACTCAATCCAAAAACTCTCCTTTTACAGGCAGTGTTCTTACCAGTTGAGTTATCTGAGCATGACTCACAGTCTGTCCTTCAAAGCTTCACTACTTCCAGTCCCTCCCCCCAACTTTTGAAACTCTTACTTCCTTAAGTGCTCATTCAAAATGGTATGCAGGAGAGCTTCTGTGAAGTTTGGGAAGTAGAGGAGAGGTACTGGCAGAGGTAAAGCTGAAGCTGTACGATCAGAGTTTGTAAGGAACCAAGATTTCGACCAGTTAGAAAAAGTGGACTGTTTGATCTCACTTTTACTAGTGAAGTATTTGTTGCCATCTTAATTTTACAATATGCAATGTATGGGTTTTGTGGAAGAATTTGATACACTGGAGCATTTTCAGCTATTATATTTTTCTTATTTGAAACTAATGAGAACATTTTTGTAAGCTACAACTTGTGAAATAAAATCCCAGAAAAATAGTCATCCTGTAAGTTTCACTTTAAAAATAGAGAATGGTAAATGGGAACATAGTTTTGAAGAGAAATTGTTGCCAAAAATAATGTAAGCTTGATAATTTAAGTTGCTCAAGTAACAACAAATACCATGTGTACTTACAAAATCTTGAAATTCTATTTGCATTGTTGCAAACTGTAATTTATTATTCATTAGGTAAATCATCTTTCTTTTATGAAAATGTTAACTTCACCAAAAACATTTTTATTTGATACAAAATCATAATATGTAAATAAAATTACATAGATATAACATACTGGAAACTTCAATTTTTGATTCATTGTTGTTTTATATACTTTTTGTAACTATTTTTGCTCTAAGTTTTTTCTGCTAATAAAAACACGTAGTTTTGTCTACGTTTTCACTGACAAGGAAACCAGATGTTAACATAATAATTAGTATATAAAGCTCAGTCTGCATTGCCAATGAACTCTTGAATGCCTGTGCCTTAGAGGCTAAAAGACATGCCTAAAGTGTGTGTGTTTACTTTTGTGTATTTTGTAAAGAAAATTTTTTTGTAATACTTTCCCTAAACAGTTATCATTGACTGTTTAGGTTCACTTTTACTACTAATTATAAAGTTTCTGTTCAATTTTCATACTTCCTATAGCAATATAATTCATCATTTCACCATTACTTCACTTTTCTGACAGGGCTCTAACTCAGCTGATTAATTTTACTGTCTTATTTCTGTTCTATTTAGCAGCTTATTATCATATCACTGTTGTTACTCATCACTCGAACCATTCAAAGTGTACACTTTGTTTTTATTTTGTTTATCGTCTTTACCATACTGTTGCATACAGATTATTCTTGCTCTGTTTAGTGAGGTTCTGTTCCTGATACCAGTCAGCTGTTTAATGACCACTGCCAAAGTCTACTGACCTTGGCCTCCCCTCTCCCTTAATAGACATGCTCCTTTCACTTCTGGGAACCTCTGTTCCCCTTTTGCAGAGTGCCCCGCGATGCAGTGTCCCCGCACCCTCACTAGCCCAGCCCAGCCCTACAGTGGCATCCTTGCAAGCTTTGCAAGTGAGCACACTAAGCTCCATATTACACACCCAAATGTCCAGTCTCTGGCAAATCATCTTGACAAGTTCCATTACATATTTCAAGACATAGACAGCCATCTAATACTTCTGTCGGACACCTGGCTCAAACCAAGTATTCCCACAAGTTCAATAAATCTAGATGGTTACATCTTTGTTAGGCACGAAAGATGAGGAGGTGGAGTAGGGGTTTACATATGCCTTGATTTATCACGTACTGTGTTACACATCCAACAATAATGAAAATAAGCAAGTGGAATATATGTTCATAGAGATCAAATCCCTTAATAGAAAGTGCCTAATGCATGTCCTCTACAAACTTCCTAAAGTTCAAAACTGGTCTTTCAAGTCTCAAACTGAAGCATGAGCATAGAATTATACCTGTTGGCACTAACAAATTTTCTATACAATAGTCCTTTCAGTATGAAATTTAAGCCAATGCTTGCTTCTTAAAATGTGTCGCTACTTCAGCCTGTTCCTATCCATCATACGAACAGTAGTCATGCTCTCATAGATACATTTGCAATGAAATCCCCAAGCTGAGTAATTTATATGTCTCAAATATCTGCACCTGGCATGTCCAGCCATGACATACTCTCTAGAATGTCCAGAAAGAAACTGCAATTTACTACTTACCAAGAATTCAGACTGTGAGGCAAACAGAGGAGCTACTTGATTGAGCAGTAGCGGTTCCAGTCTCTCAAACTGACATACTGCTGGGAGAGCAGCGTGGGTCTGGGGTTCAATTCTCGCCAGAGTCAGGGATTTTCACCTGCCTCGAGATGACTGGATGTTCGTGTTGTCCTTATCATTCATGAAAGTGGTAAGATTGGACTGAGCAAAGGTTGGGAATTTGTATGGGCTCTGATAATTTAGCAGGTGAGTGCCCTACAAACCAATCATCATCATCATCATCATCCATATCCGCATCCAGTGATGCCTATGAGCTGAGGATGACTTGGGGGCTGGTCAGTACCTTGGGCCTTCATGGCCTGTTTGGGAGGAATTTAGTTTTAGAGATTTCAGACTCATTAATTCGTCTGTTCTTGCAAGTAAGGTACAATAAATAGTTTGGGGGACATCCTCTATTCCTTTCTCAGTCATAAAAAAAAAATCCATGGGTCTACTTACAAACTTACTCAACTATGTGACAAGTAGGCTCCCCTGACGAACAGAAAAATAAGAAAGAAACATGCACCTTGGTTAACTGAATAACTAAACCAGCTTTTGATTCTCAGAGGTCCTGCATATTGGTCATACAAACTAAGTCCCGCATCTGAAAATCATATTGCTTACAAGCAATAGTGTATTCCCATACATTAATCAAGAACAGAAATAGCCCAGCTGTCCTGTGGAAAAACCTGCATGGTCTTGGTACAGGCAAAGTAAAAGCTGCAGCTGATCCCACTGTCGCAGTTGAACTGAAGCAGTACTTCATGTTACCTACAGTCACAATTGAACCACATTAGAAATTCTATCTGAAGCATGTTTCTTGCAATACTGTCATGCATGTCAGACCAGCATCTACAGGACGTGATGGCATCACAGTAGAAATGATGAATATTATTATTGACCCATGACTGTCCACTATAACAGATATCTTCAAACACTCCTTGACCACAAGTGTTTTTCCTGAGTTCTGGAAACAGCCCATTAATACCTGAATAAATTGCTACCAGAAAGAAAAATCAAAAATCATATTTTGTAATCAGTAATGAAATATTACAGAGTACATAAGGTCAAATGTAAGATGTGTTGTACCTCTCAGATATAATCAGGTATATCACATATTTGCAGCAACAGGCATTTGAGAAATTGAATACTCACAGGAAATCACTTAGTAAAAGATATTTATTTAACATTTTGATGTTACATTGATAGAATTTCTGGTGGCATACATTTCAAATAACAACATAGTCTTATTTGTGAAATTCTGGGATGAATATTAAACGTACTACATACAAAAACTAGTTGCCCTGTAGAATTTGATATTTTATCTCTTTGCCTTGTGTCAGTAACCTGAGGCTAATGACCTAGGTAGACTTACTGGGACCAGTGTTCGTGGACCTTGATGATGCTGTGGTAGTTCTGCCTTTATACAGGCTGAAGCCTACCATTTTTCCTTCAGTTCTAGCATATCATATATTGTGTATTATGGGGAAATCTGAAACTGCCACAGCCCAGGGTGCATACGACCCAGGACAACCGGGAATTTTTTCATCCGGGAGAAAACCGGGAAAAACCCGGGAATTTTTCGGAATTCCGGGAATTTTTCATTGTTTTAGCTTTCAGTTAAATGTTTGTAATTTTGACTGCAGAATTGATTCTCTAGCAAAGAATGTTATTGTATTCTGCTAGTGGAGAATGATACTGCAGCAATAAAACATGCATAAGAGGGAAAAAAATAAAACCTTAGTGGCAAAGGAAATATGCAATTTACAACAACAAAAAACCGTGCACGCACAAGCGTCTGCAAATAGCAAAAATATGTCAATGGTCTTAGGGCGCAGACTGTAATTCTTTGTAACAATAAACTGCTTGCTATGAGCATGACGTCACAACTGTTCACATAAGGTTCGTTTGACCAATTACCAGCGGTCTGTTGCGCATGCGCATTTGACTCACGTATGAGCAGTACCTTCTCCTGCTACTTGAAGTTTGGCTGTATCGGTAGTAGCAGCAAGCAGCCAGATGCAAACGAGAAAAATTTTTCTCGCGCCCTAGCTGGCAGATTCACGCTTGCACAGAGTTGTCTGAGTTGTAGTGGGGAGGGGGCTAACCTCCACGTGACCCGATTTTACGTTCAGTGACTTCGCTGCTTCTCTTCGTGTGCAGCTCCCACGTCAAATGAAAACAAAACGGATTTCTGTGGCCGGGAGCTGTCAAGTGAATTAAAATAAATCCACATAAGTACGGAGGGCAAAAATATATTATTAATTTCAGTTTTCTGATTTTATTTTATTTCCAAGTTAGTAGCAGTCAAGCATTAATCGCCTTGCAGAACAGTGAAGTTATTTTTTCAAGTTTGCTAAAGAAATTTGGCTTTATTAATCTTTCCGCCGAGGCAATCATTTTATTTGAAACGAAGTGTTTCATTCAACAGCATTGGCTAGTTCCAACTGTTCGCTGAATTTCAAGTGCACGTTATCATCTTCTGCCATATATGGCATTATGCCATAATAAAGAACCAAAAATGAGATCCTAGAGTACTGGTACTCCAAGAAAATATTCATCCCAAAAACCACACTGAAAAGCTTAATATCAGATGGGACCGACTTCATTGTGAATCTGGAAAAAGCCAATTTGCAATATTACATGTGAAAGCGTAGCGTCTGTTATAGCGTGTTAATCTTAGAGACTAATGTATGTGAAAGCTTAGCTTTTCTTGTAGATATACGGTACTGTGTACATTAATGTAAACCGTTAACTTTTCCTCTTGCGTGTTCGTGCTATGTAACCAGTGATCTTGCTATTGGCTGACTATAACACGTGTCCTATGCTCTGAATAGCTGCTGTCATCGGCTGACGAGATCTCGTGGCTTGAGATATGACTCGCTTACAAAAGGACATCGCAACCTCGGTTTCAACGCTCCGGAAACTAACGCGCAGTGTTTGATGCAATTCGAATTTATAGTTTCGTAATACGAAAATATGCAGCGTATATGTTGCTGCAAATCAAAGGTCTTTCCAAAATTTCTCTCCTTCTTTTTTTTTTTTAAGTCTCTCCAAGACTTCTTTGCCCCGTCTTTTCCTTTTTTTGCGGGAAGTTCTAAGCTATTGTATAACACGTTAACCATTCAAAGGATTGGTAAGTTTTACAGTTCCGAGGGAAAATCTATGGAAAACCTTCTGTCACTTAGGACAGAAAAAGTGTATTTTCGCCCGAGAAAAAGCATATTTTTTAAACGGGATATCCGGGAGAAATCCGGGAATTTTTTTTCCTTGTCCCCATATACACCCTGCAGCCACTCTCTGCAAGTGGTAACAAGCTTTGAAATATCAATGTGCATTTCATGGAGCATAAAACTTGGGGTTATTTTTTTTAAAGTCCCAGTCCTTCACAAAAGCTGGGAACAAGACAAGAACGTTCACCTGATTAGACTGAATCAGATTCCATATCAAGATTCACTTCATCAAAAAAGTTTCATATATTGAATACAAATGTCTGTTTCAATCAGAAAATAAATAAATAAAACATACACTTTATGTGGTTAGGGTGTATAAAATCCATTTTCATGAATAAAATTTAATGCTGCGACCACTCCATTGCTAAAATTCTCTTAACACTGATATGATCCCTGTGTGCAAGCTGAATGCCAGGACAGTATAAATCACCCAGTCCCTGTGTCTGCTTTGAGCCAGAACTGATAGAGTGGTATGATGCACTATGGCTTGGCAGAATAGCACATAAGACCTGCTCATGAGGTCACCAAATATGATTGTGACATCATTCAATTGGTTTACATCTGCAATGTTCAGGTGTGAGACTTATGTATCTGCCCCACAACAGTATGCAGGGTAACGTAGTCATGGAGTCTTAGTTGTACTGAACTGTAAACCTGAAGATGAGAGACATCATTTTTAATATTTTTGTAGCTCAAAGGTTTGGTTGTATTGAATATTAAAATTGCCATTAACCTCATACACAGCTGCTACCACTAATAATGGATAAAGCTAAAAAGAACTGCATATGTTATTACTAATGAAAATTTGTGTCCGAAGAGACTCAGAGCCAGATTTGCTGCTTTTCAAATTTTCATTGATACTGTTGATTCCACTCTTAGTTTCAGAACACTACTACCGTAGGTTCTCTCTCGCAGTATGTGGGAGTAGTGGCAATGAGGGAACAAAGTTGATGGAGGAAGCCGGCCGAAGTGGCTGTGCGGTTAAAGGCGCTGCAGTCTGGAACCGCAAGACGGCTACGGTCGCAGGTTCGAATCCTGCCTCGGGCATGGATGTTTGTGATGTCCTTAGATTAGTTAGGTTTAACTGGCTCTAAGTTCTAGGGGACTAATGACCTCAGCAGTTGAGTCCCATAGTGCTCAGAGCCATTTTTTTTGATGGAGGAATATGACTTACACTGGTACATAGGATATATGTCAGTTCACGGAAGTGATATTAATGGAAAAACTGCCTGTAATAACTGTAATTATTCATGGAAATCTGCTTTCCAGTTGAGTAATATAGGTAACTATCGAGTCACATAGTAAACATCGCCAAGATAAAAAAGAAGCAATGAAAAAACAAGAAACCTAAAAACTCGTCTTGCAAGAGGCCTACTACAAAAAGAGTGCCATGTTGCATTAATAATAGATATGTGGCTGCAGTGGGTAGATAGCCAAAGACAAAGAAGTGTAATTTTGACAATGACTGTATTTCTTTTCCCAGACAATAAATAATTTCAAAAACATACTTTTGACCATAGAAACAGTACGGAAAGCATCTGATGATTTGTTTACACTCAAGTGGGCATAAACTCATAATTGGATCCTTCTAATGACCTCCAGATGCACCTCCAAATGTATCCAAAAACTTTAGAAAAAAAAACAAATTTCAGTAGTACATAAGTTTCCCAATCATATTGTTATTGAGGAGACTTCAATTGTGGCTGTGACAAGACATCCTGCAAAACACTATAAAATGGA
The DNA here is from genome assembly GCF_021461395.2 of Schistocerca americana. Taxonomy (NCBI): domain Eukaryota; kingdom Metazoa; phylum Arthropoda; class Insecta; order Orthoptera; family Acrididae; genus Schistocerca; species Schistocerca americana. The sequence continues at coordinate 882,499,660 of NC_060130.1, read as the reverse complement.
TTCTCTGAGAACTACCTAGAACAGATTTCTCGAAAGTCCACTTATGATGGAAATATCTAACAGCAACAAATAGACCTGAACCCTTTGAGGATGTCTACATAGAAACTGGTACTAGTGGCCATGAGGCAACTGTAGCTACAATAATTACTAAAGTACACAGGGCAACTAACACAAGTAGAAGGGTTATATTTTCAATAAACTAGATAAAAGGGGCATGCAGTAATGTAGTACCTCAGTAATAACTTGAAACATTTAGCTCCAGAGAGGAGCATGTAAGAGGAACATGGTACAGGTTTACAAGAGTAGTTCACTGTACATTTGATAGATATGCACCCAGCAGAATAGTTCACGATGTGAGAGACCCTCCATGGCATACAGTCTCTGTAAAGAAACAGACTACTATACAATAGATATAAAACCGACCATAGGGTTAGAGATAAGGAGATGCTGAATGATACATGTTTGGCACTCTAGAGGCAATGTGTGAAACCTTGAACAACTACTGTAGCTTATTATTATCTGTCACAAAACCCCACGAAATTTTGGTCATGTGTAAATGCTGTTAGTAGTATGAAAGTTAATGTCTAGATACTCATGGATGAAACGGGGATTGAAATAGAGGTTAGCAAAGCAAAAGCAGAAACTCACATTTCAAATGCTCCTTCGCAAATGAAAATCAATAGGTACTGCCCTAATTTAGTTCTCGCTCATCTGCAAAGATAAATGATATAGATGTTAGTATCAGTAGTGTTGATAAACAGCTGAAATCGCTAAAATTGAACAAAGCTCCAGGCCCCAATGGAATCCCTATCGGATCCTCTATCAAATTTGTGCCTGATCTAGCTCCTCTTTTAACTATAATCTAGTATAGGTCCCTCGAACAAAAAAACTCTGCCCAGTAGTTGGAAGATAGCGCAGGTCACACCTGTCTACAAGAGTAGTAGTTAAAGTGATGGTACCATCTAGTATCCTTATCATCCATTTGCTTTAGATTCTTAGAACATAGTGAGGTACCTCAAACAGAATGGCTGCCTCCATGCCAACCAGCATAGATTCCGAAAACATCAATCATGTGAAACCCAACTCGCACTTTTCCAACATGACATGCTGAAACCCACTTATCAAAGCAGTCAAGTAAATGCAGTATATTTCAGAAACGTATTTGACTCCATAGCACATCTACATCATACTCCAGCACAAAACAGTGTGTGGTGGAGGGTACTTGTGATGCCTCCTTCCCTATTTCACTTGCAAATGGCATGTGGGAAGAATGATTGTCAGTAAGCCCCTGTATTATTAGCTCTAGTTTTTCAAATTTTCTCCTCGTGGTCATTTGTGACATGTATGTGAGTGGAAGTAATACTCTGAGGTGACTAAAGTCATGGGACAGCTGCATGGAGATGGCAGTAGTATCGTGTACAGGAAGCATTAAAGGGTAGTGCATTGACAGAGCTGTCATTTGTACTCAAGTGCTTCAAGTGAATTGTTATCGACATGACTATGACCACACGACAGGAACAAATAGACTCTGAACGTGAAATGGTGGTTGGAGCTAGACACATGGGACATTCATTAACAAATTCAATATTCTGAGATACACAGTTTCAAGAATGAATCAAGAATACCAAATTTCAGGTATTGCCCTTCACCACAGACAATGCAGTGGCCGACAGCCTTCACTTAATGACAGAGTAGCGGCATTTGCCTAGAGTTGTCAGTGTAAACAGACAATCAACACTGCGCCAATAACAACAAAAATCAACATGGGGCAAATGACGATCGCATCCTTTAGGACAGTGCAGCGAAATTTGGCGTTAATGGGGTATGGCAGCAGTTGATTGATGTGAGTGCCTTTGGTAATAGCACGACATCGGCTGTAGCGCCTCTCCTAGGCTTGTGACTATATATATGTTGGACCCTATTCGACTGGAAAACCCTGGCCTGGTCAGATAAGTCCTGATTTCAGTTGGTAAGAACTCATTGTAGAGTTCGAGTGTGGCACAGACCCCACAAAGCCATGGACCCAAGTTGTCAGCAAGGCACTGCGCAAGCTGGTAGTGGCTCCATAATGGTGTGGGCTGTGTTTACATGGAATCGACTGCGTCCTCTGATCCAGATGAACTGACTATTGACTGGAAATGGTTCTGTTCAACTACTTGGATACCATTTGCAGCCATTCATGGACGTCGTGTTCCCAAACAATGGTGGGAATTTTTATGGATGACAATCCACCATGTCACCAGCCCACAGTTGTTTGCAATTGGTTTGAACATCATGCTGGACAATTTTAAGTGAATGGTTTGGCCACCCAGATCGCCTGACATGAATCCCATCGAACATTTTTGTGACATAATCGAGAGATCAATTTGTGCACTAAATCTCTCACCGGCAACGCTATCGCATTGTGGATGACAATAGAGGCAGGATGGCTCAGTATTTCTACAGGGGACTATCAACGACGTGTTGAGTCCATGCCATGTCGAGTTGCTGTCCTACGCTGGGCAAAGGGAGGCCCAAAACGATATTAGGAGGTGTCCATGACTTTCGTCACCTCATTGTATGTTGTCCGACTCTTCTCAGAGAGTATTGTCTCGAAATTTCACTCGTAAACCTCTCCATGATGCACACCACCTCTCTTTTAATGTCTGCACTGGAGTTTGTTGAGCATCCGCCGACTAGACAATCCCATGATAAACCCACCAGTCTTCGTTGGAGCTTCTCTATCACTTCTATCATTCCTATCTGAAAAGTATCCCAAACTGATAAACAGTACTCTACAATCAGTCAAACTAGCGCATCCCTTCGTGGATGAGTTACATAGATTCTTCCTATGAATATCACTCTGGCATCAGGATCCTACTATTTGTTTTATGTGGTCATTCCACTTAAAGTTGCCCTGGATATTTACCCCTAGATATGTTACTGTAGATACTTTTTCCAGCAAGTTGTCATCAATAGTGTAGTTTTACAGCAGTGGATTTATTTTCCTATATATGCAAAATATGTTACATTTATTTACATTCAGAGTCATTTGTCAATCATCTATAGGTCATTCTACAAATCGGTACTGTCTACTGGCGTTGCTAAATTCTTGTCGACAACTGCATCACCTGTGAACGGTCTTAAAAAGCTTCAAACACTTTTTAATAGATCATTTACACGCATCGTAAATAATAACGGTCCTATCACACGTCCTTGGGGTACTACCAAAAATGCTTGTACATCTGTCGATTTTTTCCGTTAAGAGTGACGTGTCGAGATCTATCTGCAAGGAAGTCTTGAAACCAGTCGCAAATGTCGCAGCACTATGTATCTCGTGGAGGAACAGAGCGAACTGAGTTTCACAAAATCTTTGTTTGCACACTTCTCTTGATTCCTATATAGGAGATTTTTGTTCTGCAAAAACTTCATAATTCTTGGGCATAAAACATGTTCCATAATTCAACCAAAGACTGACGTCAGCAATATAGGCCTTAGTATGATGGCCCGTATTACAATCTCCCACTGTGAAAATTTTGAAAGACCAAATTAAGTATTTCAGCCTTCTGTCTGTTATATTACGTTTCGTCGCCAGTATTGTCACTAAGTGACTGAATAGATGGTTTTCAACCGCTTACTGTTTTTACATAAGACCAAAACCGTTGGGTCTTGCCCACTCATCTCGTATCGGGTGCCTAAGGGATGCTGCATTCTCGGAATGCTATACCACAATTCAAGCAAATAACATTAGTAGTTTTTTTTTCTAAACAGCAGATTTGACAATACTTAACTTGAATGTACTACATGTTGTCACAAGCGATGGGCGACAGGCAATATAATTCAGAGTCCCTGGCTATATGCAATGTTCCTGCAAGTTTGACACACAGTTTGTGGATCACTGATAACTGTTCTCATAGCACTCTCTGCGAGGCGAAGCTAATACTCCACTAATGTCAGCCTGAGGCTGGCAGGAGCAGCGCTTATATTTGCTTCTCGCAGAGGTCGGCCCTGGCACGGCCGGTCTTTGTGAGTGGGCAATTGGCTGACGTCGCCTCACCACCTTCTATGGTCTTGCATTCTTCCTCTTCGTTCCGGCGCTTGTGGTTACGCCAGAACATTCTTTCCCCCCAAAGCGATGGTCCATCGTTGTGTAGGGAGTGCGACCACGGTGGGGGAGGCAGGAGTGTGGACACATCGTTGGGCCAGAAGCTGTGGCTCAGGGGTCAAGCTTCCGGCCATACCCCGCCATCTGTCCTGTGCTCTGGCGGAAATGTCCCCCGGAAAACGACCAGAAGGGTACGCGTTCACCTTCTGCTGCCATGAAGCAGATGAAGATGGCGGCAACTGCTGCGGTGTGGGTGGGTCCGGCTCCATTGGTAGGACGAGAGGACGCAGAGGAGGAGAATACCCCATCTCAATGTGGTCGTCCCTCGGTGTCGTGATGACACCCTCTGGCACCTGCTGTGGCCGCGCTGTCCTCTGGACCTGTGAATCTGGAGGAAGATGGACTGAAAGACCATCATGTATACGACAGAGGCGAAGTTTATTTTGATGGCAGCACTGCAAGCCATCGGGACCTGAAAGAAGATACTTGTAAGCACCAAGTCGACGGACGATATCACCTCGCGCCCACCGTCTGCTACCGCTAAAAACCCTGTGAAAGACAATATCATGCGGCGCGAAGCAATACTTGCGACCTTCCTTCAGATGCTGAGGAGGGTGGAGCAGTATCCGATGGTGGCGGCCGTGAAGCAATTCCACTGGCGATGGTCCATCTCGTGGGTACGAACCATATGAGGCAAGAAACAGTTGCAATGCTTGATCCCTAGTGTGAGCGGAGCGAAGTTTGGTCATCTGCTGCTTGAAGGATCTAACAAAACGATCCGCATCACCGTTTCACTGTGGATGGAATGGTGCATTAGTGAGATGCTGTATGCCATTGCGTTCACAGGATGTTTCAAATTCATTGCACCTGATCTGAGGGCCGTTGCCTGTCACTATTACTTCAGGTAAACGTTCTAGGCAAAAAAAAAAAAAAAAAAAAAAAAAAATCGATGATAACACCTGAACTGTGCTACGTGACGTTGTCGAGTTCGTTGAGACAGAAAAAGGAAACTTGCTATATGAGTCAACCACAGTCAACCAGCGTGTGTTCCAAAAAGGTCCCACAAAGTCTGTGTGCACATGTTACCATGGCGATTGCCACTTAGGTGAAGCAGAGAATTTTTGTGGCAGAGCGGACTGATTTTCCGCACATGCGTGACACTGTGACGTAATCTGTTCTATTTGGACGTCCATACCCTCCCAAGTACAGTGTCGACGCACCAACTGTTTCTTACAAACAATCCCCCAGTGTCCTTGGTGGAGTAACTGCAACACTTCTTTTTGCAAAGCTTTAGGGATCAACACACATGACTGTCCACTATCATTTTGAACAAGATTCATACCTTTCTGTTCAGCGAGGCTGTGCTGACGTACAAAGTATCGTCGCACCACAGAGCTTTTTATGCTATTCAACGAGTGAGGCCAAGATGTGCGATTATAATTGAGCAAAATGTTCAAATCTGAATCAGCGTCCGTGGCCCGTGCAATTTTCTTATACTTCAGCGGAAACGACCGAAGCAATTCAGAATCCTGAGCATCGATGTGACATCAAGATGCAGCAGAAGCGTCAAAGACAGGGCCAATCAAAAGATGTGAAAGTGCGCCCGCATTAGTATGTTGAGCTGTCGGACGATACACAATATCACACTGGTATTGAGACAAGAAGAAAGCCCGTCTTTGCACTTTTTGGACAGTTTGTACAGGAACCGGTTTCGTTGGATGAAACAAGGACTGCAAAGCCTTGTGATCCGTTACTAACTAGAATTTTCTGCCGTACAAATAGTGGTGGAATTTGATGACACCATACACAATAGCCAAAGCCTCTTTTTCAATTTGTGAATAGTTACGTCGAGCTTTGGACAACACTTTTGATGGGAAAGCAATAGGCATGTTTTTATCACCAATTCTGTGCGAAAGCACTGCACCGATTCCTTAAGAGGAAGCGTCAGCTTGCAATACAACGGGTTTGTCAGGATCAAAGTGAACTAAGCATCGATCACTGAACAATGTATCTTTAAGTTTTTGAAAAGCTACTTGGCACTCATCTGTCCAAACAAAGGGGACATTCTTGTCGCGCAAGCGTGGAGCTATGATTTGTGCAGCATTTGGTATGAACCGAATATAATTGTTCATTTTCCCTAAGACTGACTGCAATTCTGTGACATTGCAAGGAACTGGCAAGTCTTGTATGGCTAACAATGCAACTGAAAAGGATGTATACTTTGACTGTTTATGACATGAGCAAGATACTGCAACTTAGGTTTAGAAAAATCGCACTTGTCCAGTCTACACTTCAGTCAGGCATCAGATAACACACGAAACAAAGCACATAAATTTGCAATATGTTCTTCAGGTGTCCGACCTGCTACTACAATATCGTCCAAGTTTGAACAGTTTGGCACTTGTGCAGTCAGCTGTTCCAAATATCATTGGGAAAATGGCGGGTGTGCAAGCACTGCCAAAAGGCAAATGCAAATATTTAAACAAGTCCAAATGAGTATTTACTAGACACACTTTTTGAGATTCTTCATCGAGTGGTATCTGAAGATATGCGTCACGCAAATCAGTTTTTGAAAAGTAGCGTCCAGCGCCTAATTTGTCCATGAGATCTTCTGGGTGTGGCAATGGATAAGTATCAATAACAGTTTGTGGGTTGACTGTAGACTTGAAGTCAACACAGAGGTGAATGCGACCTGAAGGTTTGGGGAGCAAACCCAGTGGACTTGCCCATTGACTAGCTTGTATGAGCGCAATAACCCCACAATCTTGCTATTCTTTTCAGTTCAGCAGCGACTTTGTCCCGTAATGCGATGGGAACAGTTCTGGCCCGGCAAAATTTCGGCTGATCATTGTGTTTCATAGTAATATGGACAACAAAATTGTTAGCTCTGCCTAAACCTTCAGAAAAGAGTTCTGGGAATCCTTTTAGCAAGCTAGCTACACTGTCTTTTGCACCGCATGTGGATACTGACTAAACATTGTCCTGAATGTTAAAGCCAAACAAATTAAATGAATCAAGACCAAATATGTTCTCACACTTGCGTGATTTTAGCTCTGTAAAAGGCACTGTTTGCGTATGCGAGCGATACATAGCAGGCAAATTACATGTTCTGAGAACGGGAAGGTTTTGTCCATTACAAGCCGTCAGTTGCGAGCTGGTTTTAGACAGGCCTGGGGAGCCTAACAGTTCATATGTGTGACGATTTAGCAATGTGACAGAGGCACCCATGTCCAATTGAAATTTGCCACAAATGAGTAAATGAACAAAAAGTTCGTTTGACTGGCGTATCACGGTCGCAGGTTCGAATCCTGCCTCGGGCATGGATGTGTGTGATGTCCTTAGGTTAGTTAGGTTTAAGTAGTTCTAAGTTCTAGGGGGCTGATGACCTCAGAAGTTAAGTCCCATAGTGCTCAGAGCCATTTGAACCATTTTTTGACTGGCGTATCACTAACGAAATGCATGCTTGCTAGTTGCAGTCTTGGAGTATACTGCATTAATGACATAGGCCTTGTGGCAAGAGTTTTGTGAGTAGTCTGAATTCTTATGTTTGTTCCATTGCAAATACGGATTGTACATGTCCTTTCCTACCACAAGCGTAACACTAAGCTTATCAGGAGGGGCAGTCTTGGCGTTTGTGCCGTAACACCTAGGGCAAGACTTAATTTTGTTACCCTGTATAGCTGTCTGTTTAGCAAACTCCTTATGCGGCGTGGAACGTTGTTTAGTTGGCACGGCTAACGCACGCTGTCGGTGCGTAATGGGGCGATCACAAGCAAGGAACTCAACCTGACAAGTAGCTGGCCGCTCAAATGTATGAGCTGACAAGGCACCAGAATCGTACTGATCTAGGGGTCGACAACATATTCCTGTCATGTGACGCACATGCCGTCACCAATGTCCTATAGAATATATCAGATGTGTTTTCCTGTGGAGGAATCGGTTGACCTATGACCTTTCGATCAAATGTTTTCGGTTCCGATTGCAGAAGCACGTCCTTTCGTGTACTAATCGCACGGTTTTGCGATGCGGTCGCAAAACACAGATACTAAACTTATTACAGTGAACAGAGACGTCAATGAACGAACGGACAGATATAACTATTCAAAAATAATGAAAGTAAAATCTTCGCTTGTGCGAAGACTTGAACCAAGGACCTCTCCCTCTGCAGCTGCTCACGCTACCACGAGACCACGGCGTCCCTGAGCTCGCGTGCTCCTTGATGTTGCCTATGTAGCCCATGGACTACTCAGTTTGTATATTTTGCTTATTTTTTCACAGTTTCACACAACTTCTTCCTGTTTTCTCAATTGATCTGTGTTCGGTTTATCAAGGCCTATCCACTGTGCCAAGTTATAACTAAATCTGAGGGGGGTGCGATGGGGAGGTTCCATTGTTAGTGAATTGGTTTCTTGGTAGGGAGCATGTTATGTTGGATGGAGAGTCAACGACGGATGTAACAATAACTTCGAATGCGCCCCAGGGGATTGCATTGGGGCCATTGCTTTTCATGTTGTGTATTAACGATCTTACAGACAATATATGGTAGGTCTTTCCCATCCCTTAAGACCGTGCTTGGAACGTGCTTGTTTAAAGCATATTGTACCATGCTCATTTTTTCTATTCATGCTTATTTATCAAATGTAAGATTGTAAGGGGTATCAAGCTAAATTTGTGACTGGCTTGATGATTTATTTGTAGGGAGGGCACAGTGCGTCATGTTGGGTGGAGAGTCAACAACAGATGCAGCAGTAAATTCGAGCGTCGTCCAGGACATTGCATTGGGGCCCTTTCCATTCATGTCGTGTAATAACGATCTTGCAGACAATATTACTACTAACCTCAGTCTTTTCACAGATGATGCAGTTATCTATAATGAAGTACCGTCTGAAAAAAAACTGCACAAATAGTCAGTCAGATTATAATGATATTCCAAAGTGATGCAAATACTAACAACTTGCTTTAAGTATTCAAAAATGTAAAATTGTGCTCTTCACAAAATGAAAAGACATAGTATTCTATGACTGCGGTATCAACAAGTTATGGTTGGATCAGTCAACTCATACAAATACCTCGACGTAATAATTTGAAGCAATATAAAACGAAATCATCAAATATAGCTCACCCGCAGATAAAGCAAGTGGCAGACTTCGCTTTAATTGTAGAATACCAGGGAAATGCAATCAGTCTACAAAGGATATACCTTACAAATCACTCATGCGACCCAGTCCAGAATATTGCTCAAAAGAATGGGACCTGTAACAAACGGGACTAACAGTGGATACTGAATTTATACAGAAAAGGGCAGCATCAATGGTCACAGGTTTATTTGACTCTTGGGAGAGTGTCACAGAAACTCTGAAGTAACTGACCTGGCAGACACTTGAAAACAGATGCAAACTATTCCGCGAAAGCCTACTTACAAAGTTTCAAGAACAGGCTATAAAATATTTCTCTGGGAATACATCACAAGCCCCTACCTATTGCTCCCATAGGGATCGTGATGAAAAGACTAGATTAACTGCGTCACGCACGGACGCATTCAGTCAGTCATTCTTCCATGCTGCATACATAAATGGAACAGATAGAAGCCCTTATAACTGTTACCTGAATCTTCTCAGGAAGGAATTACAACAATTCCTTTCTTGTTATTCTCTCGGTAAAGGATTTTGTGGATGGCTTGTGGTCCGCCGGTGAAAGCGATAGTACAATATTCCATATTTACGAACTTCCAGCATGCTGGAATAATTGCAGGTCAGCAACTTCCATTAATCAGTACAACTGAAACCAGCCAAAGTCGTAAATTTCACTTTTTTTATTTATTTACTTGATGACTAGTTTCGAGATGAGATCCATTTTCAAAGTGGGGTCAACGGAGGCGTCCGATACTACCCGTCGGCTTTGGGCCGTGACGTAAGGGTGTTGTGTTGTGTGACGTCATGACGGTGCGGAGTTTAGTTTATGAGTGTGCTATGTTTGTAGATGTCGTCTTCTTGCTGTTGGTGGTGTCCTCTGGTGGTGTATTTTGTTCATTTAGGTGTAGCAGCTTGCAGTGTACATTTATCGGTCGTGACTGTTATAGAAGAACGGAAATTAGTTTCAGTGAGTTAAGAATTAAGTTTCCGTTGCGTTTATGTTATTGCGGTGTCGTTTGATGTTACTGGTTTGCTGTTTGTCACACGGTAAGTCGTTTAATTCAATTTGTGGCTTCTTTTGTTAGATATGGATATGGCTTCTAAGATTAATAGTGCGCGTCTGCGGGCTGAAATGGGGCACGACATGTTGTCCGACATTAAGTTTCTGTAACTTTTTGAGCTTGTGACGGAGATAGTGAAATGCGGCGTATGCAAGCAGAATATGCGAGTTGGGTGTAGTGTGTGGCGCCGGAACTTTTTTATGGTAAGTAGTCGTTTTTTGGGTCTATTGTTCGCGTGCTATGATGTTCGATGGGGTTTTTATGTGTTGTTGGGTCGGTGTTATTTACTGCATCTGTTGGTGGTTGATGTTTTGGTATCGGCACTTGTGTTTGATTTATGTATCTTAAAGGGAAGTACTGGATTCCAATTTTTTTGGTATCATCAGTTGGATTTGAGCTGCATACGTCATGGGAAGTGACCGACTGCAATTTGTTGTCGTAGCTATGTGTATTTTGGTATTGTGAGCTGTTGTTGACCTATATAGATCAAGGAAAGTGTTCGATTCCAATGTGTGGTCGTAGCCTTGTGTGTTTTGGTATCGTGAGTTGCTGCTGACGTGTTTTGGTATCGTCAGTTGCTGTTGACCTATATAGGTTGCTTTAGGTATTGGTTTTTATTTTGTGGTATCGACAATTGCGGTTGAGCTATGTAGGTGAAGGGAAGTGACCGATTCCTGCCGATATTGTAAGTGTAGCAGACCTTGGGAATGTTGTGGTGTTTTTATGTCGTCGTTTTGTGTGGTTTGTGATCGTGGTGTGTCTGTATGTGTTTATATTTAGTTTGTCGCCACCCAAAAACTCCCAATTTCCCGCGCTGGTCTCGTTAGTCTGATTGTATTTTTGGAGAGAGATGATTGTCTTGGTTTTATATGCATTTTCGTGTTTGTTGTCGTTTATGTAATGACGTCGTAGGTGCCATTTTGCAAACGTTGAGAATGGTAATTTCCGCCATATTGGTGACGTCAAGGGGCAAAGCAGACGCGTGGAATCGGACGCTTCCTTATTGCCACGAAGTGCATATGAACAGTCACAGTGCATACAGATAATTGTTATCTGCATGCATTGTATTTTTGGAAAATCAAGTTTGACTACCTGGATGATTTGAAAATGGGTCCCGCGCCGGAACTCATCATCAAGTAAATAAAAAAGTAACATTTGCAACATTGGCTGGTTTCTGTTGTACTAATATTCCATACGTTTTGAGATGGTTAAAACTGAAATCGGCGAAGTCTCGCGATTGTCTCTTTAAGAAGGCTCAGGCGGGACTCCAAATAACTCACTTAACCCTGAAGCGATATCATGTCACCAATTAATCTGTTCACAAAGCTAATTCACATTTACGCGCGTAACGTGAGCACCTTCCACCTACCCTGCAGGCTTACTCAGGCTCGACTGACTGCCTCACTACTTTAGCGCCAAACCGGACGGTGGGCGCCAAGCTGTACTCTTCTAATAAGATGGTGCTTCCTGACAGTGACTCTAACTCGCTGGCTCAAAGATGCATAAAGGTAGATACCATTAGTTCAGGATAGTATCGATATCTGCACCCTTACATCTTCTCACTACATGTTTCCGAAATCTGCAAGAATTAAGGATTTTCGGAAATATAAGGAGAATCCTCCACCTTAATGAAAAGAAGAAGAAAACAACAGAATTGTCCGGCAACGTAATGGAAATATTCCAGAAATAGAAATATAATAATGGATTGCAACAGCCACCTCGTTTTCATATCAGTCGTTTGAATTACAGACAATATCTTGCAAGAGCACACACATCGCATCAACCCCTACCAACTGATAATTCTTACACTGTTTGTTTATACATGACATAAAGTACATAAACTCTTTAAGAAATACCATAAATTTTACAATCGTATTTAGATTCAGTCCATTTCCAAATCTCTTGGAATATTGTTTTAAAAACACATTAAACACATATATAAAAATTCAAAAGCAGATACTGATGAAATTAGCAAACATCAGAAACAGTTCACACTAGCAGTAAAGTATTTCTGTTTATGTGCAAAGGCATTAGTCTGGTGCTTTCCAAGCACCCTTACTTAGTGTAATAGTTGCATATTAAGCAAACATTTAAGACAAGATTTGACAACATGAAAGGATTTGAAAAACTCAGTATTGCTGGAAGGATATTCAAGAAAGAAACACCAGCCATTTCGTGTATTTAGTAGCACATCTTTTCACTGAAAACTTTATGCGCAGGGAGACACTACCGGTTACTATGGGAGCCACACACACGGAACACGCCACCATTGCTACACTGTCAATTTGGCAATTTACTTACCTTCTCGCACTGATGAGTCTTATTGCACGCGAAGTCACGCGTGACGTCGTTATGACGTGTACACCCTATATCGAAGACGACATTGGCGGCGAATCGACTTTTGTAATCGTTCGAGACGCTAAACTGCAGTAGTCGTTTTTGCAGATAAATTAAAGGAACAGCTCATTATATCCTCAATTGGTATATTCACTGCTATTTTGGAAGCTATTGATGTCTTTATTTTCTTTGAAAATGCGAACCTGCCAACTTTTAGAAAAAAAGAGCTCACAATCTGCACTGTCAACAGTAAATTTGGACGCGCTCGGAACCACGTCACAGTGGCTCAGTTGAATGATGTTCCTTGGGGACACAGGTACTATGTTCGAAACTACTGAGAGTATATTTCTTTTTAAATGCGAAAATTGACGCCTAGTAGCAACGTCGTACGGAGTCCACGTTAAACTCGACGTAAGTAGGGAATTACCTTCAGAAATTCAGTTGTTAAAATTAATGATTGAATACATAGTATCCACCATGTTCTCAACCAATCACAAATATAATTGAAGAACTGCATCAGTGTGTCTGAAGTTGTCCCAATACCTTTAGTTTATTAGTAAGGATTATTGAATCTGACCTATAAACACAGTTTCGAGGCCGGCCAGAGTGGCCGTGCGGTTCTAGGCGCTGCAGTCTGGAACCACGTGACCGCTACGGTCACAGGTTCGAATCCTGCCTCGGGCATGGATGTGTGTGATGTCCTTAGGTTAGTTAGGTTTAATTAGTTCTAAGTTCTAGGCGACTGATGACCTCAGAAGTTAAGTCGCATAGTGCTCAGAGCCATTTGAACCATTTGAACAGTTTCGAGATTTCCTTTCTGTGTGCCAGGTGCAGAATTTCTACTAAAAATATGCGACCAAACAGCTTTTTTCTCAAATGCCAGTTTCAAGTGACTATACCGAGCTGACAATTTTTGCAAATGGTCCTTTACATCAGTAAAACGCAAAGTTTTGTTAACATTACTCGGTTGACATTTACTTTCGACACATTTAAAAATTTGCAGGAGTACTTTCATTGCAGTTTCCAAATGATGATGAATACTGGATTGAACAATTCTATTTTCGAGTGAAATGTGATGAAGATATTAAGCTACCTGGAAAAATAATCTGTGGCATGCTATGCCCTTCTGAATCTATGCTTCCTATGCCCCTCTTCGCACGCCACTAGGTATGGCGCTATACTGCGCAACTGCAGCGCCGAGGCTGTTCGCTGCTCCTCTCAACTGATCCACGTCGTCCTCCCAAGGCGTCCGGCTGGTTCGATTTCTCCTCTTTCCACTACTTTCCTCCAGGGCTGCCGAAGCTCGGAACACTGCCAACGATTGCCAACTGCTTCCTTGCGCGAGATTTGCTTACAAGGAACACTGCCCATTGTACCCGCTCAGATTTAATGGTCAAATGGCTCAGAGGATAGCCCGTCAAAAACTGAACAAACATCAAGCATGAAAACAGGAAGAAGGTCTACCGACCTGTGAAAAAGAAGCAAAATCGAAACAATGATCGATCCAAGCTCAAGATGTGCAGCATCAAGCGAATAGCAAGTATCATGGCGTCGTGGTTGTTGGTCACCGTTGGACTGTGATACTGGAGATCTGTGCTCAAATCTCCCTTGTGCCCCATTTTTTTCCACAAAATTATCAACTTTCCTCCCAGTCAGGCTCTGTTCTCCTTCTGTAGTTTTGTCAGTTATCATACTATACATTGGTTATACAATATGATTCATGTGGTAAGAATATACACTAAAAGGCCAAAGAAACTGGTATAGCCATGCGTATTCAAGTACAGAGATGTGTAAACAGACAGAATACGGCGCTGCGGTCGGCAACGCCTATACATAAGACAAGTGTCTGGCGCAATTGTTAAATCGGTTACCGCTGCTACAATGACAGGTTATCAAGATTTAAGTGAGTTTCAACGTTGTGCTATAGTTGGAGCACGAGCGATGAGACACAGCATCTCCGAGGTAGCGATGAAGTGGAGATTTTCCCGTACGACCTTTTCAAATGCGTACCGTGAATATCAGGAATCCCAGTAAAATATCAAATCTCTGACATTGCTGCAGCCGGATAAAGATTCTGCAAGAACAGGACCAACGACTACTGAAGAGAATCGTTCAATGTGACAGAAGTGCAACCCTTCCGCAAATTGCTGCAGATTTCAATGCTGAGCCATCAGCAAGTGTCAGTGTGCGAACCATTTACGGAACATCGCCGATATGGGCTTTCGGAGCCGAATGCCCACTTGCATACTCTTGATGACTGCATGACACAAAGCCTGACGTCTCGACTGGGCCCATCATCTCCGACGTTGGACTGTTGACGACTGGAATCATGTTGCCTGGTCGGACTAGTCTCGTTTCAAATTGTATCGAGCGAATGGACGTATACGGGTGTGGAGACAACCTCACGAACCCATGAACTCTGCATGTCAGCAGGGGACTGTTCAAGCTGGTGGAGGCTCTGTAATGGCGAGGGGCGTGTGCAGATGGAGTGATGTGGGACCTCTGATACGTCTGGATACGACTCTGGCAGGCGACATGTACGTAAGCACCCTGTCTGATCACCCGCTTCCATTCATGTCCATTGTGCATTCCGACGGACTTGGACAATTCCAGCAGGACAATGCGACACCCCACACGTCCAGAATTGCTACAGCATGTCTCCAGGAACACTCTTCTGAGTTTAAACTCTTCCGCTGGCCACCAAACTCCCCAGACATGAACATTGTTGACCATATCTGGGTCGCCTTGCAACGCGCTGTTCTGAAGATATCTCCACCCCTCGTACTCTTACGGATTGATGGGCAGTCCTGCAGGATTCATGGTGTCAGTTCCCTCCGGCACTTCTTCAGATGTTAGTGGAGTCTATGCCACGTCGTGTTGCGGCACTTCTGCGTGCTCGCGGGGGCCCTACACGATATTAGGCAGGTGTACCAGTTAGGCTCTTCAGTGTAGAATATAAGTCATGTAGTAAGAATACATACCATCGCAAGTAAATGCGATGAATAATGAGAGCAGGCGATACGCCGCATAGATCTCTCTCAGGAATGGAAACAACAAATAAACGGGTGTGAACTAAGTAGCAAAAAAGGAGTTCAAGACCAAAAACTTCCAAAACGGAACGCAAGAGTCATAACGCATGGTACTTCTGTAGAACAAATAGGAGGTACGTACATTTGGAGGTAACTCCCTTACATCCCGCTGTTGCAAACGGACGTTACACCACGACACAGATTTGGATACAGAGAACAGACACATCAGTGACCAGACGCACATTTCATAATTTTGTGAAAAAAAGGGCACGAGGTAGATTGAAACATGGCTCTCCACCTTCGCAATCCAACACCGTGTCCACATGCCATGGCTATAAAATACACTCCCGGAAATGGAAAAATGAACACATTGACACCGGTGTGTCAGACCCACCATACTTACTCCGGACACTGCGAGAGGGCTGTACAAGCAATGATCACACGCACGGCACAGCGGACACACCAGCAACCGCGGTGTTGGCCGTCGAATGGCGCTAGCAGCCCAGCATTTGTGCACCGCCGCCGTCAGTGTCAGCCAGTTTGCCGTGGCATATGGAGCTCCATCGCAGTATTTAACACTGGTAGCATGCCGCGACAGCGTGGACGTGAACCGTATGTGCAGTTGACAGACTTTGAGCAAGGGCGTATAGTGGGCATGCGGGAGGCAGGGTGGACGTACCGCCGAATTGCTCAACACGTGGGGCATGAGGTCTCCACAGTACATCGATGTTGTCGCCAGTGGTCGGCGGAAGGTGCAGGTGCCCGTCGACCTGGGACCGGACCGCAGCGAAGCACGGATGCACGCCAAGACCGTAGGATCCTACGCAGTGCCGTAGGGGACCGCACCGCCACTTCCCAGCAAATTAGGGACACTGTTGCTCCTGGGGTATCGGCGAGGACCATTCGCAACCGTCTCCATGAAGCTGGGTTACGGTCCCACACACCGTTAGGCCGTTTTCCGCTCACGCCCCAACATCTTGCAGCCCACCTCCAGTGGCGTCGCGACAGGCGTGAATGGAGGGACGAATGGAGATGTGTCGTCTTCAGCGATGAGAGTCGCTTCTGCCTTGGTGCCAATGATGGCCGTATGCGTGTTTGGCGCCGTGCAGGTGAGCGCCACAATCAGGACTGCATACGACCGAGGCACATAGGGCCAACACCCAGCATCATGGTGTGGGAAGCGATCTCCTACACTGGCCGTACACCACTGGTGATCGTCGAGGGGACACTGAATAGTGCACAGTACATCCAAACCGTCATCGAACCCATCGTTCTACCATTCCTAGACCGGCAAGGGAACCTGCTGTTCCAACAGGACAATGCACGTCCGCATGTATCCCGTGCCACCCAACGTGCTCTAGAAGGTGTAAGTCAACTACCCTGGCCAGCAAGATCTCCGGATCTGTCCCCCATTGAGCATGTTTGGGACTGGATGAAGCGTCGTCTCACGCGGTCTGCACGTCCAGCACGAACGCTGGTCCAACTGAGGCGCCAGGTGGAAATGGCATGGCAAGCCGTTCCACAGGACTACATCCAGCATCTCTACGATCGTCTCCATGGGAGAATAGCAGCCTGCATTGCTGCGAAAGGTGGATATACACTGTACTAGTGCCGACATTGTGCATGCTCTGTTGCCTGTGTCTTTGTGCCTGTGGTTCTGTCAGTGTGATCATGTGATGTATCTGACCCCAGGAATGTGTCAATAAAGTTTCCCCTTCCTGGGACAATGAATTCATGGTGTTCTTATTTCAATTTCCAGGAGTGTATAATATGTTCAATGCTACACATTTTTATGGAAAATGCTTGGGCCGTTCAGTGTTTCGATTTTGCTTCTTTTTTCACAGTTCAGTATGCCTTCTACTTGTTTTTCGTGCTTGATCTGTGTTTAGTTTTTGACGGGTTTTCCGCTGGGTCATGTTACCACTAAATCTGAGATAAGTGTGATGGAGAGTTTCCCTAGTTAGTGTGTACGGGCGGCAAATTGGAGCCGCTGTTGGCCTTGTTTGCGTTTCGATCTAATGGCGGTAACATCAATGCGTTGACGGTTGGTTGCCGTTGGGACTCCTTCCTGGTGTGGACGCCCGGTCGAATGTTCGTAGGCGATTAGTCGTGTCCTTGCAACAGGTGTGTACTTAAATTTTTCAGGGCACACACAAGTCGCACTTGGTATGTTTTATTGACCGATTTCGTTCTTTAATTTAACACGAGCATCACCAGAAATTCTGGAATTTACTGATTAAATTACACTAATTAAATCAAAGAGCGCAACCATTCAATAAAACATACTGAGCGCGACTTGTGGCTATCCAGAAAAACTGAATTTCAACAGTCGCTGTCTCCCCTGCAGGCAATGCGTGCTCTCGCTAAGGGTGTGCATGTATTGTGTATATTGGAGTTTTTTTTTTTTTTCTTTATTGATTTTCAATTCCCCCCAAAGGGGGCGGGCTGGCAGCAGCTTACTACGCTGCTCTACAGCCTACAGACTTTTGTTTAAAAAAAGGAAGAAGAAAGAAACAAGGAAAAACAGGCGATAAAATGGTGATTTAAAGTGTAAAATGGCGTAAAAATGCGGAAAATTAAAACAGAAAGCAAAAGGGGTAGGCAATGTTGATAAAATACACAGGAATTAGACAAGTAACATAGTAGACACACAATTAAAAAAACATGGCGACAGTCTGGTTTCTGTTCGCAAGAGATAAAAAATCACACCCAGCGACAGTATGATGGCTGTTCGCTACACTTCCCAAAAGACACAACACGGAACACTCACTGGAAAAACACACCGTAAAACACTGCACAAATATGGCACTCCCAATCAAAAGGCAGATGGGGGGGGGGGGGACTCGGAGAAGGGGGAAAAACAAGGAGGGAGGAGAGGAAAAAACGAAAAGAGGGGGGGGGGGGAACCAAGGAGGGAGAGGACTAATAAAGGGGGAGAAGGGCAGACGCGAGAGGGAATGAGAGGAGGCAGAGGAGGGAAATGTAAAAGGACTCGAGGGAGAGAAGTGGGCAGAGAGGGGGGAGGGGGGGAAGAAAGAGGATGGAAGGGGGAGAGAGGGAGCCTGGGAAAAGGACAGAGGAAAGGAGGGGGAGTGAGGATCAGAGTTGATAGGAGGGATAAATGGAGGGAGAGAGGGCATCATCCGGGAGGGGGAGTTGATGGAAGCCACCTTGGGAAAGGAGATGTAGGGTGTAGAGATGGAGGGTAGGGGGGACACAACGGTGAAGACGTGACAGGGGGCGGGGATCGGAGAGGAGAGGAGCAACCAGGGGGTGAGGGGGTTCAAGTCGGCAGGAGGTGTAGAGGATGCTGATATGTTCGAGGAATAGGAGCAGATGGGGGAAAGGAATGAGATCATAGAGGATCTGCATGGGGGATGGGAGGCATATACGGAAGGCGAGGCGGAGTGCATGACGCTCAAGGATCTGGAGGGACTTATAGAATTTGGGGAGGGGGGCAAATATCCAGGCAGGACTGGCATAACATAGAATGGGACAGATTAAGGATTTGTAGGTGTGGAGGATTGTAGAGGGGTGCAACCCCCATGTCTGGCCAGAGAGGAGTTTGAGGAGTCGGAGGCGGTTGTGGGCTTTGGATTGGATGGAGCGGAGATGAGGAATCCAGGTGAGGAGACGGTCAATGGTGAGGCCAAGGTAGGTGAGGGTGGGGGTAAGGTGGACAGGACGGGCGCAGACAGTAAGGGAGAAATCCAGGAGCCGGAAGGAGCGAGTGGTACGACCTACGATGATGGCCTGGGTTTTGGAAGGGTTGAGTTTCAGGAGCCACTGGTTACACCATGCAGCAAAAAGGTCAAGGTGATTCTGGAGAAGGCGTTGGGACCGGTGGAGGGTAGGAGCGAGGGCGAGGAATGCAGTGTCATCAGCATATTGCAAGAGGTATACTGGAGGAGGGGGGGTTGGGGCATATCTGCCGTGTACAGGAGGTAGAGGAGAGGGGAGAGGACAGAGCCCTGGGGCACACCTGCAGAGGGGTAGAAGGTGTGGGAATTGGCATTATGGATGGTAACATAGGAGGGGCAGTGGGAGAGGAAGGAGGCCACCAGACGGATGTAGTTGATAGGAAGGGCGTAGGTTTGGAGTTTAAACGGGAGACCGGGATGCCAGACACGGTCGTAGGCCTTTTCGAGGTCAAGGGAGACAAAAATGGCGGAGCGACGGGAGTTAAGCTGGTGGGAGAGGAGATGAGTGAGGGGGAGGAGTTGGTCATCAGCAGAGAAGGAAGGTCGAAAGCCTCATTAGGTGTTTGGGAGGAAGTGGTTGCGGTGGAGGTGGTGATGGATGCGCCGGGAAAGGATGGATTCCAAGAGCTTGCTGAACACAGATGTGAGACAGATAGGACGATAGGAAGAGGCATCAGATGGAGGCCTGTTGGGTTTGGAGAACATCAGGATACGGGAGGTTTTCCACAGGTCGGGATAGAAGCCAGTGGCAAGGATGACATTGTAGAGGGTGGCAAGGATTGAAAGGAATATACTGGAGCATAGAGTGGAATATGTAGAGAGCATTAAAGCTAAAGTTTTATCGTGAACGGGAATGTTTATGGCCCCCTACGAACTGCGATTATAAGAACAAACTGAAAAGGCGAGACGCTTGGACGGACATAACACAGCTATTAGAAAGTGAAAAAGAAAGAGCTGTCTTTATTGACGATAAGCAGAAATAAACACAGTCTAACATAACAGTCGCGACACTTCGCCTCGATTTTGTTGCCTACCGCGCCAGCAGCGCGCCAGACGGCCAGTAAATTAAACTGTGAGTTCGGTGCGTTCGTGAAAGCGAATAGTGGTTGTTTATTTTGCTTTCTACAATGGTTTTTACAAGCGGGACAGTTTGTAGCACAATAAATTGCAGCAACAACAGGAAGAAGACACCATAACTGTCTTTTTTTACGTTTCCTAAGGATCCTGAAAGGTACGAGGGCAGTTCAATAAGTAATGCAACACTTTTTTTTCTGAAACAGGGGTTGTTTTATTCAGCATTGTAATACACCAGGTTATTCCCCAATCTTTTAGCTACACAACACTATTTTTCAACGTAATCTCCATTCAATGCTACGGCCTTACGCCACCTTGAAATGAGGGCCTGTATGCCTGCACGGTACCATTCCACTGGTCGATGTCGGAGCCAACGTCGTACTGCATCAATAACTTCTTCATCATCCGCGTAGTGCCTCCCGCGGATTGCGTCCTTCATTGGGCCAAACATATGGAAATCTGACGGTGCGAGATCGGGGCTGTAGGGTGCATGAGGAAGACCAATCCACTGAAGTTTTGTGAGCTCCTCTCGGGTGCGAAGACTTGTGTGAGGTCTTGCGTTGTCATGAAGAAGGAGAAGTTCGTTCAGATTTTTGTGCCTACGAACACGCTGAAGTCGTTTCTTCAATTTCTGAAGAGTAGCACAAAACACTTCAGAGTTGATCGTTTGACCATGGGGAAGGACATTGAACAGAATAACCCCTTCAGCGTCCCAGAAGACTGTAACCATGACTTTACCGGCTGAGGGTATGGCTTTAAACTTTTTCTTGGTAGGGGAGTGGGTGTGGCGCCACTCCATTGATTGCCGTTTTGTTTCAGGTTCGAAGTGATGAACCCATGTTTCATCGCCTGTAACAATCTTTGACAAGAAATTGTCACCCTCAGCCACATGACGAGCAAGCAGTTCCGCACAGATGGTTCTCCTTTGCTCTTTATGGTGTTCGGTTAGACAACGAGGGACCCAGTGGGAACAAACCTTTGAATATTCCAACTGGTGAACAATTGTGAGAGCACTACCAACAGAGATGTCAAGTTGAGCACCGAGTTGTTTGATGGTGATCCGTCGATCATCTCGAACGAGTGTGTTCGCACGCTCCGCCATTGCAGGAGTCACAGCTGTGCACGGCCGGCACGAGATCAGACAGTCTTGCTTGACCTTGCGGCGATGATGACACATGCTTTGCCCAACGACTCACCGTGCTTTTGTCCACTGCCAGATCACCGTAGACATTCTGCAAGCGCCTATGAATATCTGAGATGCCTTGGTTTTCCGCCAAAAGAATCTCGATCACTGCCCATTGTTTGCAACGCACATCCGTTACAGACGCCATTTTAACAGCTCCGTACAGCGCTGCCACCTGTCTGAAGTCAATGAAACTATACGAGACGAAGCGGGAATGTTTCTTCACGAATGTGTTGTAGCTAGCCACACGATTCATGGTTTTTCTCCATACTTGCGCTTATTTTAAAATCATTTTTAGAAATACATATGCCTTCTGATACTACTAATTTCGTCAATTACGGAGGAAATGGAAGCAAAACAAACATTATTCTTAAGACGCGTCTGATGTTCACCTTATTCGCCGCTTGGAGCGCTAGTGTCGCTTCATCTGTCAAACGATAACAACTTTTACAACTTTTACAGCAATGAGTATCGCGACTGTTACGTTAGACTGTGGAAATAAGCAACATTGGGAGTGACTATTATCTTTCTGCTGCAGGTAGAGCTTCCCTAAAGGAAGCGTTATCTCTGGGAATTTCAGGGCATACACAATTCAATAACAACTAGAAATCTATAGCCTTCATTTGGAAAATATATATATATATATATATATATATATATATATATATATATATATATATATGAAGTAGTCCATATTCCAATTCAGCTTTAAGGTAGACATTACTCTGACCCACCACACTGCTCCCTACTTTTTAAAAGAGAGGTCGTCCATCGGCGTCATTTCTTCTTCTTTTCTGATGACCAGCTTTTTGTAGTAAAATGAATGCTGCACATGCGACGACTGTTAAATCTTCTACTTCCCTTGTACTATCGACGGGTAAAATTGTAATTAAAACGCTACTTTCTAACAATAACAAAGCAGGAGCAACGTCAGCAAGTGTGGAGTGTGCTATCTGTGAAGAGTTTGAAGTACCAGTTCATTGAAATTGAGTGGTTAATTCACACTTCACTGGAGTGAAGCGTTCATTTGAACGACTCATTCACGAGCTCCCCATCACTAGTCGATGGTGTAGAACACCGTGAATCAGTGAAACGAAGTAACAGAAACGTATTGTAGTTTCAATGCCGATGCAACATTTTATTGCACTTGCAAACTCGAGGGTTGCATCAGTATTAAAACACACAACGGTTTCTCTCCGACACACTCTTCTCCTCCTGCTCTGTAATGCAATTTATAATAATTTGATGCGTACATATTAAAATAAGTCTGAATGTGATACTTTGTCCGGCACTGATCGCAATGGAACACGTTTAAAGCAGCAGACATCATGCAACAAGTGTTCACACTGCCATCTGCTGATTATGAGGTAAAACATGTTGGCGGTACACTTAGCTGCCGACAGATGTCAGCTTCAAACGTCTGCCGATCATGTGGTAGAGTAGGTTGGCGGTTAACTTACCTGCCGACAGCTGTCACCCTGAACTGCGCTATTTGACTTCTGGATATCAATTTCAGAAACGAAGGATTGTTATACTGTTAAAAACAAATTAAATTTACTTAAAGTTACACCCGTAACACGTAAAAGTAGATGATTTTCCTCAAAATTGGCAAAAATATAAGTGTTCTCACAATGGGTACGTACAAATACGCCATTCAAGTACCACTTTCGTCAAATAGGATTCAGCAGTTGAATGGGACGTAAATGTGGCATTCAGCTAAACCCGAACGTTTTGTTTGAGTAAGCTCTTTGGAAAACAATTTTCGGAGAGAGGATGAAAGATCCTCTCATATATTGAATTTAAACGATAGTGAATTGTCGTCGCTCTTACAGTGTCTGAGAGTTAAATAGAGCATGGTCGAAGGGGACAAAGGAAAGATAAACAGAGAAATCTGTCACATATAAAGAAGGGATTACATTTAATCTTGCTCGACATTTTCTCATGAAGCGCCCAAAAAAGACTTTATCCGCCAAGTGAAACCTTATTTGTTGTATTCATGGACTGAAAACTAGGGCTACCAACGAAATGCAGTCCAATTTTGTTCCTTTTAAAATTTAAACCAAAATAGAATGAGTATGTTTACCACTGTTACAAAGTCTATATACCTACGTTAAGTAATTATTCAGAAGTTTTCCTGTAGATTTTATTTTTGTTGAGAATATTAACCCTCCAAATTCAAAACGTAAACTGTCACCTGTAGTCATTGGTACGATTTCAGGTAAAATCCCTCTTTATTTTCTTTGGAAAGCAGTTTTTGTGTCTGTTCACTCTTATACAATGGCTAGCAACTCGCGATCGCGTAAAAGTAGTGAAATTTGGGGTTTCTTCGCCGATTTAGGTGATGGGAAAGCAAAGTGCAATTATTGTTCTAAGTGTATTTCATATAAAGGAAGAAATACATTTAATCTAGCGCGTCATGTTCGAGTGCTGCATCCAACAGTGCCATTGTCAGTCAGACGCTTAGCGCCCCCTGCTCTTGCATTTTCCGATATTTCTTGGATAAAAAACCCGCACAATCCGGAACTAACATCAGCAAATGCCAGAAGCGAACAGCAGTTGGTGCCAGAAAATAACAGTACCACTTCAGTATCAGAAAGCAGACCTCCATATCACGGAACATTACCCATGTATTTTCCGAAACCTCTTTCTAACAAAAGAAATCAGGAGATAGATTTCGCACTTCTGCAGACTGTTGTAAAGGATTATTTGCCCTTCAACATAGTGGAAAGTAAACATTTCCAAAGTTTTTAGGCAAACTGAATGGTGCTTATAGAATGCCATCTCGGAAGACCATTTCCAATACGCTGCTACAGCAAAAGTACGCCATGATGAAAGAAATTGTGAGAGCCAAAATTAATTCAGCGTATGCGGTTGTGCTGACAATGGATGGGTGGACCTCAACTACAAATGAAAGTTATTTGTCGGTGACAGCACACTACGTTAAAGACCTGGAGCTGGCGTCTTCCCTCCTAGAGTGCTTTAAATACGACGAAAGGCACACATCAGAAAAACTCTCGGAAGAACTGCTACGTGTCACAAGGGAATGGGGCATTCAAGAAAAAGTCGTCTGTGTTGTCAGCAACAATGCTGCTAACATTGTGGCAGCTATAAGACTCACAGCCTGGAAACACATCCCCTGCTTTGCGCACACACTCAATTTAATTGTTCAGTATGGGCTTCCGCACATTCAACCCATTCTGAATAAAGTAAAAAAAAATGTTGAATTTTTTAAAAGAAGTTCGCATGCCTGCACGAAACTGAAAAAGATGCAGGAACAGTTAAAAGAGCCAGTTCTGACACTAAAACAGGACACTGTTACAAGATGGAATTCAACCTATGATATCCTGCTAAGAATAATCGAGGTTAAGAATTCCCTAATGACAGTTATCACTCTGAATTATCCAGATCTTCCAAATCTGACTGCAGAGGACATTGCAAGTGTAACACAAGCCTGTGACCTGTTGAAAGTTTTCAAAGACTGCACTGAGGAAATGTCAAGTGAAAATGTTGTCACTGCTTCTAAAGTTACGCTACTTAGTCGCTCGTTGAAAAAATGGTGTTGCCGGTTTGTTAATAACACTGAAATTCATGTAGACATGCAACAGATGGCCGAAAAGTTAGTTGAAGACATAAAACGACGATTTAGAAATATAGAGGAAAATTCCATTTTCACGGAAGCAACTGCATTGGATCCCCGGTTCAAATTACATGGTTTTTCTGATAAAAATTCTGCTGAGAAGGTGAAATTAAACCTGATCAGGCACTGTGAGAAATTTGTGACGAACACATCCACTGCTACTGCAACAATCTCAGTTCCAACCACTGAATCAACTTCCAGTCTCTGGCTCGAATTTGATGAAGTGTTTTCCAGGCTGCAGAGTAATCCACACCCGAGAGCTGCTGCAATAGTGGAAGTGGACAAATATTTACAAGAGGCCCTGCTACAGAGACAAGGCAATCCACTTCAGTGGTGGTCTGAACGACTGTCAGTATACCCCTCGCTCTTTGAACTTGCAAAAATACGACTGTGTATTGTCGCAACCTCCACGCCATGTGAAAGATTGTTCTCGAAGGCAGGACACCTTATAACTGACAGAAGAAATCGCCTGACAGGGAAAAATGTGGAACAAATTATGTTTTAAAACGGAAATCTCTGAAGATTCACCAAATCCGTTGATGTTTATTCATAAATATATATGTGTATTTTTTAAAAAATTTAATTAGGACAATCCTCAGATTGACATTTAGTGTAATGTGTACGAGATAAACATTCCTACATGAACGATTATCTTTCAAGCGTGGATTCCACGCATGCTTCAGTTCCAGACTCAAAGGTAAGCATTTTATTTTCATGTTGGCTGTGCGTGCTCACACAGCCAGCCTCTTCGTTTGTATTTTAATATTCATTTGTCTGCAAGTGCTGCCAACGGTAGCTTACCCGTAGACGCGAAGTATAACTCCACAAATAGTCGCTGGTAATGATGTCAGCACTGCAGGAAGCAGCTGACGCTACCTTCCCCTCGCCCCTCATCGACTGTACCCCTCCTAACCCTATCGTTCCCCAGAAACACCGCGCGATTCGTCGAAGTCGACAGTAGAGGGAGGACTGAAGTGAAGGGACCAAGGTAGAATGAGTGACGTAGCGCCGATGTACTGGGGGAGGGAGAGGGGAAGAGAGTGAGTGAACTAGAAAAAAGTGTGGAGTGTGCTATCTGTGAAGAGTTTGAAGTACCAGTTCATTGAAATTGAGTGGTTTAAACTACACTTTACTGGAGTGAAGTGTTCATTTGAACGACTCATTCACGAGCTCCCCACCACTAGTCGATGGTGTAGAACACCGTGTATCAGTAAAACGAAGTAACAGAAACGTATTGTAGTTTCAATGCCGAAGCAACATTTTATTGCACTTGCGAACTCGAGGGTTGCATCAGTATTAAAACACACAACGGTTTCTCCCCGACACACTCTTCTACCCCTGCTCTGTAATGCAGTTTATAATAATTTGCTGAGTACATAGTAAAATAAGTCTGAGTGTGAGGACAAAAGATCCTCTCATATATGGAATTTAAACGTTAGTGAATTGTCGTCGATGATGTAGAACACCGTGAATCAGTAAAATGAAGTAACAGAAACGTATCGTAGTTTCAATTTTTTTCTTTCTTTATTGTGATTTCATGCCCCTGCCCCATATGGGCAGGGGAGGGCTGTCAGCAGCACAATTCGCCGCTCTTCAGCCGAGTGACATGACAACTAAAACAAGAATAAAATAATACATACATAAGGAGGTAAAAAAGGGGAACATAAAACAGTGTAAGGGGAGAAAATGGAGGTAAAAATACACTGACATGTAGACCTTCATTGGGGACAGTTAAAAAAGTCACCAGAAAGTTAAAAAAAACACAGTTGGCGATTCATAAAACACATAGAAGACACTGGATGCACATGCACAGGTTAAAGTTGGCCACAGTATTAAAAACACTCCGAAACAACACACTTAAAACCCACTGGGAGCACTCACGACGAAGAATAAAATTACCAGGCGGGACCTGCCGAGGGAAACGTCAGAGAGGATGGAAAAGGAGGGGAGAGCATGGGGCAGCTGGGGAAGCGGCGGGATGAAGATAGGAGGGGCAACCGTGGGTTCACGAAGGGGCAGGAGACACATGGGGCGGGAGAGGAAAAGGGAAGACAGGGCAGGAGGGAGCGCAGAGACACCACCATTTTCTCCCCTTACTCTGTTTTATGTTCCCCTTTTTTTTTACCTCCTTATGTATGTATTATTTTATTCTTGTTTTTGTTGTCATGTCACTCGGCTGAAGAGCGGCGGATTGTGCTGCTGACAGCCCTCCCCTGCCCATATGGGGCAGGGGCATGAAATCACAATAAAGAAAAAAAAAATCGTATTCAGCAACATTCGAGGGTTGGATTCCCTCTCTTCTTCATCGAAGAGTTTCACTGCCTGGGCTACTCTCAGGGTGCACCTTCGACGTGGAAGCTTCCCGCCGTTTCCTTGCCGTGTCGTCCGCTTGCCGTCCATACTGCTCGCCGTCCGGCCCTCCTCGCCGCCGCCTGGTCGCCGCCGCCTGGTCGCCGCCTGCCGGTGCTCGCCGCCGCCGCCGCCGCCGCCGTCTGCGCCGCCATTTGGTCACCGCCTTCCGGCCCTCGCCGCCACCGCCGCCACCGCCGCCGCCGTCGCCGCCTGCCGGGGCTCGCCGCCGCCGTCGCCTGCCGGTGCTCGCCGCCGTCGCCTGCCGCCTGCCGCCTGCCGGTGCTCGCCGCCGCCGCCGCCGCCGCCGCCGCCTGCCGGTCGCCGCCGCCGCCGTCTGGTCGCCGCCGCCGCCCTTCTCGCGCGCCGCCGCCATGACCCAACCCACCACCACCACCACTATCATTTTCACCTCTCCCTCCGCTGCTCCAACCACCATCTCATGGAGCTCCTCCTCCACCCCACTTCCCGTCCTTCCTTCTCTCCCTGTCCACCCCACCCCTGCACCACTTTCGGCTGTAACCACCCCCAACTCCTCCTCCCCTATCACTGTCGCCCCATCGACAGCTACTGACTTTCCGCCGCTCCCCGCACCGCCTCCGACAGGCTCCAAGCCAGCACGGATCTCTGCTCGACGTTCCACAGTCTCAGTGACACCCACGCCCCCTCCGTCTGCGTCATCCGCTGCTCAGGGTGGTCCTGCCCCCCGCCATCTCCCCCTGCAACCCGTAACCCTGCCCCCTCTCCACCCGGTCGTGCCCACGAAACCTTCAAAGCGCCCGAATGTTGGCCCTTCCCCCGCAGTCTCCTCCAAAAAAATCCCCAACCCCCGTGACCCACCCACCCCCATGGACGCGGCTCCGACCCCCGCCCCCGCCCCGCCTGCCACCCACACCTTTGTCCTCTCTAATCCTGACCCTCAATTCCTTGATGCCCGCTCCCTCACCCTTGCCATCCGGAAATATTACCCCAATGCTCCCATCTCCCAACTGATTCCTCGCAAGGACTCGGTCCTCATCAAATCCCCCAGTGCTTCCCTCCACACCGATCTCCTCTCCCGCATCCCCCGTATCCAATTTGGCCAACGTGCAACCCTTACCCCCTACCACAACACGTCCTCTCCCCGTCAGCCTCAACCTCCCCGGCGTCCGCCAACCTTCACCGCTGTGATCACGAAGCTTAGCCCCGTGATCACGGAGGCTGAGGTGTTGGCGGAACTCAACTCCCTGCCCGACATTGAACTCCGCTCGGCCCGTCGCGTCTTCAATGATGCCGGGCCGACTTTTCTCATGCGGATATTCACCGAATCCTCCTCCTACATTGAGCGCCTCCTCACCGATGGAGCCCTCATCTACAATCAGCGCCATATGGTGGACCCCTCCCGTTCTCCCGTCCAATCCTACCGCTGCCAACGCTGTCTCACCTACAATGACCACATTACCTCTGCCTGCAGGAACCCCCCTACTTGTCCCCACTGCAAAGCTTCCCACTTCCTCAAGCATTGCCCCAACCTCACCTCTCCCCCCTCCTGCAACACTTGCAACGAACCACATCCTACCTACTCCTCGAAGTGTAAAGCAAAACCTCCACCAGTAACCCCTGAGCTCACCGTTCCTGTCCGTCCTGTTGATGACCCCATCCACCCCAACAACTCGCTCCGCCCCCCCCCCCCCCTACTGCTGAGGACATCATCCGTTTCACCACCATTGTGCTCCAAAACATCCACCCCTTCCAGCGCTCACACACTCTTTCCCAAATCGCCCTCGCTGCCCATTCCATCTTCCATCTTACCACCTATGCCACATACTCCCACAACCAGGCCCACTTCACCTTCACCCCCCTCACCACCCTTGTCTAACTCTCCACTCCCATGGTACAACAACCGTACCGTATCCTGTACCACAACATTCGCTCCCTGCCCACCCACAAACTCCTCTTCCTCCACACCCTACGTCAGCACCGCGTGGATGCCTTCGTCCTAAATGAAACCTTCCTTCAACCCCATCTCTCCGTCTCCACGGCTCCTTACACTCTACACCGCACCGATAACCCATACCCTCTCGCACGTGGCGGAGTTGCTATAGGCCACCTCAAGCACCTCCCTGTCCGGCCCCAACCTCTCCTTAACAATCCTGCCGAGCATCTCACCCTCAGCCTCCTCTTCCCCACCCTTACCATCACCTGTGCCACCATTTATGTCCGCCCTCGCACCCCCATCCCGTACGATTTCCTGGCCCACATTGACCGCACCTTCTCCACCTACGTGATTGCCGCCGACCTCAATATCCACAGCCGTGATCCTGCCGACCTCCAGTGGTGGCAACAGTTTCTCACCACTCTCCAGGGAGACCTGGGTCCCCTGCCTCAGCACACCCGGCCCAAATCCAACACCACTCCTGATGTGGTCCTTGCCTCTCCTAACCTCCTTGGGCGCATCACCGCGGATGTCCTTGACCTCATTGGCAGTGACCATGCTCCTGTCCTCCTCACTATCTCTACCGGTCGCCATCCCCGCCATGCTCCTCGCCCTGACGTCCCTCCTAAACTTGTCCATGATTACTCCCGTGCCAACTGGGATGCCTACCGGGATTCCATTCACACCCAGGTTGACGGCCACGACCTTACCCTCCAGTCTCCTGATGACATCGCTCGTGCTGCTGCCTTCCTGCACCAGACATTGTCTGACGCCGTCGCCACCCATATCCCCACCAAAGCCATCCACCCTCACCGCCCCGCCCTGCCTCCACAGGCCGTCCTTCTCCTTCGAGAGTCCCGCCGCCTCTACCGCTCTTTTCTCCGCACTCGTGACCGGGATACACTTACCCGCCACCGGCAATTACAGCGACACATCCGCAACCTGGTTGTTGCGAAGAAATGCCGAGCCTGGCGCCAGACATGTACGCAACTCAACACCACGCTCCCCATCAACTCTTCCAAGTATTGGTCTGCTTTCCACCGCCTTACTAGGAACCGCCCCACCCCCCAGTACCCTCTCCTCCTTAATGACCGTCCCTTTCCTGACAACCTCAGTAAGGCCAACCACTTTGCCTCCCACCTCTCTGATGTTTTTTCCATCCCAGATGATCCCCACTTTGATTATTCCCTCTTCCCTGATGTCATGGACCATACGAATACCTCTGTTCCTCCCCTTGCTCCTAGTTTCCAGTACTTGGGCCACACCCCACCTTCTGCACTTAACACTCCCATCACTACACAGGACATCAGACTCACACTCCGCACTAAACGCAACACTGCTCCCGGCCACGACTGCGTTACCTACCGCCACCTCAAACACTGCCCTCCCTCCTTCCTTTCCCTCCTTGCCACCCTCTACAATGTCATCCTTGCCACTGGCTTCTATCCCGACCTGTGGAAAACCTCCCGTATCCTGATGTTCACCAAACCCAATAAGCCTCCATCTGATGCCTCTTCCTATCGTCCTATCTGTCTCACACCGGTGTTCAGCAAGCTCTTGGAATCCATCCTTTCCCGGCGCATCCATCTCCACCTCCACCAAAACCACCTCCTCCCAAACACCCAATGTGGCTTTCGACCTTCCTTCTCTGCTGATGACCAACTCCTCCGCCTCAGTCATCTCCTCTCCCTCCAGCTTAACTCCTGTCGCTCCGCCATTTTTGTCTCACTTGACCTCGAAAAGGCCTACGACCGTGTCTGGCATCCCGGTCTCCTGTTTAAACTCCAAACCTACGCCCTTCCTATCAACTACACCCGTCTGGTGGCCTCCTTCCTCTCCCACCGCCCCTCCTATGTTACCGTCCATCATGCCAATTCCCACACCTTCTACCCCTCTGCCGGTGTGCCCCAGGGCTCTGTCCTCTCCCCTCTCCTCTACCTCCCGTACACGGCAGATATGCCCCAACCCCCCCCTCCAGTACACCTCTTGCAATATGCTGATGACACCGCATTCCTCGCCCTCGCTCCTACCCTCCAACGGTCCCAACGCCTTCTCCAGAATCACCTTGACCTTTCTGCTGCATGGTGTAACCAATGGCTCCTGAAACTCAATCCTTCCAAGACCCAGGCAATCATCGTAGGTCGTACCACTCGCTCCTTCCGGCTCTTGGATTTCTCCCTTACTGTCTACGCGTGTCCTGTCCGCCTCACCCCCACCCTCACCTACCTTGGCCTCACTATTGACTGTCACCTCACCCGGATACCTCTTCTCCGTTCCATCCAATCCAAAGCCCACAACCGCCTCCGACTCCTCAAACTCCTCTCTGGCCGGACATGGGGGTTGCACCCCTCTACCATCCTCCACACCTACAAATCCTTCATCCGTCCCATCCTCTGTTATGCCAGTCCTGCCTGGATATCTGCCCCCCCCCCCAAATTCTATCAGTCCCACCAGATCCTTGAGCGTCATGCACTCCGCCTCGCCTTCCGTATCCGCCTCCCGTCCCCCATGCGGATCCTCTATGATCTCATTCCTTTCCCCCATCTGCTCCTATTCCTCGAACATATCAGCATCCTCTACACCTCCCGCCGTCTTGAACCCCTCACCCCCTGGTTGCTCCTCTCCTCTCCCATCCCTGCCCCCTGCCACGTCTTCACCGTTGTGTCCCCCCTACCCTCCATCTCTACACCCTCCATCTCCTTTCCCAAGGTGGCTTCCGTCAACTCCCCCTCCCGGATGATGCCCTCTCTCCCTCCATTTATCCTTCCTATCAACTCTGATCCTCAATCCCCCTCCTTTCCTCTATCCTTTCCCTGGGCTCCCTCTTCCCCCCCCTTCCGTCCTGTTTTCTCCCCACTAAACCTCTCCCTACCTCCCTTCTCCCCCCCACTCCTTTTGTATTCCCCTCCTCTGCCTACCCCACTCCCTGCCGCATCTGCCCCCCACCCCTCTTCTGGGTCCTCATCCTCCTTCAGCTCCTTTCCCGGCTCCCCTCTTCGCTTTTACTCTCCTTTCCCCCCTTTTTTGTTTTCCCATCTTCTGTCCAGTTTCCCCCCACCTGCTCTCGACTGTGGTGTCACATTTGCCAGCTTTTTAGTGCAGTGTTCCAGTGACTATTCAGTGTTGTTTGTCTTTCTCGTGTTGCGAACAGAAACCATGCTGTCGCTAGGTGTGAATTTTATGTCCTTTGCGAACAGAATCCAGACTGTCGCCGTGTTTTTTTAATTGTCTATTGTTTTCCCTGTCTGCTTCGTATGTATTTTTATTAGCGTCATCATCCCTGTGTTGTTGTTTTAAGTTCCACGATTTCTTTTCGCCTTGTTACTCTCTGTCTCCGATTTTATCGCCTGTTTTTTATTATTTGTTCTCTTGATCTTTGTCACAAAATCTGTCGGCTGAAGAGCGGCATACTAAGCTGCTGCCAGCCCGCCCCCTTCGGGAGGAATTGAAATTCAATAAATGAAAAAAAAAAAAAAATCGGATTCAGCAGGCGATCATTGTAGGCAAAACCACCCCTTCCTTCCGCCTCCTTGATTTCTATCTCACCGTCTATGGCCGTCCCATCGCCCTCACTCCCACCCTTAAGTACCTTGGCGTCACCCTCGACCGTCGCCTCTCCTGGACTCCCCATCTCCGTACAATCCAAGCCAAGGCACATTCCCGACTCCGTCTCCTCAAGTTCCTTTCCGGCCGTACGTGGGGTCTGGACCCTTCCACAGTCCTCCACACCTATAAATCCCTCATCCGCCCTATCCTTTGTTATGCCCCTCCAGCCTGGATCTGCGCCCCCTCCCTGCCTTTTATAAATCCCTCCAAATCCTTGAACGCCATGCTCTCCGCCTCGCCTATCGCATCCGTCTCCCCTCCCCCACGCGGATCCTGTATGATCTCATCCCCTTCCCCCACCTCCTCCTTTTCCTTGAAAGGATACGGATCCTGTAAACCTCCCGTAAACTTGATCCTCCTCACCCGCTCGTATCCCCGATCCTCTCCCATCCCCGCCCGCTGCCGTGCCTGTATTCCCACGTCCCGCCCGGTCTCCATCCCTCCACCCTCCTTACTCTCTCCCAAGGTGGCTTCCGCCAGCTCCCCCTCCCTGATGATGTCCTCCTCCCCTCCATCTACCCCTCCTATCAACTTTGACCCTGCCCCACCACCCACTTCCCGTGTCCTTTCCTTTCGGCACCCTCCCTCCCTTCTCTCCTCTTCCCTTCATTTTTCCATCTCCCTGTCCCCTCCCTCCACCACTCTTCCCCCCGGGCCTCCCCTCCCCCTTCCTCCCTCCCCCTATCTCCCCTGCCCGTGGCATCTCTGCTCTCCCCTCTCGCTCTCCCACTCCCCTTGCTCCACCTCCTCTCTTGGCAGGTCCCCGGACACGCACACGCATAGTGAACATTTGCGCGCCGGAGATCGTCGCCTTCTGTGTCTCGTGTGTGTGACGTCGTATAGTGTTTTTGGTGTCCGCCGTCCCACTCCTACGTTCACTTGTGCCGTCGGACTCATCAGTGTTTTGTGCGCCGTGCCAACGTGTTTTCAGTGTTGTTATCGTCACATGTGAATGACTCCGTGTTTTTTGTGTCTCTGTGACCTCTCTCTTTTGCCCGTCACTTTGTTCATTGTCAATCACCACTTTTTATACTTTTGTAAAACTCTATGGCTGAAGAGCAGCGTAGTGTGCCGCTGCCAGCCTACCAGAGTTGTACAGGTTTTAAAATAACAATAAAGTAAAAAAAAAAAATAAAAATAAAATCGGATTCACACCATTACCTGTGCCACCATCTATGTCCGCTCCACTGCTCCTCTTCCTTATGACTTCATCTCACACATTGACCACACCTTCTCCACCTATGTGATTGCCGCCGACCTCAACATCCATAGCCGCACTCCTGCTGCCCTTCGGCGGTGGCGTCAGTTCCTCTCGACAATCCAGGGTGACCTTGTTCCCATTCCCCAGCACACCCGACCCGAAAGTAACACCACCCCCGATGTTGTCATTGCCTCCGCCAACCTCCTTGGGCGTATCACTGTCGCCGTCCTTGACCCCACCGGTAGCGATCACCTCCCTGTCCTTTTCACCATAACGTCTGCAAACCGCCCCCCTCCGGCTCCGCAACCTGCACCCCCTCCCAAGGTCGTCCATGACTATCGCCGTGCCAACTGGGATGCCTACCGGGACTCCATCTCCACCCAGGTCGAAAGCCACCCTCTTACCTATCGCCATCCTGACGACATCATCCGCGCCTCGTCCTTCCTTCAGACGGTAATTACTGACGCCGTGGAGGCCCATGTTCCTACTAAAACCATCCACCCACACTGCCACACTCTCCCTCCGCGGGCTGTCCTCCTCCTCCGTGAATCCCGCCGCCTCTATCGCTCCTTCCTCCGCACTCGTGACAGGGATACACTCCAACGCCACCGGCAAATACAGCGACACGTACGGAACCTTATTACAGCAACGAAACGCCGAGACTGGCGCCAGACCTGCACATGACTCAATGCCACCCTCCCTATCAACTCCTCCAAGTACTGGTCCGCCTTCCATCGTCCTACTGGTTCCCTTTCCGCTCCCCACTACCCCCTTCTGCATAACGATCGCCCCCTTCCAGACAACCTCAGTAAGGCCAACCACTTCGCTTCCCACCTTTCCGAGGTCTTCTCCATCCCCGATGATCCCCACTTTGATTATTCTCTTTTCCCCACCGTCATGGAACGTGCTGGTACCTCAGTCGCTCCACTTGCTCCTAGACTCCAGTACTTGGGGCAGTTGCCCCCCTCTGACGTCAACACTCCCATCACAGCACAAGACATTAAACTTCTCCTCCAGTCCAAACGCAACACGGCCCCTGGTCACGACTGTGTCACCTACCGTCACCTTCGAGAAAGCCCCTATTCCTTCCTAACTGTCCTCGCCCATCTCTATAATGTCATCCCCTCTACTGGCTTCTACCCTGACCTGTGGAAGACCTCCCGCGTCCTCCTATTCCTCAAACCCAAAAAACCCCCCTCTGCCGCCTCTTCCTATCGTCCCATCTGCCTCACCTCCGTCTTCAGTAAGGTCTTTGAATCCATCCTCTCCCACCGTATCCATCGGCACCTTGCTCAACACCACCTCCTCCCCCTTACCCAGTGTGGCTTCTGACCCTCCTTCTCTGCTGACGACCAACTCCTCAACCTTGTTCACCTTCTGTCCCTCCAGCTCAACTCCCGTCGCTCCGCCATTTTTGTTTCCCTTGACCTCCAAAATGCCTATGACCATGTATGGCATCCCGGTCTCCTCTTTAAACTCCAAACCTATGCCCTGCCTATCAATTTTGTCCGTCTGGTCGCTTCCTTCCTCTCGCACCGTCCTTCCTATGTCACCCTCCGCAACACCAACTCCCGTATCTTTTATCCCACGGCTGGCGTCCCCCAGGGTTCTGTCCTCTCCCCTCTCCTTTATCTCTTGTATACAGCTGATATGCCCAAGCCACCCCCACCAGTCCACCTTCTCCAATATGCTGATGACACCGCCTTCCTGGCTCTCTATCCTACCCTTCAACGGTCTCACCGTGCCCTCCAAACCCACCTTAACCAGTTCACCACTTGGTGTAACCAGTGGCTCCTCCGTCTCAACCCCTCCAAAACCCAGGCAATCATCATAGGCAGCGACCTCCATGATTTCTACCTCACCCTTTATGGTCGTCCTATCCAACTCACCCCCACCCTGAAATACCTTGGCCTCACCCTTGACCGACACCTCACCTGGACCCCTCATCTCCTGACCATCCAGCAGAAAGCCCATTCCCGCCTCCGCCTGCTGAAACTCCTGTCCGGCCGGACATGGGGATTGCATCCTTCTACCATCCTCCACACCTACAAATCCCTCATCCGTCCTATCCTCTGTTATGCCAGCGTCGCCTGGATCTCCACCCCCACCCGCTTTTACAAGGCCCTCCAAATCCTTGAGCGCCATGCCTTGCCTTCCGTATCCGCCTTCCTTCCCCCACACGGCTCCTGTATGAACTGATCCCCTTCCCCCACCTCCTCTTGTTCCTCCAACATCTCCGCATCCTTTACATTACTCGCAGGGTTGATCCCCCCCCCCCCTCTGGTTTCCTCCTTCCTCTCCACCCCCCGCCCGTTGCCGCGCCTCTATCGCTGTATCCCTCCCTCTCTCCACCTCCACACCCTCCATCTCCTTCATCAGGGCAATTCCCAACGCCTCCCCCTCCCGGATGACGAACTTCGCCGTGACATATACCCTTCCTTCCAACTATAACCCGGCCTTGTTCCGCCCCCCCCCCCCTCCCCAAGGCCCCCTTCTCCTCTTTCCTCCATCTCCCAGAGCGGATTTTCTTCCATCCCCCCCCCCCCCTGAGACCCAGCACCCCATACTTGCCTCTCTCCTTCCCACATCCCTCCCTACCTGGCCCTCTTCCGCGCGCCCCCCATTCCCGTCCCCCTTCTCTTCCCCTCCCTCCCTTCTTCAGGTCTCCCTCATCTCCTTGAACCTGGCAGATCCTCTGTATTGATCATCATCAGTGTGCCACATCAGTTTTGTTTGGGAAAGCTCTTTGGAAAACAATTTTTGGAGAGAGGATGAAAGATCCTCTCATATATTGAATTTAAACGATAGTGAATTGTCGTCTTTACGCTCTTACAGTGTCTGAGAGTTAAATAGAGCATGGTCGAAGGGGACAAAGGAAAGATAAACAGAGAAATCTGTCACATATAAAGAAGGGATTACATTTAATCTTGCTCGACATTTTCTCATGAAGCGCCCAAAAAAGACTTTATCCGCCAAGTGAAACCTTATTTGTTGTATTCATGGACTGAAAACTAGGGCTACCAACGAAATGCAGTCCAATTTTGTTCCTTTTAAAATTTAAACCAAAATAGAATGAGTATGTTTACCACTGTTACAAAGTCTATATACCTACGTTAAGTAATTATTCAGAAGTTTTCCTGTAGATTTTATTTTTGTTGAGAATATTAACCCTCCAAATTCAAAACGTAAACTGTCACCTGTAGTCATTGGTACGATTTCAGGTAAAATCCCTCTTTATTTTCTTTGGAAAGCAGTTTTTGTGTCTGTTCACTCTTATACAATGGCTAGCAACTCGCGATCGCGTAAAAGTAGTGAAATTTGGGGTTTCTTCGCCGATTTAGGTGATGGGAAAGCAAAGTGCAATTATTGTTCTAAGTGTATTTCATATAAAGGAGGAAATACATTTAATCTAGCGCGTCATGTTCGAGTGCTGCATCCAACAGTGCCATTGTCAGTCAGACGCTTAGCGCCCCCTGCTCTTGCATTTTCCGATATTTCTTGGATAAAAAACCCGCACAATCCGGAACTAA
The DNA here is from genome assembly GCF_021461395.2 of Schistocerca americana. Classification (NCBI taxonomy): domain Eukaryota; kingdom Metazoa; phylum Arthropoda; class Insecta; order Orthoptera; family Acrididae; genus Schistocerca; species Schistocerca americana. The sequence continues at coordinate 882,461,821 of NC_060130.1, read as the reverse complement.
CATCAGCAAATGCCAGAAGCGAACAGCAGTTGGTGCCAGAAAATAACAGTACCACTTCAGTATCAGAAAGCAGACCTCCATATCACGGAACATTACCCATGTATTTTCCGAAACCTCTTTCTAACAAAAGAAATCAGGAGATAGATTTCGCACTTCTGCAGACTGTTGTAAAGGATTATTTGCCCTTCAACATAGTGGAAAGTAAACATTTCCAAAGTTTTTAGGCAAACTGAATGGTGCTTATAGAATGCCATCTCGGAAGACCATTTCCAATACGCTGCTACAGCAAAAGTACGCCATGATGAAAGAAATTGTGAGAGCCAAAATTAATTCTGCGGAAGCGGTTGTGCTGACAATGGATGGGTGGACCTCAACTACAAATGAGAGTTATTTGTCGGTGACAGCACACTACGTTAAAGACCTAGAGCTGGCGTCTTCCCTCCTAGAGTGCTTTAAATACGACGAAAGGCACACGTCAGAAAAACTCTCGGAAGAACTGCTACGTGTCACAAGGGAATGGGGCATTCAAGAAAAAGTCGTCTGTGTTGTCAGCAACAATGCTGCTAACATTGTGGCAGCTATAAGACTCACAGCCTGGAAACACATCCCCTGCTTTGCGCACACATTCAATTTAATTGTTCAGAATGGGCATCCGCACATTCAACCCATTCTGAATAAAGTAAAAAAAAAAGTTGAATTTTTTAAAATAAGTTCGCATGCCTGCACGAAACTGAAAAAGATGCAGGAACAGTTAAAAGAGCCAGTTCTGACACTAAAACAGGACACTGTTACAAGATGGAATTCAACCTATGATATCCTGCTAAGAATAATCGAGGTTAAGAATTCCCTAATGACAGTTATCACTCTGAATTATCCAGATCTTCCAAATCTGACTGCAGAGGACATTGCAAGTGTAACACAAGCCTGTGACCTGTTGAAAGTTTTCAAAGACTGCACTGAGGAAATGTCAAGTGAAAATGTTGTCACTGCTTCTAAAGTTATGCTACTTAGTCGCTCGTTGAAAAAATGGTGTTGCCGGTTTGTTAATAACACTGAAATTCATGTAGACATCCAACAGATGGCCGAAAAGTTAGTTGAAGACATAAAACGACGATTTAGAAATATAGAGGGAAATTCCATTTTCACGGAAGCAACTGCATTGGATCCCCGGTTCAAATTACATGGTTTTTCTGATAAAAATTCTGCTGAGAAGGTGAAATTAAACCTGATCAGCCACTGTGAGAAATTTGTGACGAACACATCCACTGCTACTGCAACAATCTCAGTTCCAACCACTGAATCAACTTCCAGTCTCTGGCTCGAATTTGATGAAGTGTTTTCCAGGCTGCAGAGTAATCCACACCCGAGAGCTGCTGCAATAGTGGAAGTGGACAAATATTTACAAGAGCCCCTGCTACAGAGACAAGGCAATCCACTTCAGTGGTGGTCTGAACGACTGTCAGTATACCCCTCGCTCTTTGAACTTGCAAAAATACGACTGTGTATTGTCGCAACCTCCACGCCGTGTGAAAGAGTGTTCTCGAAGGCAGGACACCTTATAACTGACAGAAGAAATCGCCTGACAGGGAAAAAGGTGGAACAAATTATGTTTTTAAACGGAAATCTCTGAAGATTCACCAAATCCGTTGATGTTTATTCATAAATATATATGTGTATTTTTTAAAAAATTTAATTAGGACAATCCTCAAATTGACATTTAGTGTAATTTTTTCAATAATGTGTACGAGATAAACATTCCTACATGAACGATTATCTTTCAAGCGTGGATTCCACGCATGCTTCAGTTCCAGACTCACAAGGTAAGCATTTTATTTTCATGTTGGCTGTGCGTGCTCACACAGCCAGCCTCTTCGTTTGTATTTTAATATTCATTTGTCTGCAAGCGCTGCCAACGGTAGCTTACCCATAGACGCGGAGTATAACTCCACAAATAGTCGCTGGTAATGATGTCAGCACTGCAGGAAGCAGCTGACGCTACCTTCCCCTCGCCCCTCACCGACTGTGACCCAGCCTCATTTAAAGTGTCAGTTTTTGATGTTTCACACTATAGTGCCAAGTCATGGACAGAGGTTAAGTAGTCCACCATCTCTAATGGCTTTCGATAAGCAGGTTTCATCCAAGGAGATGAAGGAAATGGATATGACATACCAGATGTGAGTAATAAATGTGACACTGAAACACTACGTGCTTCATCATGGGAAAGCTGCAGTTGGAGTATCCAGTGCAAGATTTCCAACACATTGATGACAATCTTGTCACTGTTGAAAGTATGTCTGTTTAACATATTATGGACTTTCATATAGAGGAAAAGGATGATAGTACAAAAAGTGACAGTGACAGCAATTGTGATAGGGATCCTTCTATCAGAAATGTAAATGCGGCAGTGAGGACAATAAAAAATTGATTTTTGCTGCAGATGTAGATGTCAGAGCTGTTCATTGTGTTTATGAACTGAAAATTGTAACAATTTACCAAAAAATTAAAGCAATCTACAATTTCAGATTTTTTTCCTTAAAAAGTAGGGACTGCTGAACCTGTTTTTTCATTATGCCACATTTATGTCAGACCATTCAAATTAAAAGTCACTGTGATAAACAAAATGGCTTATTTATCTTTTATAAAGCATCAACGTAAGAGGGTAAAGAGAGATTTGGTAACCCACCCACCCACAGCCTCCAGAATCTTGGTAGTGGTGGCAGACTGATCTGTAATGTAGCCCAAGGTGTATCTTAGTTTTGAACGTGACAATTTGGTTGTGAGTTTGTGAAGCCAATGAATGTGAATATGAATTAAAGGATGTGGTGACAGACTGATCAGTAGTGCAGCCTAATCTCTATGTTTGCACACCATATTTAAAGCTCTTTGCAATATTTCACACTTTCCATTATAAAATTTAAAACAGCCAGTGGTGTAACTTTCCTCAACATTGTAGCAGGACAAATGGATGCATTTTAGAGAGATCTTTAATCCAATGTAACACTTGCAGTGCATATTTTTGTAGTATGAAAATATAAATATGAAAATTGCCAAATACAGTGCTTTAGCTTTGCAAACACTTAAATATGGTGGTTTCATGGTTTACTGCCATCTGCTTCTCACCAAAATGAGTCACTCTTAGTGCAGCTTGTTGTGTTAAAGTGGTGGGAAATGTCACATCAGCAGCTGAACATAGTACCAAATTCAGAATACATTTATTAGATATTAAACAAATCTGCAATGAATATTTTCATGCATATTATGTACATATAATATACATAAATTACGGAAATGTACTGCGGATGGGGGGGGGGGGGTCCTATATGTGACTTTTACCACTTAAAATATTATTTCCGTCTTTTACATTTTCCCACAATTCACACAATTTTTTTGCAAGTTCCTGGAATTGTGTAAAAGAGGGGTTTCACTTAGTCAAAGTCTCGAGGTTGTTGCATTTCTTTCTTTTTTTTATCATCTTTCTTATTATTCTCTGGAGCACGTGGACTATTCACTGTGGCTGTTATGTGAGTGACCTGTCATAGACTGTTGTGTCTCCATCCACTTTTCAGTTTGTTCGTATATATCAACTTTTCTTGACGTTGCGAAGGTGTTACATGGTTTCATTGTCAAACTGGTACGCACATCTAGTTGAACACATGTAAATTTGACATTAATCATTTTGAGATTTTTCCAACTTGCCTAGGCAAATGCTAAGCTAGATTTCATTTTGCTTTCTTTTGTTAACAAGCATAAAACATGAATCACTGACATCACGCTACTTCTTTTTTAAAGAGGTAGAGACACACATTTTGCTGTTTTCGAGATTCAAGCACTGGATTATTTCTCTTATTACCACAGTATATTTGTTTCATTAATGCTTTTATTGGTAATTGTTCATGTAAGTGTTCAAGTTTTTCCTTTTATACTAAAATTGGACTGGAATGCTCTCTTTGAAATTCTGAAGGTAACAGGAATAAAATACAGGGAGCAAAAGGCTGTTTACAGCTTGTCCAGAAACCAGACTGCAGTTATAATAGTCAAGGGGCATGAAAGGGAAGCAGTAGTTGAGAAGACAATGAGACAGGTTGTGACAAAGCAAGCTGGGATAATTTTAATTACCCTCTTTTTTTGCCATCTGCCTACTTAAATTCATTTTTCCACTTTTAACTAGTTACCATTAACATAAGTGAATAAAATTGCATTTTCATAAAAGAGAAATGTTGGCCCTTAGTCTTAAAGAATATAACACCAGATCTAATTTTGACTATTCCTAGTTAGTATCTTTCATTATAGGAAAAATCAGTAATTGTTTTGTGACTTAAATTCTATTGTTGACGTATAAACAAATATCAATTATGTAATGTAACATTTGGAAGACAAAATGCGAGTAATCTTAAAGTATCTATTTGGCTCTCTTCAAAAACATATTAGCAAATCCAGCCCTGAATTAATTCCAAAGTAATTAACAGTTTTATCAAAAGTATTGTTTGTGTAACTATATTTGTTGTCTTCATGATTTAAACAGTTCAGCTTAACCCCTGTAGTAGGAGAGACTGTTAAAAGAAATGAATCTTTTGATGTATTCAGTTAATTTAATGAGTTAACTTTTAATTGCAATTTCTGTAAATTTAACTTTAAACAATGTGTAGTTTCAGTACCTATTATTGTGAAGATATATAAGGGCCTCATTTTTGGTCATGAGACAGTCCACAGCTGAGTTTCAGATGAGAAACCTGTGTTGGTTAGAATGACAACAATGCTTCAAGTTAACTGTAGAATAAGTGTTAAACAATTAGACTGTGTGTAAAAACAATGACAGTGTCTGCTTTCCATATGAACCTATTTATTCTTCAAGAACTGTGTGAATTATGTGGTTATGTTTTTACTGCTCGTAGATGTTCAACAGTAAACTATTGTAGCAGTATGTGGAGGTTCGCCTGCAAACTATTAATGAGGCTTATGGAAAGTTTAAACAGTAATGCACTGGCTATACATATATAACTGTGTGTTACTGGGGGATAGTGCAAAGTGAAAGTAGAAGTCAGTGAAAAGGAACTGTGCATCTGTCAGCTACATTATTTACCGTAGTCAGCATCCAAATTGCAGATCCCATTTTTCAGCCAGTGTAACAACACAGTACGTCAACACCAAGGACAATCAACAAACAAAGAAAAAAAAGCAGGTGGAACCGCTACAAGGGTTTTAGCCTATCCTCAGTGTTTTCAATCTGTACATTGAACAAACAGTAAAAGAAACCAAAGAAAAATGTGGAGTAGCAATTAAATTTTAGGGAGAAGAAATAAAAACTTTGAGGTTTCCTGCTGACTTTATAATTCTCTCAGGGAGAGCAAAGGACTTGGGAAAGCAGTTAAATGGAATGGATAGTGCCGTGAAAGGAGGATGTAATACGTATTTACTCGAATCTAAGCCGCACTTTTTTTCTGGTTTTTGTAATGCAGAAAACCGCCTGTGGCTTAGAATCGAGTGCAAAGTAAGCGGAAGTTCTGAAAAATGTTGGTAGGTGCCACTACAACTAACTTCTGCCATCGAATATATGTAGCACTATACAGGCATGCTTTCCAGGCACAAAGATAAGTACTGACACACCAAACCTCTGTGTCAGTAAATAAATTAAAAGAAAGGGTAGAAGAATGTAAACATTATGCCATGTATTCTTTTGTGTTTGCTGCTATCTCATTTAAATCCTGCCTGCCTAATAAACTACGAAACTAGAGCGAGACAACAGCAAAAGCAGAAGAATATACATATCAAGTCATGTTTATATTTATATTATTCTTATGCTGAATAGTGATACAGTCAGAAATGGAGCATGGCAATTGACTAGATTTTTAAATCTAAGATGAATCTGATTTCTGTGCAGAATGTAATGTACTAAAGAGGCGTCTCCAAAGATTTTCAAATGGAGAAAATTTTTCTCTAAACTCTCGTTCAGAACATCATCTATAATACGCAGTCTATTATTCGGTGCTTGTTGCTCATTATCAAAGAAAGCAGCAGTGTTGGTATCAACAAATAGCAGTCTCTTGCCATTGTTTCGCTTATTAGACAAGTCCTCTTTTTTTAAATTGTAAGCCGCAGTAGCACGCACAAAAGCAAGCCGTGCCGCGAGCAGCAACAGGTCGTAAACAAACAATGCATGACACAGTACAATAATGCATTTTCCGCTTAGAGTGATGTAAAAACCTATAACAAAGAAAACGGCACTTATCAGATCAAAAAAAGCAACCGATTCTAACCAGACAAAGCACGTCAAAAAGGAAGGGTGCCCGTATAAATACGGACGGAGCGCCTGACACATAGCAATGGCTGCTCGGTAAAGCTTAACTGTTAAACTTATGACTCGAGCCAAACTACTGTAGCTGTATCTTCATCCCTCCGACTTCAGTTGTGTATCATGTTACAATGGACCAACTTTGTTTCAATTTGGAGGTGCGGTCTAAAACATTTCTCTCCCCTTGAATTTCGAGTCTCAAATTTCAGGTGCAGCTTAGTTTCTGGAAATTATTTTTCCCTTGATTTCGAGTCTCATTTTTCAGGTGCGTCTTAGATTCGAGTGCGGCTTTGATTCGAGTAAATACAGTAAACATCAACAAAAGCGAAATGGATAAAGGAGAGTAGTTGAATTAAATCAGATGATGCTAATAGGATTAGATTAGGAAATGGGACGCGTAAAGTATTCCTGAAGAAGAGAAATGTGTTACCATTGAATATAGATTTAAGTGTTAGAAAGACTTTTCCAAAGGTATTTGTCTGGAGTGCATCCATGTATGGAAATGAAACATGTTCGATAAACACTTTAGACAAAAAGAGATAGAAGCTTTTGAAATGTGGTGCTGCAGATGAATGTTGAAGATTAGATGGGTCAATCATGTAACTAAGGAGGTACTGAATGGAGTTGATGAGAAAAGAAATTTGTAGCACAACATGACCAAAGGATAGGATTGGTTGATAGGACACATTCTGTGACATCAAGGGATCACCAGTTTAGAATTGGACAAAAGTTTGGGGAGTAAAAATCGTAGAGGGAGACCCAGTAAGCAGTTTAAGAAGGATGTATGTTGCAGTAGTTATTGGGGATGAAGAACCTCGGACAGTATAGGGTAGCATGGAGAGCTGCAACAAACCAGTATTCAGACTGAAGACAACAACAACAACTAAAAGATGGCAATAAAATCATAATCCAACATAACCTTTGTAGATGGACTATCTGTGGTTGAGTGACCATGTACACTTAATAACACCAAAACTCGCCACAGGAAATTATGGCCAGAGGTGAAGTCCTGTATGATACTGCCACAACAAAATGAAGCATGTCACATTTTCACTTTATAAATTACAGAACTGATCATATTTTAGAAGCATATCTTATAAGGTGAGGACATCAAGGATGTGCAAGTTGCTGGAATTCCAAAACTTGTCATCTGTTCCAATATAGTAAAATTAAAATGTTTCCAAGACTGTGAATTGCACAATTTATTTTGATATCAAGGTCACTAGTCATCTCCAAAGGTTAAAGTCACCTCATTTCATTTTCAGTTTATTCTGAGGCCGCTCTAAAGAGGAAAAATTACTTGGAATATTATGGAAAACTGGTCCTGTCACTATTCTAGACCTGTATATTCTTTAAAAAAAACTGTAAACAGAATATAGTGTCACTGTCGAAAAATACTCTGCATAGCTACTGATGGTGGTCTTTTCAGTTAAATGGATAACATCATTAATTTCTGCTGATTGGAGTGCAGGTTCAACTCCCATTTTGATTCCCTGATTTTTCCTTATGACACACATTCCTTTCTTTTGACAGTCCACTGTGTCTGACATCTTCCACAATAATATGAGGCAAATTCAGAAGTAAGGGCTGTTTGCTCATAAAAATATGTGTATTCATTAGAAAAAGTGTTTGGTGTTTGTTGCTTGCTTTAATTTCCCACAAATCTTCTCTACTTCTCCATGTAAACACTGTCCACTTCTAAGCACTTTTTGTAATGCTCTACTAGCTTCTTCATCTCCTCTGCATAGAAGTTCTTTGCCTGGAAATTGAACCAGTTGACAATATCCATCTTGAGATCCTCATCATCTTCAAACAATTGTTCCAAGTGCAAGAAGAGCTAGTAATTGCTGGATGTGGATCAGAACTGTAGAGTGGTTGTTTGAAAAGTCCCCAACATAAATGCCGGATCTTTACCATTATATGGACAGTGTGTGCACACACATCAAGGAGAAGGCCTATCTCAGATGGCAGTTTCTCACACCATCAATCTTTGATGGCACATCTCAACTTTGTGAGCACTTGGCAATATGTGTCAACAACTATTAACCCATGTTATATGAAATCAACCAAAGAAGTGTCCTTTTCATCCCAAAAACACTATCCATAATTTCTTGAGTATGCGGATTACTTTAAGTTTTTCGGCTTTGGTGAAGCTTAATGGCACCACTCCATTGCCTGTTGTTTCAACTATGCAATGGTTTAGGATATCCATATATTGTTACCCACAACTGTGTGGAAAACAAATCATCTCCATCTTGTCAATAGTGTTCCAAAAACACCTGCCCTCATGATATGCTTTGACCTTTGTGTCGGTTAAACATTTTTGGTACTAATCCTGCACACAATTTGCAATATCTGAGGCAGTCCCTTGACAGTCAAATAAACAGGAGTGTGTGCAACACAAGGATACTCATCAGGCAGAGCACCAATTGTGACTCATCAATCAAACTGCAGTATTTGGCTCACGTGTTGAATGATTTCATCGGTCTAGATACTGAACCTGTCACTCTGCTATTCATGATCCACATTTTTACCACCACTTTTTAAGTCTTAGTTCCTATGTCTTATCTTTTCTTCATTCATTATTGTAGACCTATAAAGTAGTCAGAACTTCAGATGAATTTGGTCTGTAGTTTCTTTTGCATGCAAAAATCAGATTGCCACCCGTATTTCACAACTTGTTTGAACAACAATTTTTGAAGCCATTGTTTTTTGCTTTCACCCTGTGTCAAATAACCATTGAATCTAAACAATGACTTCTGTGACATTGTAAACAGTTGGTAGAGAGCACTGCATTCATTCTACTTTGTTCCGGGGTGGCAGTATTTAAATATAAGCTGATAGCCCCTGCTTCTCAAATATGTCTCATTATGTGGAACACATTCCTTTTATACCATAATGTACACTTAATTTCCAACACTAGAGGCAATGGTAAGTTGGCTACAAATTGAGGAGGCTCATTTCTGTTGACAGCTTTTTGTAAAACTGGCAACAGTCTAGCAGTTCACTGGCAGCTATTTCTGCTGTTAGACAACCAATGTGAGGTGGCTCCAGCATATGGAAAAAATAATGAAATTATAATAAGAACAATATACTAACAATATATGAATTTCATTACAGTTAAGTGAAAGGTTGATGGTTTCCAAAAGATGATATTCAGTTTATGCAACAGCAGCAATAATAACACAAAAGATTTTTTTCTATGATTTTGTTACCGAATTCCATTCGGTCATTTTGCAGCTTGATTACAGAAAGAGAAAATATCTGACTTAAATATATTGGTTCTGCAGCAATATTTGAAGTGACTATTACAGTACCCACCATATGTGGAGAAAACATTGTACCACATGGCTAACAGGATACTGCTGTTGCAGATACTCATTTTACTGCAATGGTGGTTAAGGCATATAGCTCATAAACTGAGATTTAAAGTCAGTTGAAATGTGCATATGTGACCATCTTCCTTGAGTCAGAAATTTAAAATTTATAGGCTCAGTTTCAAATCTTATTTGTGAACTAGCTGAGAAACCCAGTGTTGTCCAGGTATTTATTTATAGCTGTGCTCAAGACTTCAAATGCATGGAATTTATTTTTGATTTGTAAAGCTTCTTTGTATATGAAATTTGGAGTAGTATGAGTGGGGCCACGAACAAAGAAATTGTTTGCTTCACTGACAGAGGAGAGAGCTATGTAGAGCTGACCATGCGAACAGCAACTGGCTGACCCTAAGACCTGTGCCCACACCACACAGCATCTGGCCGTTTGCTTTGTTTATGGTCATGGCATCACATAAGCTCACTGAGTGAAGGGTTTTGAGGAGCGAAAAATGCCTTATGCTCTCAACCAGAGTTATGTTGTGCCTCAATTTCAGAAGGAGTTTCCAAAGCAGTTTAAAGCCTGATGTTCTCGAGCCACAGAAAGTCATGCCTCAGGGTCTTCATTGAGTTCTTGAGACCAAATAGTCCTCAATCTTTTAGCTGTTCTGAGGCATTCAGAGAGACTTGACTGTTTTCTAGGCATTTTTTTGTAGCAATGAAAATGTAATGAGTAGACACCCAAATCACAGAGCAAAGTTAATAAATTCATTTTTTTCTAGCAAAAAATATAAATAAAACCTATCAAACAAAACAAAGCAGTGTCATCAAGTTTTTAATATATAAAGTGAAATCAGTAAATCCGTACATCCTAGACAAGTAAATTCAATATTTGTTTGTATTCATAAAGATAAGACTGCAGTGCTTAATTCTGCCACTGACGTAAACTTCGGAAAATGCTTCTACCACTGTGGTAAATGTAAATGTCATGTGACTAGGGCCTCCCGCTGGGTAGACCGTTTGCCAGGTGCAAGTCTTTCGATTTGATGCCGCTTTGGCGACTTGCGCATCGATGGGGATAAAATGATGATGATTAGGACAACACAACACCCAGTCCCTGAGCGGAGAAAATTTCCAACCCAGCCGGGAATCGAACCCGGGCCCTGAGGATTGACAGTCTGTCACACTGACCACTCAGCTACCCGGGGCAGTAAAAAACCCTCTCTAAGAAAGATGTCAAATACAAATAAAACTACCAAAGAAAATAAGGCAATATCATTGAGTTTTTAATTCACAAAGCCAAATCAGTAAATCTATATATCCTAACAGAGTAAATTCTCTGTTAGCTTTTATTCATAAAGATCAGATTGCAGTGCTTAAGTCTGTCACTGACATAAACTTCCAACAATGCGTCTGTCACTAAGTTTAAAAAAAACTAACAGTGCCATCTATGATGTACTACTAAGCTGAGTCAACAATTGTATGTAAAATGTTAAACTATGATATCTTTTGTTTTTCTGTGGTCTGATTTTGATGAAAGAAAGCCTATATGTTGCCCAAGCTATGCTCAAGTCACCTGTGAAAAACTCATGAAAATTTGTCCAGTAGTTTCAGAAATTGGCATGTTCAAATGGACAGATGTGATGGTTTTGGATAAAATTTTAAATTACAATATCTTTTTTTTCTGTGATCTGATTTTGATAGAACTAAAGCCTAAGTGCTGAAAGCTACATTCAAGTTACCCCATGAAAATTTGTATAGTTAATAGTTTTGGAAACAAGTGTGTTCAGACAGTTAGACATGACTGTTTTACAGTTTTATTATTAGTACAGATTGTTAACAAACAAAATTTCAAATGAATTTGTCTGGGTAAATCAGGTTCGCTACAGGAAATGACAATTGCGTTTCTAAATTTTTTTGGGATGTTGCCATATCTTGACTACATTGACAACAGGGAGAATGTCTTCCCATAGCCAACCTATTTTAATTGAGCAGATCCAGAAGTCTTGTGCTGCTAAGAATAGCCCATTGTTGTCCAGTCCTCAGAGATGAGGGATAGTCAAACATAAAAAAGAAAGAGTGTCAAAATAACAAAAGAGGCTAAAGCTGGCTAGACATAATGTTCAGATGCATTGATGGCAACCTACATCATAAACTAAGAGGTGGTGGTTTACCAAACTGAACAAGGCCTGTGGTTTCTATACAGCAACCCACAGCAGGCTCAGTTTATTCTTAATTTAGTTTCTGATAGTTTCACATTAATAATGTCTTGTAGATTATCAGAACATTTACATAGAATTATCAAGGAGGTGTAATTCTTAGATCTGACTGCTAACATACTCGATCTACAAGTGAAATTTCTGGGAACCAAAGTCTCCTCTATAGGAACCAACATGGGTTCCAAAAATGATCGAGTGAAACCCAAGTTGCTTTGTTCATCCAAGAGATCCAGAAAACAGTAGACACAGATGTCCAGGTAGATGCCATTTGTTCCTCAACTTCTGGAAGGCATTTAATACTGTTCCACACTGTTGCCAAATGAACAAAATACGAGCATATGGAATATCAGACCTGGTGTGTTATTGGGTTGAAGGGGTTTTAACTAACAGAACACATCATGTCATTCTGAATGAGAGAAGTCTTCAGACCTAAAAGCACTTTGGATGTGCCCTAAAGCAGTGTTATAGGACCACTGCTTTTCACAATATATATAAATGACCTAGTATATAATTGGAAGTTCCATGAGGCTTTTCACAGATGACACTCTTGTGTAAAAAGTCACGATGGTAGAAAATTGGTCCTTGACATCGACAAATGTAACATATTGTGAATACATAGACAGAAAGATCCTTTATTGTGTGATTAAAAAACTGGAGAACAGTCACTGGAAGCAGTTACTTCCATTAAAAGCCTAGGAGAGTGCTACAGAGCAATTTGAAGTGGAAGTGATGATAAAATTAATCACACATAAGGTAGATGCCAGAATGAGAGTCACTGGAAAAATCCTCAGGAAATGTCCATCAACAAAGGAAGTAGCATCAATATGCAACCCGTACCAGATTGGACTGATAGAGGAAACAGAGGAGACCCAAAGAAGGGCACCTGCAGTTTGTGGTCTAGCGGCTAGCGTTGCTGCCTCTGAATCACGGGGTCCCGGGTTCGATTCCCAGCTGGGTTGGGGATTTTCTCTGCCCAGGAACTGGGTCCTTGTGTTGTCCTCATCATTTCATCATCATCATCATCTTTCATGACAGTGGCTAGATCAGACTGTGTAAAAATTGGGACTTTGTACGGGGTCTGATGACCGCGCAGTTGAGCGCCCCAAATACCATTCATCATCATCATCATTATCATCATCATTACCATTACCACAATCAAAGAAGAGCAGTATGTTTCATTACATATTCATTTAGCAAGTGTGGAAACATCATGGAGATGCTCAGCCAACTTCAGTGGCAGATGCTGCAAGTGAGGCTTTTTGCATCACAGTATTGTCTGCTGTTAAAGTACTGAGATCATATATTCTTAGAAGAGTCAGTCAGCATATTGCTGTCTCCTATGTATATATTGCGAAAAATCCATCAAGATAAAATTGGAGAGATTCAAGTCCACACGGAGGCATACCACCAATTTATCTTCCCACAAACTGTACGCAACAGGAATAGGAAAAGGGGGAAGTGACACTGGTACACAAAGTACCCTCAGCCACACATCTTAAGGAGGCTTGTGGAGTGTAGATGTAGATTTAGATTGGGAATGCTAATATTAATTTCAGTTAGTCCACTAATAACATACTGAATAAATTCCTAACTACTGTGAATGTTGAGTGTCCTGTGGATTTCATCAACTGTTGTGTCAATTTAACTGTTGAAATAATGCAGACAGATGAAAAGTTCTTCGTTTTTATAGTTTGAGGACTCTTCTTAGCTGCATGTTACTGGGTACAGTAACTAGTAGAATAGCTAAGTGCTATACTAAGTATTTTCCTACTGTAACATTCAATTTCCAGTATGATTCATAAGTCTTCTGGCTACCTCAATTCAGTATCTGCTAGGCATAGTCATAGGTATCTGCTTTGCCAAAACCAAGTGTGTTTCTTTAATCTAAAATACGTATTTTTATCTGATTGCACATTGCTATACCTTGTGTCAACTCATTTGACTGGGAAGAGTGTGTAACACAATTGTTGAAAAATCATAACTGACAAACGCTTGAAAAAGAAAGGTCTCTTACAAACCATGCATAGAAAACTTCACCTACCATCTTTCAGAGTAGAAATTATGAATGTTCTGAAACTTCCCTAAGATATTATGCAGACGAAATTAAATAACTATCAGCTCATACAGAAGTTTACAAGCAGGCATTCCTCCCATGCTCTATCTACGAATGAAACAGGAAGAAACCTTAATGTACGATACAATGAAAAGTACCTACTGGCATGTGCTTCAAAGTGATTGTGTGGAGTATAGATGAAGATTCATGTGTAAAAACTAGTTTGCTAAAATAAAGTCTTACGATAACATCAGTGACAAGAATTTTGATTTCCTTTGACAATTACAAACAAGGTGTGATAAAAAATTACAAAAGCAATTAATAGGCTGATTTATATCACTTCTTTTCAGTAGATTAAGCAGTAAAAAATGTGGAAATTAGCTCATACCTGCAACAATTGATGTAATTACCTGTCTCTTTGTTTGTTTCTTTTTTAATGTGCATTTTGATTGATTACGGTGTGGCATCAGATAATTTTTAATTAGGTTGAAATATACATTTTCTCCTGCCACCATGTTTCCTCACTGGCACAGATGATCTAAACTGGTACTCATATATGATGCAAAATTGCACTTGAACACAGTCTGTTTCAACATAAAAATTGCACAATATCTCACTGCATTGTGACATTTGCGGTAAGCTTCTTTCGCAGTTATTTACAATATAAGCTAATAATGGTTAATCTGTAATTCATTAGAATTTCAGGTAAAGTTGAATCTGACAACTGATTTTATACTTTAAGATCTCTCCTGCCATGCCCTGTATAGGAAGTTGTCACATTGGTGGTATTAGCAGCCACTAAGTTCTTGGATATTTCCACATGAGGTAACTTCCAGTTCTGGGAAAATACTGGTATACCACTTTTGAAACACTGGTATACCACTTCTTTAAGAACTCAATCATACACCTCAATCGTTAATGATGTATTATCATTTCTATTGCGTGTGTTCCACTCCACACAGTCTTCATTCTGTTTATAGTATAGATTTTCCATAGACAATCACTCAACAGAAAAGCAGGAATCAGAGGCATTTACTGTGATGCAAAGAGCATGACATTGTCGATGGATGTCCCAAACAGCTCTGGTGAATAACTTGTCTCAAGATGGATAGCTAGTTATTTCCTTTGTTGCAAAAATGTTTTTGGACAGAAGTGTTAGCATGCCGAAAAGTTAAGTAAATTATATCCTTGCTTTATTGAGATACTCCAAACAGATCTACTGCATCACAAAAACATTAAAGAATGAACAGTCTCAAAAACTGGGTTTGAAAGTTTAATACTACATTCCATTTACTGCTAGATCACTGACATACACAATAGCATACACTGAGGTGATAAAAGTCATGGGGTACACCCAAATATTGTGTTGGTCGTCCTTTTGCCCAATGTAGTGCAGCAACTCAACATGGCATGGACTCACAAAGTTACTGGAAGTCCCCTGCAGTAATATTGAGCCATCCTGCCTTTGTAGCCAAAGTGCAGCTAGTGCAGGATTTTGTGCACAGAACTGATCCCTCGATGATGTCCCATAAATGTTTGATGGGATTTAAATCGGGTGATCTGGGTGGCCAAACCATTTTCTCAGATTGTTCAGAATTTTCTTCAAACCAATCGCAAACAGTTGTGGGCCGGTGACATGGCACATTGTCATCCATAAAAATTCCATCATTGTTTGGGAACATGAAGTCTCTGAATGGCTGCAAATGGTCTCCAAGTAGATGAAAATAACCATTTCCAGTCAATGATTGGTTCATTCCATGTAAACATAGCCAATTATGGAGCCACCACCAGCTTGCACAGTGTCTTGCTGACAAATTGGGTCCATAGCTTCGAGTATAGATTTAAGTGTGAGGAAGTCGTTTCTGAAAGTATTTGTATGGAGTGTAGCCATGTATGGAAGTGAAACATGGACGATAAATAGTTTAGACAAGAAGAGAATAGAAGCTTTCGAAATGTGGTGCTACAGAAGAATGCTGAAGATAAGGTGGGTAGATCACGTAACTAATGAGGAGGTATTGAATAGGATTGGGGAGAAGAGAAGTTTGTGGCACAACTTGACTAGAAGGAGGGATCGGTTGGTAGGACAGGTTTTGAGGCATCAAGGGATCACAAATTTAGCATTGGAGGGCAGCGTGGAGGGTAAAAATCGTAGAGGGAGACCAAGAGATGAATACACTAAGCAGATTCAGAAGGATGTAGGTTGCAGTAGGTACTGGGAGATGAAGAAGCTTGCACAGGATAGAGTAGCATGGAGAGCTGCATCAAACCAGTCTCAGGACTGAAGACCACAACAACAACAACAACAGCTTCATGGGGTCTGCACCACACTTGAACCCTGCCATCAGCTCGTACCAACTGCACACAGGACTCATCTGACCAGGCTATGGCTTTCCCGTCATCTTGGGTCCAACCAATATGGTAATGAGCCCAGGAGAGGCACTGCAGGCGATGTGCTGTTAGCAAAGGCACTTGCATCAGTCTGCTGCCTTAGCAAAGGCAGTCTGCTGCCGTAGCCCATTAACGCCAAATTTGGCCGTGCTGCCCTAACGGATACATTCTTCGTGCATCCCACATTGATTTCTGTGTTTATTTCACACAGTGTGGCTCATCTGTTGACACTGACAGCTCTACACATATCTTGCTGCTCATGGTCGTGAAGTGAAGCCCATTGGCCACTGCGTTGTCTGTGGTGATAGGTAATGCATGAAATTTGGAAGTCTTGACACAGTCTTGATTCTGTGGATTTCAGACTATTGAAGTCTCTAACGATTTCCAAAATGGAATGTCCCATGCACCTAACTCCAACTACCATTCCACGTTCAGCGTCTGTTAAGTCTTGTCATGTGGCTATAATCACATCGGAACCTTTTCATATGAATCACATGCCACTGTTTAATAATAATAATAATAATAATAATAATAATAATGGAGCAAAATTAACTTTAATAAAAAAACTAGTAGTTTTAATTGAATATTTCAACCAGTCACAAGACACACCTTCAGAAGTAATGGATAACTTGAAGGAAAACCTCAGTACAATAATGTATAGTTTCCACAGGCGAGATATTACTATCAGAAGAGATTTTAACCATGTCAGTAATGTAAAAGAACTTGGGAGGAAGTAAAAATTGATGAGACTCTACAGAAATATACCCTAGCAAAACAGTTAAGTAGATCCCCCATCCCACAGGTATACAAACAGTATTATGAAGATACACCATAAAATAATGCCTTTTGCACAAGCCATGTAAAGTAAAATGTAGAACTGCAGACAGATCTAAAAATGGCTACCAGAAGGGCAATGTCTAGTCTTCAGACTTCTATTGTCAAATCTCTCACAAAACCATAAAGCATTTTTAAGCCTGACTATATTATAAAATCTAATATTTTAACACTTGTCCAAAACTGACAGCAGATAAATATTAGTTGAAAACAGAATTCTGCTTCTGGTTAAACTTGACAGGGTCTTCAAGTCAGACAAATCCAAGTCAAATACTGTGTGTAATTTTCATTGACTGATAGAAAGGACGTGTTACCCTGACTGAAAGAAGTAATAATAATAATAATAATTCCCGTGGAGGCCCGGGAAAAGAATAGGCCTCCGGTATGTTCTGCCAGTTGTAAAAGGCGACGAAAAGAACAAACCACTAATAGGGCTAACCCTCCTTTTAGTGTGATTACTTGGTTCAGGACAGAACTAAAGAAGCCTCGGACAAGCGCTGTCATGGTCGGGGACGACGCTTGAACCCTATGCCAGCCCACAATGGTAACGACACTGCTAGCCAACTGGAAAATGATTTAAATCCAAATAGAGGTGTTTTGCAGGATATGCTTCCTGCAACCACCCTAGAAGGAAAACAAAGACAGAGGATGAGATTGTCAGATGAAGTTAATCAACACCTCAGGTTCTGTTATTACCAAGCAACAAACCTAGGAACCAACACAACTGGATACAGATCACAAGTACACACAACATTTATTACCAGATACCCGGAATAAAATTTTTTAACAGAACAACGACTAGCTGATCAGATCCGTGTAATAATAAAAAATAACAGGATACCCCAGTCAGAATTAGAAAACATCAAATAACAAGTACAACAAATACTGGAACAAAATAATGTGCAATTAGAAGAAGAAGAAAATACAGTAGTGGACTCAAACATCCCAGAGAAAACAAACAAAGAACAAAATGCATCAATTAAACAACCAGAGGAAAACAAAATCTTAAGACAGCCACCAGAACAAGCACAAATAGAACACGAAGTGACACTCATGTTAGATATAGAAGAAAAAATTTCAGCTGACATATATAGAATATAAAGACACAAATACAGACATTAGACCATTCTTGCATAGACCACCCAATAACCCACAAGTCGAAACAACAATAAAAACTATCAACACAATCATACACAACAAAATAAATGAAAAAACAACTATGGAAGAGTTACAACTACTGGTTTATATAGGAGCACTCACTACACTAAATATACACACTAGGCAGAGATCAGAACCAACCAACACACAGAAGAAACCCACAAAACCAGCATGGCAACACAGTCTACAGATCAGAATAGAAAAACTGAGAAAAGACATCAGACAGCTAACACAATTTATAAGAAATGAAATGTCAGAAAAAAAACGAAAATGGTTAGGTTAAACCTCACAACAAGAAGCGATTGAGCAATTAGATGAAAAGAAGCAGAAATTACAAGCATTGGCCAAACGACTTAGAAGATACAAAAAAAGTGAAAATAGAAGGAAACAAAACCAAACATTCAACACAAACCAAAAGAGATTTTACCAAACAATAGATAACACACACATTAAAATAGACAATCCATCAAACATAACAGACATGGAACACTTCTGGAGCAACATATGGTCAAACCCGGTACAACATAACAGACATGCACGGTGGATACAAGCAGAAACAGACTCATACAAGATGATACCACAAATGCCTGAAGTGATAATTTTGCAACATGAAGTCACCCGAGCAATTAATTCTACGCACAATTGGAAAGCCCCTGGAAATGATAAAATAGCAAATTTCTGGCTAAAGAAGTTCACCTCAACACATTCACATCTAACTAAATTATTTAACAGTTACATTGCAGACCCATACACATTCCCTGATACACTTACACATGGAATAACCTATCTGAAACCAAAAGATCAAGCAGACACAGCAAACCCAACTAAATATCGCCCCATAACATGCCTACCAACAATCTACAAAAT
Source organism: Schistocerca americana (assembly GCF_021461395.2). Lineage (NCBI taxonomy): Eukaryota > Metazoa > Arthropoda > Insecta > Orthoptera > Acrididae > Schistocerca > Schistocerca americana. Next base: position 882,442,699 of record NC_060130.1, on the reverse strand, counting down.
ATTAACTTCAGTCATTACACAGAAATTAATGACACATACAACACAGAACAAAATTATAAATGAAGAACAAAAAGGCTGCTGCAAAGGAGCACGAGGATGTAAAGAGCAACTGATAATAGATAAAGAGGTGACATATCAAGCTAAAACTAAACAAAGGTCGCTACACTATGCATACATTGATTACCAAAAAGCTTTTGATAGTGTACCCCACTCATGGTTACTACAGATATTGGAAATATACAAAGTAGATCCTAAATTGATACAGTTCCTAAACATAGTAATGAAAAACTGGAAAAACACACTTAATATCCAAACAAATTCAGATAATATCACATCACAGCCAATACAGATTAAGCGTGGAATATACCAAGGAGACTCATTAAGGCCTTTCTCTTTCTGTCTTGTCTGAACCCACTATCCAACATGCTAAATAATACAAATTATGGCTATAATATTACTGGAACATACCCACACAAAATCACACATTTGCTATACATGGATGATCTAAAACTACTGGCAGGAACAAATCAACAACTCAACCAATTACTAAAGATAACAGAAGTATTCAGCAATGATATAAATATGGCTTTTGGAACAGACAAATGTAAGAAAAATAGCAAAGTCAAGGGAAAACACATTAAACAAGAAGATTACATATGCCTATAAATATATAGGATACAGACAAAAAATAGGAATAGATAATAGAAATACACTCGTGGAAATTGAAATAAGAACACCGTGAATTCATTGTCCCAGGAAGGGGAAACTTTATTGACACACTCCTGGGGTCAGATACATCACATGATCACACTGACAGAACCACAGGCACATAGACACAGGCAACAGAGCATGCACAATGTCGGCACTAGTACAGTGTATATCCACCTTTCGCAGCAATGCAGGCTGCTATTCTCCCATGGAGACGATCGTAGAGATGCTGGATGTAGTCCTGTGGAACGGCTTGCCATGCCATTTCCACCTGGCGCCTCAGTTGGACCAGCGTTCGTGCTGGACGTGCAGACCGCGTGAGACGACGCTTCATCCAGTCCCAAACATGCTCAATGGGGGACAGATCCAGAGATCTTGCTGCTGGCCAGGGTAGTTTACTTACACCTTCTAGAGCACGTTGGGTGGCATGGGATACATGCGGACGTGCATTGCCCTGTTGGAACAGCAAGTTCCCTTGCCGGTCTAGGAATGGTAGAACGATGGGTTCGATGACGGTTTGGATGTACCGTGCACTATTCAGTGTCCCCTCGACGATCACCAGTGGTGTACGGCCAGTGTAGGAGATCGCTCCCCACACCATGATGCCGAGTGTTGGCCCTGTGTGCCTCGGTCGTATGCAGTCCTGATTGTGGCGCTCACCTGCACGGCGCCAAACACGCATACGACCATCATTGGCACCAAGGCAGAAGCGACTCTCATCGCTGAAGACGACACGTCTCCATTCGTCCCTCCATTCATGCCTGTCGCGACACCACTGGAGGCGGGCTGCACGATGTTGCGGCGTGAGCGGAAGACGGCCTAACAGTGTGTGGGACCGTAGCCCAGCTTCATGGAGATGGTTGCGAATGGTCCTCGCCGATACCCCAGGAGCAACAGTGTCCCTAATTTGCTGGGAAGTGGCGGTGCGGTCCCCTACGGCACTGCGTAGGATCCTACAGTCTTGGCGTGCATCCGTGCGTCGCTGCGGCCCGGTCCCAGGTCGACGGGCACGTGCACCTTCCGCCGACCACTGGCGACAACATCGATGTACTGTGGAGACCTCACGCCCCACGTGTTGAGCAATTCGACGGTACGTCCATCCGGCCTCCCGCATGCCCACTATACGCCCTCGCTCAAAGTCCGTCAACTGCACATACGGTTCACGTCCACGCTGTCACGGCATGCTACCAGCGTTAAAGACTGCGATAGAGCTCCGTATGCCACGGCAAACTGGCTGACACAGACAGCGGCGGTGCACAAATGCTGCGCAGCTAGCGCCATTCGACGGCCAACACCGCGGTTCCTGGTGTTTCCGCTGTGCCGTGCGTGTGATCATTGCTTGTACAGCCCTCTCGCAGTGTCGGGAGCAAGTATGGTGGGTCTGACACACCGTTGTCAATGTGTTCTTTTTTCCATTTCCAGGAGTGTATTAAAGAAGAACTAAAAGAACAATATAGACAAAGACTAACAAAATTACTGAAAACAGAATTGACAGCAAGAAACAAAACAAAAACTATAAGTACCTATGCTGTACCAATATTGACCTACTCATTTGGAGTAGTGAAATGGAGTAACACAGACCTTGAAGCACTCAATACACTTGCACGTTCACAATGCCACAAATATAGAATACATAATATACATTCAGCAACAGAAAGATTCACATTAAGCAGAAAGGAAGGAGGAAGGGGATTCATCGACATAAAAAACCTACATTATGGACAGGTAGACAATTTAAGGAAATTCTTTATAGAACGAGCAGAAACTAGCAAAATACACAAAGCAATCACTCATATAAATACATCAGCTACACCACTGCAATTTCATAACCACTTCTACAACCCTTTAGATCACATAACATCAACAGATACGAAGAAAGTAAATTGGAAAAAGAAAACACTACATGGCAAGCACCAGTATCATCTAACACAGCCACACATTGATCAAGACGCATCCAACACATGGCTATGAAAAACCAATATATACAGTGGGACGGAAGGATTCATGATTGCAATACAGGATCAAACAATAAACACCAGATATTACAGCAAGCATATTATTAAAGATCCCAAAACCACAACAGATAAATGCAGACTTTGCAAACAACAAATAGAAACAGTAGATCACATCACAAGTGGATGTACAATACTAGCAAATACAGAATACCTCAGAAGACATGACAATGTAGCAAAAATAATACATCAACAACTTGCCATAAAACATAAACTAATAAAACAACACGTTCCCACATACAAGTATGCACCACAAAATGTACTGGAGAATGATGAATACAAATTATACTGGAACAGAACCATTATAACAGATAAAACAACACCACACAACAAACCTGACATCATACTCACCAATAAAAAGAAGAAATTAACACAACTAATCGAAATATCCATATCCGATACAACAAACATACAGAAGAAAACAGGAGAAAAAATTGAAAAATACATCCAACTGGCTGAGGAAGTCAAGGACATGTGGCATCAGGATAAAGTTGACATTATACCAATTATACTATCAACTACAGGAGTCATACCACACAGTATCCACCAGTACATCAACGCAATACAGCTACATCCAAATGTATACATACAACTACAGAAATCCGTAATTATTGATACGTGTTCAATAACCCGAAAGTTCCTAAATACAATGTAACATATACCGTACAGTTAAAAGGAAGTCACACTTGATCAAAGTCTGCGTCACTTTCCATTTTTAACCAGACATAACGTCTGAGACAGGAAAAAGAAATAATAATAATTGTATAGAGACAACAGAACAAATCCACAGAACCAGCAGCCTGTTATCACTCACAACTATATGTAAGTTCGTACTGTACCAGATTTGTATGTGTTCTTAGCAGTTTGTACTATACCAAATTTGTGTGTGTTATTAGCTTTGCCCTTAACCATGATTACCCACAATTCCATTGGGCAGAGACTGGAAACACTAAATACCACTCCCGTGGAACTACACCCTATATTGCTCAGCATTGTAATTGTACATGATGAACCCAACTTTACTAACAAAATTTTGTAAGTTGTTAAGGGATATTTTCTGAGCATTTTTTCATAAGGGACCCACAATGTTTGATAGCTCATTACTGAGTAATAATGTAATTATGATGTACTTTGTTTGTCACACCATTTACTTTTGTTTCTGCAGAAATAACTTCATAACATTAAAAAAGCCTACAGTATGAATTCACTAAAATATACAATACAAAACTCAAGTTTCTCATAGGCATCTACATGAAGATGCAAAAACTTTAAAATTTGGTTGCCATCACTGCAGGAACAGCTGAGCATAGTATCTGCGTGCACTCTTTTATTTTGTTCAGTGAACCCATTCACAAAGTTCAGTAAACATATCCCTACTGCTGTGAATCACTGTTCACATATAACTAACACTGCCAGAAAAACAAACCTGAGACAGAACCAGACAGAGCCAAATGCAGACTGAGAGTAAAGAGTAAAGTGGGCATTACTGTCGTCATGGAGGTCTCCAGTGCCATATTTTAGATGGCCATCTTTCCTTGGGCATCCTTCTAAGATGTCCATACCATGTTAACCATTTATTTTCACTTGTCTCTACAATGCTCCTTACGCCAAGTGAGGCGTTGTTTGGCATTTGCCAGCATGATGTGTGCCTTATGAGCAGCCACTCAACCATGAAATCCAAGTTTTCTCATCTCCTGCCTAACTGTCATAGGATCCTGATGCAGTTGGAAATTCCTGTGTGAATGGTCTGGATAGATGTCTGCCTATTACACATTGTGACCGCCTTCAACTGTCGGCGGTCTCTGTCAGTCAACAGATGATTTTTTTTTTTTAGTGTGGTGGTGCTGAAGTCTGATCAACTTCGTTGATTTTTACTTCTGTAGGGTATGGAAGGGGTAAAAATTTTCTCTTTATTTATTTATTCTTCTTTCAGCTTTAGTTTGGGCACACAGAAGGGTCCTTTAACTCGCTGCTTTTGGTGTGTGTTTGAAGACATGTGTGTAGAAGTGCTAAAGGACGATATGTCCTTAAATTATGGAGAATTACGTAGGGATATCATTTACGGAGGCTCAAATACTATCGCCTTCGGTACTTTATATTTGTGGTTGCGTAAGGGTGAGTTGTGGTGTACTGTCACGTATCATGTCCAACTTCCGAAATAAGGTTCGTGCCTTCTCCTTGACCCCAACAGATGATGTCAGCCTGTACGCTTTTGTGCTGTACATGTCCCTTCTCATTTCCACTTCACTATCACATTGGAAACGACCTAGGGATGCTTAGGGGTGTGGAAATCTCACATACAGATGTATGACACAAGTGACACCCAATCACGCGTGACGACGTTCGAAGTCTGTGAGTTCCGCGGAGCGCCCCATTCAGCTCTCTCATTAAGTCTAATGACTACTGACATCACTGATATGGAGTACCTGGCAGTAGGTGGCAGCACAATGCACCTAATATGAAAAACGTATGTTTTTGTGGGTGTCCGGATACTTTTGATCACATAGTGTACTTCACAACTTCATCACCAAAACTCCACTTCCATTTCTTGTAATTTCTTCTCATTTATCCTGGAAACTTTCCACAGTTGAGCACCATAGAAAGCAATGTTCTCAACTATAGTTTTGTATATCCCGCTTTTCAAATTGTTTGGTGGTGTTTGATTTTAACGGATTCCCTCATTCGAAGGCGCCAGTTTCCAAGGCCTGGGCTACTCCCTGGTTGGAATCTTCGCTTTCGAAGATTCTATCTATCTATCTGTCTGTCTGTCTGTCTGTCTGCTCGCCGCTTACTGTTGTAGCTGTTCGTTCGTCCGTCCGTCCGTCCGTCCGTCCGTCCGCCTGCCTGCCTGCTCGCTGTCCGTCTCGCCTGCTGTCCGTCCGTCCGTCCGTCCGTCTGTTCACCGCCGCCGCCTGCTGTCCGTCCGTCCGTCCGTTCGTCCGTCCGTCTGTTCGCCGCCGCCGCCGCCAGCCGGTGCTCGCCGCCGCCGCCGCCGCCGTCCGCCCTGGTCGTCCGACCCTGGTCTGGGTCCGTCTGCGTCTTCGCCGGTCCTCGTCTGTTTGCGTCTTCGCCGTTTCCCAGTTTGTGTCCTTTCCTTTTCGTGCTGTGCGTTTTTTCTTCCTGTCGTCATGTCCGCCCCCACCACCACTGTCACTACTACCACCATCGCCATCGTCTACACATCCCCTTCCGCCGCCTCCACCACTATAACTTGGTGTGCCCAGTCCCACCCCCCTCCTTCCATCCCACCTCTCCTCACTCTCCCTTCACCCTCTATCTTTGTCGCCCCCTCTCCCGCTTCTTCCTCCCGCTCCTCTCGTTCTTTTCCCTTCCCCCCACTCCCCCAGCCTGTCACTGCAGCTCCGGCTCGGGTGTTGGCCCGTCGGGCCACTGCCCACGCCCAGCTCTCCCCGTCACCTTCGCCATCACCGCCGCCACTGCCACCGTCATCATCATCGACGCCGTCGCCTTCGCCTTCACCGTCGCCGTCACCATCTCCGGCGCCGACTCCAGCCTCGGGACCTGCCACTCCCCGCCACATTCCAGTTGTTCCCATCCCCCACACCTCCTCCGCCGCCGTCAAGCGCCCCAGTGGCACTCCTGTCTCGTCTGCTCTCAAAAAGGCTCCGCCTCGTCCCCCTTCCCCCACCCCTGATGCCATGGATGTCTCCCCGCCCGTCCCTGCCCCCTCCTCCTCCTCCTCTACCCACTCCTCCTACCGCTACCTCCTCTCCCGTCCGGATCCCTCCCTCCTTGAAGCCCGGAACCTCACCCTCTTCCTTCGCCAGAATTGTCCTGGTGCCCCCATCTCCCTCCTCACTCCTCGCCGTGATTCGGTACTCCTCTCCTCCCCCAGCCCTACCCTCCACACGGACATCCTTTCCCGCATCCCTATCACCCGCTTTGGCCCTCATGCCTCTCTCACCCCTGCTCCCTCGCCACCTCCCTCCCGCCAACCCCAACCTCCGCGTCGCCCGCCAATCCTCACCGCCGTGATCACTCGGCTCAGTCCAGTGATCACGGAGGAGGAGGTGTTGGCGGAGCTTCAGGCCCATCCCCATCTGCAGTTCGCCGGATCCATAACGCTGCCGGCCCCACCCGCCTTATGCGCGTTTTTTCTGAGCACGCCCCCTCCATAGACCGTCTCCTGAAGGAGGGTCCCCTCCTTTTTAACCAGCGTCATAAAGTTGACCCCTCCCGTTCCACTCCTCAATCCCTCCGCTGCCAAAGGTGCTTGCGATATAATGCGCACCCAACATCTGAGTGCCGCGAGGCCCCCACCTGCCCGCACTGTAGGCAAGCCCACTTTTTACGGCAGTGCCCCAATCTCCAGTCCCCCCCCTCCTGTAATACCTGTAACCTCCCTCATCCCACCTACTCCCAGAAGTGTAAGGCCCGACCCCCTCCTACCACTCCTGAACTCACCGTTCCTGTCCGCCCTCTGGACGCCCCCACCCCTCCCGGCAACTCCCTTCGCCCACCCCCTACCACTGAGGACATCATCCGATTCCTCACCATTGTCCTGCAGAATGTACATCCTTTTCAGCGCCCACACACCCTCCAACAGATCTCCCTCGCCGCCCGATCCGTTTTCCACCTCAAAATGTACGCCACCTACTCCAACAACCAGGCCCATTTCACCTTCTCCCGTCTTGACACCCTCGTTTAAATCCCTGTCATGGCGCGACAGCACCGTATCCTTTTCAACAACATCCGCTCCCTTCCCGCCAACAAGAACCTCTTTCTCCATACCCTTGCCACCCACCACGTGGACGCCTTTCTCCTAAATGAAACCTTCCTCCAACCCCACCACACCGTCCACACTTCGCCCTACCTCCTCCACCGCTCCGACAATCCCCTCCCAATTGCGCGTGGCGGAGTTGTCATTGGGCACCATCGCCAGATCCCCGTTCGGCTCCAACCTCTCCTTCCCGACCCCACCGAACACCTGATCCTTAGTCTCTTCTTCCCTGGCCTTACCGTTACCTGCGCCACCATCTATGTCCGCCCTAACGCCCCTATTCCCTTCGACTTCCTCTCCCACATTGACCGTACCTTCTCCTCCTACGTGATCGCCGCCGACCTCAACATCCATAGTCGTTCCGCCGCCCAGTTATGGCGGTGGCATCGGTTCCTCTTCTCCCTTCAAGGCGACCTCATTCCCATCCCCCAGCACACCCGTCCCGAATCCAACTCCACTCCTGATGTTATCCTCTCCTCCCCCAACCTCCTTGGCTGCATCACGGTGGATGTCCTGGAGCCTATTGGTAGCGACCATCTCCATGTCCTCCTCACCATTTCAGACGGTCGTCGCCCTCACCCCAACCCTCGTACTGACGCTCCCCCTAAGTATGTCCACGACTATTCCCGCGCCGACTGGAATGCCTACTGGGATACCTTTTCCACCCAGGTCGATAGCCACCCTCTCACCTACCACCACCCAGACGATGTCACCCAAGCCGCCTCCTTTCTCCAGCAGACCTTGTCTGAGGCCATGGAGGCCCACGTCCCTACTGTCGCCATCCACCCCCACCGTCCTACCTTACCCCCACAGGCCGTTCTCCTCCTCCGTGAATCCCGTCGTCTCTACCGTGCCTTCCCCTGCACGCGTGACCTGGACACGCTACGACGCCACCGGCAACTCCAGCGACACATTCGTAATTTGCTCGTGGCTAAGAAACGCCGGGACTGGCGGTAGACATGCACCCGTTTAAATGCTACCCTACCATTAAACTCGTCCAAGTTCTGGTCGGCCTTCTGTCGCCTTACCGGAACTAAACCCTCCCCCTATTATCCTCTTCTCCATGATGATCACCCTTTCCCTGACACCCTTAGTAAGGCCAACCGCTTTGCCTCCTACCTCTCCGATGTATTTTCCGTCCCCGATGATCCCCAGTTCGATTACTCCCTCTTCCCGGATATGCGCGATCGAACTGACACCTCTTCCCCTCCCCTCGCTCCTGGTTTCCAGTACTTGGACAGCATTGCACACACGGAACTCAATGCCCCTATCACTACACAGGATCTCATTGCTACACTCCACACAAAACGCAACACCGCTCCTGGTCACGATCGTGTCACCTACCGTCACCTTCGTGAAGCTCCTGTCTCTTTTCTCTCCACCCTGGCCAGGCTCTACAATGTAGTCCTGTCCACCGGTTACTACCCCGACCTGTGGAAAACCTCCCGTATCCTCATGTTCCTTAAACCCGGCAAACCGCCGTCCACCGTCTCCTCCTACCGTCCCATCAGCCTTACCTCGGTCTTCAGCAAGGCCCTGGAATCTATCCTCACCTGACGCATCCACCAGCATCTCCGCCAGCACCGCCTCCTTCCCGTTACCCAGTGTGGCTTTCGGCCGTCCTTCTCTTCCGACGACCTTTTCCTTCACCTCACTCATCTCCTTTCTGAACAGCTCTATTCCCGTCGCTCCGCAATCTTCCTCTCTCTTGACCTCGAACGCGCTTATGACCGCGTATGGCATTCCGGTCTCCTTTTCAAGCTCCAAACCTTCGCCCTTCCCATTAACTACGTCCGTCTGATCGGTTCCTTTGTCTCCCGCCGTCCTTCCTATGTCACCATCCATAACACCGATTCCTACACCTATTTCCCCTCTGCCGGTGTGCGCCAAGGCTCCGTCCTCTCCCCCATTCTGTACCTGTTGTACACGGCGGACATGCCACCGCCGTCACCCCCCGTCCACCTTCTCCAGTTTGCCGATGACACCGCCTTCCTTGCCCTTGCCCCCACCCTGCAACGCTCCCAACGCCTTCTCCAATCCCATCTTGACCGGTTCACCGCTTGGTGCAACCAGTGGTTGCTCAAGGTCAATCCTTCCAAAACCCAGGCGATCATTGTAGGCAAAACCACCCCTTCCTTCCGCCTCCTTGATTTCTATCTCACCGTCTATGGCCGTCCCATTGCCCTCACTCCCACCCTTAAGTACCTTGGCGTCACCCTTGACCGTCGCCTCTCCTGGACTCCCCATCTCCAGACAATCCAAGCCAAGGCACGTTCCCACCTCCGTCTCCTCAAGCTCCTTTCCGGCCGTACGTGGGGTCTGGACCCCTCCACCATCCTCCACACCTATAAATCCCTCATCCGCCCTATCCTTTGTTATGCCCATCCAGCGTGGATCTCCGCTCCCCCTACCTTTTATAAATCCCTCCAAATCCTTGAACGCCATGCTCTCCGCCTCGCCTATCGCATCCGTCTCCCCTCCCCCACGTGGATCCTGTATGATCTCATCCCCTTCCCCCACCTCCTCCTTTTCCTTGAAAGGATACGGATCCTGTACACCTCCCGTAAACTTGTTCCTCCTCACCCGCTCGTATCCTCAATCCTCTCCCATCCCCGCCCGCTGCCGCGCCTGTATTCCCACGTCCCGCCCGGTCTCCATCTCTCCACCCTCCTTACTCTCTCCCAAGGTGGCTTCCGCCAGCACCCCCTCCCTGATGATGCCCTCCTCCCCTCCATCTACCCCTCCTACCAAGTTTGATCCTCCCGCCCTCCTCCTGTGCTTGCTCCTCTGGGCACCCTCCCTCCCTTCTCTCCATTTTTCCCTCCCTCCCCCTTTTCTCCACCTCCTCCCCCGGGCCTCCCCTCCGCTGTCCCTCTCCTCCTGCCCCCATCTCCTCCACCATTGGCATCCCTTTTCTCCCCTCTCCCCCACCTCACCCCTGTTTCCCCACTTGGCAGGTCCCCGGACTCGCACACGCTACGTGGACATTCGCGCGCCGGAGATCACCGCCATCAGTGTTTCGTGTGTGCCGTCGTGTTTAGTGTTCAATGTTCATCGTCACACTCCCTCGTTCACCAGTGCCATTGTCATCTTCAGTGTTTGTGCGTCGTCTCATCAGTTAGCAGTGTGGATTATCGACGAGTGTGAACGGCTCCGTGTTTGTCTCTATGTGTCTCCTGTTTTATTGCCCACCTTTCTGTAACTTCTGTGTCTTCTCCTGTTTTTGCTGCTTGTTTATTCTATGGCTGAAGAGCAGCGTAGTGTGCTGCTGACAGCCTGCCTATTGTACTGGCTTTAAAATAACAATAAAGTAAAAGAAAATTTGATTCCAAATAATAGAGTCTAGCAGCTTAATTCACACCTTTCCCTTTCCTATTCTATGCTTTATTTCTTTATTGATTCCACCTTTATCCAAAATGATTGTCCATAATTATTTATATGATTGACTAAACTTTACTGTGGATCCATCATCCATAACAAGATCCCTTCCTGTACCTCCGACAACGAAGTATTCTGTCTTTGTAAATTTAATTTTCATGCCCCACTGCTCATATTCTTCTTTAAGCTTTCTTAACATGTATGACACATCCTCATCTTCCTTAGCAAAAGTGACATGATTGTCGGCGAAATATGGGGAGAAAAGGATGTCATCACCTACTCAATTCCCATGTTTTTGCACTTTCTTATCCAGTTTTCAAAAATACAGGGAGTACATAAAGACCGGGAACACTTTCAATTATCTATTGCACAAGAACCAAACATTATACATATAGCATACATATGTCATTTTGAAAAGAAACCCTGAAAGGTTTTTTTTTCATGTATACTGCCACAGACTAGTTTGGTAATTTGCCAATAATGAGCGACTACACCATAACACCACTGCCTCCAAATTTTACTGTTGGCGGAAACATGGCGAGTTCAGGTGTGGATCGAGCTTTCTGTGTGTTGGAGTTCGACAAAAAAAAGTATGCTACAGCTGTTCATCAGATATTGAGAACCAAGTATGGTAAGAAGCCACCAACAAGCAAGGCCATTTACCACTGGCACAACAAATTCATTACGTCAGGTTGCTTGTGCCCGGCAAAGAGAAGTGGACGTCCCAGTGTGAGTGAAGTGAATGTGGAGGGACATTCATAAGGAGTCCAAAGAAATCGGTGTGTTGTGCATCCTGTGAACTCGAAATGGTTCCAGTGACACTGCGAAAGTCCTGCATGTGAAGTTCATGGGTACCTGAACACGGAGCTGCCGCATCGATGGATCGGCCATGCTACAGAAGGGGACAGCTGTTTCATGAAATGGCCTCCCCGATCACCAGATCTCACTCTGTGTGACTTTTTTCTATGGGGGCCCATTAAAGATCTGGTGTATGTACTGCCTCTACCACGTGATGTAGCAGAGCTCCAGGAGAGAATACAGGAAGCGACTGTCACAGTCGACGATGCCATGCCGGCATGGCTATGGCAAGAATTCGGTTATCTTATTGACGTGTGCCGAATCACTCATGGTTTGCATATCGAATGTTTGTAAAAAAAACTTTCAGAGTTTCGTTCCAAAATGCAATCTGTATGACATCTGTACAATGTTTATTTCTTGTGCAAAAAATAATTGAAAGTGTTCCTGGACTTTATGTACACCCTGTATTTTAAAGAGGGTAGGCACTAAGCAGCATCTCTTGCTAACCTTAAGTTTCTGTGAGAGTAACTTCCCAACCTTAACACAACAAGTAAGCTTTCTAAAGCATTGTACATAACATTTATGAATGTTCTGGTTGTTCCTTGCTTCCCACATTCTACAAAATGGTACGTTGTTGTAGGCCTTCTGCAAGTCTGTAAAAACCATCTCTCTCCAAGTCACGGGCCAGTTGCTCGCCAGTCACCTGCCTAATGGCGCAGATATTATTGATACAAAACCTTCATGCCTGAAAGCCACTCTTTTCTTCTACTTCCACAGTTTCTTTCTTACTTCTAGGTTTAAGGGTATTACCATATAGAGTCTGTATAGAATTGAGAACTGTGATGCCTCAGTAAAGCAATCATTGATGCTTCCCTTCTTAAATACATTTGTGATGAACCCTTCTTCAAACTTGATAGGGATTTCCTCTCCACTAAGACAGAGATTAAATAGTTTTGCAAGATGTTCAAACAACATGTTCGGCCTAGTCTTCAATAACTCCATATATACAGCTCCAGAACCTGGTGCTTTGTCATTTTTGAATTGTTTAACTGTATCCTGTACTTCCAGTGTTGTTATCTCCTGGATTTCTGTGTCATGTTCATTGCCTGCAAAGGCGCATATATCATGAAATTTGGATCAATCTTCTTAAACAGTTCTTTGTAGTATGTCTTCCCTCTATCTATACTCATCAGCTGTAAGTTTATACTACTTCTGTCCTTTATTCATAGCTGTCTTATCATCTTCTTTACTTATTTGTACTTTTAACTTCCTGTGCAGTTATTAATTTCTATACATTTAAAGTCCCACACAGCATTTTTTTGTCTGATTACTGCTTTCTTTGCCCCTCTTGTCAGTGTTACATACCTGCTTCTATAATCAGTCTTATTGCTTGTAAGCCATCTGTTATAGGCCTCCATATACTCCTTCACTTTTGCAGCGGTATAATCATCCCACCAATCATTTCAAATTTGCCAGACATGTTCTCAGGTACTCCAAGACTTTCAAATGCAGCATCATGAGTAGCTCTCACAATTGTTTTATACACTACTTCCACTGTTGTATCATCAGTCTGATGTAGCTTCTCATTCAATCTCAGCTTCTATAAGAAGACAATTGAAGGATCCTGCAGTAAATTTAAATTATACTGTGGTTGGTCCAGTTTCTCTCTATTCTCGTTCGTTATTTGATTTACCAGTTATTCTTCAGCATCTTCCTGTAGCATCACATTTCAAAAGCTTCTGTTCTCTTGTCTGAAATGTTGATTGTCCATAATTCTCTTCAGTGCAAGGCTATCCTCCAGACAAATACTTTCAGAAAAGACTGAGTGAAGTAGCACAATGGTTAGCACACACAACTTGCATTTGGGAGGATGATGGTTCAAATCTGTTTCCAGCCATTCAGATTTAGGTTTTCGGTGATTTCCCCAAATTGCCCCAAGTAAATGCCAACATGGTTCCTTTGAAATGGCATGGCCAATTTCTTTCCCAGTGACCTTGACCTTGACAGTGTGTTAAACTCTAATCTTTCCTCCTTTCTTCCTTCAGAAAAGACTTCCAAACACTTAGATTTAAGTTCGATGGTAGCAAATTTCATGAAACATATTTTTAGGAAATGTCGGTGGTCATAAAAATGATTAAAAACATAACACAGTCTATACTACATAAAACATTTTATTAAAAAAAAAGGGTGACCAGTTTCAACTAATATCTGACCATACTCAGACCATTACATACTCCATACTGACTGCTGGAGCTGGTGGCGTGGAACACTAACTGCTCTTTTCTAGTGTGAAGAACAACTGCTCTGTTTTTAAAATAAAATATTTTATGAGTCTAGACTGTTTCTATTTTATTTTTAATAACAGATTTCTCTTTCTCAGAAGTGCTCTTCTTGCTATTGCCAGTCTGCATTTTATATTCTCCCTACCTTGGCCATCATCAGTTATGTTGCTGCCCATAGTAGAATCTAGAACATTTTCTGAAGTGATATCTTAGGAACTGTATTGTGCCCGATGACCTCTTTTATTGCACATGAATAGATTCCAAGAGCTCTTATTACTTATTTTGATTAGATGCTGTGGTGAGTCAGTCTATTGTGACCGCTGCGCAACGGGAGAGTGAATGCCACCTGTTGGTGTTTCGAGCACATAACGTGGTAAGAAAATTATGTAAGTGGAGCAGAGATGAATGGGCAATCTTTGTTGTGATGATATGGTGACAAATAGTGAAATCCTCTGACATAAGCGACTTTGACAAAGACTAAATTTTTATGGCCCAACAGCTTTGAATGAGCATCTCGGTAATGGCAAAGCTTGTCAGCTGTTAGTTTGCTACTGTTGCGAACATGCACAGGAAGTTGTTGATAGTGAAACTACAATTATGTAACGAGATGTTGGTCGTCCACACCTCATCACAGGATGTGCAGGCCTCTGACCACCTCGTTCTGTGCTGAGGCATGGAGATCAGGGGCTTGCCCACTCTGTAAAACAGGGTATATGGTGCTCTGTTGCAAATCTGAAGACAGAATACAATGCTGGTGCAAGCGCAAATGTTTTAGAGCACACGAGCACACCATTCAGTGCACATTCTTGAACATGGGGCTCCACAGCAGATGACCCCCTACATTTTCCCATGTTGACCCATTGGTATTGCCAGTTAAGATTACAGTAGGCATGAGAGCATCAAGATGAGACCATGAATCAGTGGAAATGTGTCGCTTGATAAGATGAATCACATTATTGTTTCTCCAGGTTGACAGTTGTGTCTGGATACACTGTCATCTGTGTGAATAAGTGCTCGCAGTATACAGAGCCACGTATAGAGGCCAAAGGTGGCAATATTTCACTGTGGGGGACATTCATTTGGGCTCCCATGGAACCTGCAGTACTAATTGGTTTCATCATGAAGGCTGTAGACTATGTAGACATTATTGTGGACCATCTACATCCCTTCATGCATGATGTCTTCTCCAATGGCAATGACGTCTTCCATCAGTATAATTGTTGATATCACAAGGCCAGAATTATGCTACATTGGTTTGAGGAGCAAGATAGTGAACACGCATTGAGGTTTTGTCCACCAATTTCACCTGACTTGAACCCTATGGAACATATCCCGGATACTATCGAGTGCCAGATCCTTGTACACAAACCACTGGTCTGTAATTTACTGGAATTGCATGATGTGTGTAGACATCAAGTGCTGCATACCTCCAAAAACCTACCAAGGACTTTTCAAATCCATACCATGCATAATCACTGCTGTATTGCATCCAAAAGTAGATCAACATGCTATTAAGCAAGTGGTCAGAATGTTTTGGCTCATCGTTGCATTTGGAAGTGCCATCTAAACATCCCGCTTACAAAACCCCTTCCCCCACCCCACCCCCACCCAACCCCGAAAAGATCACTCTATTGCAGAAATTGAGTCTAGCTCTAAATGTCAAAGAATGTAAATTTATCTTTATCATAGAACATGAAACAACATTATTTATGAGTTGCAAGTGCTCATGTACCTGCATGTGCAAATTATGTGACACTGATACTCATGACAGTATACTTTTAATGATCTGATGATGTCAGCAAGCTGAAACTGGTCATTGTAGGCTCTATAATAATGTGCAATCAAGATGAACATTTATGAATAATTCATATTACGCCATGATGGCAGGTGGTGCACGTAGCAGGTATTGTGGATCCACGATACCTGCTCCATTTACCAACGCAGGCCATAATGGTGTAACATGGTCTGAAGATGGTCACATTTGGATCAAAACCAGTTACCATCGCCAGTAAATAATTTATGAATAAAGTGCCAAACATGATTGTGGCCTCATTTATAAACTTCATGTCTTCAATTGATAAATTTCATGTGTGTGCTAATAATCTGTGCTGGTCAACACTTAGAAGGAGCATACCAAAACCTGTTTAAGATGTGTTAATATCATTCTGCCCTCTTATGTTTCTGTCATGTAGAGACTGGTTTACAAAAAGTCAGTCTTTCCATCCCCCACTTAGGAATGGGACAAAAAGAAACCTGAATACACATACAATAAAAAGTACTCTATGGTATGCATAGTACAGTGATTTTCAAGCTTTATATGTTGAGCAATGCAGTAATGTGGTGCATACTTCATATGCATATGTGCATTGCCGGGTCTGTATGTATCAGTTTAGGGATTTGCATAAAATCTCTACATGTTTTCAAAACGGATTTCCAAAGACTTTTTGTTTGTAAAACTAATTAAAATTGTGGAATTGATACTGTTCTTTGTGTCACTAAACTTTTCCTCTCACTGTTCATTTTGTTCACTCCAACTTAAATTCATAAAAAGGATTTATAAAAAAATCCTTCTCCTCTGGATTGTATTATTAATCTCTTACAATAATATATTGTAACAACTATAACGGCTTCTGACATCAAATGTAACATTTGTGTTACTAAATGTGACAGTTCTGTCACTCAATGTAACTGGGTTTTCTCTTTTGATGCTGTCAATTGTCAGGATGAGCATTCTAAAGCATTCTGTCAGGGTGAAAATATTAAATAAATTAACTTTTCTCTCTTACAACATGTGGGCAGGGTGGGTTCTCCCTTGGCTCGGGTATGAGGTCGAATGAAACATCATTTTACGTAAGATAAATTTTATTAAAAGTTTCGTACAACTGTATCTTACTGGGACGTTCTGGTTCGGAGAGCGGCAGCCGTGTCGTTTGCGTAGCCTTCTGCTGCGACAGCGGCGGCGGCGGCGGCGGCGTCTGATTACGCGTAGCGGTGTGTATCTCGTGTCGCCGTCTCGCCCAGCTGACCGGAGACGCGCAGCGCGAGGTGGCCCGTTTAATTATTGCGAGCGACGTCGTGCATCGGATGGTGATACCTTGAACGTGACGTCCCAGTGTTTCTCTTCTCTAAGCGGCCGCGTGTGTTGTGCGTCGACCAGCGGAGCGGCGCGGCGGGGCAAGGCCAATGTCCCGAACTCGAACCACGGACTCCCGCTTGCCAGTCTTCGGCTGTCAGGTCTTTATCCCAGCTCACAGGTGACTGCTGAGGTGAGGCCGTCTCCTTCCCGTCCTCACGAGTCACCCGGGTACGTAAAAATCAGACTTCCAATACCTTTTAACTTCTGTCTTCTGGCGCTGCGGCTGCTGCTTGCTATTCCATTACAGCGGCGGACTTGGTGCGTCTGTGCATGATGCAGTCTCTTCTTGCATGACGGTCTTCAGCACCGAAACTGACTGAAAACTACTGCTGCTCTTCTTTTCTTCCTTCGTCTCTCGTCTTCGTCTCCGTTCCCGTCTCCGTCTTCGTCTTCGTCCCCGTCTTCATCTGTCTTCCTCTGTCTTCATCTGTCTTCATCTGTCGGGCCCACCGCGTCTCGCGTATTTATTCACTTCAGTTCACTGGAGGTGAACGACTTCACGGCCATTGCCTCTTCTGTCACGTTGAAAAGCTTCTCGAAGAATCTTCTTAACGTCGGTCATTGGCTCTTGGAATGTAGGCGGGGGCCTCTGATCGCATGTGACGACTGAGAAACACGTGAGCCGGTCATTGCCTCTTCCGTCTCGTTGAAAAGCTTCTCGAAGAATCTTCTTGACGTCGGTCATTGGCTCTTGGAAAGTAGGCGAGGGCCTTTGCTCACATGCGACAACTGAGAAACACGTGAGCCGGTCGGGCGATGCCCTGACGGCTGAATCGACAGCGCCCGCTTATGTGGAACTCGCTGACTTCACGGTCATTGTCTCTTCTGTTCTGCCCGCTGAATGCCAGTATGTAACTCTCTAAACTAAACCAAGTTTTCCATTTATATTCTAATTTCTAGTTCACTTTGATTTCACTAATTTATTTACTTAAGTAACACTCAACATTCCTCCAGCCTTCGGAGAAATTCGCCCTCGAATTTACCACTCAACATTCCTCCACTCTTCACACGGAAAAAGCACAAGCACTGAAAACTCTCGACTTAGAAGATTACACGCGCTTCACATTAAGTATGTGGAAAATACTTTATCACTTTACAAAAGCACTGTACGGTCATGAATCACATAGTTCTTACATAAATGGTTGTAATAAGTGTAACAAATCTTGATGACAATGAATAAACAAAAAATAGATTTTGCACTTAGAAAATTACATAGCAACAGCTGTTTAATCTACGCTATACTAATGCAAGAATATCTATTCTACAGTATTGTTTATTTTAACAAGAGACTGTTTAATAAAGAATGAAGCACAATAAACAAAATTAATACACTAATGCTCAAAAGTAACTACTGAAGTACACCAGTTAAGAGTGTGGTATCCAGTTAACAGGGATTTGATGAAATGGTATATTATTATTTGGCTTATTTTTTCGTCTTAAATACAAGAAAACTGTACAAAGCAGAAACACCAACACAAAGGTTCCAGATATACCCGTTCCTAGCATTATAATTTTAGCTTTGCGTTCACCTTTTAATTTTAAGACATGTTGCATCATAAAATTGGCATCAATTTTGCCTTGCTGTGAGTTTATGACTTCAGAAGGGAACTGTCAAGGGAGTCATTGAGGTAGGATAGGTTTTACGTAGGAAATGCTTGCATGGCGTTTTCTGAGAAAAGCAAACAACATGGTTATGAACCTACCAACCTAGTAAAAACAAAAACAAAGAACAGAAGGAATACATTGTTAACTACAAGATCTACATGTTTCTACGTTCAACTTTTCTTTCTTAAAAAATAAACCATTATAATTTATTAATTATTTACATTTGTATACTGTCCACAGTCTACTAAGATTCAACTAGGACATTCGCACTCTTGGTCGAAGATTGTATGGTGCCGTGTCAGTATGTTGGGCTGGCGTGGCCACTCTTTTTCCTTTACGGGAAATTCCTCCACCCTTCGGAAAAGCAGACACTATTGTCGAAGGAATTACATCTGGAGCGCCCTTGAAAGGTTTTAAACGACTTGCATGGACAATGGTAGTTCGGGTGGGCAGTTGCAATTTAACGTTGACTGGTGACGTGATCTCAATAATTTGATAAGGACCTTTGTAGTTTGTTACAAATTTCTTCGTTTTTCCTTTAGCTATGTAAGGAGTTGAAAGCATAACCCACTGACCGATTTTGTAATTTGGATATTTAGCTTGGGTATTACCTAATCTTTCCTGTCGTTCCAAAGCCTTTGTATTAGATTTTTGAACCTTTTTCCATACATCCTTCATCATTCGACTGAAATCTCTTACTGTTTCTCCGACTTTTCCGTTTTTCTGCCTGATTACATCAAAAGGGGACGGCATTTTTTTTCCATAGACCACTTCATAAGGTGACATGCCAGTTACTTCATGCGTTTTGGCGTTGTATACCGACACGATTATTGGTAAATACGTATCCCAATTAGAATGTTGTTCGTTAATATAATAACTAAGCATCTTGCCAATTGTCCGATGAACTCTTTCTGTGCGCCCGTTGCACTGAGGGTGTAACGGAGTTGTGCGTAATTTGCGTATTTTTAATAAGTGGCATAGCTGTTTCATTAATTCAGACATAAAATTAGATCCCTGATCTGTGATAATAGCTTCAGGTACTCCAAATTTAAGTATCCAGTTGTTAACTAAAGCTTGGGCAACTGTATTTGCTTGCTGATTTGGGAGACTCACCATAGCTAGATAGCGTGAAAAGTGATCGATAATTGTAAGAACATACTTATTACCAGCAGGTGTTTTATGAAATGGCCCGTAGAGATCCACTCCGCAGATTTGAAATGGACATGAAGCCTCGGGGAGCCTCTGTAAGGGTATTTTTGAACGAGAAAGTTCAGCTCGTTGTGCGCACGCAATGCAATTACGAACGTACTGCGCAACATCCTGCTTTCTGGTTTGCCACCAAAATCGCTCTGCTACTCGTCTTTCGGTTGTCCGCTGTCCACCGTGTCCTGCAAGGATATGATCGTGGGCCTCTGCCATTATTTCTTGTCTAAGGTGTTGGGGAACAACAATTCGCGGTCCAAGTTTTGTTTTACGGCATAATACACCATCTTCAAAGCAAAATTGTTTTTGAGTTGCGTATTTTTTACATTCTGTATCCTCATCTTGTGCCTTTCTCCAGTCCTCAGTATCTCGGCCTGTTGCTTCCAAAAGTGCTATTTTCCGACTTAGGCAATCTGCATTCGTGTGTTTTTTGCCTGGTTTATGGATAACTTCGAAATCCATTTCGGAAAGACATAGGGCCCAACGGGTAAGACGACTAGATGGATCCTTTAATCCAAGCAACCATTTTAAAGCTGCGTGGTCTGTAATGACCTTGAATTTCCTACCATACAAGTAGCATTTAAAGTATTTGATACCATATATAACACTTAACAATTCTTTCTCCGTTGTGGAATAATTTCTTTCTGCTGTTGTTAGTTGTCTCGAAGCATAGGCTATGGGGTGTTCCGCGCCATTAATATTCTGACTCAAAACAACTCCTACTGAATGTCCACTTGCGTCACAGGATAAAATAAATTCTTTATTGTAATCTGGGTAGGCTAATACTGGACTGTGTGTTAACTTATCTTTAAGGGTTTGAAATGCAGATTCACAATCTTCAGACCAATGAAATTTTGCACCCTTTTTCAACAATTGGGTTAAGGGTCGGGCAATTTCAGCAAAATTTTGAACATATTTTCGGTAATACGATGCGAGACCAATGAAACTTTGTACTTCCTTAACGCGTTGTGGTGTTGGGAAGTCCTTAACTGCCGAAATTAATCGAGGATCTGTTTTAATTCCTTTTTCACTAATGACATGCCCTAGGTATGTAACCTCTGTCAATGCAAAACTACATTTTTCCATATTTAATGTTAATTTAGCTTTTCTAAGTCTCTGAAAAACATTACGCAGACGCACAACATGTTCATTAATGTCTCTGGAGAATACAATAATATCGTCTAGATATACACAACATTGCTGAGTTTTGAGTCCTCGCAATACTCCATCGAGTAGTCTTTGAAAAGTTGCCGGTGCATTTTTCAAACCGAAAGGCATTCTTTTAAATTGCCAGTGGCCTCCAGGGGTAGAAAATGCTGTTTTATGCCTATCTTCAGGAGCAACTTCCAATTGATGATATCCGCTACGTAAATCGATTGTTGAAAAGTATTTACTGTTACCCAAACTGTCAATGATATCTGTAATGTTTGGAAGAGGATAAACATCGGAGATAGTTTGTTTGTTAAGGTGTTTGTAGTCACAACAAAATCTATATCGTTTCGTACCGTCGGGAGACTTCTTTGGAATAATTACGATATTTGAATTATAAGGCGAATCAGAATATTCTATAATTCCATCTTTTAGATGCTGTTCTATAAATTCATCCAGTACTGGCTGTAAGTGATGCGGAACTCTATAAGGCTTCCTATAAGCTGGGGGGCTATTTCCTGTTGGGATCCTATGCTGTGTGATGTCTGTTGCTGGCAATGGACCTTCTGCATTAAATAAATCTTGGAACTCAACTAAAACTGCTTCTATCGTGTCTCTATCCTTTCCTTTCAAATGCTCAATCTTCTGGCGCAATGCGGATTTATAGGCGTCTGGTTTCTGACCATCATTAATATCTGACCAAATGAAATCTTCTTCTTCAAAAGTACTGACTGTAGCTACTAATATTCCCTTGTGCAACTCTTTGTCCTCCACTCCGAAATTGTCAATATGTACCGGTACTTTTCTTTCTCCCTCAACGTCTTGAACCCGTACAACACTCCTACGTACAAAACAATGTGATACATCTAATTCCTCATTTTCCTCTAAAGGCTCTATTAGACACACTGTATCTGTAGGTACTTCGTGGTCAACGGTCATCCAGAGAAGTTTTCCTGAGCCAGATGGTATCTGATCCCGCGAATCAACCTTCAAGGACTTTGCACGCAGTATAGTTGATTTCGCCTTCCGGTTAGGGAAATCTTGCGGCAGAGGGCCCTTTGCAGCGGTGTCACCTAGCTGAAACACTATTCCGCTAAGTTCTACAGTTTGCTGTCTGAGGTCGATTTTAGCGTGATGTTTATTCAGGAAATCCAACCCTAGGATCGCGTCGTACCCGTCAGTTACCTTTGTTACCACTTCTACATCTTCTTGAAATTGTACACCGTGAATATAGAAAATCAATTATGTACATCCTAATGACTTAACTGTACCTCCTCCTACTCCACTCAATCTATACCTTGGAGGGTCATATTTCTTTTCTCCAATACATTCATTACTTACTATTGATACGTTTGCGCCTGTATCCACCAGTATCCTTGCCTCTTTATCCTGTATGGTAGCAGATAACCAGCATTCCGCCTTCACATTCGCCTTAATGGCATGAAATTTTATTGGGAACGCCTGGCGGCGGCTCCGACATTCCCGTTTAAGTTTAACTGATTTCTATTTCCAAAAACTTTCTTAGACCTGCATTCCTTGAATGTGTGACCTATTCTTTGACAATTAGTGCATTGAGGTTGTCTGCAGTTTTTTGCTATGTCCGTGTCGATCGCACCTAAAACATCGTACTCCTGCTGAAAATATATTTCGCTTCTCCTTGTATCTGGTGGCAATGTCAATTTCTTCAAAAGCTGTCGCCACACATACAGCTTCTGCTAAATTTTTAGGAAACTCTGCCCTGACACGACGGGACGTTTCAGGAGGTAACCCACGTAAAAATGTATCCAGAGCTCTATTTTCTGCCTCTTGTAAAATAACTTTATTTGCTTCATCACTAGTTGTCAACTGATAGGTGTTAATATTAACTTTTCTAATCCTATCTACAAAGCTTTCTAACGACTCGTTTTGCCTCTGAGTGATAGTGTTTAACTGTTCCCTATAAAATCTACAGCTGTTCTGTTTTTGAAAACGTTTAAGTAATCCTTTCTTCAATTCCTCAAATGTTGGAGCATTCCGTAATTCTTCATGGTATAAAACGTGTGCTTTAGCCTCTCCTGTCAATCTTAACTTTGTCATTTGTAAGAGCTGTTCATCTGACCATGATCCTAACTTTGCAGCTGCTACTAAATCATCAAAAAAGGCTGTTATGTCCTCGCCAGGTTTACCTGAAAAAGGAGTTACTAAGGCTGCTGCTGAGGAATCTAGGGTGGGAGGGATAGAACTGGCTTGCCTAACCTCACACAACTGCTTAAATAATGCATTATTATCACTTTTAAGCTGTTCTATCTGATTAACTAAGATCTGAATAGCTTCCTCAGTAGAAACCGCTTGTGGTGCTGACTCTGACTTTGTACGATTTCGTGTCATCATTTTACAAACTGTTAGTTACACAATCTTACCACACTGAATGAAAAGGATGTTTCAATATTTTCGACAAACTCTTAAAATTATCAGAGAAAATACACTTCTAAATAAAGAAAATATTACGACTGCTATGCAAACCTCTATCCCTTCACGCATTAAAAAATACTAACTGTGGACCTTTAGTGACTGTCATTCACACCTCATATTGAGCCAAGGGTTTTTTCTCTGACACCAAATGTAACAACTATAACGGCTTCTGACATCAAATGTAACATTTGTGTTACTAAATGTGACAGTTCTGTCACTCAATGTAACTGGGTTTTCTCTTTTGATGCTGTCAATTGTCAGGATGAGCATTCTAAAGCATTCTGTCAGGGTGAAAATATTAAATAAATTAACTTTTCTCTCTTACAACATGTGGGCAGGGTGGGTTCTCCCTTGGCTCGGGTATGAGGTCGAATGAAACATCATTTTACATAAGATAAATTTTATTGAAAGTTTCGTACAACTGTATCTTACTGGGACGTTCTGGTTCGGAGAGCGGCAGCCGTGTCGTTTGCGTAGCCTTCTGCTGCGACAGCGGCGGCGGCGGCGGCGGCGGCGTCTGATTACGCGTAGCGGTGTGTATCTCGTGTCGCCGTCTCGCCCAGCTGACCGGAGACGCGCAGCGCGAGGCGGCCCGTTTAATTATTGCGAGCGACGTCGTGCATCGGATGGTGATACCTTGAACGTGACGTCCCAGTGTTTCTCTTCTCTAAGCGGCCGCGTGTGTTGTGCGTCGACCAGCGGAGCGGCGCGGCGGGGCAAGGCCAATGTCCTGAACTCGAACCACGGACTCCCGCTTGCCAGTCTTCGGCTGTCAGGTCTTTATCCCAGCTCACAGGTGACTGCTGAGGTGAGGCCGTCTCCTTCCCGTCCTCACGAGTCACCCGGGTACGTAAAAATCAGACTTCCAATACCTTTTAACTTCTGTCTTCTGGCGCTGCGGCTGCTGCTTGCTATTCCATTACAGCGGCGGACTTGGTGCGTCTGTGCATGATGCAGTCTCTTCTTGCATGACGGTCTTCAGCACCGAAACTGACTGAAAACTACTGCTGCTCTTCTTTTCTTCCTTCGTCTCTCGTCTTCGTCTCCGTTCCCGTCTCCGTCTTCGTCTTCGTCCCCGTCTTCATCTGTCTTCCTCTGTCTTCATCTGTCTTCATCTGTCGGGCCCACCGCGTCTCGCGTATTTATTCACTTCAGTTCACTGGAGGTGAACGACTTCACGGCCATTGCCTCTTCTGTCACGTTGAAAAGCTTCTCGAAGAATCTTCTTGACGTCGGTCATTGGCTCTTGGAAAGTAGGCGAGGGCCTTTGCTCACATGCGACAACTGAGAAACACGTGAGCCGGTGGGGCGATGCCCTGACGGCTGAATCGACAGCGCCCGCTTATGTGGAACTCGCTGACTTCACGGTCATTGTCTCTTCTGTTCTGCCCGCTGAATGCCAGTATGTAACTCTCTAAACTAAACCAAGTTTTCCATTTATATTCTAATTTCTAGTTCACTTTGATTTCACTAATTTATTTACTTAAGTAACACTCAACAATATTATTATCTGCAACAGACTGTAATATTTGCACTATAATCCTCATAGACAATTTTCATTTTCAGAAATTGATACTTTAGTATCCGGTGTGATTCAGATACCCCACCTGGCCTGAGTATCGATAGGAAGAACATGTCAGATATACTTGGGCTCCAGAAAGCTGCCATGAATTTCACCCACATGAATGGCAAGCATGTAAGATGCTGCCACCCTCTGACAAGTGTTAACCAGCACACACTGCAGCCTGGCTATTACTGACCTGTCTCTCACTTAGTCACTGAAACCTATAGTCATGTGCCATGGGATAGTAGACTTTTGACCTTGGCTGATATACATTCATGATTTGGATTGCTCTCTGGATTGTTGTATACACTTAAGAGGACTTTGCTACACTCTGGATGTACTTCGCGATCTCTGCTGTCATTTGTTTCTGGAACAGTCATTTTTGTTGTGACGACCTCCATGTTATCATCAGTGTGTTATCTTAAACTGTGTTGCACTTGCAGAGAGTAGGACAGAAGAGATACCTGAATTTGTTTTGTTACGTTTGGTAATCGTTAGCTACCTGATTCATTGTGAACTTATCTTTTCTTTGAATATTGACAAGTGATTTCCAGATGTACTAAACAGTTCAGCGGTCAAGGAACCTACTGGGATATTTGATTTGGACATGTGTAAAGCTTCCCCCTCCGCCCCTCCCCCTTACAGCTGATTAGCCATATGATATGTTTGGTGAAAGAGCTCAGTTTGTGCTCCAGTGTTAGGGTTTTTTCTTTGACTTTGTCTTGCAGTGTTCCATAGTACGATCTTGCTGTAATGGATAGTAAATTGTTGTTGTAATAAAGAATACTTTGAGGATGTATTAATAATTTTCTCTTTCAGCATAATATTTACTTGATTTACTAGCAAATTTTCACTACTTATCACCCAGTTTGTTTCTGTGTCTATTCACTGCTGTTTGGGCAGTTGGTGAGTGTGATGCCAACTGCACACAAAGCTGTTTTTTTACTCTGGGAGTAGTGCTCTTATTCATTTGAAGTACTTGTAATTGACAGTGCCATACACTTTTTCTCATTGGTCTTTCACAAAAGCATGAAGAGTTTTTCAGTAACATCCAGCATTATTGGTGAGTAGGACAATTGAGGTGCACTGCATCAGCCATCACTGACAAGGGTCCTGTTTCTGCACAATAAATTGCTGGATAAATTGCTTAAATTTTTTATGCAAAAGTCATTTTGTTTGCTTACCAGTTGTTGCCTGAACAAGTCTTGTTTTGAAACTTCCTGGCAGATTAAAACTGTGTGCCGGACCGAGACTCGAACTCGGGACCTTTGCCTTTCGCGGGCAAGTGCTCTACCGACTGAGCTACCCAAGCACGACTCACGCCCCATCCTCACAGCTTTAATTCCACCAGTACCTCGTCTCCTAACTTCCAAACTTCACAGAAGCTTTCCTGGGACTGTATGATGAAATTCTGTGAGTATGACTTAATTTACTGTCAGTGGCACAAAATTTGAAATAAATGGCTGTTTTGAGCCTCTTAAGTCCAACAAGAGACATGAACAAGCCCAGTTCTGCATCGTATAAATGCAGAGATAATGAAATATGGAGTAAGAGTCATAATTATGTTCAGGAATTTACATGTTCATGTAATTGTGGAATTCTGTAATGTCATAAAGCTGGTAACCAAGTCCAAAATAGGGTTGATTGTACTGAAAGTTGTCATTTATGTATTCTCTGTTTTTTAAATTAAAGCTCTTATAAGTGCTATTCCAAATATTCTTATACGGTATATTATGTCTCTAAATGCTTCTATATCAGCACATCTCCCCATGTTTTTCTCATCTATGTTATTATTGTACCTAGAGGAAAAAATACCCCTTGTGAGCTGAGAAAAACTACACATATCAGAAGTTCATTATTTGTCTATTTCTGCTATTATTTTTATTTTTCAGCCTTTCCTTTCCTTTCCTTTCCTTTGTGCAAAACAAACCAGAATTTTCAATAGTTCCTTATCCAAATAAATTTTTCCCTCTCATGTCAAATGTGTTTGATTTTTGTGTTGCTGTCATTATATTTCAAAAAATGTGCATGCTGGTGTGGCTGGCAAAGTATACCAGGCGTTAAGTTTACTTAAGGTGGACCTCTTTAGTCTTTTAGGAAAACTGTATTTATGTAAATACATAAAGCAGAATATTTTATGGTCTTTATTTACATTTTTATTTTAGCATATGTTGTGTTTTAAGTGTTGGGCAAGGAAATTTTATACATTAGTTAGTTAAATATCATAAGTGAGTAAATGATTTATGTGACCTCATCTCTGTTTTTATAGCACATAGTAAATACTAGGAAATCATCCTTCTACAACCACACAATAATACTAGCAGATTCCCTACTATTTTTCTATGTTGTATGTAGCTTTAGACAGCAACTCAAAGTAAAATAGGCATGAAGTGAATTGTTGCCCTTAATGCCACATTGTATTAGCCTTCATATTGTTGGGAGGTGTTTCTAGAAATGACCAGAGATCAAACATTAGACTCAAAGTTCTGTGGACAGGCATTTACCCTCTGGATCCCCAAATGAGACAGCAAGTAGGATTGTGTACCGTATGTGAGTTTATCACTATTTGAGATAAACTGAAATAGTAGCTCTTGCACAGTGAACATGGTTTTATAAATACAAGTGTGTGTGGGGCCATGTTTATTATGTTCAGTATTATATTATATAGTCTTCCTAGTTCCATGAATGTTTTATGTTCTCTGTAGCTTTTCAATGTTTAAACTATTATTCGACATATTTGTCTTCTGTTTCATTGTTATATTTTACAAATGATAAGGGAAACATTTATGCCTCTCAACATCTCAGGTTTTTGATAGTTGACCTGTTTTGCTGCATTGCATTTAGAATTTTTAGTACTTTGTATGCTTTTTACGTAAATTTTTTTAATTTTTATGGTTCATTTCTGTTGTAGGGAAGAAACATGAGAATTTAGCAGCAGTTCTGTGATATATTTCCACTGTTTTGTCATTGGGCATCAGCTTTTAAGAAAAAGAAAAAAAATCTAATTCCAAAACTATTAGTGGTTTGGACAATGCTCACATTGTAAAGTGTCACATTTAGAAGTCATCTACTGATAATTTTTGTCAAACAAAACTGATGTGCTTTCAGGCAATGAAATGACATATTGTCCAGTACATTATTTTGTTTTATTTTCATTTGTTAATTAGGTATAACTGTAATTTGAACTTGAGTTTGTTTGCTAGAGCCACCATCACTTGAAAGTCATGTAATTTATGTAACATGCAGAAATAGTGAGAAATTTAAAATTAAGTGTACACTCAAAATATTCCAAAGAAAAATGGTGTCGTACTTATAGCAGGAAGTACAAGAAAAGCTCTAATTAAAACTTGTTTATTAATTGTTGGATTCTACTTAAATTTAATGTGCACTGTTTGGTTGTAATTACCTAAATACTTCTGTAAACAGTTTACCTTACTTAATTTGTTGTGTCAAACTAATTAAATTTCAATAACAAGTTGTACAAGTGACTTAGGAGTCTGTATGATGAAATATGTTGAGTGATACTGTTTTCAATTATTCAGAAATTTGTATGAATATCACTGCTTGTGAACAAGATATTAAATTAATCAAGAAGAGTCAGTTGAAAATAATGTTTAGTGTTAAGTGCAAGAGGTGGTCATACCACCATACTGTAAGTTAATTTGCTTTTTGTTTCAGTAAATATTTGAATGTTCATAGCATATCTTTTCTGAACATGTTACGATGAAGGTTCAGAGGAATAGTTATGAGATTCACATTTTAGTAGGGGCAGGAGTTTTATTTGCTTTTTGAGTCTTACCTGATAGACAGTCCTGCAATGCAAAATCCGGCATTTGAGTTTCCCAGAGCCTTGTCAGATAGAGTTGCTTACTTTGAGTCTTGCACCTGATGTGTTGGGATTTCCTAATCTGCATAAAGAGGACTGTAGGGGAGTTACACAGGACATACTTAAGTTGTGCCTACTACATTCATTTGGGGTTACGGAATTTCCCTTGACTCTCTATTTGCTTTAGGTAGTCTCCCAGGCCAGGTACCATGCTACAAGAAGTCATGGCACCAGGCAGCTCTTTCAGAGAAGTACTATTGGGGGATGACCAATATGAGTGTTTGCATTCTCCTCCAGATGTTGTGTTTGATGGAAAAGGTGGACTAGGCAGGATTAATTAAAGCTAAAAAATGTCCTTTGTCAATCTTATTTCCACTACATGTAATAAGTGCATTCAAAATATTAAAAAGATACAAGGGGAAACCAATCAAAAGTGATCATAGAAGTTTACATCAATGGTACACACCTGACCTCAAAAATTTAAGAACACGTCACTAATCTTTATAACAGATCAAAGAACAGTGAAGAAGATGTACTTCAGTACTTTCAACTATAGAAGAGGTACAGATCAGAAATTATAAAACAGAGACAGATGGAAAATGATAATTGTATGCAGCAATCACAAAACAAATGCAAGGCTGCTTGGAACATTATCAAATCATCTTGGTAATACTAACAGAACTGCATATGATATGACCAGTATCACACACGATGAAATGAATAACCTCTTTATTAATTCTGGTAACAAAGAACACCCAGCTCTTAATAAACATCTCAGGGGGGGGGGGGGGGGGGGGGGAGATATTCGTATTGCACAACAAACCTGCAATATCTACATACCTAGATTCACTGCCTGCGGACAATACTGTGCCCATTACAACTCCATCCAACACCCCCAGCATAATATGTTCATTTCTTTGTTTAACCTTTGCAGAGAAACAACAGCCTTTCTTCCATATACTGGTGTCCTGTTAGGATCGACTGTATTAAGGAAAATGATACAGTGAACTCATATTCTGCTTTAGATTGTTTGAGGGCAATGTAAAAACTGATTTGGGCTTCTGCAAGTCAGAATTTTACTACATCTCTTGCCAATGCAGTCTGTCATACACATGGTAAACTGTCTGAATTGTGGAAAAACATTGCACTGGACATGAGCAGCACGTAAGTTTAGGATTTACAGACAGTATCAGTAAAGATTGTGATGCTGACCACGGTCTCCTTAAAAAAAAATTAAAAATAAACTTAATACCAGAAAATGAGAGTAAAAAAGCAAATTTCAACCAACAATACATATATAGAAACAGTTAGGATCCAAGAGCTGGAATATGAACCTGCGACAGAATGCTGGTTCGTAACTGCGCTAGCCTGCTGGCATCAGTCCACAACTTACCTGATGATAACAAATCGGTCTGAAGTCCAATTATTTTAAAAGTTTGCCGCAATGATTCACCTGAGAATGTTTCAATCTGCTCTGTTGTAACTTGGAAGTATAAGTGACCTAGTCATAACATTACAGGTATTTCGCTGCACTCATTGTACACTTCTTTCTGTTTAACATAGTGGTGATGTGACTACATTTCTTTTGGAAGAGACTTTTTTTCAAATCGTAGACTGAGAGTATTGACATCTGGAAAACAGCAGTGCATTTAACTGTATTGACATAGATACTGTGTACATTTTTTATTATTGTTGGAGATTGTTATATACGCAAATTCCAAGGCATACTGTTAATGAGTAAATGGTAGCAGAAGGCAAGATCATTATATTAATGATTCACTTGGGGTAGATTACGAAGAAGTTAATGACACAGTCATTCAGTTTTCATTCAGGTATGTACTGCCATTGTTAACAATGATATTGACATGAAAATCTGCTGACTAGGAGTGTAGGTGCCCTCATACCAGCTTCGGTCAGAAGAGTGGATGTGGATCCGTATTACATTTAGGAAGTGTGTAAGATTGGAGAGAGTGATGGTATGAAGGGGAACACTGCTACTAGACATACACGTGTATCTAACTAACGAAAGCAGTCTGATGGTAAGACTAGACCTGTAACTTCCAGGACTGATGACCTCAGAAGTTAAGTCCCATAGTGCTCAGAGCCTTTTGTAACATCCAGGCAGATTCAAGTCCTGTACGAGACTGGAACTCAATCCAAAAACTCTCCTTTTACAGGCAGTGTTCTTACCAGTTGAGTTATCTGAGCATGACTCACAGTCTGTCCTTCAAAGCTTCACTACTTCCAGTCCCTCCCCCCAACTTTTGAAACTCTTACTTCCTTAAGTGCTCATTCAAAATGGTATGCAGGAGAGCTTCTGTGAAGTTTGGGAAGTAGAGGAGAGGTACTGGCAGAGGTAAAGCTGAAGCTGTACGATCAGAGTTTGTAAGGAACCAAGATTTCGACCAGTTAGAAAAAGTGGACTGTTTGATCTCACTTTTACTAGTGAAGTATTTGTTGCCATCTTAATTTTACAATATGCAATGTATGGGTTTTGTGGAAGAATTTGATACACTGGAGCATTTTCAGCTA
The DNA here is from genome assembly GCF_021461395.2 of Schistocerca americana. Classification (NCBI taxonomy): domain Eukaryota; kingdom Metazoa; phylum Arthropoda; class Insecta; order Orthoptera; family Acrididae; genus Schistocerca; species Schistocerca americana. The sequence goes on along the minus strand of NC_060130.1, from coordinate 882,411,314 downwards.
TTATATTTTTCTTATTTGAAACTAATGAGAACATTTTTGTAAGCTACAACTTGTGAAATAAAATCCCAGAAAAATAGTCATCCTGTAAGTTTCACTTTAAAAATAGAGAATGGTAAATGGGAACATAGTTTTGAAGAGAAATTGTTGCCAAAAATAATGTAAGCTTGATAATTTAAGTTGCTCAAGTAACAACAAATACCATGTGTACTTACAAAATCTTGAAATTCTATTTGCATTGTTGCAAACTGTAATTTATTATCCATTAGGTAAATCATCTTTCTTTTATGAAAATGTTAACTTCACCAAAAACATTTTTATTTGATACAAAATCATAATATGTAAATAAAATTACATAGATATAACATACTGGAAACTTCAATTTTTGATTCATTGTTGTTTTATATACTTTTTGTAACTATTTTTGCTCTAAGTTTTTTCTGCTAATAAAAACACGTAGTTTTGTCTACGTTTTCACTGATAAGGAAACCAGATGTTAACATAATAATTAGTATATAAAGCTCAGTCTGCATTGCCAATGAACTCTTGAATGCCTGTGCCTTAGAGGCTAAAAGACATGCCTAAAGTGTGTGTGTTTATTTTTGTGTATTTTGTAAAGAAAATTTTTTTGTAATACTTTCCCTAAACAGTTATCATTGACTGTTTAGGTTCACTTTTACTACTAATTATAAAGTTTCTGTTCAATTTTCATACTTCCAATAGCAATATAATTCATCATTTCACCATTACTTCACTTTTCTGACAGGGCTCTAACTCAGCTGATTAATTTTACTGTCTTATTTCTGTTCTATTTAGCAGCTTATTATCATATCACTGTTGTTACTCATCACTCGAACCATTCAAAGTGTACACTTTGTATTTATTTTGTTTATCGTCTTTACAATACTGTTGCATACAGATTATTCTAGCTCTGTTTAGTGAGGTTCTGTTCCTGATACCAGTCAGCTGTTTAATGACCACTGCCAAAGTCTACTGGCCTTGGCCTCCCCTCTCCCATTAACAGACATGCTCCTTTCACTTCTGGGAACCTCTGTTCCCCTTTTGCAGAGTGCCCTGCGATGCAGTGTCCCCGCACCCTCACTAGCCCAGCCCAGCCCTACAGTGGCATCCTTGCAAGCTTTGCAAGTGAGCACACTAAGCTCCATATTACACACCCAAATGTCCAGTCTCTGGCAAATCATCTTGACAAGTTCCATTACATATTTCAAGACATAGACAGCCATCTAATACTTCTGTCGGACACCTGGCTCAAACCAAGTATTCCCACAAGTTCAATAAATCTATTGGTTACATCTTTGTTAGGCACGAAAGATGAGGAGGTGGAGTAGGGGTTTACATATGCCTTGATTTATCACGTACTGTGTTACACATCCAACAATAATGAAAATAAGCAAGTGGAATATATGTTCATAGAGATCAAATCCCTTAATAGAAAGTGCCTAATGCGTGTCCTCTACAAACTTCCTAAAGTTCAAAACTGGTCTTTCAAGTCTCAAACTGAAGCATGAGCATAGAATTATACCTGTTGACACTAACAAATTTTCTATACAATAGTCCTTTCAGTATGAAATTTAAGCCAATGCTTTCTTCTTAAAATGTGTCGCTACTTCAGCCTGTTCCTATCCATCATACGAACAGTAGTCATGCTCTCATAGATACATTTGCAATGAAATCCCCAAGCTGAGTAATTTATATGTCTCAAATATCTGCACCTGGCATGTCCAGCCATGACATATTCTCTAGAATGTCCAGAAAGAGACTGCAATTTACTACTTACCAGGATTTCAGACTGTGAGGCAAACAGAGGAGCTACTTGATTGAGCAGTAGCGGTTCCAGTCTCTCAAACTGACATACAGCTGGAAGAGCAGTGTGGGTCTGGGGTTCAATTCTCGGCGGAGTCAGGAATTTTCACCTGCCTCAAGATGACTGGATGTTCGTGTTGTCCTTATCATTCATGAAAGTGGTAAGATTGGACTGAGCAAAGGTTGGGAATTTGTATGGGCTCTGATAACTTAGCAGTTGAGTGCCCTACAAACCAATCATCATCATCATCATCCATATCCGCATCCAGTGATGCCTATGAGCTGAGGATGACTTGGCGGCTGGTCAGTACCTTGGGCCTTCATGGCCTGTTTGGGAGGAATTTAGTTTTAGAGATTTCAGACTCATTAATTCGTCTGTTCTTGCAAGTAAGGTACAATAAATAGTTTAGGGGACATCCTCTATTCCTTTCTCAGTCATAAAAAAAAACTCCATGGGTCTACTTACAAACTTACTCAACTATATGACAAGTAGGCTCCCCTGACGAGCAGAAAAATAAGAAAGAAACATGCACCTTGGTTAACTGAATAACTAAACCAGCTTTTGATTCTCACAGGTCCTGCATATTGGTCATACAAACTAAGTCCCGCATCTGAAAATCATATTGCTTACAAGCAATAGTGTATTCTCATACATTAATCAAGAACAGAAATAGCCCAGCTGTCCTGTGGAAAAACCTGCATGGTCTTGGTACAGGCAAAGTAAAAGCTGCAGCTGATCCCATTGTCGCAGTTGAACTGAAGCAGTACTTCATGTTACCTACAGTCACAATTGAACCACATACGAAATTCTATCTGAAGCATGTTTCTTGCAATACTGTCATGCATGTCAGACCAGCATCTACAGGACGTGATGGCATCACAGTACAAATGATGAATATTATTATTGACCCATGACTGTCCACTATAACAGATATCTTCAAACACTCCTTGACCACAAGTGTTTTTCCTGAGTTCTGGAAACAGCCCCTTAATACCTGAATAAATTGCTACCAGAAAGAAAAATCGAAAATCATATTTTGTAACCAGTAATGAAATATTACAGAGTACATAAGGTCAAATGTAAGATGTGTTGTACCTCTCAGATATAATCAGGTATATCACATATTTGCAGCAACAGGCATTTGAGAAATTGAATACTCACAGGAAATCACTTAGTAAAAGATATTTATTTAACATTTTGATGTTACATTGATAGAATTTCTGGTGGCATACATTTCAAATAACAACATAGTCTTATTTGTGAAATTCTGGGATGAATATTAAACGTACTACATACAAAAACTAGTTGCCCTGTAGAATTTGATATTTTATCTCTTTGCCTTGTGTCAGTAACCTGAGGCTAATGACCTAGGTAGACTTACTGGGACCAGTTTTCGTGGACCTTGATGATGCTGTGGTAGTTCTGCCTTTATACAGGCTGAAGCCTACCATTTTTCCCTCAGTTCTAGCATATCATATATTGTGTATTATGGGGAAATCTGAAACTGTCACAGCCCAGGGTGCATACGACCCAGGACAACCGGGAATTTTTTCATCCGGGAGAAAACCGGGAAAAACCCGGTAATTTTTCGGAATTCCGGGAATTTTTCATTGTTTTAGCTGTCAGTTAAATGTTTGTAATTTCGACTGCAGAATTGATTCTCTAGCAAAGAATGTTATTGTATTCTGCTAGTGGAGAATGATACTGCAGCAATAAAACATACATAAGAGGGAAAAAAATAAAACCTTAGTGGCAAAGGAAATATGCAATTTACAACAACAAAAAACCGTGCACGCACAAGCGTCTGCAAATAGCAAAAATATGTCAATGGTCTTAGGGCGCAGACTGTAATTCTTCGTAACAATAAACTGCTTGCTATGAGCATGACGTCACAACTGTTCACATAAGGTTCGTTTGACCAATTACCATCGGTCTGTTGCGCATGCGCATTTGACTCGCGTATGAGCAGTACCTTCTCCCGCTACTTGAAGTTTGGCTGTATCGGTAGTAGCAGCAAGCAGCCAGATGCAAACGAGAAAAATTTTTCTCGCGCCCTAGCTGGCAGATTCACGCTTGCACAGAGTTGTCTGAGTTGTAGTGGGGAGGGGGCTAACCTCCACGTGACCCGTTTTTACGTTCAGTGATTTCGCTGCTTGTCTTCGTGTGCAGCTCTCACGTCAAATGAAAACAAAACGGATTTCTGTGGCCGGGAGCTGTCAAGTGAATTAAAATACATCCACATAAGTACGGAGGGCAAAAATATATTATTAATTTCAGTTTTCTGATTTTATTTTATTTCCAAGTTGGTAGCAGTCAAGCATTAATCGCCTTGCAGAACAGTGAAGTTATTTTTGCAACTTTGCTAAAGAAATTTGGCTTTATTAATCTTTCCGCCGAGGCAATCATTTTATTTGAAACGAAGTGTTTCATTCAACAGCATTGGCTAGTTCCAACTGTTCGCTGAATTTCAAGTGCACGTTATCATCTTCTGCCATATATGGCATTATGCCATAATAAAGAACCAAAAATAAGATCCTAGAGTACTGGTACTCCAAGAAAATGTCCATCCCAAAAACCACACTGAAAAGTTTAATATCAGATGGGACCGACTTCATTGTGAATCTGGAAAAAGCCAATTTGCACTTCAAGCCGAATTATGATTTTTGGTATGGTTTACGAAATTCCGATCCTCTTTGGAATATCCTCTGATGCACTGTTTCTTTTATTGTGTAATGTAAGCTTTCTTAGTGCTTTATACACACGAACATATGGGCTTCCTACGCCACTGCAGTTGCACACGCACAATAATGCATGTTTTCTGTCTCTCTCTGGCAACCGATAAATTGAACCTATTTCTAACAGTCTCCGGATAGTATTGCGAACGGTGGTTAGAAAAGCGTTACTTTCAAAGTAAATTTCTTTTTACGCAAGATGAGTTATGTTACGAGTGAGAAAGTGGGATGGATAACTAAATCACAGAGCTTTCGAAACTGAACAGTTTGAGGACCAGCCACTTACAAGAATTTCGAGCCGAGACATTTATGTCATAATTTTAAATTTACTGGCACATTTGTGTGATGTGTCTTAAAGTATAACACACGCAAAAAAGATAAATATTACATGTGAAAGCATAGCGTCTGTTGTAGCGTGTTAATCTTAGAGACTAACATATGTGAAAGCTTAGCTTTTCTTGTAGGTATACGGTACTGTGTACATTAATGTAAACCATTAACTTTTCCTCTTGCGTGTTCGTGCTATGTAACCAGTGATCTTGCTATTGGCTGACTATAACACGTGTCCTATGCTCTGAATAGCTGCTGTCATCGGCTGACGAGATCTCGTGGCTTGAGATATGACTCGCTTACAAAAGGACATCACAACCTCGGTTTCAACGCTCCGGAAACTAACGCGCAGTGTTTGATGCAATTCGAATTTATAGTTTCGTAATACGAAAATATGCAGCGTATATGTTGCTGCAAATCAAAGGTCTTTCCAAAATTTCTCTCCTTCTTTTTTTTTTAAGTCTCTCCAAAACTTCTTTGCCCCGTCTTTTCCTTTTTTTGCGGGAAGTTCTAAGCTATTGTATAACACGTTAACCATTCAAAGGATTGATAAGTTTTACAGTTCCGAGGGAAAATCTACGGAAAACCTACTGTCACTTAGGACAGAAAAAGTGTATTTTCGCCCGAGAAAAAGCATATTTTTTAAACGGCATATCCGGGAGAAATCCGGGAATTTTTTTTCCTTGTCCCCGTATACACCCTGCAGCCACTCTCTGCAAGTGGTAACAAGCTTTGAAATATCAATGTGCATTTCATGGAGCATAAAACCTTGGGGGTCCTTCGATAAGAAAATAAAAGCCTCAGGGTATTAGCAATTCATTAGAATTTCCACATCACCTTAAAAGTGAAATGTTACGAGTCAAAACAGTGTTTATTTTTTTTTTAAGTCTCAGTCCTTCACAAAAGCTGGGAACAAGACAAGAACGTTCACCTGATTAGACTGAATCAGATTCCATATCAAGATTCACTTCATCAAAAAAGTTTCATATATTGAATACAAATGTCTGTTTCAATCAGAAAATAAATAAATAAAACATACACTTTATGTGGTTAGGGTGTATAAAATCCATTTTCATGAATAAAATTTAATGCTGCGACCACTCCATTGCTAAAATTCTCTTAACACTGATATGATCCCTGTGTGCAAGCTGAATGCCAGGACAGTATAAATCACCCAGTCCCTGTGTCTGCTTTGAGCCAGAACTGATAGAGTGGTATGATGCACTATGGCTTGGCAGAATAGCACATAAGACCTGCTCATGAGGTCACCAAATATGATTGTGACATCATTCAATTGGTTTACATCTGCAATGTTCAGGTGCGAGACTTATGTATCTGCCCCACAACAGTATGCAGGGTAATGTAGTCATGGAGTCTTAGTTGTACTGAACTGTAAACCTGAAGATGAGAGACATCATTTTTAATATTTTTGTAGCTCAAAGGTTTGGTTGTATTGAATATTAAAATTGCCATTAACCTCATACACAGCTGCTACCACTAATAATGGATAAAGCTAAAAAGAACTGCATATGTTATTACTAATGAAAATTTGTGTCAGAAGAGACTCAGAGCCAGATTTGCTGCTTTTCAAATTTTCATTGATACTGTTGATTCCACTCTTAGTTTCAGAACACTACTACCGTAGGTTCTCTCTCGCAGTATGTGGGAGTAATGGCAATGAGGGAACAAAGTTGATGGAGGAAGCCGGCCGAAGTGGCTGTGTGGTTAAAGGCGCTGCAGTCTGGAACCGCAAGACCGCTACGGTCGCAGGTTCGAATCCTGCCTCGGGCATGGATGTTTGTGATGTCCTTAGATTAGTTAGGTTTAACTGGCTCTAAGTTCTAGGGGACTAATGACCTCAGCAGTTGAGTCCCATAGTGCTCAGAGCCATTTTTTTTATGGAGGAATATGACTTACACTGGTACATAGGATATATGTCAGTTCACGGAAATGATATTAATGGAAAAACTGCCTGTAATTACTGTAATTATTCATGGAAATCTGCTTTCCAGGTGAGTAATATAGGTAACTATCGAGTCACATAGTAAACATCGCCAAGATAAAAAAGAAGCAATGAAAAAACAAGAAAACTAAAAACTCGTCTTGCAAGAGGCCTACTACAAAAACAGTGCCATGTTGCATTAATAATAGATATGTGGCTGCAGTGGGTAGATAGCCAAAGACAAAGAAGTGTAATTTTGACAATGACTGTATTTCTTTTCCCAGACAATAAATAATTTCAAAAACATACTTTTGACCATAGAAACAGTACGGAAAGGATCTGATGATTTGTTTACACTCAAGTGGGCATAAACTCATAATTGGATCCTTCTAATGACCTCCAGATGCACCTCCAAATGTATCCAAAAACCTTAGAAAAAAAACAAATTTCAGTAGTACATAAGTTTCCCAATCATATTGTTATTGAGGAGACTTCATTTGTGGCTGTGACAAGACATCCTGCAAAACACTATAAAATGGATTCTCTGAGAACTACCTAGAACAGATTTCTCGGAAGTCCACTTATGATGGAAATATCTAACAGCAACAAATAGACCTGAACCCTTTGAGGATGTCTACATAGAAACTGGTACTAGTGGCCATGAGGCAACTGTAGCTACAATAATTACTAAAGTACACAGGGCAACTAACACAAGTAGAAGGGTTATATTTTCAATAAACTAGGTAAAAGGGGCATGCAGTAATGTAGTACCTCAGTAATAACTTGAAACATTTAGCTCCAGAGAGGAGCATGTAAGAGGAACATGGTACAGGTTTACAAGAGTAGTTCACTGTACATTTGATAGATATGCACCCAGCAGAATAGTTCACGATGTGAAAGACCCTCCATGGCATACAGTCTCTGTAAAGAAACAGACTACTATACAATAGATATAAAACAGACCATAGGGTTAGAGATAAGGAGATGCTGAATGATACATGTTTGGCACGCTAGAGGAAATGTGTGAAACCTTGAACAACTACTGTAGCTTATTATTATCTGTCACAAAACCCACGAAATTTTGGTCATGTGTAAAGGCTGTTAGTAGTATGAAAGTTAATGTCTAGATACTCATGGATGAAACGGGGATTGAAATAGAGGTTAGCAAAGCAAAAGCAGAAACTCGCATTTCAAATGCTCCTTCACAAATGAAAATCAATAGGTACTGCCCTAATTTAGTTCTCGCTCATCTGCAAAGATAAATGATATAGATGTTAGTATCAGTAGTGTTGATAAACAGCTGAAATCGCTAAAATTGAACAAAGCTCCAGGCCCCAATGGAATCCCTATCGGATCCTCTATCAAATTTGTGCCTGATCTAGCTCCTCTTTTAACTATAATCTAGTATAGGTCCCTCGAACAAAAAAACTCTGCCCAGTAGTTGGAAGATAGCGCAGGTCACACCTGTCTACAAGAGTAGTAGTTAAAGTGATGGTACCATCTAGTATCCTTATCATCCATTTGCTTTAGATTCTTAGAACATAATGAGGTACCTCAAACAGAATGGCTGCCTCCATGCCAACCAGCATAGATTCCGAAAACATCAATCATGTGAAACCCAACTCGCACTTTTCCAACATGACATGCTGAAACCCACTTATCAACGCAGTCAAGTAAATGCAGTATATTTCAGAAACGTATTTGACTCCATAGCACATCTACATCATACTCCAGCACAAAACAGTGTGTGGTGGAGGGTACTTGTGATGCCTCCTTCCCTATTTCACTTGCAAATGGCATGTGGGAAGAATGATTGTCAGTAAGCCCCTGTATTACTAGCTCTAGTTTTTCAAATTTTCTCCTCGTGGTCATTTGTGACATGTATGTGAGTGGAAGTAATACTCTGAGGTGACTAAAGTCATGGGACAGCTGCATGGAGTTGGCAGTAGTATCGTGTACAGGAAGCATTAAAGGGTAGTGCATTGACAGAGCTGTCATTTGTACTCAAGTGCTTCAAGTGAATTGTTATCGACATGACTATGACCACACGACAGGAACAAATAGACTCTGAACGTGAAATGGTAGTTGGAGCTAGACACATGGGACATTCATTAACAAAATCAATATTCTGAGATACACAGTTTCAAGAATGAATCAAGAATACCAAATTTCAGGTATTACCCTTCACCACAGACAATGCAGTGGCCGACAGCCTTCACTTAATGACAGAGTAGCGGCATTTGCCTAGAGTTGTCAGTGTAAACAGACAATCAACACTGCGTCAATAACAGCAAAAATCAACATGGGGCATATGACGATCGCATCCTTTAGGACAGTGCAGCGAAATTTGGCGTTAATGGGGTATGGCAGCAGGTGATTGATGTGAGTGCCTTTGGTAATAGCACGACATCGGCTGTAGCGCCTCTCCTAGGCTTGTGACTATATATATGTTGGACCCTATTCGACTGGAAAACCCTGGCCTGGTCAGATAAGTCCTGATTTCAGTTGGTAAGAACTCATTGTAGAGTTCGAGTGTGGCACAGACCCCACAAAGCCATGGACCCAAGTTGTCAGCAAGGCACTGCGCAAGCTGATAGTGGCTCCATAATGGTGTGGGCTGTGTTTACATGGAATCGACTGCGTCCTCTGATCCAGATGAACTGACTGTTGACTGGAAATGGTTCTGTTCAACTACTTGGATACCATTTGAAGCCATTCATGGACGTCGTGTTCCCAAACAATGGTGGGAATTTTTATGGATGACAATCCACCATGTCACCAGCCCACAGTTGTTTGCAATTGGTTTGAACAACATGCTGGACAATTTTAAGTGAATGGTTTGGCCACCCAGATCACCTGACATGAATCCCATCGAACATTTTTGTGACATAATCGAGAGATCAATTTGTGCACTAAATCTCTCACCGGCAACGCTATCGCATTGTGGATGACAATAGAGGCAGGATGGCTCAGTATTTCTACAGGGGACTATCAACGACGTGTTGAGTCCATGCCATGTCGAGTTGCTGTCCTACGCTGGGCAAAGGGAGGCCCAAAACGATATTAGGAGGTGTCCATGACTTTCGTCACCTCATTGTATGTTGTCCGACTCTTCTCAGAGAGTATTGTCTCGAAATTTCACTCGTAAACCTCTCCATGATGCACACCACCTCTCTTTTAATGTGTGCACTGGAGTTTGTTGAGCATCCGCCGACTTGACAATCCCATGATAAACCCACCAGTCTTCGTTGGATCTTCTCTATCTCTTCTACCATTCCTATCTGAAAAGTATCCCAAACTGATAAACAGTACTCTACAATCAGTGAAACTAGCGCATTGTTAGCCACTGCCTTCGTGGATGAGTTACATAGATTCTTCCTATGAATCTCACCCTATCATCAGGATCCTACTATTTGTTTATTGTGGTCATTCCACTTAAAGTCGTCCTGGATATTTACCCCTAGACATGTTACTGTAGATACTTTTTCCAGCAAGTTGTCATCAATAGTGTAGTTTTACAGCAGTGGATTTGTTTTCCTATATATGCAAAATATGTTACATTTATTTACATTCAGAGTCATTTGTCAATCATCTATAGGTCATTCTACAAATCGGTACTGTCTACTGGCGTTGCTAAATTCTTGTCGACAACCGCATCACCTGTGAACGGTCTTAAAAAGCTTCAAACACTTTTTAATAGATCATTTACATGCATCGTAAATAGTAACGGTCCTATCACACGTCCTTGGGGTACTACCAAAAATGCTTGTACATCTGTCGATTTTTTCCATTAAGAGTGACGTGTCGAGATCTATCTGCAAGGAAGTCTTGAAACCAGTCGCAAATGTCGCAGCACTATGTATCTCGTGGAGGAACAGAGCGAACTGAGTTTCACAAAATCTTTGTTTGCACGACTGTCTTGATTCCTATATAGGAGATTTTTGTTCTGCAAAAACTTCATAATTCTTGGGTGTAAAACATGTTCCATAATTCAACCAAAGACTGACGTCAGCAATATAGGCCTTAGTATGATGGCCCGTATTACAATCTCCCACTGTGAAAATTTTGAAAGACCAAATTAAGTATTTCAGCCTTCTGTCTGTTGTATTACGTTTCGTCGCCAGTATTGTCACTAAGTGACTGAATAGATGGTTTTCAACCGCTTACTGTTTTTACATACGACCAAAACCGTTGGGTCTTGCCCACTCATCTCGTATCGGGTGCCTAAGGGATGCTGCATTCTCGGAATGCTATACCACAATTCAAGCAAATACCATTAGTAGTTTTTTTTTCTAAACAGCAGATTTGACAATACTTAACTTGAATGTACTACATGTTGTCACAAGCGATGGGCGACAGGCAATATAATTCAGTCCCTGGCTATATGCAATATTCCTGCAAGTTTGACACACAGTTTGTGGATCACTGATAACTGTTCTCATAGCACTCTCTGCGAGGCGAAGCTAATACTCCACTAATGTCAGCCTGAGGCTGGCAGGAGCAGCGCTTGTATTTACTTCTTGCAGAGGTCGGCCCTGGCATGGCCGGTCTTTGTGAGTGGGCAATTGGCTGACGTCGCCTCACCGCCTTCTATGGTCTTGCATTCTTCCTCTTCGTTCCGGCGCTTGTGGTTACGCCAGAACATTCTTTCCCCCCAAAGCGATGGCCCATCGTTGTGTAGGGAGTGCGATCACGGTGGGGGAGGCAGGAGCGAAGTTTGGTCATCTGCTGCTTGAAGGTTCTAACAAAACGATCCGCATCACCGTTTCACTGTGGATGGAATGGTGCATTAGTGAGATGCTGTATGCCATTGCGTTCACAGGATGTTTCAAATTCATTGCACCTGATCTGAGGGCCGTTGCCTGTCACTATTACTTCAGGTAAACGTTCTAGGCAAAAAAAAAAAAAAAAAAAAAAAATCGATGATAACACCTGAACTGTGCTACGTGACGTTGTCGAGTTCGTTGAGACAGAAAAAGGAAACTTGCTATATGAGTCAACCACAGTCAACCAGCGTGTGTTCCAAAAAGGTGCCACAAAGTCTGTGTGCACATGTTACCATGGCGATTGCCACTTAGGTGAAGCAGAGAATTTTTGTGGCAGAGCGGACTGATTTTCCGCACATGCGTGACACTGTGACGTAATCTGTTCTATTTGGACGTCCATACCCTGCCAAGTACAGTGTCGACGCACCAACTGTTTCGTACAAACAATCCCCCAGTGTCCTTGGTGGAGTAACTGCAACACTTCTTTTTGCAAAGCTTTAGGGATCAACACACATGACTGTCCACTATCATTTTGAACAAGATTCACACCTTTCTGTTCAGCGAGGCTGTGCTGACGTACAAAGTATCGTCGCACTACAGAGCTTTTTATGCTATTCAACGTGTGAGGCCAAGATGTGCGATTATAATTGAGCAAAATGTTCAAATCTGAATCAGCGTCCGTGGCCTGTGCAATTTTCTTATACTTCAGCGGAAACGACCGAAGCAATTCAGAATCCTGAGCATCGATGTGACATCAAGATGCAGCAGAAGCGTCAAAGACAGGGCCAATCAAAAGATGTGAAAGTGCGCCCGCATTAGTATGTTGAGCTGTCGGACGATACACAATATCACACTGGTATTGAGACAAGAAGAAAGCCCGTCTTTGCACTTTTTGGACAGTTTGTACAGGAACCGGTTTCGTTGGATGAAACAAGGACTGCAAAGCCTTGTGATCCGTTACTAACTAGAATTTTCTGCCGTACAAATAGTGGTGGAATTTGATGACACCATACACAATAGCCAAAGCCTCTTTTTCAATTTGTGAATAGTTACGTCGAGCTTTGGACAACACTTTTGATGGGAAAGCAATAGGCATGTTTTTATCACCAATTCTGTGCGAAAGCACTGCACCGATTCCTTAAGAGGAAGCGTCAGCTTGCAATACAACGGGTTTGTCAGGATCAAAGTGAACTAAGCATCGATCACTGAACAATGTATCTTTAAGTTTTTGAAAAGCTACTTGGCACTCATCTGTCCAAACAAAGGGGACATTCTTGTCGCGCAAGCGAGGAGCTATGATTTGTGCAGCATTCGGTATGAACCGAATATAATTGTTCATTTTCCCTAAGACTGACTGCAATTCTGTGACATTGCAAGGAACTGGCAAGTCTTGTATGGCTAACAATGCAACTGAAAAGGATGTATACTTTGACTGTTTATGACATGAGCAAGATACTGCAACTTAGGTTTACAAAAATCGCACTTGTCCAGTCTACACCTCAGTCAGGCATCAGATAACACACGAAACAAAGCACATAAATTTGCAATATGTTCTTCAGGTGTCCGACCTGCTACTACAATATCGTCCAAGTTTGAACAGTTTGGCACTTGTGCAGTCAGCTGTTCCAAATATCATTGGGAAAATGGCGGGTGTGCAAGCTCTGCCAAAAGGCAAATGCAAATATTTAAACAAGTCCAAATGAGTATTTACTAGACACACTTTTTGAGATTCTTCATCGAGTGGTATCTGAAGATATGCGTCACGCAAATCAGTTTTTGAAAAGCAGCGTCCAGCGCCTAATTTGTCCATGAGATCTTCTGGGTGTGGCAATGGATAAGTATCAATAACAGTTTGTGGGTTGACTGTAGACTTGAAGTCAACACAGAGGTGAATGCGACCTGAAGGTTTGGGGAGCTAACCCAGTGGACTTGCCCATTGACTAGCTTGTATGAGCGCAATAACCCCACAATCTTGCTATTCTTTTCAGTTCAGCAGCGACTTTGTCCCGTAATGCGATGGGAACAGTTCTGGCCCGGCAAAATTTCGGCTGATCATTGTGTTTCATAGTAATATGGGCAACAAAATTGTTAGCTCTGCCTAAACCTTCAGAAAAGAGTTCTGGGAATCTTTTTAGCAAGCTAGCTACACTGTCTTTTGCACCGCATGTGGATACTGACAAAACATTGTCCTGAATGTTAAAGCCAAACAAATTAAATGAATCAAGACCAAATATGTTCTCACACTTGCGTGATTTTAGCTCTGTAAAAGGCACTGTTTGCGTATGCGAGCGATACATAGCAGGCAAATTACATGTTCTGAGAACGGGAAGGTTTTGTCCATTACAAGCCGTCAGTTGCGTGCTGGTTTTAGACAGGCCTGGGGAGCCTAACAGTTCATATGTGTGACGATTTAGCAATGTGACAGAGGCACCCATGTCCAATTGAAATTTGCCACAAATGAGTAAATGAACAAAAAGTTCGTTTGACTGGCGTATCACGGTCGCAGGTTCGAATCCTGCCTCGGGCATGGATGTGTGTGATGTCCTTAGGTTAGTTAGGTTTAAGTAGTTCTAAGTTCAAGGGGGCTGATGACCTCAGAAGTTAAGTCCCATAGTGCTCAGAGCCATTTGAACCATTTTTTGACTGGCGTATCACTAACGAAATGCATGCTTGCTAGTTGCAGTCTTGGAGTATACTGCATTAATGACATAGGCCTTGTGGCAAGAGTTTTGTGAGTAGTCTGAATTCTTATGTTTGTTCCATTGCAAATACGGATTGTACATGTCCTTTCCTACCACAAGCGTAACACTAAGCTTATCAGGAGGGGCAGTCTTGGCGTTTGAGTCGTAACACCTAGGGCAAGACTTAATTTTGTTACCCTGTATAGCTGTCTGTTTAGCAAACTCCTTATGCGGCGTGGAACGTTGTTTAGTTGGCACGGCTAACGCACGCTGTCGGTGCGTAATGGGGCGATCACAAGCAAGGAACTCAACCTGACAAGTAGCTGGCCGCTCAAATGTATGAGCTGACAAGGCACCAGAATCGTACTGATCTAGTACTTGCACTACCTGCTGAAATGATGGACCTGACTGTTTCAAAATCCGTTCTCTGATTTTGACGTCAGGCACATTGTACATGATCGCATCATGCAACATAACGTCTGAATATATATCACCGCAAGCACATTTGAATTTGCATTTCCTTTTCATACCCTGCAAATCAGTTACCCACTCCTGATAAATTTGTTCTGACCATTTTTTGCACACACACTTAACGAATGCCATCCTGACACACCAACACTTCCCTGACTTTTGGAAGGCGGCCAAGGTCCTGATGTTCAGGAAGCCAGGGAAAAACCACTCCCTCCCACAAAATTACCGACCCATCAGTCTGCTGTGTTCGCTCAGCAAGATTGTTGAGAAGGTAATACTGAAATGTATCACTAGGCATTGCATCGCCAACGACACCCTAAGACCGGAGCAATTCGGCTTTAGGAATCACCACTCAACAACACAACAACTCCTCCGCATAGTTGAACATATAACACACGGCTACGACATGAGCAAAGCCACAGGGGCCGTGTACCTAGACATCGAAAAGGCTTTCGATCGTCTCTGGCACAACGGACTCATACGCAAACTAAGCAAAGCTGGATTCCCAGACGGTCTCGTACGTATCATACACTCATATCTCACGAACAGATGTTTCAACACTAACGTGCAGGATAAACAATCAACACAACACGGTATCCAAGCTGGAGTACCCCAAGGGAGCATCCTAGGGCCCATCTTGTTTAACCTGTACATTAATGACTTCCCAGCGACACAAAACACGACGTTAGCCGTCTACGCGGATGACACAGCCATCCTCGCGCAAGACTGGAAAGCGTCGAACATCAATTCACGAATACAGACAGCACTCAGAACAGCTGAGCCTTGGTTGGAGCGATGGCGTATTAAAGTAAACGTCGACAAGTGCGAAGCAGTTCTGTTCACACGCAGACCGAAACTACTGCGCAAACACCAACACTGTAGACCAATAACACTACATACACGCCCAATACGTTTCCGAGAGAAAGTCAGGTACCTTGGTGTCTGGCTGGACCGGAAACTTACATGGGGGGACCACATCGAATACGTTGCCAACCGAGCGCACGCGAGGCTCAAACAGCTCTACCCAATGCTCAACAGGGAAAGCACACTGAATAGGAGGGTGTCGAGGTCCTTATACATGACACTGATTAGACCTCTGATGACGTACGCAGCTCCCGTCTGTGGATATGCAGCTCCCACACGACTGCGCCGCCTGCAGATCATACAGAACAAGGTGCTACGAATCATTAGCAATGCTCCACGCTACACACGCACCGTGGATCTTCACCATGAATACCGCCTTGATACCCTCAAGGAAGTATTCAAAAAACACGCCACACGACTATACAGGAACTCGAGACACTCGAACAATCCTTTCATCCTCACTCTGGGAAACTACGATCACAACCACAGGTGGAAACACAAGCGGCCAAAGACACTGCTAGCTAGGGCATAGCCACCTATGGTTAACTAACATACGCAAACAGCGACAAACGTCGGCAAGCCCCTGCATATCAGCAACACTGACTGGCAACTACCAGCTGCTATTAGTGCCGACCAACAGGCCACAGCAGGGACACCGACGAGCTCGCCCACAGACGCACAAACAATCTGCCAACATTCCCTCACACTGTGCCTCCGGTATATGACCTATCGGACACAAGATCGATAACAAACGTAACTGTTGCAGGATGCTGACGCTGAACGAGGACTCTGTACCAGCACCCAGCGCCAGCCGCCGAGCAGCACAAACGCACAACGTCAAGGTATCGACATGCATGATACCCACTACCAACAAAGCCTATCCTTACACAACCTATCGCAGGCAGCAAGACAACTGCTACTGCTCTTGCCGCCCGACCTAACTTTCGCAGAGGTTTTTTTCCCTTGGCCCTTGCCTTGGCACTTTTTTTCCTCTGCCCTTCAAACCACTACCCTTCGTCAGATTTCGACCAATCTATCTCCAGATGAGCGCGTATTTTATCACATCCACAAGAAAACCTAAATCGAGCAAGGTAGAAGAATCTTTTTTACCCATTCGCCAAGTGTACAAGTTAGGTGGGTCGACAACATATTCCTGTCATGTGACGCACATGCCGTCACCAGTGTCCTATAGAATATATCAGATGTGTTTTCCTGTGGAGGAATCGGTTGACCTATGACCTTTCGATCAAATGTTTTCGGTTCCGATTGCAGAAGCACGTCCTTTCGTGTACTAATCGCACGGTTTTGCGATGCGGTCGCAAAACACAGATACTAAACTTATTACAGTGAACAGAGACGTCAATGAACGAACGGACAGATATAACTATTCAAAAATAATGAAAGTAAAATCTTCGCATGTGCGAAGACTTGAACCAAGGACCTCTCCCTCAGCAGCTGCTCACTATACCACAAGACCACGGCGTCCCTGAGCTCGCGTGCTCCTTGATGTTGCCTATGTAGCCCATGGACTACTCAGTTTGTATATTTTGCTTATTTTTTCACAGTTTCACACAACTTCTTCCTGTTTTCTCAATTGATCTGTGTTCGGTTTATCAAGGCCTATCCACTGTGCCAAGTTATAACTAAATCTGAGGGGGGTGCGATGGGGAGGTTCCATTGTTAGTGTATTGGTTTCTTGGTAGGGAGCATGTTATGTTGGATGGAGAGTCAACGACGGATGTAACAATAACTTCGAATGCGCCCCAGGGAATTGCATTGGGGCCATTGCTTTTCATGTTGTGTATTAACGATCTTACAGACAATATATGGTAGGTCTTTCCCATCCCTTAAGACCGTGCTTGGAATGTGCTTGTTTAAAGCATATTGTACCATGCTCCTCATTTTTTCTATTCATGCTTATTTATCAAATGTAAGATTGTAAGGGGTATCAAGCGAAATTTGTGACTGGCTTGATGATTTATTTGTAGGGAGGGCACAGTGCGTCATGTTGGGTGGAGAGTCAACAACAGATGTAGCAGTAACTTCGAGCGTCGTCCAGGAAATTGCATTGGGGCCCTTTCCATTCATGTCGTGTAATAACGATCTTGCAGACAATATTACTACTAACCTCAGTCTTTTCACAGATGATGCAGTTATCTATAATGAAGTACCGTCTGAAAAAAACTGCACAAATAGTCAGTCAGATTATAATGATATTCCAAAGTGATGCAAATACTAACAACTTGCTTTAAGTATTCAAAAATGTAAAATTGTGCTCTTCACAAAATGAAAAGACATAGTATTCTATGACTGCGGTATCAACAAGTTATGGTTGGATCAGTCAACTCATACAAATACCTCGACGTAATAATTTGAAGCAATATAAAACGAAATCATCAAATATAGCTCACCCGCAGATAAAGCAAGTGGCAGACTTCGCTTTAATTGTAGAATACCAGGGAAATGCAATCAGTCTACAAAGGATATACCTTACAAATCACTCATGCGACCCAGTCCAGAATATTGCTCAAAAGAATGGGACCTGTAACAAACGGGACTAACAGTGGATACTGAATTTATACAGAAAAGGGCAGCATCAATGGTCACAGGTTTATTTGACTCTTGGGAGAGTGTCACAGAAACTCTGAAGCAACTGACCTGGCAGACACTTGAAAACAGATGCAAACTATTCCGCGAAAGCCTACTTACAAAGTTTCAAGAACAGGCTATAAAATATTTCTCTGGGAATACATCACAAGCCCCTACCTCTTGCTCCCATAGGGATCGTGATGAAAACACTAGATTAATTGCGTCACGCACGGACGCATTCAGTCAGTCATTCTTCCATGCTGCATACATAAATGGAACAGATAGAAGCCCTTATAACTGTTACCTGAATCTTCTCAGGAAGAAATTACAACAATTCCTTTCTTGTTATTCTCTCGGTAAAGGATTTTGTGGATGGCTTGTGGTCCGCCGGTGAAAGCGATAGTACAATATTCCATATTTACGAACTTCCAGCATGCTGGAATAATTGCAGGTCAGCAACTTCCATTAATCAGTACAACTGAAACCAGCCAAAGTCGTAAATTTCACTTTTTTTATTTATTTACTTGATGACTAGTTTCGAGATGAGATCCATTTTCAAAATGGGGTCAACGGAGGCGTCCGATACTACCCGTCGGCTTTGGGCCGTGACGTAAGGGTGTTGTGTTGTGTGACGTCATGACGGTGCGGAGTTTCAAATGGTTCAAATGGCTCTGAGCACTATGGGACTCAACTGCTGAGGTCACCAGTCCCCTAGAACTTAGAACTAGTTAAACCTAACTAACCTAAGGACATCACAAACATCCATGCCCGAGGCAGGATTCGAACCTGCGACCGTAGCGGTCTTGCGGTTCCAGACGTGCGGAGTTTAGTTTATGAGTGTGCTATGTTTGTAGATGTCGTCTTCTTGCGGTTGGTGGTGTCCTCTGGTGGTGTATTTTGTTCATTTGGGTGTAGCAGCTTGCAGTGTACATTTATCGGTCGTGACTGTTATAGAAGAACGGAAATTAGTTTCAGTGAGTTAAGAATTAAGTTTCCGTTGCGTTTATGTTATTGCGGTGTCGTTTGATATTACTGGTTTGCTGTTTGTCACACGGTAAGTCGTTTAATTCAATTTGTGGCTTCTTTTGTTAGATATGGATATGGCTTCTAAGTTTAATAGTGCGCGTCTGCGGGCTGAAATGGGGCACGACATGTTGTCCGACATTAAGTTTCTGTAATTTTTTGAGCTTGTGACGGAGATAGTGAAATGCGGCGTATGCAAGCAGAATATGCGAGTTGGGTGTAGTGTGTGGCGCCGGAACTTTTTTATGGTAAGTAGTCGTTTTTTGGGTCTATAGTTCGCGTGCTATGATGTTCGATGGGGTTTTTATGTGTTGTTGGGTCGGTGTTATTTACTGCATGTGTTGGTGGTTGATGTTTTGGTACCGGCAGTTGTGTTTGATTTATGTATCTTAAAGGGAAGTACTGGATTCCAATTTTTTTGGTATCGTCAGTTGGATTTGAGCTGCATACGTCATGGGAAGTGACCGACTGCAATTTGTTGTCGTAGCTATGTGTGTTTTGGTATTGTGAGCTGTTGTTGACCTATATAGATCAAGGAAAGTGTTCGATTCCAATGTGTGGTCGTAGCCTTGTGTGTTTTGGTATCGTGAGTTGCTGTTGACGTGTTTTGGTATCGTCAGTTGCTGTTGACCTATATAGGTTGCTTTAGGTATTGGTTTTTATTTTGTGGTATCGACAATTGCGGTTGAGCTATGTAGGTGAAGGGAAGTGACCGATTCCTGTCGATATTGTAAGTGTAGCAGACCTTGGGAATGTTGTGGTGTTTTTATGTCGTCGTTTTGTGTGGTTTGGGATCGTGGTGTGTCTGTATGTGTTTATATTTAGTTTGTCGCCACCCAAAAACCCCCAATTTCCCGCGCTGGTCTCGTTAGTCTGATTGTATTTTTGGAGAGAGATGATTGTGTTGGTTTTATATGCATTTTCGTGTTTGTTGTCGTTTATGTAATGACGTCATAGGTGCCATTTTGCAAACGTTGAGAATGGTAGTTTCCGCCATATTGGTGACGTCAAGGGGCAAAGCAGACGCGTGGAATCGGACGCTTCCTTATTGCCACGAAGTGCATATGAACAGTCACAGTGCATACAGATAACTGTTATCTGCATGCATTGTATTTTTGGAAAATCAAGTTTGACTACCTGGATGATTTGAAAATGGGTCCCGCCCCGGAACTCATCATCAAGTAAATAAAAAAGTAACATTTGCAACATTGGCTGGTTTCTGTTGTACTAATATTCCATACGTTTTGAGATGGTTAAAACTGAAATCGGCGAAGTCTCGCGATTGTCTCTTTAAGAAGGCTCAGGCGGGACTCCAAATAACTCACTTAACCCTGAAGCGATATCATGTCACCAATTAATCTGTTCACAAAGCTAATTCACATTTACGCGCGTAACGTGAGCACCTTCCACCTACCCTGCAGGCTTACTCAGGCTCGACTGACTGCCTCACTACTTTAGCGCCAAACCGGACGGTGGGCGCCAAGCTGTACTCTTCTAATAAGATGGTGCTTCCTGACAGTGACTCTAACTCGCTGGCTCAAAGATGCATAAAGGTAGATACCATTAGTTCAGGATAGTATCGATATCTGCACCCTTACATCTTCTCACTACATGTTTCCGAAATCTGCAAGAATTAAGGATTTTCGGAAATATAAGGAGAATCCTCCACCTTAATGAAAAGAAGAAGAAAACAACAGAATTGTCCGGCAACGTAATGGAAATATTCCAGAAATAGAAATATAATAATGGATTGCAACGGCCACCTCATTTTCATATCAGTCGTTTGAATTACAGACAATATCTTGCAAGAGCACACACATCGCATCAACCCCTGCCAACTGATAATTCTTACACTGTTTGTTTATACATGACATAAACTACATAAACTCTTTAAGAAATACCATAAATTTTACAATCGTATTTAGATTCAGTCCATTTCCAAATCTCTTGGAATATTGTTTTAAAAACACATTAAACACATATATAAAAATTCAAAAGCAGATACTGATGAAATTAGCAAACATCAGAAACAGTTCACACTAGCAGTAAAGTATTTCTGTTTATGTGCAAAGGCATTAGTCTGGTGCTTTCCAAGCACCCTTACTTAGTGTAATAGTTGCATATTAAGCAAACATTTAAGACAAGATTTGACAACATGAAAGGATTTGAAAAACTCAGTATTGCTGGAAGGATATTCAAGAAAGAAACACCAGCCATTTCGTGTATTTAGTAGCACATCTTTTCACTGAAAACTTTATGCGCAGGGAGACACTACCGGTTACTATGGGAGCCACACACACGGAACACGCCACCATTGCTGCACTGTCAATTTGGCAATTTACTTACCTTCTCGCACTGATGAGTCTTATTGCACGCGAAGTCACGCGTGACGTCGTTATGACGTGTACACCCTATATCGAAGACGACATTGGCGGCGAATCGACTTTTGTAATCGTTCGAGACGCTAAACTGCAGTAGTCGTTTTTGCAGATGAATTAAAGGAACAGCTCATTATATCCTCAATTGGTATATTCACTGCTATTTTGGAAGCTATTGATGTCTTTATTTTCTTTGAAAATGCGAACCTGCCAACTTTTAGAAAAAAAGAGCTCACAATCTGCACTGTCAACAGTAAATTTGGACGCGCTCGGAACCACGTCACAGTGGCTCAGTTGAATGATGTTCCTTGGGGACACAGGTACTATGTTCGAAACTACTGAGAGTATATTTCTTTTTAAATGCGAAAATTGACGCCTAGTAGCAACGTCGTACGGAGTCCACGTTAAACTCGACATAAGTAGGGAATTACCTTCAGAAATTCAGTTGTTAAAATTAATGATTGAATACATAGTATCCACCATGTTCTCAACCAATCACAAATATAATTGAAGAACTACATCAGTGTGTCTGAAGTTGTCCCAATACCTTTTAGTTTATTAGTAAGGATTATTGAATCTGACCTATAAACACAGTTTTGAGGCCGGCCAGAGTGGCCGTGCGGTTCTAGGCGCTGCAGTCTGGAACCGCGTGACCGCTACGGTCGCAGGTTCGAATCCTGCCTCGGGCATGGATGTGTGTGATGTCCTTAGGTTAGTTAGGTTTAATTAGTTCTAAGTTCTAGGCGACTGATGACCTCAGAAGTTAAGTCGCATAGTGCTCAGAGCCATGTGAACCATTTGAACAGTTTCGAGATTTCCCTTCTGTGTGCCAGGTGCAGAATTTCTACTAAAAATATGCGACCAAACAGCTTTTTTCTCAAATGCCAGTTTCAAGTGACTATACCGAGCTGACAATTTTTGCAAATGGTCCTTTACATCAGTAAAACGCAAAGTTTTGTTAACATTACTCGGTTGACATTTACTTTCGACACATTTTAAAATTTGCAGGAGTACTTTCATTGCAGTTTCCAAATGATGATGAATACTGGATTGAACAATTCTATTTTCGAGTGAAATGTGATGAAGATATTAAGCTACCTGGAAAAATAATCTGTGGCATGCTATGCCCTTCTGAATCTATGCTTCCTATGCCCCTCTTCGCACGCCACTAGGTATGGCGCTATACTGCGCAACTGCAGCGCCGAGGCTGTTCGCTGCTCCGCTCAACTGATCCACGTCGTCCTCCCAAGGCGTCCGGCTGGTTCGATTTCTCCTCTTTCCACTACTTTCCTCCAGGGCTGCAGAAGCTCGGAACACTGCCAACGATTGCCAACCGCTTCCTTGGGCGAGATTTGCTTACAAGGAAAACTGCCCATTGTACCCGCTCAGATTTAATGGTCAAATGGCTCAGAGGATAGCCCGTCACAAACTGAACAAACATCAAGCATGAAAACAGGAAGAAGGTCTACCGACCTGTGAAAAAGAAGCAAAATCGAAACAATGATCGATCCAAGCTCAAGATGTGCAGCATCAAGCGAATAGCAAGTATCATGGCGTCGTGGTTGTCGGTCACCGTTGGACTGTGATACTGGAGATCTGTGCTCAAATCTCCCTTGTGTCCCATTTTTTTCCACAATATTATCAACTTTCCTCCCAGTCAGGCTCTGTTCTCCTTCTGTAGTTTTGTCGGTTATCATACTATACATTGGTTATACAATATGATTCATGTGGTAAGAATATACACTGAAAGGCCAAAGAAACTGGTATAGCCATGCGTATTCAAGTACAGAGATGTGTAAACAGACAGAATACGGCGCTGCGGTCGCCAACGCCTATATAAGACAAGTGTCTGGCGCAATTGTTAGATCGGTTACCGCTGCTACAATGGCAGGCTATCAAGATTTAAGTGAGTTTCAACGTTGTGCTATAGTTGGAGCACGAGCGATGAGACACAGCATCTCCGAGGTAGCGATGAAGTGGAGATTTTCCCGTGCGACCTTTTCAAATGCGTACCGTGAATATCAGGAATCCCAGTAAAATATCAAATCTCTGACATTGCTGCAGCCAGATAAAGATTCTGCAAGAACAGGACCAACGACTACTGAAGAAAATCGTTCAATGTGACAGAAGTGCAACCCTTCCGCAAATTGCTGCAGATTTCAATGCTGAGCCATCAGCAAGTGTCAGTGTGCGAACCATTTACGGAACATCGCCGATATGGGCTTTCGGAGCCGAATGCCCACTTGCATACTCTTGATGACTGCATGACACAAAGCCTGACGTCTCGACTGGGCCCATCATCTCCGACGTTGGACTGTTGGCGACTGGAATCATGTTGCCTGGTCGGACTAGTCTCGTTTCAAATTGTATCGAGCGAATGGACGTATACGGGTGTGGAGACAACCTCACGAATCCATGAACTCTGCATGTCAGCAGGGGACTGTTCAAGCTGGTGGAGGCTCTGTAATGGCGAGGGGCGTGTGCAGATGGAGTGATGTGGGACCTCTGATACGTCTGGATACGACTCTGGCAGGCGACACGTACGTAAGCACCCTGTCTGATCACCCGCTTCCATTCATGTCCATTGTGCATTCCGACGGACTTGGACAATTCCAGCAGGACAATGCGTCACCCCACACGTCCAGAATTGCTACAGCATGTCTCCAGGAACACTCTTCTGAGTTTAAACTCTTCCGCTGGCCACCAAACCCCCCAGACATGAACATTGTTGACCATATCTGGGTCGCCTTGCAACGCGCTGTTCAGAAGATATCTCCACCCCTCGTACTCTTACGGATTGATGGGCAGTCCTGCAGGATTCATGGTGTCAGTTCCCTCCAGCACTTCTTCAGATGTTAGTGGAGTCTATGCCACGTCGTGTTGCGGCACTTCTGCGTGCTCGCGGGGGCCCCACACGATATTAGGCAGGTGTACCAGTTAAGCTCTTCAGTGTAGAATATAAGTCATGTAGTAAGAATACATTACCATCGCAAGTAAATGCGATGAATAATGAGAGCAGGCGATACGCCGCATAGATCTCTCTCAGGAATGGAAACAACAAATAAACGGGTGTGAACTAAGTAGCAAGAAAGGAGTTCAAGACCAAAAACTTCCAAAACGGAACGCAAGAGTCATAACGCATGGTACTTCTGTAGAACAAATAGGAGGTACGTACATTTGGAGGTAACTTCCTTACATCCCGCTGTTGCAAACGGACGTTACACCACGACACAGATTTGTATACTGAGAACAGACACATCAGTGGCCAGACGCACATTTCATAATTTTGTGAAAAAAAGGGCACGAGGTAGATTGGAACATGGCTCTCCACCTTCGCAATCCAACACCGTGTCCACATGCCATGGCTATAAAATATAATATGTTCAATGCTACACATTTTTATGGAAAATGCTTGGGCCGTTCAGTGTTTCGATTTTGCTTCTTTTTTCACAGTTCAGTATGCCTTCTACTTGTTTTTCGTGCTTGATCTGTGTTTAGTTTTTGACGGGTTATCCGCTGGGTCATGTTACCACTAAATCTGAGATAAGTGTGATGGAGAGTTTCCCTAGTTACTGTGTACGGGCGGCAAATTGGAGCCGCTGTTGGCCTTGTTTGCGTTTCGATCTAATGGCGGTAACATCAATGCGTTGACGGTTGGTTGCCGTTGGGACTCCTTCCTGGTGTGGACGCCCGGTCGAATGTTCGTAGGCGATTAGTCGTGTCTTTGCAACAGGTGTGTACTTAAATTTTTCAGGGCACACACAAGTCGCACTTAGTATGTTTTATTGACCGATTTCGTTCTTTAATTTAACACGAGCATCACCAGAAATTCTGGAATTTACTGATTAAATTACACTAATTAAATCAAAGAGCGCAACCATTCAATAAAACATACTGAGCGCGACTTGTGGCTATCCAGAAAAACTGAATTTCAACAGTCGCTGTCTCCCCTGCAGGCAATGCGTGCTCTCGCTAAGGGTGTGCATGTATTGTGTATATTGGAGTTTTTTTTTTCTTTATTGATTTTCAATTCCCCCCAAAGGGGGCGGGCTGGCAGCAGCTTACTACGCTGCTCTACAGCCTACAGACTTTTGTTTAAAAAAAGGAAGAAGAAAGAAACAAGGAAAAACAGGCGATAAAATGGTGATTTAAAGTGTAAAATGGCGTAAAAATGCGGAAAATTAAAACAGAAACCAAAAGGGGTAGGCAATGTTGATAAAATACACAGGAATTAGACAAGTAACATAGTAGACACACAATTAAAAAAAACATGGCGACAGTCTGGTTTCTGTTCGCAAGAGATAAAAAATCACACCCAGCGACAGTATGATGGCTGTTCGCTACACTTCCCAAAAGACACAACACGGAACACTCACTGGAAAAACACACCGTAAAACACTGCACAAATATGGCACTCCCAATCAAAAGGCAGATGGGGGGGGGACTCGGAGAAGGGGGAAAAACAAGGAGGGAGGAGAGGAAAAAACGAAAAGGGGGGGGGGGAACCAAGGAGGGAGAGGACTAATAAAGGGGGAGAAGGGCAGACGCGAGAGGGAATGAGAGGAGGCAGAGGAGGGAAATGTAAAAGGACTCAAGGGAGAGAAGGGGGCAGAGAGAGGCGAGGGGGGGAAGAAAGAGGATGGAAGGGGGAGAGAGGGAGCCCGGGAAAAGGACAGAGGAAAGGAGGGGGAGTGAGGATCAGAGTTGATAGGAGGGATAAATGGAGGGAGAGAGGGCATCATCCGGGAGGGGGAGTTGATGGAAGCCACCTTGGGAAAGGAGATGTAGGGTGTAGAGATGGAGGGTAGGGGGGACACAACGGTGAAGACGTGACAGGGGGCGGGGATCGGAGAGGAGAGGAGCAACCAGGGGGTGAGGGGGTTCAAGTCGGCAGGAGGTGTAGAGGATGCTGACATGTTCGAGGAATAGGAGCAGATGGGGGAAAGGAATGAGATCATAGAGGATCTGCATGGGGGACGGGAGGCATATACGGAAGGCGAGGCGGAGTGCATGACGCTCAAGGATCTGGAGGGACTTATAGAATTTGGGGAGGGGGGCAAATATCCAGGCAGGACTGGCATAACATAGAATGGGACAGATTAAGGATTTGTAGGTGTGGAGGATGGTAGAGGGGTGCAACCCCCATGTCCGGCCAGAGAGGAGTTTGAGGAGTCGGAGGCGGTTGTGGGCTTTGGATTGGATGGAGCGGAGATGATGAATCCAGGTGAGGAGACGGTCAATGGTGAGGCCAAGGTAGGTGAGGGTGGGGGTAAGGTGGACAGGACGGGCGCAGACAGTAAGGGAGAAATCCAGGAGCCGGAAGGAGCGAGTGGTACGACCTACGATGATGGCCTGGTTCTTGGAAGGGTTGAGTTTCAGGAGCCACTGGTTACACCATGCAGCAAAAAGGTCAAGGTGATTCTGGAGAAGGCGTTGGGACCGGTGGAGGGTAGGAGCGAGGGCGAGGAATGCGGTGTCATCAGCATATTGCAAGAGGTGTACTGGAAAAGGGGGGTTGGGGCATATCTGCCGTGTACAGGAGGTAGAGGAGAGGGGAGAGGACAGAGCCCTGGGGCACACCTGCAGAGGGGTAGAAGGTGTGGGAATTGGCATTATGGATGGTAACATAGGAGGGGCAGTGGGAGAGGAAGGAGGCCACCAGACGGATGTAGTTGATAGGAAGGGGTAGGTTTGGAGTTTAAATGGGAGACCGGGATGCCAGACACGGTCGTAGGCCTTTTCGAGGTCATGTGAGACAAAAATGGCGGAGCGACGGGAGTTAAGCTGGAGGGAGAGGAGATGAGTGAGGGGGAGGAGTTGGTCATCAGCAGAGAAGGAAGGTCGAAAGCCTCATTAGGTGTTTGGGAGGAAGTGGTTGCGGTGGAGGTGGTGATGGATGCGCCGGGAAAGGATGGATTCCAAGAGCTTGCTGAACACAGATGTGAGACAGATAGGACGATAGGAAGAGGCATCAGATGGAGGCCTGTTGGGTTTGGAGAACATCAGGATACGGGAGGTTTTCCACAGGTCGGGATAGAAGCCAGTGGCAAGGATGACATTGTAGAGGGTGGCAAGGATTGAAAGGAATATACTGGAGCATAGAGTGGAATATGTAGAGAGCATTAAAGCTAAAGTTTTATCGTGAACGGGAATGTTTATGGCCCCCTACGAACTGCGATTATAAGAACAAACTGAAAAGGCGAGACGCTTGGACGGACATAACACAGCTATTAGAAAGTGAAAAAGAAAGAGCTGTCTTTATTGACGATAAGCAGAAATAAACACAGTCTAACATAACAGTCGCGACACTTCGCCTCGATTTTGTTGCCTACCGCGCCAGCAGCGCGCCAGACGGCCAGTAAATTAAACTGTGAGTTTGGTGCGTTCGTGAAAGCGAATAGTGGTTGTTTATTTTGCTTTCTACAATGGTTTTTACAAGCGGGACAGTTTGTAGCACAATAAATTGCAGCAACAACAGGAAGAAGACACCATAACTGTCTTTTTTTACGTTTCCTAAGGATCCTGAAAGGTACGAGGGCAGTTCAATAAGTAATGCAACACATTTTTTTTCTGAAACAGGGGATGTTTTATTCAGCATTGAAATACTCCAGGTTATTCCCCAATCTTTTAGCTACACAACACTATTTTTCAACATAATCTCCATTCAATGCTACGGCCTTACGCCACCTTGAAATGAGGGCCTGTATGCCTGCACGGTACCATTCCACTGGTCGATGTCAGAGCCAACGTCGTACTGCATCAATAACTTCTTCATCATCCGCGTAGTGCCTCCCACGGATTGCGTCCTTCATTGGGCCAAACATATGGAAATATGACGGTGCGAGATCGGGGCTGTAGGGTGCATGAGGAAGAACAATCCACTGAAGTTTTGTGAGCTCCTCTCGGGTGCGAAGACTTGTGTGAGGTCTTGCATTGTCATGAAGAAGGAGAAGTTCGTTCAGATTTTTGTGCCTACGAACACGCTGAAGTCGTTTCTTCAATTTCTGAAGAGTAGCACAAAACACTTCAGAGTTGATCGTTTGACCATGGGGAAGGACATCGAACAGAATAACCCCTTCAGCGTCCCAGAAGACTGTAACCATGACTTTACCGGCTGAGGGTATGGCTTTAAACTTTTTCTTGGTAGGGGAGTGGGTGTGGCGCCACTCCATTGATTGCCGTTTTGTTTCAGGTTCGAAGTGATGAACCCATGTTTCATCGCCTGTAACAATCTTTGACAAGAAATTGTCACCCTCAGCCACATGACGAGCAAGCAGTTCCGCACAGATGGTTCTCCTTTGCTCTTTATGGTGTTCGGTTAGACAACGAGGGACCCAGCGGGAACAAACCTTTGAATATTCCAACTGGAGAACAATTGTGAGAGCACTACCAACAGAGATGGCAAGTTGAGCACTGAGTTGTTTGATGGTGATCCGTCGATCATCTCGAACGAGTGTGTTCGCACGCTCCGCCATTGCAGGAGTCACAGCTGCGCACGGCCGGCCCGCGCGCGGGAGATCAGACAGTCTTGCTTGACCTTGCAGCGATGATGACACACGCTTTGCCCAACGACTCACCGTGCTTTTGTCTACTGCCAGATCACCGTAGACACTCTGCAAGCGCCTATGAATATCTGAGATGCCCTGGTTTTCCGCCAAAGGAAACTCGATCACTGCCCGTTGTTTGCAACGCACATCCGTTACAGACGCCATTTTAACAGCTCCGTACAGCGCTGCCACCTGTCGGAAGTCAATGGAACTATACGAGACGAAGCGGGAATGTTTCTTCACGAATGTGTTGTAGCTAGCCACACGATTCATGGTTTTTCTCCATACTTGCGCTTATTTTAAAATCATTTTTAGAAATACATATGCCTTCTGATACTACTAATTTCGTCAATTACGTAGGAAATGGAAGCAAAACAAACATTATTCTTAAGATGCGTCTGATGTTCACCTTATTCGCCGCTTGGAGCGCTAGTGTCGCCTCATCTGTCAAACGGTAACAACTTTTACAACTTTTACAGCAATGAGTATCGCGGCTGTTACTTTAGACTGTGGAAATAAGCAACATTGGGAGTGACTATTATCTTTCTGCTGCAGGTAGAACTTCCCTAAAGGAAGCGTTATTTCTGGGAATTTCAGAGCATACACAATTCAATAACAACTAGAAATCTATAGCCTTCATTTGGAATATATATATATATATATATATATATATATATATATATATATATATATATATATATATATATATATATATATATATATATGAAGTAGTCCATATTCCAATTCAGCTTTAAGGTAGACATTACTCTGTCCCACCACACTGCTCCCTACTTTTTAAAAAAGAGGTCGTCCATCGGCGTCATTTCTTCTTCTTTTCTGATGACCAGCTTTTTGTAGTAAAATAAATGCTGCACATGCGACGACTGTTAAATCTTCTACTTCCCTTGTACTATCGACGGGTAAAATTGTAATTAAAACGCTACTTTGTAACAATAACAAAGCAGGAGCAACGTCGGCAAGTGTGGAGTGTGCTATCTGTGAAGAGTTTGAAGTACCAGTTCATTGAAATTGAGTGGTTAATTCACACTTCACTGGAGTGAAGCGTTCATTTGAACGACTCATTCACGAGCTCCCCATCACTAGTCGATGGTGTAGAACACCGTGAATCAGTAAAACGAAGTAACAGAAACGTATTGCAGTTTCAATGCCGATGCAACATTTTATTGCACTTGCGAACTCGAGGGTTGCATCAGTATTAAAACACACAACGGTTTCTCCCCGACACACTCTTCTACCCCTGCTCTGTAATGCAATTTACAATAATTTGATGAGTACATATTAAAATAAGTCTGAATGTGATACTTTGTCCGGCACTGATCGCAATGGAACACGTTTAAAGCAGCAGACATCATGCAACAAGTGTTCACGCTGCCATCTGCTGATTATGCGGTAAAACAGGTTGGCGGTACACTTAGCTGCCGACAGATGTCAGCTTCAAACGTCTGCCGATCATGTGGTAGAGTAGGTTGGCGGTTAACTTACCTGCCGACAGCTGTCACCCTGAACTGCGCTATTTGACTTCTGGATATAAATTTCAGAAACGAAGGATTGTTATACTGTTAAAAACAAATTAAATTTACTTAAAGTTACACCCGTAACACGTAAAAGTAGATGATTTTCCTCAAAATTGGCAAAAATATGAGTGTTCTCACAATGGGTACGTACAAATACGCCTATCAAGTACCACTTTCGTCAAATAGGATTCAGCTGTTGAATGGGACGTAAATGTGGCATTCAGCTAAACCCGAACGTTTTGTTTGGGAAAGCTCTTTGGAAAACAATTTTTGGAGAGAGGATGAAAGATCCTCTCATATATTGAATTTAAACGATAGTGAATTGTCGTCTTTACGCTCTTACAGTGTCTGAGAGTTAAATAGAGCATGGTCGAAGGGGACAAAGGAAAGATAAACAGAGAAATCTGTCACATATAAAGAAGGGATTACATTTAATCTTGCTCGACATTTTCTCATGAAGCCCCCGAAAAAGTCTTTATCCGCCAAGTGAAACCTTATTTGTTGTATTCATGGACTGAAAACTAGGGCTACCAACGAAATGCAGTCCAATTTTGTTCCTTTTAAATTTTAAACCAAAATAGAATGAGTATGTTTACCACTGTTACAAAGTCTATATACCTACGTTAAGTAATTATTCAGAAGTTTTCCTGTAGATTTTATTTTTGTTGAGAATAATAACCCTCCAAATTCAAAACGTAAACTCTCACCTGTAGTCATTGGTACGATTTCAGGTAAAATCCCTCTTTATTTTCTTTGGAAAGCAGTTTTTGTGTCTGTTCACTCTTATACAATGCCTAGCAACTCGCGATCGCGTAAGAGTAGTGAAATTTGGGGTTTCTTCGCCGATTTAGGTGATGGGAAAGCAAAGTGCAATTATTGTTCTAAGTGTATTTCATATAAAGGAAGAAATACATTTAATCTAGCGCGTCTTGTTCGAGTGCTGCATCCAACAGTGCCATTGTCAGTTAGACGCTTAGCGCCCCCTGCTCTTGCATTTTCCGATATTTCTTGGATAAAAAAACCGCACAATCCGGAACTAACATCAGCAAATGCCAGAAGCGAACAGCAGTTGGTGCCAGAAAATAACAGTACCACTTCAGTATCAGAAAGCAGACCTCCATATCACGGAACATTACCCATGTATTTTCCGAAACCTCTTTCTAACAAAAGAAATCAGGAGATAGATTTCGCACTTCTGCAGACTGTTGTAAAGGATTATTTGCCCTTCAAAATAGTGGAAAGTAAACATTTCCAAAGTTTTTAGGCAAACAGAATGGTGCTTACAGAATGCCATCTCGGAAGACCATTTCCAATACGCTGCTACAGCAAAAGTACGCCATGATGAAAGAAATTGTGAGAGCCAAAATTAATTCTGCGTATGCGGTTGTGCTGACAATGGATGGGTGGACCTCAACTACAAATGAGAGTTATTTGTCGGTGACAGCACACTACGTTAAAGACCTGGAGCTGGCGTCTTCCCTCCTAGAGTGCTTTAAATACGACGAAAGGCACACGTCAGAAAAACTCTCGGAAGAACTGCTACGTGTCACAAGGGAATGGGGCATTCAAGAAAAAGTCGTCTGTGTTGTCAGCAACAATGCTGCTAACATTGTGGCAGCTATAAGACTCACAGCCTGGAAACACATCCCCTGCTTTGCGCACACACTCAATTGAATTGTTCAGAATGGGCTTCCGCACATTCAACCCATTCTGAATAAAGTAAAAAAAAATGTTGAATTTTTTAAAAGAAGTTCGCATGCCTGCACGAAACTGAAAAAGATGCAGGAACAGTTAAAAGAGCCAGTTCTGACACTAAAACAGGACACTGTTACAAGATGGAATTCAACCTATGATATCCTGCTAAGAATAATCGAGGTTAAGAATTCCCTAATGACAGTTATCACTCTGAATTATCCAGATCTTCCAAATCTGACTGCAGAGGACATTGCAAGTGTAACACAAGCCTGTGACCTGTTGAAAGTTTTCAAAGACTGCACTGAGGAAATGTCAAGTGAAAATGTTGTCACTGCTTCTAAAGTTACGCTACTTAGTCGCTCGTTGAAAAAATGGTGTTGCAGGTTTGTTAATAACACTGAAATTCATGTAGACGTGCAACAGATGGCCGAAAAGTTAGTTGAAGACAGAAAACGACGATTCAGAAATATAGAGGAAAATTCCATTTTCGCGGAAGCAACTGCATTGGATCCCCGGTTCAAATTACATGGTTTTTCTGATAATAATTCTGCTGAGAAGGTGAAATTAAACCTGATCAGCCACTGTGAGAAATTTGTGACGAACACATCCACTGCTACTGCAACAATCTCAGTTCCAACCACTGAATCAACTTCCAGTCTCTGGCTCGAATTTGATGAAGTGTTTTCCAGGCTGCAGAGTAATCCACACCCGAGAGCTGCTGCAATAGTGGAAGTGGACAAATATTTACAAGAGCCCCTGCTACAGAGACAAGGCAATCCACTTCAGTGGTGGTCTGAACGACTGTCAGTATACCCCTCGCTCTTTGAACTTGCAAAAATACGACTGTGTATTGTCGCAACCTCCACGCCATGTGAAAGAGTGTTCTCGAAGGCAGGACACCTTATAACTGACAGAAGAAATCGCCTGACAGGGAAAAAGGTGGAACAAATTATGTTTTTAAACGGAAATCCTTGAAGATTCACCAAATCCGTTGATGTTTATTCACAAATATATATGTGCATTTTTAAAAAAATTTAATTAGGACAATCCTCAAATTGACATTTAGTGTAATTTTTTCAATAATGTGTACGAGATAAACATTCCTACATGAACGATTATCTTTCAAGCGTGGATTCCACGCATGCTTCAGTTCCAGACTCACAAGGTAAGCATTTTATTTTCATGTTGGCTGTGCGTGCTCACACAGCCAGCCTCTTCGTTTGTATTTTAATATTCATTTGTCTGCAAGTGCTGCCAACGGTAGCTTACCCGTAGACGCGAAGTATAACTCCACAAATAGTCGCTGGTAATGATGTCAGCACTGCAGGAAGCAGCTGACACTACCTTCCCCTCGCCCCTCATCGACTGTACCCCTCCTAACCCTATCGTTCCCCAGAAACACCGCGCGATTCGTCGAAGTCGACAGTAGAGGGAGGACTGAAGTGAAGGGACCAAGGGAGAATGAGTGACGTAGCGCCGATGTACTGGGGGAGGGAGAGGGGAAGAGAGTGAGTGAACTAGAGTAAAGTGTGGAGTGTGCTATCTGTGAAGAGTTTGAAGTACCAGTTCATTGAAATTGAGTGGTTAATTCACACTTCACTGGAGTGAAGCGTTCATTTGAACGACTCATTCACGAGCTCCCCATCACTAGTCGATGGTGTAGAACACCGTGAATCAGTAAAACGAAGTAACAGAAACGTATTGTAGTTTCAATGCCGAAGCAACATTTTATTGCACTTGCGAACTCGAGGGTTGCATCAGTATTAAAACACACAACGGTTTCTCCCCGGCACACTCTTCTCCCCCTGCTCTGTAATGCAGTTTATAATAATTTGCTGGGTACATAGTAAAATAAGTCTGAGTGTGAGGACAAAAGATCCTCTCATATATGGAATTTAAACGTTAGTGAATTGTCGTCGATGATGTAGAACACCGTGAATCAGTAAAATGAAGTAACAGAAACGTATCGTAGTTTCAATTTTTTTTTTCTTTATTGTGATGTCATGCCCCTGCCCCATATGGGCAGGGGAGGGCTGTCAGCAGCACAATCCGCCGCCCTTCAGCCGAGTGACATGACAACTAAAACAAGAATAAAATAATACATACATAAGGAGGTAAAAAAGGGGAACATAAAACAGTGTAAGGGGAGAAAATGGAGGTAAAAATACACTGACATGTAGACCTTCATTGGGGACAGTTAAAAAAGTCACCAGAAAGTTAAAGAAAACACAGTTGGCGATTCATAAAACACAGAGAAGACACTGGATGCACATGCACAGGTTAAAAGTTGGCCACAGTATTAAAAACACTCCGAAACAACACACTTAAAACCCACTGGGAGCACTCACGACGAAGAATAAAATTACCAGGCGGGACCTGCCGAGGGTAACGTCAGAGAGGATGGAAAAGGAGGGGAGAGCATGGGGCAGCTGGGGAAGCGGCGGGATGAAGATAGGAGGGGCAACCGTGGGTTCACGAAGAGGCAGGAAACATGGGGCGGGAGAGGAAAAGGGAAGACAGGGCAGGAGGGAGCGCAGAGACACCACCATTTTCTCCCCTTACTCTGTTTTATGTTCCCCTTTTTTTTACCTCCTTATGTATGTATTATTTTATTCTTGTTTTAGTTGTCATGTCACTCGGCTGAAGATTGGCGGATTGTGCTGCTGACAGCCCTCCGCTGCCCATATGGGGCAGGGGCATGAAATCACAATAAATAAAAAAAAAAAAATCGGATTCAGCAACATTCGAGGGTTGGATTCCCTCTCTTCTTCATCGAAGAGTTTCACTGCATGCGCTACTCTCAGGGTGCACCTTCGACGTGGAAGCTACCCGCCGTTTCCTTGCCGTGTCGTCCGCTTGCCGTCCATACTGCTCGCCGTCCGGCCCTCCTCGCCGCCGCCTGGTCGCCGCCTGCCGGTGCTCGCCGCCGCCGCCGCCGTCTGCGCTGCCGTTTGGTCACCGCCTTCCGGTCCTCGCCGCCGCCGCCGCCGCCGCCGCCGCCGCCGCCGCCGTCGCCGCCTGCCGGGGCTCGCCGCCGCCGTCGCCTGCCGGTGCTCGCCGCCGTCGCCTGCCGCCTACCGGTGCTCGCCGCCGCCGACGCCGCCGCCGCCTGCCGGTCGCCGCCGCCGCCGTCTGGTCGCCGCCGCCGCCCTTCTCGCGCGCCGCCGCCATGTCCCAACCCACCACCACCACCACTATCATTTTCACCTCTCCCTCCGCTGCTCCAACCACCATCTCATGGAGCTCCTCCTCCACCCCACTTCCCGTCCTTCCTTCTCTCCTTGTCCACCCCACCCCTGCACCACTTTCGGCTGTAACCACCCCCAACTCCTCCTCCCCTATCACTGTCGCCCCATCGACAGCTACTGACTTTCCGCCGCTCCCCGCACCGCCTCCGACAGGCTCCAAGCCAGCACGGATCTCTGCTCGACGTTCCACAGTCTCAGTGACACCCACGCCCCCTCCGTCTGCGTCATCCGCTGCTCAGGGTGGTCCTGCCCCCCGCCATCTCCCCCTGCAACCCGTAACCCTGCCCCCTCTCCACCCGGTCGTGCCCACGAAACCTTCAAAGCGCCCGAATGTTGACCCTTCCCCCGCAGTCTTCTCTAAAAAAAAACCCAACCCCCGTGACCCACCCACCCCCATGGACGCGGCTCCGACCCCCGCCCCCGCCCCGCCTGCCACCCACACCTTTGTCCTCTCCAATCCTGACCCTCAATTCCCTGATGCCCGCTCCCTCACCCTTGCCATCCGGAAATATTACCCCAATGCTCCCATCTCCCAACTGATTCCTCGCAAGGACTCGGTCCTCATCAAATCCCCCAGTGCTTCCCTCCACACCGATCTCCTCTCCCGCATCCCCCGTATCCAATTTGGCCAACGTGCAACCCTCACCCCCTACCACACCACGTCCTCTCCCCGTCAGCCTCAACCTCCCCGGCGTCCGCCAACCTTCACCGCTGTGATCACGAAGCTTAGCCCCGTGATCACGGAGGCTGAGGTGTTGGCGGAACTCAACTCCCGGCCCGACATTGAACTCCGCTCGGCCCGTCGCATCTTCAATGATGCCGGGCCGACTTTTCTCATGCGGATATTCACCGAATCCTCCGCCTCCATTGACTGCCTCCTCACCGAGGGAGCCCTCATCTACAATCAGCGCCATAAGGTGGAACCCTCCCGTTCCCCCGTCCAATCCTACCGCTGCCAACGCTGTCTCACCTACAACGACCACATTACCTCTGCCTGCAGAAACCCCCCTACTTGTCCCCACTGCAAAGCTTCCCACTTCCTCAAGCATTGCCCCAACCTCACCCCTCCCCCCTCCTGCAACACTTGCAATGAACCACATCCTACCTACTCCTCGAAGTGTAAAGCAAAACCTCCACCAGTAACCCCTGAGCTCACCATTCCTGTCCGTCCTGTTGATGACCCCATCCACCCCAACAACTCGCTCCGCCCCCCCCCCCCCTACTGCTGAGGACATCATCCGTTTCACCACCATTGTGCTCCAAAACATCCACCCCTTCCAGCGCTCACACACTCTTTCCCAAATCGCCCTCGCTGCCCGTTCCATCTTCCATCTTACCACCTATGCCACATACTCCCACAACCAGGCCCACTTCACCTTCACCCCCCTCACCACCCTTGTCTAACTCTCCACTCCCATGGTACAACAACCGTACCGTATCCTGTACCACAACATTCGCTCCCTGCCCACCCACAAACTCCTCTTCCTCCACACCCTACGTCAGCACCGCGTGGATGCCTTCGTCCTAAATGAAACCTTCCTTCAACCCCATCTCTCCGTCTCCACGGCTCCTTACACTCTACACCGCACCGATAACCCATACCCTCTCGCGCGTGGCGGAGTTGCTATAGGCCACCTCAAGCACCTCCCTGTCCGGCCCCAACCTCTCCTTAACAATCCTGCCGAGCATCTCACCCTCAGCCTCTTCTTCCCCACCCTTACCATCACCTGTGCCACCATTTATGTCCGCCCTCGCACCCCCATCCCGTACGATTTCCTGGCCCACATTGATCGCACCTTCTCCACCTACGTGATTACCGCTGACCTCAATATCCACAGCCGTAATCCTGCCGACCTCCAGCGGTGGCATCAGTTTCTCACCACTCTCCAGGGAGACCTGGTTCCCCTGCCTCAGCACACCCGGCCCGAATCCAACACCACTCCTGATGTGGTCCTTGCCTCTCCTAACCTCCTTGGGCGCATCACCGCGGATGTCCTTGACCTCATTGGCAGTGACCATGCTCCTGTCCTCCTCACTATCTCTACCGGTCGCAATCCCCGCCACGCTCCTCGCCCTGACGTCCCTCCTAAACTTGTCCATGATTACTCCCGTGCCAACTGGGATGCCTACCGGGATTCCATTCACACCCAGGTTGACGGCCACGACCTTACCCTCCAGTCTCCTGATGACATCGCTCGTGCTGCTGCCTTCCTGCACCAGACATTGTCTGACGCCGTCGCCACCCATATCCCCACCAAAGCCATCCACCCTCACCGCCCCGCCCTGCCTCCACAGGCCGTCCTTCTCCTTCGAGAGTCCCGCCGCCTCTACCGCTCTTTTCTCCGCACTCGTGACCGGGATACACTTACCCGCCACCGGCAATTACAGCGACACATCCGCAACCTGCTTGTTGCGAAGAAATGCCGAGCCTGGCACCAGACATGTACGCAACTCAACACCACGCTCCCCATCAACTCTTCCAAGTATTGGTCTGCTTTCCACCGCCTTACTAGGAACCGCCCCACCCCCCAGTACCCTCTCCTCCTTAATGACCGTCCCTTTCCTGACAACCTCAGTAAGGCCAACCACTTTGCCTCCCACCTCTCTAATGTTTTTTCCATCCCAGATGATCCCCACTTTGATTATTCCCTCTTCCCTGATGTCATGGACCGTACGAATACCTCTGTTCCTCCCCTTGCTCCTAGTTTCCAGTACTTGGGCCACACCCCACCTTCTGCACTTAACACTCCCATCACTACACAGGACATCAGACTCACACTCCGCACTAAACGCAACACTGCTCCCGGCCACGACTGCGTTACCTACCGCCACCTCAAACACTGCCCTCCCTCATTCCTTTCCCTCCTTGCCACCCTCTACAATGTCATCCTTGCCACTGACTTCTATCCCGACCTGTGGAAAACCTCCCGTATCCTGATGTTCTCCAAACCCAATAAGCCTCCATCTGATGCCTCTTCCTATCGTCCTATCTGTCTCACATCGGTGTTCAGCAAGCTCTTGGAATCCATCCTTTCCCGGCGCATCCATCTCCACCTCCACCAAAACCACCTCCTCCCAAACACCCAATGTGGCTTTCGACCTTCCTTCTCTGCTGATGATCAACTCCTCCGCCTCACTCATCTCCTCTCCCTCCAGCTTAACTCCCGTCGCTCCGCCATTTTTGTCTCACTTGACCTCGAAAAGGCCTACGACCGTGTCTGGCATCCCGGTCTCCTGTTTAAACTCCAAACCTACGCCCTTCCTATCAACTACACCCGTCTGGTGGCCTCCTTCCTCTCCCACCGCCCCTCCTATGTTACCGTCCATCATTCCAATTCCCACACCTTCTACCCCTCTGCCGGTGTGCCCCAGGGCTCTGTCCTCTCCCCTCTCCTCTACCTCCTGTACACGGCAGATATGCCCCAAGCCCCCCTCCAGTACACCTCTTGCAATATGCTGATGACACCGCATTCCTCGCCCTCGCTCCT
Source organism: Schistocerca americana (assembly GCF_021461395.2). Classification (NCBI taxonomy): domain Eukaryota; kingdom Metazoa; phylum Arthropoda; class Insecta; order Orthoptera; family Acrididae; genus Schistocerca; species Schistocerca americana. The sequence goes on along the minus strand of NC_060130.1, from coordinate 882,372,203 downwards.
ACCCTCCAACGGTCCCAACGCCTTCTCCAGAATCACCTTGACCTTTCTGCTGCATGGTGTAACCAATGGCTCCTGAAACTCAATCCTTCCAAGACCCAGGCAATCATCGTAGGTCGTACCACTTGCTCCTTCCGGTTCCTGGATTTTCCCCTTACTGTCTGCGCGCGTCCTGTCCACCTCACCCCCACCCTCACCTACCTTGGCCTCACCATTGACCGTCACCTCACCTGGATACCTCATCTCCGCTCCATCCAATCCAAAGCCCACAACTGCCTCCGACTCCTCAAACTCCTCTCTGGCTGGACATGGGAGTTGCACCCCTCTACCATCCTCCACACCTACAAATCCTTCATCCGTCCCATCCTCTGTTATGCCAGTCCTGCCTGGATATCTGCCCCCCCCCCCCCCCCAAATTCTATCAGTCCCTCCAGATCCTTGAGCGTCATGCACTCCGCCTCGCCTTCCATATCCGCCTCCCGTCCCCCACGCGGATCCTCTATGATCTCATTCCTTTCCCCCATCTGCTCCTATTCCTCGAACATATCCGCATCCTCTACACCTCCCGCCGTCTTGAACCCCCTCACCCCCTGGTTGCTCCTCTCCTCTCCCATCCCCGCCCCCTGCCACGTCTTCACCGTTGTGTCCCCCCTACCCTCCATCTCTACACCCTCCATCTCCTTTCCCAAGGTGGCTTCCGTCAACTCCCCCTCCAGGATGATGCCCTCTCTCCCTCCATTTATCCTTCCTATCAACTCTGATCATCAATCCCCCTCCTTTCCTCTATCCTTTCCCTGGGCTCCCTCTTCCCCCCCCTTCCGTCCTGTTTTCTCCCCACTAAACCTCTCCCTACCTCCCTTCTCCCCCCACTACTTTTGTATTCCCCTCCTCTGCCTACCCCACTCCCTGTCGCGTCTGCCCCCCACCCCTCTTCTGGGTCCTCATCCTCCTTCAGCTCCTTTCCCTGCTCCCCCCTTCGCTTTTACTCTCCTTTCCCCCCTTTTTTGTTTTCCCATCTTCTGTCCAGTTTCCCCCCACCTGCTCTCGACTGTGGTGTCACATTTGCCAACTTTTTAGTGCAGTGTTCCAGTGACTATTCAGTGTTGTTTGTCTTTCTCGTGTTGCGAACAGAAACCATGCTGTCGCTAGGTGTGAATTTTATGTCCTTTGCGAACAGAATCGAGACTGTCGCCGTGTTTTTTTAATTGTCTATTGTTTTCCCTGTCTGCTTCGTATGTATTTTTATTAGCGTCATCATCCCTGTGTTGTTGTTTTAAGTTCCACAATTTCTTTTCGCCTTGTTACTCTCTGTCTCCGATTTTATCGCCTGTTTTTTATTATTTGTTCTCTTGATCTTTGTCACAAAATCTGTCGGCTGAAGAGCGGCATACTAAGCTGCTGCCAGCCCGCCCCCTTCGGGAGGAATTGAAATTCAATAAATGAAAAAAAAAAAAAATCGGATTCAGCAGGCGATCATTGTAGGCAAAACCACCCCTTCCTTCCGCCTCCTTGATTTCTATCTCACCGTCTATGGCCGTCCCATCGCCCTCACTCCCACCCTTAAGTACCTTGGCGTCACCCTCGACCGTCGCCTCTCCTGGACTCCCCATCTCCGTACAATCCAAGCCAAGGCACGTTCCCGACTCCGTCTCCTCATGCTCCTTTCCGGCCGTACGTGGGGTCTGGACCCTTCCACAGTCCTCCACACCTATAAATCCCTCATCCGCCCTATCCTTTGTTATGCCCATCCAGCCTGGATCTCCGCCCCCCCTACCTTTTATAAATCCCTCCAAATCCTTGAACGCCATGCTCTCCGCCTCGCCTATCGCATCCGTCTCTCCTCCCCCACGCGGATCCTGTATGATCTCATCCCCTTCCCCCACCTCCTCCTTTTCCTTGAAAGGATATGGATCCTGTACACCTCTCGTAAACTCGACCCTCCTCACCCGCTCGTATCCCCGATCCTCACCCATCCCCGCCCGCTGCCGCACCTGTATTCCCACGTCCCGCCCGGTCTCCATCCCTCCACCCTCCTTACTCTCTCCCAAGGTGGCTTCCGCCAGCTCCCGCTCCCTGATGATGTCCTCCTCCCTTCCATCTACCCCTCCTATCAACTTTGACCCTGCCCCACCACCCACTTCCCGTGTCCTTTCCATTCGGCACCCTCCCTCCCTTCTCTTCTCTTCCCTTCATTTTTCCATCTCCCCGTCCCCTCCCTTCCCCCTCTTCCCCCGGGCTTCCTCTCCCCCTTCCTCCCTCCCCCCTATCTTCCCTGCCCGTGGCATCTCTGCTCTCCCCTCTCGCTCTCCCACTCCCCATCCACCTCCTCCTCTCTTGGCAGGTCCCCGGACTCGCACACGCATAGTGAACATTTGCGCGCCGGAGATCGTCGCCTTCTGTGTCTCGTGTGTGTGACGTCGTATAGTGTTTCTGGTGTCCGCCATCCCACTCCTACGTTCACTTGTGCCGTCGGACTCATCAGTGTTTTGTGCGCCGTGCCAACGTGTTTTCAGTGTTGTTATCGTCACATGTGAACGACTCCGTGTTTTTTGTGTCTCTGTGACCCCTCTCTTTTGCCCGTCACTTTGTTCATTGTCAATCACCATTTTTTATACTCTTGTAAAACGCTATGGCTGAAGAGCAGCGTAGTGTGCCGCTGCCAGCCTACCTGAGTTGTACAGGTTTTAAAATAACAATAAAGTAAAAAAAAATAAAATAAAATAAAATCGGATTCACACCATTACCTGTGCCACCATCTATGTCCGCTCCACTGCTCCTCTTCCTTATGACTTCATCTCACACATTGACCACACCTTCTCCACCTATGTGATTGCCGCCGACCTCAACATCCATAGCCGCACTCCTGCTGCCCTTCGGCGGTGGCGTCAGTTCCTCTCTACAATCCAGGGTGACCTTGTTCCCATTCCCCAGCACACCCGACCCGAAAGTAACACCACCCCCGATGTTGCAATTGCCTCCGCCAACCTCCTTGGGCGTATCACTGTCGCCGTCCTTGACCCCACCGGTAGCGATCACCTCCCTGTCCTTCTCACCATAACGTCTGCAAACCGCCCCAATCCGGCTCCGCAACCTGCACCCCCTCCCAAGGTCGTCCATGACTATCGTCGTGCCAACTGGGATGCCTACCGGGACTCCATCTCCACCCAGGTCGAAAGCCACCCTCTTACCTATCGCCATCCTGACGACATCATCCGCGCCTCGTCCTTCCTTCAGACGGTAATTACTGACGCCGTGGAGGCCCATGTTCCTACTAAAACCATCCACCCACACTGCCACACTCTCCCTCCGCGGGCTGTCCTCCTCCTCCGTGAATCCCGCCGCCTCTATCGCTCCTTCCTCCGCACTCGTGACAGGGATACACTCCAACGCCACCGGCAAATACAGCGACACGTACGGAACCTTATTACAGCAACGAAACGCCGGGACTGGCGCCAGACCTGCACACGACTCAATGCCACCCTCCCTATCAACTCCTCCAAGTACTGGTCCGCCTTCCATCGTCTTACTGGTTCCCTTTCCGCTCCCCACTACCCCCTTCTCCATAACGATCGCTCCCTTCCAGACAACCTCAGTAAGGCCAACCACTTCGCTTCCCACCTTTCCGAGGTCTTCTCCATCCCCGATGATCCCCACATTGATTATTCTCTTTTCCCCACCGTCATGGAACGTGCTGATACCTCAGTCGCTCCACTTGCTCCTAGACTCCAGTACTTGGGGCAGTTGCCCCCCTCCGACGTCAACACTCCCGTCACAGCACAAGACATTAAACTTCTCCTCCAGTCAAAACGCAACACGGCCCCTGGTCACGACTGTGTCACCTACCGTCACCTTCGAGAAAGCCCCTATTCCTTCCTAACTGTCCTCGCCCATCTCTATAATGTCATCCTCTCTACTGGCTTCTACCCTGACCTGTGGAAGACCTCCCGCGTCCTCCTATTCCTCAAACCCAACAAACCCCCTTCTGCCGCCTCTTCCTATCGTCCCATCTGCCTCACCTCCGTCTTCAGTAAGGTCTTTGAATCCATCCTCTCCCACCGTATCCATCGGCACCTTGCTCAACACCACCTCCTCCCCCTTACCCAGTGTGGCTTCCGACCCTCCTTCTCTGCTGACGACCAACTCCTCAACCTTGTTCACCTTCTGTCCCTCCAGCTCAACTCCCGTCGCTCCGCCATTTTTGTTTCCCTTGACCTCCAAAATGCCTATGACCATGTATGGCATCCCGGTCTCCTCTTTAAACTCCAAACCTACGCCCTGCCTATCAATTTTGTCCGTCTGGTCGCTTCCTTCATCTCGCACCGTCCTTCCTATGTCACCCTCCACAACACCAACTCCCGTATCTTTTATCCCACGGCTGGTGTCCCCCAGGGTTCTGTCCTCTCCCCTCTCCTTTATCTCTTGTATACAGCTGATATGCCCAAGCCACCCCCACCAGTCCACCTTCTCCAGTATGCTGATGACACCGCCTTCCTGGCTCTCTATCATACCCTTCAATGGTCTCACCGTACCCTCCAAACCCACCTTAACCAGTTCACCACTTGGTGTAACCAGTGGCTCCTCCGTCTCAACCCCTCCAAAACCCAGGCAATCATAATAGGCCACACCACTCGCTCCTTTCGCCTCCATGATTTCTACCTCACCCTTTATGGTCGTCCTATCCAACTCACTCCCACCCGGAAATACCTTGGCCTCACCCTTGACCGACACCTCACCTGGACCCCTCATCTCCTGGCCATCCAGCAGAAAGCCCATTCCCGCCTCCGCCTGCTGAAACTCCTGTCTGGCCGGACATGGGGATTGCATCCTTCTACCATCCTCCACACCTACAAATCCCTCATCCTTCCTATCTTCTGTTATGCCAGCGTCGCCTGGATCTCCACCCCCACCCGCTGTTACAAGGCCCTCCAAATCCATGAACGTCATGCGCTCCGCCTTGCCTTCCGTATCCGCCTTCCTTCCCCCACACGGTTCCTGTATGAACTGATCCCCTTCCCCCACTTCCTCTTGTTCCTCCAACATCTCCGCATCCTTTACATTGCTCGTAGGGTTGATCCCCCCCCCCCCTCTGGTTTCCTCCTTCCTCTCCACCCCCCGCCCGTTGCCGCGCCTCTATCGCTGTATCCCTCCCTCTCTCCACCTCCACACCCTCCATCTCCTTCATCAGGGCAATTTCCAACGCCTCCCCCTCCCGGATGACGAACTTCGCCGTGACATGTACCCTTCCTTCCAACTATAACCCGGCCTTGTTCCCCCCCCCCTCCCCAAGGCCCCCTTCTCCTCTTTCCTTCTTCTCCCAGAGCGGATTTTCCTCCATCCCCCCCCCCCCCTGAGACCCAGCACCCCATACTTTCCTCTCTCCTTCCCACATCCCTCCCTACCTGGCCCTCTTCCGCGCGCCCCCCATTCCCCTCCCCCTTCTCTTCCCCTCCCTCCCTTCTTCAGGTCTCCCTCATCTCCTGAACCTGACAGATCCTCTGTATTGATCATCATCAGTGTGCCGCATCAGTGTTGTCTTTAGTGCTGTTTCTCGTGTGCGTCAAGAGGTGTGATTGTAATTGTGTACTGGCTTGAGGTTCGCCGTCAGTGTTACGTTGTGTGCTATGCCATCCGTCAACACCTTTATGCTCCAGTCATACTGTGCCTTGTGTTCTTTTAATCGTCGCAGTGTGTGGCTTTTTGTGTGTGCTACTTTTAAACAGTTTTTTATCTCCATTTTACAGTCACCCCGTTTTTTTGTCTATTGCCTTCCATGATGTTCTCCCTTTTTTTTATATCTATGTTCGCCTTCTTCTCTCCTTTGCTGTTTTTAAATGACATCTATTGTTTTGTTCTATGTCTTTCGGCTGAAGAGCAGCGCATATGCTGCTGCCAGCCCGCCCTGATGGGGAATTGAAATACAATAAAGAAAAAAAAAATCGGATTCAGCGGTTGAATGGGACGTAAAAGTGACATTCAGCTAAACCCGAACGTTTTGTTTGGGAAAGCTATTTGGAAAACAATTTTTGGAGAGAGGATGAAAGATCCTCTCATATATTGAATTTAAACGATAGTGAATTGTCGTCTTTACGCTCTTACAGTGTCTGAGAGTTAAATAGAGCATGGTCGAAGGGGACAAAGGAAAGATAAACAGAGAAATCTGTCACATATAAAGAAGGGATTACATTTAATCTTGCTCGACATTTTCTCATGAAGCCCCCGAAAAAGTCTTTATCCGCCAAGTGAAACCTTATTTGTTGTATTCATGTACTGAAAACTAGGGCTACCAACGAAATGCAGTCCAATTTTGTTCCTTTTAAAATTTAAACCAAAATAGAATGAGTATGTTTACCACTGTTACAAAGTCTATATACCTACGTTAAGTAATTATTCAGAAGTTTTCCTGTAGATTTTATTTTTGTGGAAAATAATAACCCGCCAAATTCAAAACGTATACTGTCACCTGTAGTCATTGGTACGATTTCAGGTAAAATCCCTCTTTATTTTCTTTGGAAAGCAGTTTTTGTGTCTGTTCACTCTTATACAATGCCTAGCAACTCGCGATCGCGTAAGAGTAGTGAAATTTGGGGTTTCTTCGCCGATTTAGGTGATGGGAAAGCAAAGTGCAATTATTGTTCTAAGTGTATTTCATATAAAGGAGGAAATACATTTAATCTAGCGCGTCATGTTCGAGTGCTGCATCCAACAGTGCCATTGTCAGTTAGACGCTTAGCGCCCCCTGCTCTTGCATTTTCCGATATTTCTTGGATAAAAAAACCGCACAATCCGGAACTAACATCAGCAAATGCCAGAAGCGAACAGCAGTTGGTGCCAGAAAATAACAGTACCACTTCAGTATCAGAAAGCAGACCTCCATATCACGGAACATTACCCATGTATTTTCCGAAACCTCTTTCTAACAAAAGAAATCAGGAGATAGATTTCGCACTTCTGCAGACTGTTGTAAAGGATTATTTGCCCTTCAAAATAGTGGAAAGTAAACATTTCCAAAGTTTTTAGGCAAACTGAATGGTGCTTATAGAATGCCATCTCGGAAGACCATTTCCAATACGCTGCTACAGCAAAAGTACGCCATGATGAAAGAAATTGTGAGAGCCAAAATTAATTCAGCGTATGCGGTTGTGCTGACAATGGATGGGTGGACCTCAACTACAAATGAAAGTTATTTGTCGGTGACAGCACACTACGTTAAAGACCTGGAGCTGGCGTCTTCCCTCCTAGAGTGCTTTAAATACGACGAAAGGCACACGTCAGAAAAACTCTCGGAAGAACTGCTACGTGTCACAAGGGAATGGGGCATTCAAGAAAAAGTCGTCTGTGTTGTCAGCAACAATGCTGCTAACATTGTGGCAGCTATAAGACTCACAGCCTGGAAACACATCCCCTGCTTTGCGCACACACTCAATTTAATTGTTCAGAATGGGCTTCCGCACATTCAACCCATTCTGAATAAAGTAAAAAAAAATGTTGAATTTTTTAAAAGAAGTTCGCATGCCTGCACGAAACTGAAAAAGATGCAGGAACAGTTAAAAGAGCCAGTTCTGACACTAAAACAGGACACTGTTACAAGATGGAATTCAACCTATGATATCCTGCTAAGAATAATCGAGGTTAAGAATTCCCTAATGACAGTTATCACTCTGAATTATCCAGATCTTCCAAATCTGACTGCAGAGGACATTGCAAGTGTAACACAAGCCTGTGACCTGTTGAAAGTTTTCAAAGACTGCACTGAGGAAATGTCAAGTGAAAATGTTGTCACTGCTTCTAAAGTTACGCTACTTAGTCGCTCGTTGAAAAAATGGTGTTGCAGGTTTGTTAATAACACTGAAATTCATGTAGACGTGCAACAGATGGCCGAAAAGTTAGTTGATGACATAAAACGACGATTCAGAAATATAGAGGAAAATTCCATTTTCGCGGAAGCAACTGCATTGGATCCCCGGTTCAAATTACATGGTTTTTCTGATAATAATTCTGCTGAGAAGGTGAAATTAAACCTGATCAGCCACTGTGAGAAATTTGTGACGAACACATCCACTGCTACTGCAACAATCTCAGTTCCAACCACTGAATCAACTTCCAGTCTCTGGCTCGAATTTGATGAAGTGTTTTCCAGGCTGCAGAGTAATCCACACCCGAGAGCTGCTGCAATAGTGGAAGTGGACAAATATTTACAAGAGCCCCTGCTACAGAGACAAGGCAATCCACTTCAGTGGTGGTCTGAACGACTGTCAGTATACCCCTCGCTCTTTGAACTTGCAAAAATACGACTGTGTATTGTCGCAACCTCCACGCCATGTGAAAGAGTGTCCTCGAAGGCAGGACACCTTATAACTGACAGAAGAAATCGCCTGACAGGGAAAAAGGTGGAACAAATTATGTTTTTAAACGGAAATCTCTGAAGATTCACCAAATCCGTTGATGTTTATTCATAAATATATATGTGTATTTTTTAAAAAATTTAATTAGGACAATCCTCAAATTGACATTTAGTGTAATTTTTTCAATAATGTGTACGAGATAAACATTCCTACATGAACGATTATCTTTCAAGCGTGGATTCCACGCATGCTTCAGTTCCAGACTCACAAGGTAAGCATTTTATTTTCATGTTGGCTGTGCGTGCTCACACAGCCAGCCTCTTCGTTTGTATTTTAATATTCATTTGTCTGCAAGTGCTGCCAACGGTAGCTTACCCATAGACGCGAAGTATAACTCCACAAATAGTCACTGGTAATGATGTCAGCACTGCAGGAAGCAGCTGACGCTACCTTCCCCTCGCCCCTCACCGACTGTGACCCAGCCTCATTTAAAGTGTCAAATTTAGATGTTTCACACTATAATGCCAAGTCATGGACAGAGGTTAAGTAGTCCACCATCTCTAATGGCTTTCGATAAGCAGGTTTCATCCAAGGAGATGAAGGAAATGGATATGACATACCAGAAGTGAGTAATAAATGTGACACTGAAACACTACGTGCTTCATCATGGGAAAGCTGCAGTTGGAGCATCCAGTGCAAGATTTCCAACACATTGATGACAATCTTGTCACTGTTGAAAGTATGTCTGTTTAACATATTATGGACTTTCATATAGAGGAAAAGGATGATAGTGCAAAAAGTGACAGTGACAGCGATTGTGATAGGGATCCTTCTATCAGAAATGTAAATGCGGCAGTGAGGACAATAAAAAATTGATTTTTGCTGCAGATGTAGATGTCAGAGCTGTTCATTGTGTTTATGAACTGAAAATTGTAACAATTTACCAAAAAATTAAAGCAATCTACAATTTCAGATTTTTTTCCTTAAAAAGTAGGGACTGCTGAACCTGTTTTTTCATTATGCCACATTTATGTCAGACCATTCAAATTAAAAGTCACTGTGATAAACAAAATGGCTTATTTATCTTTTATAAAGCATCAACGTAAGAGGGTAAAGAGAGATTTGGTATCCCACCCACCCACAGCCTCCAGAATCTTGGTAGTGGTGGCAGACTGATCTGTAATGTAGCCCAAGGTGTATCTTAGTTTTGAACGTGACAATTTGGTTGTGAGTTTGTGAAGCCAATGAATGTGAATATGAATTAAAGGCTGTGGTGACAGACTGATCAGTAGTGCAGCCTAATCTCTATGTTTGCACACCATATTTAAAGCTCTTTGCAATATTTCACACTTTCCATTATAAAATTTAAAACAGCCAGTGGTGTCACTTTCCTCAACATTGTAGCAGGACAAATGGATGCATTTTAGAGAGATCTTTAATCCAATGTAACACTTGCAGTGCATATTTTTGTAGTATGAAAATATAAATATGAAAATTGCCAAATACAGTGCTTTAACTTTGCAAACACTTAAATATGGTGGTTTCATGGTTTACTGCCATCTGCTTCTCACCAAAATGAGTCACTCTTAGTACAGCTTGTTGTGTTGAAGTGGTGGGAAATAGCACATCAGCAGCTGAACATAGTACCAAATTCAGAATACATTTATTAGATATTAAACAAATCTGCAATGAATATTTTCATGCATATTATGTACATATAATATACATAAACTACAGAAATGTACTGCGGATGGGGGGGGGGGTCCTATATGTGACTTTTACCACTTAAAATATTATTTCCGTCTTTTACATTTTCCCACAATTCACACAATTTTTTTGCAAGTTCCTGGAATTGTGTAAAAGAGGGGTTTCACTTAGTCAAAGTCTCGAGGTTGTTGCATTTCTTTCTTTTCTTTATCATCTTTCTTATTATCCTCTGGAGCACGTGGACTATTCACTGTGGCTGTTATGTGAGTGACCTGTCATAGACTGTTGTGTCTCCATCCATTTTTCAGTTTGTTCGTATATATCAACTTTTCTTGACGTTGCGAAGGTGTTACATGGTTTCATTGTCAAACTGGTACGCACATCCAGTTGAACACATGTAAATTTGACATTAATCATTTTGAGATTTTTCCAACTTGCCTAGGCAAATGCTAAGCTAGATTTCATTTTGCTTTCTTTTGTTAACAAGCATAAAACATGAATCACTGACATCACGCTACTTCTTTTTTAAAGAGGTAGAGACACACATTTTGCTGTTTTCGAGATTCAAGCACTGGATTATTTCTCTTATTACCACAGTATATTTGTTTCGTTAATGCTTTTATTGGTAATTGTTCATGTAAGTGTTCAAGTTTCTCCTTTTATACTAAAAATGGACTGGAATGCTCTCTTTGAAATTCTGAAGGTAACAGGAATAAAATACAGGGAGCAAAAGGCTGTTTACAGGTTGTCCAGAAACCAGACTGCAGTTATAATAGTCAAGGGGCATGAAAGGGAAGCAGTAGTTGAGAAGACAATGAGACAGGTTGTGACAAAGCAAGCTGGGATAATTTTAATTACCCTCTTTTTTTGCCATCTGCCTACTTAAATTCATTTTTCCACTTTTAACTAGTTACCATTAACATAAGCGAATAAAATTGCATTTTCATAAAAGAGAAATGTTGGCCCTTAGTCTTAAAGAATATAACCCCAGATCTAATTTTGACTATTCCTAGTTAGTATCTTTCATTATAGGAAAAATCAGTAATTGTTTTGTGACTTAAATTCTATTGTTGACGTATAAACAACTATCAATTATGTAATGTAACATTTGGAAGACAAAATGCGAGTAATCTTAAAGTATCTATTTGGCTCTCTTCAAAAACATATTAGCAAATCGAGCCCTGAATTAATTCCAAAGTAATTAACAGTTTTATCAAAAGTATTGTTTGTGTAACTATATTTGTTGTCTTCATGATTTAAACAGTTCAGCTTAACCCCTGTAGTAGGAGAAACTGTTAAAAGAAATGAATCTTTTGATGTATTCAGTTAATTTAACGAGTTAAGTTTTAATTGCAATTTCTGTAAATTTAACTTCAAACAATGTGTAGTTTCAGTTCCTATTATTGTGATGATATATAAGCGCCTCATTTTTGGTCATGAGACAGTCCACAGCTGAGTTTCAGATGAGAAACCTGTGTTGGTTAGAATGACAACAATGCTTCAAGTTAACTGTAGAATAAGTGTTAAACAATTAGACTGTGTGTGAAAACAATGACAGTGTCTGCTTTCCATATGAACCTATTTATTCTTCAAGAACTGTGTGAATTATGTGGTTATGTTTTTACTGCTCGTAGATGTTCAACAGTAAACTATTGTAGCAGTATGTGGAGGTTCGCCTGCAAACTATTAATGAGGCTTATGGAAAGTTTAAACAGTAATGCACTGGCTATACATATATAACTGTGTGTTACTGGGGGATAGTGCAAAGTGAAAGTAGAAGTCAGTGAAAAGGAACTGTGCATCTGTCAGCTACATTATTTACCGTAGTCAGCATCCAAATTGCAGATCCCATTTTTCAGCCAGTGTAACAACACAGTACGTCAACACCAAGGACAATCAACAAACAAAGAAAAAAAAGCAGGTGGAACCGCTACAAGGGTTTTAGCCTATCCTCAGTGTTTTCAATCTGTACATTGAACAAACAGTAAAAGAAACCAAAGAAAAATGTGGAGTAGCAATTAAATTTTAGGGAGAAGAAATAAAAACTTTGAGGTTTCCTGCTGACTTTATAATTCTCTCAGGGAGAGCAAAGGACTTGGGAAAGCAGTTAAATGGAATGGATAGTGCTGTGAAAGGAGGATGTAATACGTATTTACTCGAATCTAAGCCGCACTTTTTTTCTGGTTTTTGTAATGCAGAAAACCGCCTGTGGCTTAGAATCGAGTGCAAAGTAAGCGGAAGTTCTGAAAAATGTTGGTAGGTGCCACTACAACTAACTTCTGCCATCGAATATATGTAGCACTATACAGGCATGCTTTCCAGGCACAAAGATAAGTACTGACACACCAAACCTCTGTGTCAGTAAATAAATTAAAAGAAAGGGTAGAAGAATGTAAACATTATGCCATGTATTCTTTTGTGTTTGCTGCTATCTCATTTAAATCCTGCCTGCCTAATAAACTACGAAACTAGAGCGAGACAACAGCAAAAGCAGAAGAATATACATATCAAGTCATGTTTATATTTATATTATTCTTATGCTGAATAGTGATACAGTCAGAAATGGAGCATGGCAATTGACTAGATTTTTAAATCTAAGATGAATCTGATTTCTGTGCAGAATGTAATGTACTAAAGAGGCGTCTCCAAAGATTTTCAAATGGAGAAAATTTTTCTCTAAACTCTCGTTCAGAACATCATCTATAATACGCAGTCTATTATTCGGTGCTTGTTGCTCATTATCAAAGAAAGCAGCAGTGTTGGTATCAACAAATAGCAGTCTCTTGCCATTGTTTCGCTTATTAGACAAGTCCTCTTTTTTTAAATTGTAAGCCGCAGTAGCACGCACAAAAGCAAGCCGTGCCGCGAGCAGCAACAGGTCGTAAACAAACAATGCATGACACAGTACAATAATGCATTTTCCGCTTAGAGTGATGTAAAAACCTATAACAAAGAAAACGGCACTTATCAGATCAAAAAAAGCAACCGATTCTAACCAGACAAAGCACGTCAAAAAGGAAGGGTGCCCGTATAAATACGGACGGAGCGCCTGACACATAGCAATGGCTGCTCGGTAAAGCTTAACTGTTAAACTTATGACTCGAGCCAAACTACTGTAGCTGTATCTTCATCCCTCCGACTTCAGTTGTGTATCATGTTACAATGGACCAACTTTGTTTCAATTTGGAGGTGCGGTCTAAAACATTTCTCTCCCCTTGAATTTCGAGTCTCAAATTTCAGGTGCAGCTTAGTTTCTGGAAATTATTTTTCCCTTGATTTCGAGTCTCATTTTTCAGGTGCGTCTTAGATTCGAGTGCGGCTTTGATTCGAGTAAATACAGTAAACATCAACAAAAGCGAAATGGATAAAGGAGAGTAGTTGAATTAAATCAGATGATGCTAATAGGATTAGATTAGGAAATGGGACGCGTAAAGTATTCCTGAAGAAGAGAAATGTGTTACCATTGAATATAGATTTAAGTGTTAGAAAGACTTTTCCAAAGGTATTTGTCTGGAGTGCATCCATGTATGGAAATGAAACATGTTCGATAAACACTTTAGACAAAAAGAGATAGAAGCTTTTGAAATGTGGTGCTGCAGATGAATGTTGAAGATTAGATGGGTCAATCATGTAACTAAGGAGGTACTGAATGGAGTTGATGAGAAAAGAAATTTGTAGCACAACTTGACCAAAGGATAGGATTGGTTGATGGGACACATTCTGTGACATCAAGGGATCACCAGTTTAGAATTGGACAAAAGTTTGGGGAATAAAAATCGTAGAGGGAGACCCAGTAAGCAGTTTAAGAAGGATGTATGTTGCAGTAGTTATTGGGGATGAAGAACCTCGGACAGTATAGGTTAGCATGGAGAGATGCAACAAACCAGTATTCAGACTGAAGACAACAACAACAACTAAAAGATGGCAATAAAATCATAATCCAACGTAACCTTTATAGATGGACTATTTGTGGTTGAGTGACCATGTACACTTAATAACACCAAAACTGGCCACAGGAAATTATGGCCAGAGGTGAAGTCCTGTATGATACTGCCACAACAAAATGAAGCATGTCACATTTTCACTTTATAAATTATAGAACTGATCATATTTTAGAAGCATATCTTATAAGGTGAGGACATCAAGGTTGTGCAAGTTGCTGGAATTCCAAAACTTGTCATCTGTTCAAATATAGTAAAATTAAAATGTTTCCAAGACTGTGAATTGCACAATTTATTTTGATATCAAGGTCACTAGTCATCTCCAAAGGTTAAAGTCACCTCATTTCATTTTCAGTTTATTCTGAGGCCACTCTAAAGAGGAAAAATTACTTGGAATATTATGGAAAACTGGTCCTGTCACTATTCTAGACCTGTATATTCTTTTGAAAAAAACTGTAAACAGAATATAGTGTCACTGTCGAAAAATACTCTGCATAGCTACTGATGGTGGTCTTTTCAGTTAAATGGATAACATCATTAATTTCTGCTGATTGGAGTGCAGGTTCAACTCCCATTTTGATTCCCTGATTTTTCCTTATGACACACATTCCTTTCTTTTGACAGTCCACTGTGTCTGACATCTTCCACAATAATATGAGGCAAATTCAGAAGTAAGGGCTGTTTGCTCATAAAAATATGTGTATTCATTAGAAAAAGTGTTTGGTGTTTGTTGCTTGCTTTAATTTCCCACAAATCTTCTCTACTTCTCCATGTAAACACTGTCCACTTCTAAGCACTTTTTGTAATGCTCTACTAGCTTCTTCATCTCCTCTGCATAGAAGTTCTTTGCCTGGAAATTGAACCAGTTGACAAAATCCATCTTGAGATCCTCATCATCTTCAAACAATTGTTCCAAGTGCAAGAAGAGCTAATAATTGCTGAATGTGGGTCAGAACTGTAGAGTGGTTGTTTGAAAAGTCCCCAACATAAATGCCGGATCTTTACTGTTATATGGACAGTGTGTGCACACACATCAAGGAGAAGGCCGATCTCAGATGGCAGTTTCCCACACCATCAATCTTTGATGGCACATCTCAACTTTGTGAGCACTTTGCAATACGTGTCAACAACTATTAACCCATGTTATATGAAATCAACCAAAGAAGTGTCCTTTTCATCCCAAAAACACTATCCATAATATCTTGAGTATGCAGATTACTTTAAGTTTTTTGGCTTTGGTGAAGCTTAATGACACCACTCCATTGCCTGTTGTTTCAACTATGCAATGGTTTAGGATATCCATATATTGTTACCCACAACTGTGTGGAAAACAAATCATTTCCATCTTGTAAATAGTGTTCCAAAAACACCTGCCCTCATGATATGCTTTGACCTTTGTGTCGGTTAAACACTTTTGGCACTAATCCTGCACACAATTTGCAATATCTGAGGCAGTCCCTTGACAGTCTCATAAACAGGAGTGTGTGCAACACAAGGATTCTCATCAGGCAGAGCACCAATTGTGACTCATCAATCAAACTGCAGTATTTGGCTCACGTGTTGAATGATTTCATCGGTCTAGATACTGATCCTGTCACTCTGCTATTCATGATCCACATTTTTACCACCACTTTTTAAGTCTTAGTTCCTTTGTCTTATCTTTTCTTCATTCATTATTGTAGACCTATAAAGTAGTCAGAACTTCAGATGAATTTGGTCTGTAGTTTCTTTTGCATGCAAAAATCAGATTGCCACCCGTATTTCACAACTTGTTTGAACAACAATTTTTGAAGCCATTGTTTTTTGCTTTCACCCTGTGTCAAATAACCATTGAATCTAAACAATGACTTCTGTGACATTGTAAACAGTTGGTAGAGAGCACTGCATTCATTCTACTTTGTTCCGGGGTGGCAGTATTTAAATATAAGCTGATAGCCCCTGCTTCTCAAATATGTCTCATTATGTGGAACACATTCCTTTTATACCATAATGTACACTTAATTTCCAACACTAGAGGCAATGGTAAGTTGGCTACAAATTGAGGAGGCTCATTTCTGTTGACAGCTTTTTGTAAAACTGGCAACAGTCTAGCAGTTCACTGGCAGCTATTTCTGCTGTCAGACAACCAATGTGAGGTGGCTCCAGCATATGGAAAAAATAATGAAATTATAATAAGAACAATATAATAACAATATATGAATTTCATTACAGTTAAGTGAAAGGTTGATGGTTTCCAAAAGATGATATTCAGTTTATGCAACAGCAGCAATAATAACACAAAAGATTTTTTTCTATGATTTCGTTACTGAATTCCATTCGGTCGTTTTGCAGCTTGATTACAGAAAGAGAAAATATCTGGCTTAAATATATTGGTTCTGCAGCAATATTTGAAGTGACTATTACAGTACCCATCATATGTGGAGAAAACATTGTACCACATGGCTAACAGGATACTGCTGTTGCAGATACTCATTTTACTGTAATGGTGGTTAAGGCAGATAGCTCATAAACTGAGATTTAAAGTCAGTTGAAATGTGCATATGTGACCATCTTCCTTGAGTCAGAAATTTAAAATTTATAGGCTCAGTTTCAAATCTTATTTGTGAACTAGCTGAGAAACCCAGTGTTGTCCAGGTATTTATTTATAGCTGTGCTCAAGACTTCAAATGCATGGAATTTATTTTTGATTTGTAAAGCTTCTTTGTATATGAAATTTGGAGTAGTATGAGTGGGGCCACGAACAAAGAAATTGTTTGCTTCACTGACAGAGGAGAGAGCTATGGAGAGCTGACCATGCAAACAGCAACTGGCTGACCCTAAGACCTGTGCCCACACCACACAGCATCTGGCCGTTTGCTTTGTTTATGGTCATGGCATCACATAAGCTCACTGAGTGAAGGGTTTTGAGGAGCGAAAAATGCCTTATGCTCTCAACCAGAGTTATGTTGTGCCTCAATTTCAGAAGGAGTTTCCAAAGCAGTTTAAAGCCTGATGTTCTCGAGCCACAGAAAGTCATTCCTCAGGGTCTTCATTGAGTTCTTGAGACCAAATAGTCCTCAGTCTTTTAGCTGTTCTGAGGCATTCAGAGAGACTTGACTGTTTTCTAGGCATTTTTTTGTAGCAATGAAAATGTAATGAGTAGGCACCCAAATCACAGAGCAAAGTTAATAAATTCATTTTTTTCTAGCAAAAAATATAAATAAAACCTATCAAACAAAACAAAGCAGTGTCATCAAGTTTTTAATATATAAAGTGAAATCAGTAAATCCGTACATCCTAGACAAGTAAATTCAATATTTGTTTGTATTCATAAAGATAAGACTGCAGTGCTTAATTCTGCCACTGACGTAAACTTCGGAAAATGCTTCTACCACTGTGGTAAATGTAAATGTCATGTGACTAGGGCCTCCCGTTGGGTAGACCGTTCGCCAGGTGCAAGTCTTTCGATTTGATGCCACTTTGGCGACTTGCGCATCGATGGGGATAAAATGATGATTAGGACAAGACAACACCCAGTCCCTGAGCGGAGAAAATCTCCAACCCAGCCGGAAATCGAACCCGGGCCCTGAGGATTGACAGTCTGTCACACTGACCACTCAGCTACCCGGGGCAGTAAAAAACCCTCTCTAAGAAAGATGTCAAATACAAATAAAACTACCAAAGAAAATAAGGCAATATCATTGAGTTTTTAATTCACAAAGCCAAATCAGTAAATCTATATATCCTAACAGAGTAAATTCTCTGTTAGTTTTTATTCATAAAGATCAGATTGCAGTGCTTAAGTCCATCACTGACATAAACTTCCAACAATGCGTCTGTCACTAAGTTTAAAAAAAACTAACAGTGCCATCTATGATGATTAAACATCTGTACTACTAAGCTGAGTCAACAATTTTATGTAAAATGTTAAATTATGATATCTTTTGTTTTTCTGTGATCTGATTTTGATGAAAGAAAGCCTATATGTTGCCCAAGCTATGCTCAAGTCACCTGTGAAAAACTCATGAAAATTTGTCCAGTAGTTTCAGAAATTGGCATGTTCAAATGGACAGATGTGATGGTTTTGGATAAAATTTTAAATTACAATATCTTTTTTTTCTGTGATCTGATTTTGATAGAACTAAAGCCTAAGTGCCCGAAGCTACATTCAAGTTACCCCATGAAAATTTGTATAGTTAATAGTTTTGGAAACAAGTGTGTTCAGACAGTTAGACATGACTGTTTTACAGTTTTATTATTAGTACAGATCGTTAACAAACAAAATTTCAAATGAATTTGTCTGGGTAAATCAGGTTCGCTACAGGAAATGACTATTGGGTTTCTAAATTTTTTTGGGATGTTGCCATATCTTGACTACATTGACAATAGGGAGAATGTCTTCCCATAGCCAACCTATTTTAATTGAGCAGATCCAGAAGTCTTGTGCTGTTAAGAATAGCCCATTGTTGTCCAGTCCTCAGAGATGAGGGATAGTCAAACATAAAAAAGAAAGAGTGTCAAAATAACAAAAGAGGCTAAAGCTGGCTAGACATAATGTTCAGATGCATTGATGGGAATCTACATCATAAATTAAGAGGTGGTGGTTTACCAAACTGAACAAGGCCTGTGGTTTCTATACAGCAACCCACAGCAGGCTCAGTTTATTCTTAATTTAGTTTCTGATAGTTTCACATTAATAATGTCTTGTAGATTATCAGAACATTTACATAGAATTATCAAGGAGGTGTAATTCTTAGAACTGACTGCTAACATGCTCCATCTACAAGTGATATTTCTGGGAACCAAAGTCTCCTCTATAGGAACCAACATGGGTTCCAAAAATGATCGAGTGAAACCCAAGTTGCTTTGTTCATCCAAGAGACCCAGAAAACAGTAGACACAGATGTCCAGGTAGATGCCGTGTTCCTCAACTTCTGGAAGGTGTTTAATACTGTTCCACACTGTTGCCAAATGAGCAAAATACGAGCATATGGAATATCAGACCTGGTGTGTTATTGGGTTGAAGGGTTTTTAACTAACAGAACACATCATGTCATTCTGAATGAGAGAAGTCTTCAGACCTAAAAGCACTTTGGATGTGCCCTAAAGCAGTGTTATAGGACCACTGCTTTTCACGATATATATAAATGACCTAGTATATAATTGGAAGTTCCATGAGTCTTTTCACAGATGACACTCTTGTGTAAAAAGTCACGATGGTAGAAAATTGGTCCTTGACATCAACAAATGTAACATATTGTGAATACATAGACAGAAAGATCCTTTATTGTGTGATTACAAAACTGGAGAACAGTCACTGGAAGCAATTACTTCCATTAAAAGCCTAGAAGAGTGCTACAGAGCAATTTGAAGTGGAAGTGATGATAAAATTAATCACACATAAGGTAGATGCCAGAATGAGAGTCACTGGAAAAATCCTCAGGAAATGTCCATCAACAAAGGAAGTAGCATCAATATGCAACCCGTACCAGACTGGACTGATAGAGGAAACAGAGGAGACCCAAAGAAGGGCACCTGCAGTTTGCGGTCTAGCGGCTAGCGTTGCTGCCTCTGAATCACGGGGTCCCGGGTTCGATTCCCAGCTGGGCTGGGGATTTTCTCTGCCCAGGAACTGGGTCCTTGTGTTGTCGTCATCATTTCATCATCATCATCATCTTTCATGACAGTCGCTAGATCAGACTGTGTAAAAATTGGGACTTTGTACGGGGTCTGATGACCGCGCAGTTGAGCGCCCCAAATACCATTCATCATCATCATCATCATCATCATCATCATGACCATTACCACAATCAAAGAAGAGCAGTATGTTTCATTACATATTCATTTAGCAAGTGTGGAAACATCATGGAGATGCTCAGCCAACTTCAGTGGCAGATGCTGCAAGTGAGCCTTTCTGCATCACAGTATTGTCTGCTGTTAAAGTACTGAGAGCATACATTCTTAGAAGAGTCACTCAGCATATTGCTGTCTCCTATGTATATATCGCGAAAAATCCATCAAGATAAAATTGGAGAGATTCAAGTCCACACGGAGGCATACCACCAATTTATCTTCCCACAAACTGTACGCAACAGGAACAGGAAAAGGGGGAAGTGACACTGGTACACAAAGTACCCTCAGCCACGCCACACATCTTAAGGAGGCTTGTGGAGTGTAGATGTAGATTGGGAATGCTAATATTAATTTCAGTTAGTCCACTAATGACATACTGAATAAATTCCTAACTACTGTGAATGTTGAGTGTCCTGTGGATTTCATCAACTGTTGTGTCAATTTAACAGTTGAACTAATGCAGACAGATGAAAAGTTCTTCGTTTTTATAGTTTGAGGACTCTTCTTAGCTGCATGTTACTGGGTACAGTAACTAGTAGAATAGCTAAGTGCTATACTAAGTATTTTCCTACTGTAACATTCAATTTCCAGTATGATTCATAAGTCTTCTGGCTACCTCAATTCAGTATCTGCTAGGCATAGTCATAGGTATCTGCTTTTGGCAAAACCAAGTGTGTTTCTTTAATCTAAAATACGTATTTTTATGTGATTGTACATTGCTATACCTTGTGTCAACTCATTTGACTGGGAAGAGTGTGTAACACAATTGTTGAAAAATCATAACTAACAAACACTTGAAAAAGAAAGGTCTCTTACAAACCATGCATAGAAAACTTCACCTACCATCTTTCAGAGTAGAAATTATGAATGTTCTGAAACTTCCCTAAGATATTATGCAGATGAAATTAAATAACTATCAGCTCGTACAGAAGTTTACAAGCAGGCATTCCTCCCATGCTTTATCTACAAATGAAACAGGAAGAAACCTTAATGTACGATACAATGAAAAGTACCTACTGCCATGTGCTTCAAAGTGATTGTGTGGAGTATAGATGAAGATTCATGTGTAGAAACTAGTTTGCTAAAATAAAGTCTTACGATAACATCAGTGACAAGAATTTTGATTTCCTTTGACAATTACAAACAAGATGCGATAAAAAATTACAAAAGCAATTAATAGGCTGATTTATATCACTTCTTTTCAGTAGATTAAGCAGTAAAAAATGTGGAAATTAGCTCATATCTGCAACAATTGATGTAATTACCTGTCTCTTTGTTTTTTTTTTTTTTTTTTTGATGTGCATTTTGATTGATTACTGTGTGGCATCAGATAATTTTTAATTAGGTTGAAATATACATTTTCTCCTGCCACCATGTTTCCTCACTGGCACAGATGATCTAAACTGGTACTCATATATGATGCAAAATTGCACTTGAACACAGTCTGTTTCAACATAAAAATTGCACAATATCTCACTGCATTGTGACATTTGCGGTAAGCTTCTTTTGCAGTTATTTACAATATAAGCTAATAATGGTTAATCTGTAATTCATTAGAATTTCAGGTTAAGTTGAATCTGATAATTGATTTTATACTTTAAGATCTCTCCTGCCATGCACTGTATAGGAAGTTGTCACATTGGTGGTATTAGCAGCCACTAAGTTCTTGGATATTTCCACATGAGGTAACTTCCAGTTCTGGGAAAATACTGGTATACCACTTTTGAAACACTGGTATACCACTTCTTTAAGAACTCAATCATACACCTCAAACGTTAATGATGTATTATCATTTCTATTGCATGTGTTCCACTCCACACAGTCTCCATTCTGTTTATAGTATAGATTTTCCATAGACAATCACTCAACAAAAAAGCAGGAATCAGAGGCATTTACTGTGATGCAAAGAGCATGACATTGTCGATGGATGTCCCAAACAGCTCTGGTGCATAACTTGTCTCAAGATGGATAGTTAGTTATTTCCTTTGTTGCAAAAATGTTTTTGGACAGAAGTGTTAGCATGCCGAAAAGTTAAGTAAAATGTATCACTGCTTTATTGAGATACTCCAAACAGATCTACTGCATCACAAAAACATTAAAGAATGAACAGTCTCAAAAACTGGGTTTTAAAGTTTAATACTACACTCCATTTACTGCTAGATCACTGACATACACAATAGCATACACTGAGGTGATAAAAGTCATGGGGTACACCCAAACATTCTGTTGGTCGTCCTTCTGCCCAATGTAGTGCAGCAACTCAACATCGCATGGACTCTGAAAGTTACTGGAAATCCCCTGCAGTAATATTGAGCCATCCTGCCTTTGTAGCCACAGTGCAGCTAGTGCAGGATTTTGTGCACAGAACTGATCCCTCGATGATGTCCCATAAATGTTTGATGGGATTTAAATCGGGTGATCTGGGTGGCCAAACCATTTTCTCAGATTGTTCAGAATTTTCTTCAAACCAATCGCAAACAGTTGTGGGCCGGTGACATGGCGCATTGTCATCCATAAAAATTCCATCCTTGTTTGGGAACATGAAGTCTCTGAATGGCTGCAAATGGTCTCCAAGTAGATGAAAATAACCATTTCCAGTCAATGATTGGTTCGTTCCATGTAAACATAGCCAATTATGGAGCCACCACCAGCTTGCACAGTGTCTTGCTGACAAATTGGGTCCATAGCTTCATGGGGTCTGCACCACACTTGAACCTTGCCATCAGCTCGTACCAACTGCACTCGGGACTCATCTGACCGGGCTATGGCTTTCCAGTCATCTTGGGTCCAACCAATATGGTAATGAGCCCAGGAGAGGCACTGCAGGCGATGTGCTGTTAGCAAAGGCACTTGCATCAGTCTGCTGCCTTAGCAAAGGCAGTCTGCTGCTGTAGCCCATTAACGCCAAATTTGGCCGTGCTGCCCTAACAGATACATTCTTCGCGCATCCCACATTGATTTCTGTGTTTATTTCACACAGTGTGGCTCATCTGTTGACACTGACAGCTCTACACATATCTTGCTGCTCATGGTCGTGAAGTGAAGCCCATCGGCCACTGCGTTGTCTGTGGTGATAGGTAATGCATGAAATTTGGAAGTCTTGACACAGTCTTGATTCTGTGGATTTCAGACTATTGAAGTCTCTACCGATTTCCAAAATGGAATGTCCCATGCACCTAACTCCAACTACCATTCCATGTTCAGCGTCTGTTAAATCTTGTCGTGTGGCTATAATCACATCGGAACCTTTTCATATGAATCACCTGAGTGCAAACGACTACTTCACCCTTTCATACCTTGTGTACGCAATACTACTGCCATCTGTATATGTGCACATCACTATCCCGTGACTTTTGTCATGTCAGTGCACTGTTCAGATGGTAGAGAACTGTACAGACTGCTGCTGTCTGCAGCTTATGTGGAAGCAGGACTTAATTGTGAAAGTTAATTGTTGAATTAAGTGATCACCTCTAGCAGCCGGTGGCCAGGATTTTGGATAAAACCTGTGTACATGGTTTCTGAGGCTAGTTGCAATGATGCTGTTTGATAGAAACCATTGAGGTTCACTTCCATTGGCTGTCATAATAAAATTGATTGGAACCTGGAAACTCAGTGTCAGTGTCTTCTGCCCTTAGCCCACTGATAAGGAATGGCTCTGGCTTCTGAAACATTTAAGAATAATAAAATATTGGTGATCTGAGAATTCTTCATTACTGTTCACATGCCACTGTTTAATAATAATAATAATACTAATACTAATAATGGATCAAAATTAACTTTAATAAAAAAAACTAGTAGTTTTAATTGAATATTTCAACCAGTCACAAGACACACCTTCAGAAGTAACAGATAACTTGAAGGAAAACCTCAGTACAATAATGTATAGTTTCCACAGGCGAGATATTACTATCAGAAGAGATTTTAACCATGTCAGTAATGTAAAGGAACTTGGGATGAAGTAAAAATTGATGAGACTCTACAGAAATATACACCTAGCAAGACAGTTAAGTAGATCCCCCATCCCACAGGTATACAAACAGTATTATGAAGATATACCATAAAATAATGCCTTTTGCACAAGCCATGTAAAGTAAAATTTAGAACTGCAGACAGATCTAGAAATGGCTACCAGAAGGGCAATGTCTAGTCTTCAGACTTCTATTGTCAAATCTCTCACAAAACCATAAAGCATTTTTAAGTCTGACTATATTATAAAATCTAATATTTTAACACTTGTCCAAAACTGACACCAGATAAATATTAGTTGAAAACAGAATTCTGCTTCTGGTTAAACTTGACAGGGTCTTCAAGTCAGACAAATCCAAGTCAAATACTGTGTGTAATTTTCATTGACTGATAGAGAGGACGTGTTACTCTGACTGAAAGAAGTAATAAAAATAATAATAATAATTCCCGTGGAGGCCCGGGAAAAGAATAGGCATCCTGTATGTTCTGCCAGTCGTAAAAGGCGACGAAAAGAACAAACCACTAATAGGGCTAACCCCCCTTTTAGTGTGATTACTTGGTTCAGGACAGAACTAAAGAAGCCTTGGACAAGCGCCGTCATGGTCGGGGACGACGCTTGAACCCTATGCCCGCCCACAATGGTAACAACACTGCTAGCCAACTGGAAAATGATTTAAATCCAAATAGAGGTGTTTTCCAGGATATACTTCCTGCAACCACCCTAGAAGGAAAACAAAGACAGAGGATGAGATGGTCAGATGAAGTTAATCGACACCTCATGTTCTGTTATTACCAAGCAACAAACCTAGGAACCAACACAATTGGATACAGATCACAAGTATACACAACATTTATTACCAGATACCCGGAATTAAAATTTTTAACAGAACAACGACTAGCTGATCAGATCCGTGTAATAATAAAAAATAACAGGATACCCCTGTCAGAATTATAAAACATCAAACAAACAGTACAACAAATAGTGGAACAAAATAATGTGCAATTAGAAGAAGAAGAAAATACAGTAGTGGACTCAAACATCCCAGAAAAAACAAACAAAGAACAAAACGCGTAAATTAAACAACCAGAGGAAAACAAAATCTTTAGACAGCCACCAGAACAAGCACAAATAGAACACGAAGTGACACTCATGTTAGATATAGAAGAAAAAATTTCAGCTGACATATATAGAATACAAAGACACAAATACAGACATTAGACCATTCTTGCATAGACCACCAAATAACCCACAAGTCGAAACAACAATAAAAACTATCAACACAATCATACACAACAAAATAAATGAAAAAACAACTATGGAAGAGTTACAACTACTGGTTTATATAGGAGCACTCACTACACTAAATATACACACTAGGCAGAGATCAGAACCAACCAACACACAGAAGAAACCCACAAAACCAGCATGGCAACACAGGCTACAGATCAGAATAGAGAAACTGAGAAAAGACATCGGACAGCTAACACAATTTATAAGAAATGAAATGTCAGAAAAAAAAAAAACGAAAAAGATTAGGTAAAACCTCACAACAAGAAGCGATTGAGCAATTAGATGAAAAGAAGCAGAAATCACAAGCATTTGCCAAACAACTTAGAAGATACAAAAAAAGTGAAAATAGAAGGCAACAAAACCAAACATTCAACACAAACCAAAAGAAATTTTACCAGACAATAGATAACACACACATTAAAATAGACAATCCACCAAACATAACAGACATGGAACACTTCTGGAGCAACATATGGTCAAACCCGGTACAACATAACAGGCATGCACCGTGGATACAAGCAGAAACAGACTCATACAAGATGATACCACAAATGCCTGAAGTGATAATTTTGCAACATGAAGTCACCCGAGCAATTAATTCTATGCACAATTGGAAAGCCCCTGGAAATAAAATAGCAAATTTCTGGCTAAAGAAGTTCACCTCAACACATTCACATCTAACTTAATTATTTAACAGTTACATTGCAGACCCATACACAGTCCCTGATACACTTACACATGGAATAACTTATCTGAAGCCTAAAGATCAAGCAGACACAGCAAACCCAGCAAACTATCGCCCCATAACATGCCTACCAACAATCTACAAAATATTAACTTCAGTCATTACACAGAAATTAATGACACATACAACACAGAACAAAATTATAAATGAAGAACAAAAAGGCTGCTGCAAAGGAGCACGAGGATGTAAAGAGCAACTGATAATAGGTACAGAGGTGACATATCAAGCTAAAACTAAACAAAGATCACTACACTACGCATACATTGATTACCAAAAAGCTTCTGATAGTGTACCCCACTCATGGTTACTACAGATATTGGAAATATACAAAGTAGATCCTAAGTTGATACAGTTCCTAAACATAGTAATGAAAAACTGGAAAACCACACTTAATATCCAAACAAATTCAGATAATATCACATCACAGCCAATACAGATTAAGCGTGGAATATACCAAGGAGACTCATTAAGGCCTTTCTCTTTCTGTCTTGTCTGAACCCACTATCCAACATGCTAAATAATACAAATTATGGCTATAATATTACTGGAACATACCCACACAAAATCACACATTTGCTATACATGGATGATCTAAAACTACTGGCAGCAACAAATCAGCAACTCAACCAATTACTAAAGATAACAGAAGTATTCAGCAATGATATAAATATGGCTTTTGGAACAGACAAATGTAAGAAAAATAGCATAATCAAGGGAAATCACATTAAACAAGAAGATTACATACTGAATAACCACAGTGACTCCATAGAAGCGATGGAAAAAACAGATGCCTATAAATATCTAGGATACAGACCAAAAATAGGAATAGATAATACAAATATTAAAGAAGAACTAAAAGAAAAATATAGACAAAGACTAACAAAAATACTGAAAACAGAATTGACAACAAGAAACAAGACAAAAACTATAAATACTTATGCTATACCAATATTGACCTACTCATTTGGAGTAGTGAAATGGAGTAACACAGACTTAGAAGCACTCAATACACTTACACGTTCACAATGCCACAAATATGGAATACATCACATACATTCAGCTGCAGAAAGATTCACATTAAGCAGAAAGGAAGGAGGAAGGGGATTCATCGACATAAAAAACCTACATTATGGACAGGTAGACAATTTAAGAAAATTCTTTCTAGAACAAGCAGAAACTAGCAAAATACACAAAGCAATCACTCATATAAATACATCGGCTACACCACTGCAATTTCATAACCACTTCTACAACCCTTTAGATCACATAACATCACAAGATGCGAAGAAAGTAAATTGGAAAAAGAAAACACTACATGGCAAGCACCCGTATCATCTAACACAGCCACAAATTGATCAAGACGCATCCAACACATGGCTAAGAAAAAGCAATATATACAGTGAGACGGAATGATTCATGATTGCAATACAGGATCAAACAATAAACACCAGATATTGCAGCAAGCATATTGTTAAAGATCCCAATACCACAACAGATAAATGCAGACTTTGCAAACAACAAATAGAAACAGTAGATCACATCACAAGTGGATGTACAATACTAGCAAATACAGAATACCCCAGAAGACATGACAATGTAGCAAAAATAATACATCAACTACTTGCCATAAAACATAAACTAATAAAACAACATGTTCCCACATACAAGTATGCACCACAAAATATACTGGAGAATGATGAATACAAATTATACTGGAACAGAACCATTATAACAGATAAAACAACACCACATAACAAACCTGACATCATACTCACCAATAAAAAGAAGAAATTAACACAACTAATCGAAATATCCATATCCGATACAACAAATATACAGAAGAAAACAGTAGAAAAAATTGAAAAATGCATCCAACTGGCCGAGGAAGTCAAGGACATGTGGCATCAGGATAAAGTTGACATTGTACCAATTATACGATCAACTACAGGAGTCACACCACACAGTATCCACCAGTACATCAATGCAATACAGCTACATCCAAACATATGTATGCAACTACAGAAATCTGTAATTATTGATAAATGTTCAATGACCCGAAAGTTCCTAAATGCAATGTATCATATACCGTATAGTTAAAAGGAAGTCACACTTGATCAAGGTCCGTGTCACTTTCCATTTTTAACCAGACATAACGTCTGAGACAGGAAAAAGAAATAATAATAATTGTATAGAGACAACAGAACAAATCCACAGAACCAGCAGCCTGTTATCACTCACAACTATCTGTAAGTTCGTACTGTACCAGATTTGTATGTGTTCTTAGCAGTTCGTACTGTACCAAATTTGTGTGTGTTATTAGCTTTGCCCTTAACCATGATTACCCACAAATCCATTGGGCAGAGACTGGAAACTCTAAATACCACTCCCGTGGAACTACACCCTATATTGCTCAGCATTGTAATTGTACATGATGAACCCAACTTTGCTAACAAAATTTTGTAAGTTGTTAAGGGATATTTTCTGAGCATTTTTTCATAAGGGACCCACAATGTTTGATAGCTCATTACTGAGAAATAATTTAATTATGATGTATTTTGTTTGTCACCCCATTTACTTTTGTTTCTGCAGAAATAACTTCATAACATTAAAAAAGCCTACAGTATGAATTCACTAAAATATACGATACAAAACTCAAGTTTCTCATAGGCATCTACATGAAGATGCAAAAACTTTAAAATTTGGTTGCCATCACTGCAGGAACAGCTGAGCATAGTATCTGCATGCACTCTTTTATTTTGTTCAGTGAACCCATTCACAAAGTTCAGTAAACATATCCCTACTGCTGTGAATCACTGTTCACGTATAACTAACACTGCCAGAAAAACAAACCTGAGACAGAACCAGACAGAGCCAAATGCAGACTGAGAGTAAAGAGTAAAGTGGGCATTACTGTCATCATGGAGGTCTCCAGTGCCATATTTTAGATGGCCGACTTTCCTTGGGCATCCTTCTAAGATGTCCATACCATGATAACCATTTATTTTCACTTGTCTCTACAATATCTGTTGTAACTCTGGTCTGTTCTGATAACACTTCATTTCTTATTTTGCCACTTCTTGTTACACTATGTGAGCAGAAGTATCTGGACACCTGTCTGAAAATGACTTAAAAGTTCATGGCGCCTTCCATCGGTAATTCTGGAATTCAATATGCTGTTGGCCCACCCTTAGCCTTGATGACAGCTTCCACTGTCGCAGACATACATTCAATCAGGTGCTGGAAGGTTTCTTGGGGAATGACAGCCCATTCTTCATGGAATTCTGCACTGAGGACAGGGTGTCAATGTTGGTCAGTGAGGCTTGGCACAAAGTTGGCATTCCAAAACATCCCAAAGGTGTTCAATAGGATTCAAGTCTGGACTCTGTGCAGGCCAGTCCATTACAGGGATGTTATGGTCGTGTAACCACTACCCCACAGGCCGTTCATTATGAACAGGTACTCAATCGTGTTGAAAGGTGCAATTGCCATCCTCGAATTGCTCTTCAACAGTGGGAAGCAAGAAGGTACTTACAACATCAATGTAGGCCTGTGCTGTGATAGTGCCACACAAAACAACAAGGGGTGGAAGCCCCCTCCATGGAAAATGCAACTACATCATAACACCACTGCCTCCAAATTTTACTGTTGGCACTACACACACTGGCAGATGACATACACCGAGCTTTCGCCAAACCCACACCCTGCTGTCAGAGCACCACATTGTGTACTGTCATTTGTCACTCCACACAATGCTTTTCCACTGTTCAGTCATCCAATGTTTACGCTCCTTACGCCAAGTGAGGCGTTGTTTGGCATTTGCCAGCATGATGTGTGCCTTATGAGCAGCCACTCAACCATGAAATCCAAGTTTTCTCACTTCCTGCCTAACTGTCATAGGATCCTGATGCAGTTCGAAATTCCTGTGTGAATGGTCTGGATAGATGTCTGCCTATTACACATTGTGACCGCCTTCAAGTGTCGGCGGTCTCTGTCAGTCAACAGATGATGTCAGCCTGTACGCTTTTGTGCTGTACATGTCCCTTCTCAATTCCACTTCACTATCACATTGGAAACGGCCTAGGGATGCTTAGGGGTGTGGAAATCTCACATACAGATGTATGACACAAGTGACACCCAATCACGCGTGACGACGTTCGAAGTCTGTGAGTTCCGCGGAGCGCCCCATTCTGGTCTCTCATTAAGTCTAATGACTACTGACATCACTGATATGGAGTACCTGGCAGTAGGTGGCAGCACGATTCACCTAATATGAAAAACGTATGTTTTTGTGGGTGTCCGGATACTTTGGATCACATAGTGTACTTCACAACTTCATCATCAAAACTCCAATTCCATTTCTTGTAATTTCTTCTCATTTATCCTGGAAACTTTCCACAGTTGAGCACCATAGAAAGCAATGTTCTCAGCTATAGTTTTGTATATCCCGCTTTTCAAATTATTTGGTGTTGTTTGATTCCAAGATCTAGAGGGTTGGATCCCCTCCTTCGAAAGCGTCAGATTGCAAAGCCTGGGCTACTCTCAGGGTGGAATCTCCGTCTTCGAAGATTGTGTCTGTCTGTCTGTCTGTCTGTCTGTCTGTCTGCCCGCCCGCTGCTGTCGCTGTTCGTCCGTCCATCCGTCCGCCTGCTGGCTGTCCGCCGCCGCCGCCGCCGCCGCCGCCGCCGCCGCCGCCGATGCCTGCCTGCTTTTTCGTACGTCTGTTCGCCGCCGCCGACGCAGCCGACGCCGCCTGCTGTTCGCCGCTGCCCATCGCCGACGCCGACGCCGCCTGCTGCACGTCCGTCTGTCCGTCGCCGTTCGTCTGCAATGAGTACTCCCACCTCCACCGTCATCTACACCTCCCCCTCCCCCTCTCCCACAGTCACTTCCTGGAGTGCCGCCTCTGGCCTCCCTCCTTCCACCTCCCCTTCCCTGCCTCCACTTACCCACCCCCCTATCTCCTCCCCTGCTGTATACCCACACCTCTACACCCTTCCTCCAGCCTCCACACCCTCAACAGCTCCCACTACTACCCCCGCCCTCACGTACGCCTCTGTTGCCGCCTCTGCTGCCACCCCTCAGGTGGTTGGCTTCCCCTCTCTCACCGACCCCGTCGCGTCGTCTTCTGCATCTCCCGCACGCATCACGTTGCGCCGAGCCACCATCGCCACCACTGAACCAGCTGCTTCTCCCGGTGCCTCCACTACGCCACAGGGATCTGCCACCCGCCACCTCCCTCTCCTCCCCGTCCCTCTCCCCTCCTCCCAGCCTCCAGTCTCCAAAAAACCCCAAAAGCGCGTCCTTACCGACTCTGCTCCCGCCACTTCCCACAAAAAATCAACGCCACCTCCCCCTCCCCCTGCCGTCACCATGGACACCACCCCTCCTCCTGCCACCCCTACCTTGGCCCCCACCCTCCACACCTTTGTCCTGTCAACTCCCGATCCTAAGTTCCTCGACGCTCGTACCCTCACCAAGGAAATACGAAAGTACTTACCTGGTGCTCCCATCTCCCAACTCATTCCCCGCAGGGACTCAGTCCTTATCAAGTCCCCGTCCCCATCATTTCACACAGACCTCCTGCGAAAACTCCCACGAGTTATGTTTGGCCCCCACGCCTCTCTGACACCCTTCCTTTCCGCTTCCACTCCCCGTCAGCCCCAGCCTCCCCGTCGCCCCCCCACCTACACCGCTGTGATCACCAAGCTCAGCCCGGTGATCACAGAGGATGAAGTGTTGGTAGAACTGAACTCCCACCCGGACTTGGAAATCCGCTCTGCCCGCCGTATCCACAATGCCTCTGGTCCCACCTACCTCATGCGGATATTCTCAGAGTCTGCCCCGTCCATAGACCATCTCCTCACCCAGGGTGCCCTGATATACCACCGTCGCCACCCTGTTGAATCCTCCAAATCCCCTCCCCAATCCTACCGTTGCCAACGGTGCCTGATGTACAATGACCACCTGACTCCCAACTGCAAAACCCCCCCCCCACCTGTCCCCATTGCAAGGCCTCCCACTTTCTCAAGAACTGCCCCAACCTCGCTGCTCCTCCTTCCTGTAATACCTGCAATGGCCCCCATCCCACATACTCCCACAAGTGTAAAGCTAAACCCCCTCCAGCCACCCCTGAACTTACAGTCCCAGTTCGTCCCGTCGATCCTCCTGTCCATCCTAACAATTCCCTCCGTCCACCCCCCACGGCCGAGGACATCATCCGGTTCATTACCGTTGTACTCCAAAACATTCACCCTTTTCAACACCCGCACACCTTCCAACAAATATCCCTTGCTGCTCGCTCTGTTTTCCACCTGAACACCTTCGCCACTTATTCCCACAACCAAGCCCACTTCACCTTCACCCGCCTCGACACCCTCGTTTAAGTCTCTTCCCTTCCCTCTCTTCCCCCCCTCCTTCCCGTCATGGCGCGGCACGAGTCTCGCATCCTCTTCCAGAACATTCGCTCCTTCCGCTCCAACAAATACCTCCTCATGCACACCCTCTCCCACCACCAGGTCGACACCTTCCTCTTGAACGAAACCTTTCTCCAGCCCCACCATTCTATCCGCACCTCCCCCTATATCCTCCACCGCACTGATGCTCCTGGTCCTCGTGCGCAGGGTGGAGTCGCGATTGGCCACCTTAAGCATATCCCCGTCCGGCCACAACCTCTCCTCAATGACCCCACTGAACACCTTATCCTTAGCGTCTTCTTCCCCTCCCTCACCATCACCTGTGCCACCATCTATGTCCGCTCCACTGCTCCTCTTCCTTATGACTTCATCTCGCACATTGACCGCACCTTCTCCACCTATGTGATTGCCGCCGACCTCAACATCCATAGCCGCACTCCTGCTGCCCTTCGGCGGTGGCATCAGTTCCTCTCCACAATCCAGGGTGACCTTGTTCCCATTCCCCAGCACACCCGACCCGAAAGTAACACCACCCCCGATGTTGTCATTGCCTCCGCCAACCTCCTTGGGCATATCACTGTCGCCGTCCTTGACCCCACAGGTAGCGATCACCTCCCTGTCCTTCTCACCATAACGTCTGCAAACCGCCCCCCTCCGGCTCCGCAACCTGCACCCCCTCCCAAGGTCGTCCATGACTATCGCCGTGCCAACTGGGATGCCTACCGGGACTCCATCTCCACCCAGGTCGAAAGCCACCCTCTTACCTATCGCCATCCTGACGACATCATCCGCGCCTCGTCCTTCCTTCAGATGGTAATTACTGACGCCGTGGAGGCCCATGTTCCTACTAAAACCATCCACCCACACCGTCCCACTCTCCCCCCGCGGGCTGTCCTCCTCCTCCGTGAATCCCGCCGCCTCTATCGCTCCTTCCTCCGCACTCGTGACAGGGATACACTCCAACGCCACCGGCAAATACAGCGACACGTACGGAACCTTATTACAGCAACGAAACGCCGGGACTGGCGCCAGACCTGCACACGACTCAATGCCACCCTCCCTATCAACTCCTCCAAGTACTGGTCTGCCTTCCATCGTCTTACTGGTTCCCTTTCCGCTCCCCACTACCCCCTTCTCCATAACGATCGCCCCCTTCCAGACAACCTCAGTAAGGCCAACCACTTCGCTTCCCACCTTTCCGAGGTCTTCTCCATCCCCGATGATCCCCACTTTGATTATTCTCTTTTCCCCACCGTCATGGAACGTGCTGATACCTCAGTCGCTCCACTTGCTCCTAGTCTCCAGTACATGGGGCAGTTGCCCCCCTCCGACGTCAACACTCCCATCACAGCACAAGACATTAAACTTCTCCTCCAGTCCAAACGCAACACGGCCCCTGGTCACGACTGTGTCACCTACCGTCACTTTCGAGAAAGCCCCTATTCCTTCCTAACTGTCCTCGCCCATCTCTATAATGTCATCCTCTCTACTGGCTTCTACCCTGACCTGTGGAGGACCTCCCGCGTCCTCCTCTTCCTCAAACCCAACAAACCCCCTTCTGCCGCCTCTTCCTATCGTCCCATCTGCCTCACCTCCGTCTTCAGTAAGGTCCTTGAATCCATCCTCTCCCACCGTATCCATCAGCACCTTGCTCAACACCACCTCCTCCCCCTTACCCAGTGTGGCTTCCGACCCTCCTTCTCTGCTGACGACCAACTCCTCAACCTTGTTCACCTTCTGTCCCTCCAGCTCAACTCCTGTCGCTCTGCCATTTTTGTTTCCCTTGACCTCCAAAATGCCTATGACCGTGTATGGCATCCCGGTCTCCTCTTTAAACCCCAAACCTACGCCCTGCCTATCAATTTTGTCCGTCTGGTCGCTTCCTTCCTCTCGCACCGTCCTTCCTATGTCACCCTCCACAACACCAACTCCCGTATCTTTTATCCCACGGCTGGCGTCCCCCAGGGTTCTGTCCTCTCCCCTCTCCTTTATCTCTTGTATACAGCTGATATGCCCAAGCCACCCCCACCAGTTCACCTTCTCCAATATGCTGATGACACCGCCTTCCTGGCTCTCTATCCTACCCTTCAACGGTCTCAACGTACCCTCCAAACCCACCTTAACCAGTTCACCACTTGGTGTAACCAGTGGCTCCTCCGTCTCAACCCCTCCAAAACCCAGGCAATCATCATAGGCCGTACCACTCGCTCCTTTCGCCTCCAAGATTTCTACCTCACCCTTTATGGTCGTCCTATCCAACTCACCCCCACCCTGAAATACCTTGGCCTCACCCTTGACCGACACCTCACCTGGACCCCTCATCTCCTGACCATCCAGCAGAAAGCCCATTCCCGCCTCCGCCTGCTGAAACTCCTGTCCGGCCGGACATGGGGACTGCATCGTTCTACCATCCTCCACACCTACAAATCCCTCATCCGTCCTATCCTCTGTTATGCCAGCGTCGCCTGGATCTCCGCCCCCACCCGCTTTTACAAGGCTCTCCAAATCCTTGAACGTCATGCGCTCCGCCTTGCCTTCCGTATCCGCCTTCCTTCCCCCACACGGCTCCTGTATGAACTGATCCCCTTCCCCCACCTCCTCTTGTTCCTCCAACATCTCCGCATCCTTTACATTGTTCGCAGGGTTGATCCCCCCCACCCTCTGGTTTCCTCCTTCCTCTCCACCCCTCGCCCGTTGCCGCGCCTCTATCGCTGTATCCCTGCCTCTCTCCACCTCCACACCCTCCATCTCCTTCATCAGGGCAATTTCCAACGCCTCCCCCTCCCGGATGACGAACTTCGCCGTGACATATACCCTTCCTTCCAACTATAACCCGGCCTTGTTCCCCCCCCCCCCCCGCCCCAGGGCCCCTTCTCCTCTTTCCTCCTTCTCCCAGAGCGGATTTTCCTCCATCCCCCCCTCCCCTGAGACCCTGCACCCCATACTTGCCTCTCTCCTTCCCACATCCCTCCCTACCTGGCCCTCTTCCGAGCGCCCCCCATTCCCCTCCCCCATCTCTTCCCCTCCCTCCCTTCTTCAGGTCTCCCTCATCTCCTTGAACCTGGCAGATCCTCTGTCTTGATCATCATCAGTGTGCCACGTCAATGTTGTGTTTAGTTCTGTTTTCTCGTGTGCGTCAAGAGGTGTGATTTTCATTGTGTACTGCCGTGAGGTTCGCCGTGAGTGTTACGTTGTGTGCTATGCCATCCGTCAACACCTTTATGCTCTAGTCATACTGTGCCTTGTGTTCTTTTAATCGTCGCAATGTGTGGCTTTTTGTGTGTGCTACTTTTAAACAGTTTTTTTTATCTCCATTTTACAGTCACCCCGTTTTTTGTATATTGCCTTCCATGATGTTCTCCCTTTTTTATATCTATGTTCGCCTTCTTCTCTCCTTTGCTGTTTTTAAATGTCTTCTCTTGTTTTGTTCTATGTCTTTCGGCTGAAGAGCAGCGCATGTGCTGCTGCCAGCCCGCCCCGATGGGGAATTGAAATACAATAAAGAAAAAAAAAAAAAAAAAATTGATTCCAACGCATTCGAGGGTTGGATTCCCTCTCTTCTTCATCGAAGAGTTTCACTGCCTGGGCTACTCTCAGGGTGCAATTTCGACGTGGAAGATTCCCGCCGTTTCCTTGCCGTGTCGTCTGCTTGCCGTCCATACTGCTCGCCGTCCGGCCCTTCTCGCCGCCGCCTTCCGGTCCTCGCCGCCGCCGCCGCCGCCACCGGAGCCGCCGCCGCCTGCCGGCCCTTCTCGCCGCCGCCGCCGCCGCCGCCTGCCAGGGCTCGCCGCCTTCGCCTGCCGCCTGCCGCCTGCCGGTGCTCGCCGCCTTCGCCTGCCGCCTGCCGCCTGCCGGTGCTCGCCGCCGCCGCCGCCGCCGCCGCCTGCCGGTCGCCGCCGTCGCCGTCTGGTCGCCGCCGCCGCCCTTCTCGCGCGCCGCCGCCATGTCCCTACCCACCACCACCACCACTATCATTTTCACCTCTCCCTCCGCTGCTCCAACCACCATCACATGGAGCTCCTCCTCCACCCCACTTCCCGTCCTTCCTTCTCTCCCTGTCCACCCCACCCCTGCACCACTTTCGGCTGTAACCACCCCCAACTCCTCCTCCCCTCTCACTGTCGCCCCATCGACAGCTACTGACTTTCCGCCGCTCCCCGCACTGCCTCCGACAGGCTCCAAGCCAGCACGGATCTCTGCTCGACGTTCCACAGTCTCAGTGACACCCACGCCCCCTCCGTCTGCGTCATCCGCTGCTCAGGGTGGTCCTGCCCCCCGCCATCTCTCCCTGCAACCTGTACCCCTGCCCCCTCTCCACCCGGTCGTGCCCACGAAACCTTCAAAGCGCCCGAATGTTGACCCTTCCCCCGCAGTCTCCTCCAAAAAAAACCCCAACCCCCGTGACCCACCCACTCCCATGGACGCGGCTCCGAACCCCGCCCCTGCCCCGCCTGCCACCCACACCTTTGTCCTCTCCAATCCTGACCCTCAATTCCTTGATGCCCGCTCCCTCACCCTCGCCATCCGGAAATACTACCCCAATGCTCCCATCTCCCAACTGATTCCTCGCAAGGACTCGGTCCTCATCAAATCCCCCAGTGCTTCCCTCCACACTGATCTTCTCTCCCGCATCCCCCGTATCCAATTTGGCCAACGTGCAACCCTCACCCCCTACCACACCCCGTCCTCTCCCCGTCAGCCTCAACCTCCCCGGCGTCCGCCAACCTTCACCGCTGTGATCACGAAGCTTAGCCCCATGATCACGGAGGCTGAGGTGTTGGCGGAACTCAACTCCCGGCCCGACATTGAAATCCGCTCGGCCCGTCGCATCTTCAATGATGCCGGGCCGACTTTTCTCATGCGGATATTCACCGAATCCTCCTCTTCCATTGACCGCCTCCTCACCGAGGGAGCCCTCATCTACAATCAGCGCCATAAGGTGGACCCCTCCCGTTCCTCCGTCCAATCCTACCGCAGCCAACGCTGTCTCACCTACAACGACCACATTACCTCTGCCTGCAGGAACCCCCCTACTTGTCCCCACTGCAAAGCTTCCCACTTCCTCAAGCATTGCCCCAACCTCACCTCTCCCCCCTCCTGCAACACTTGCAACGAACCACATCCTACCTACTCCTTGAAGAGTAAAGCGAAACCTCCACCAGTAACCCCTGAGCTCACCGTGCCTGTCCGTCCTGTTGATGACCCCATCCACCCCAACAACTCGCTCATCCGTTTCACCACCATTGTGCTCCAAAACATCCACCCCTTCCAGCGCTCACACACTCTTTCCCAAATCGCCCTTGCTGCCCGTTCCATCTTCCATCTTACCACCTATGCCACATACTCCCACAACCAGGCCCACTTCACCTTCACCCCCCTCACCACCCTTGTCTAACTCTCCACTCCCATGGTACAACAACCGTACCGTATCCTGTACCACAACATTCGCTCCCTGCCCACCCACAAACTCCTCGTCCTCCACACCCTACGTCAGCACCGCGTGGATGCCTTCGTCCTAAATGAAACCTTCCTTCAACCCTGTATCTCCGTCTCCACGGATCCTTACACTCTACACCGCACCGATAACCCGTACCCTCTCGCACGTGGCGGAGTTGCTATAGGCCACCTCAAGAACCTCCCTGTCCGGCCCCAACCTCTCCTTAACAATCCTGCCGAGCATCTCACCCTCAACCTCTTCTTCCCCACCCTTACCATCACCTGTGCCACCATTTATGTCCGCCCTCGCACCCCCATCCCGTACGATTTCCTGGCCCACATTGACCGCACCTTCTCCACCTACGTGATTGCCGCCGACCTCAATATCCACAGCCGTGATCCTTTCGACCTCCGGCGGTGGCATCAGTTTCTCACCACTCTCCAGGGAGACCTGGTTCCCCTGCCTCAGCACACCCGGCCCGAATCCAACACCACTCCTGATGTGGTCCTTGCCTCTCCAAACCTCCTTGGGCGCATCACCGCGGATGACCTTGACCTCATTGGCAGTGACCATGCTCCTGTCCTCCTCACTATCTCTAATGGTCGCCATCCCCGCCACGCTCCTCGCCCTGACGTCCCTCCTAAACTTGTCCATGATTACTCCCGTGCCAACTGGGATGCCTACCGGGATTCCATTCACACCCAGGTTGACGGCCACGACCTTACCCTCCAGTCTCCTGATGACATCGCTCGCACTGCTGCCTTCCTGCACCAGACCTTGTCTGACGCCGTCGCCACCCATATCCCCACCAAAGCCATCCACCCTCACCGCCCCACCCTGCCTCCACAGGCCGTCCTTCTCCTTCGAGAGTCCCGCCGCCTCTACCGCTCTTTTCTCCACACTCGTGACTGGGATACACTTACCCGCCACCGGCAATTACAGCGACATATCCGCAACCTGCTTGTTGCGAAGAAACGCTGAGCCTGGCGCCAGACATGTACGCAACTCAACACCACGCTCCCCATCAACTCTTCCAAGTATTAGTCTGCTTTCCACTGCCTTACTGGGAACCGCCCCACTCCCCAGTACCCTCTCCTTCTTAATGACTGTCCCTTTCCTGACAACCTCAGTAAGGCCAACCACTTTGCCTCCCACCTCTCTGATGTTTTTTCCATCCCAGATGATCCCCACTTTGATTATTCCCTCTCCCCTGATGTCATGGACTGTACGAATGCCTCTGTTCCTCCCCTTGCTCCTAGCTTCCAGTACTTGGGCCACACCCCACCTTCTGCACTTAACACTCCCATCACTACACAGGACATCAGCCTCACATTCCGCACTAAACGCAACACTGCTCCCGGCCACGACTGCGTTACCTACCGCCACCTCAAACACTGCCCTCCCTCCTTCCTTTCCCTCCTTGGCACCCTCTACAATGTCATCCTTGCCACTGGCTTCTATCCCGACCTGTGGAAAACCTCCAATATCCTGATGTTCTCCAAACCCAACAAGCCTCCATCTGATGCCTCTTCCTATCGTCCTATCTGTCTCACATCTGTGTTTAGCAAGCTCTTGGAATCCATCCTTTCCCGGCGCATCCATCTCCACCTCCACCAAAACCACCCCCTTCCAAACACCCAATGTGGCTTTCGACCTTCCTTCTCTGCTGATGACCAACTCCTCCGCCTCACTCATCTCCTCTCCCTCCAGCTTAACTCCCGTCGCTCCGCCATTTTTGTCTCACTTGACCTCGAAAAGGCCTACGACCGTGTCTGGCATCCCGGTCTCCTGTTTAAACTCCAAACCTAAGCCCTTCCTATCAACTACATCCGCCTAGTGGCCTCCTTCCCCTCCCACCGCCCCTCCTATGTTACCATCCATCATGCCAATTCCCACACCTTCTACCCCTCTGCCGGTGTGCCCCAGGGCTCTGTCCTCTCCCCTCTCCTCTACCTCCTGTACACGGCAGATATGCCCCAACCCCCCCCCCCCCCCTCCAGTACACCTCTTGCAATATGCTGATGACACCGCATTCCTCGCCCTCGCTCCTACCCTCCACCGGTCCCAACGCCTTTTCCAGAATCACCTTGACCTTTTTGCTGCATGGTGTAACCAATGGCTCCTGAAACTCAATCCTTCCAAGACCCAGGCAATCATCGTAGGTCGTACCACTCGCTCCTTCCGGCTCCTGGATTTCTCCCTTACTGTCTGCGCACATCCTGTCTGCCTCACCCCCACCCTCACCTACCTTGGCCTCACCATTGACTGTCACCTCACCTGGATTCCTCATCTCTGCTCCATCCAATCCAAAGCCCACAACCGCCTCCGACTCCTCAAACTCATCTCTGGCCGGACATGGGGGTTGCACCCCTCTACCATCCTCTACACCTACAAATCCTTAATCTGTCC
The DNA here is from genome assembly GCF_021461395.2 of Schistocerca americana. Lineage (NCBI taxonomy): Eukaryota > Metazoa > Arthropoda > Insecta > Orthoptera > Acrididae > Schistocerca > Schistocerca americana. The sequence continues at coordinate 882,332,123 of NC_060130.1, read as the reverse complement.
CATCCTATGTTATGCCAGTCCTGCCTGGATATCTGCCCCCCTCCCCCCTACCCTCCATCTCTACACCCTCCATCTCCTTTCCCGAGGTGGCTTCCGTCAACTCCCCCTCCCGGATGATGCCCTCTCCCCCTCCATTTATCCTTCCTATCAACTCTGATCCTCAATCCCCCTCCTTTCCTCTGTCCTTTCCCTGGGCTCCCTCTTCCCCCCCTCCCTTCCGTCCTGTTTTTCTCCCCACTAAACCTCTCCCTACCTCCCTTCTCCCCCCCAGTCCTTTTGTATTCCCCTCCTCTGCCTACCCCCACTCCCTGTCGCGTCTGCCCCCCACCCCTCTTATGGGTCCTCATCCTCCTTCAGCTCCCTTTCTGGCTCCCCCCTTCGCTTTTACTCTCCTTTCCCCCCTTTTTTGTTTTCCCATCTTCTGTCCAGTTACCCCCCACCTGCTCTCGACTGTGGTGTCACATTTGCCAATTTTTTAGTGCAGTGTTCCAGTGACTATTCAGTGTTGTTTGTCTTTCTCGTGTTGCGAACAGAAACCATGCTGTCGCTCGGTGTGAATTTTATGTCCTTTGCGAACAGAATCCATACTGTCGCTGTGTTTTTTTAATTGTCTATTGTTTTCCCTGTCTGCTTCGTATGTATTTTTATTAGCGTCATCATCCCTGTGTTGTTGTTTTAAGTTCAACGATTTCTTTTCGCCTTGTTACTCTCTGTCTCCGATTTTATCGCCTGTTTTTTATTATTTGTTCTCTTGATCTTTGTCACAAAATCTGTCGGCTGAAGAGCGGCATACTAGGCTGCTGCCAGCCCGCCCCCTTCGGGGGGAATTGAAATTCAATAAATGAAAAAAAAAAAAAAATTTGATTCCAAATAATAGGGTTTAGCAGCTTAATTCACACCTTTCCCTTTCCTATTCTATGCTTTATTTCTTTATTGATTCCACCTTTATCCAAAATGATTGTCCATAATTATTTATATGATTGACTACACTTTACTGTGGATCCATCATCCATAACAAGAGCCCTTCCTGTACCTCCGACAACGAAGTATTCTGTCTTTGTAAAGTTAATTTTCATGCCCCACTGCTCATATTCTGCTTTAAGCTTTCTTAACATGTATGACACATCCTCATCTTCCTTAGCAAAAGTGACATGATTGTCGGCGAAATATGGGGAGAAAAGGATGTCATCACCTACTCAATTCCCATGTTTTTGCACTTTCTTATCCAATTTTCAAAAATACAGGGAGTACATAAAGACCGGGAACACTTTCAATTATTTATTGCACAAGAACCAAACATTATACATATAGCATACATATGTCATTTTGAAAAGAAACCCTGAAAGTCCCCCCCCCCCCCCCCCCCCCATGTATACTGCCACAGACTAGTTTGGTAATTTTCCAATAATGAGCGACTTCACCATAACACCACTGCCTCCAAATTTTACTGTTGGCGGAAACATGGCGAGTTCAGGTGTGGATCGAGCTTTCTGTGTGTTGGAGTTCGACAAAAAAAAGTATGCTACAGCTGTTCATCAGATATTGAGAACCAAGTACGGTAAGAAGCCACCAACAAGGAAGGCCATTTACCACTGGCACAACAAATTCATTACGTCAGGTTGCTTGTGCCCGGCAAAGAGAAGCGGACGTCCCAGTGTGAGTGAAGTGAATGTGGAGGGACATTCATAAGGAGTCCAAAGAAATCGGTGTGTTGTGCATCCTGTGAACTCGAAATGGTTCCAATGACAGTGTGAAAGTCCTGCATGTGAAGTTCGTGGGTACCTGAACACGGAGCTGCTGCATCGATGGATCGGCCGTGGTACAGAAGGGAACAGCTGTTTCACGAAATGGCCTCCCCGATCACCAGATCTCACTCTGTGTGACTTTTTTCTGTGGGGACACATTAAAGATCTGGTGTATGTACTGCCTCTACCACGTGATGTGGCAGAGCTCCAGGAGAGAATACAGGAAGCGACTGTCACAGTCGACGATGCCATGCCGGCATGGCTATGGCAAGAATTCAGTTACCTTATTGACGTGTGCCGAAACACTCATGGTTTGCATATCGAATGTTTGTAAAAAAAACTTTCAGAGTTTCTTTTCAAAATGCAATATGTATGACATCTGTACAATGTTTAGTTCTTGTGCAAAAAATAATTGAAAGTGTTCCTGGACTTTATGTACACCCTGTATTTTAAAGAGGGTAGGCACTAAGCAGCATCTCTTGCTAACCTTAAGTTTCTGTGAGAGTAACTTCCCAACTTTAACACAACAAGTAAGCTTTCTAAAGCATTGTACATAACATTTATGAATGTTCTGGTAGTTCCTTGCTTCCCACATTCTACAAAGTGGTACATTGTTGTAGGCCTTCTGCAAGTCTGTAAAAACCATCTCTCTCCAAGTCACGGGCCAGTTGCTCGCCAGTCACCTGTCTAATGGCGCAGATATTATTGATACAAAACCTTCATGCCTGAAAGCCACTCTTTTCTTCTACTTCCTCAGTTTCTTTCTTACTTCTAGTTTTAAGGGTATTACCATATAGAGTCTGTATAGAATTGAGAACTGTGATGCCTCAGTAAAGCAATCATTGATGCTTCCCTTTTTAAATACATTTGTGATGAACCCTTCTTTAAACTTGATAGGGATTTCCTCTCCACTAAGACAGAGATTAAATAGCTTTGCAAGATGTTCAAACAACATGTTTGGCCTAGTCTTCAATAACTCCATATATACAGCTCCAGAACCTGGTGCTTTGTCATTTTTGAATTGTTTAACTGTATCCTGTACTTCCAGTGTTGTTATCTCCTGGATTTCTGTGTCATGTACATTGCCTGCAAAGGGGCATATATCATGAAATTTGGATCAATCTTTTTAAACAGTTCTTTGTAGTATGTCTTCCCTCTATCTATACTCATCAGCTGTAAGTTTATACTACTTCTGTCCTTTATTCATAGCTGTCTTATCATCTTCTTTACTTATTTGTACTTTTAACTTCCTGTGCAGTTATTAATTTCTATACATTTAAAGTCCCACACAGCATTTTTTTGTCTGATTACTGCTTTCTTTGCCCCTCATGTCAGCGTTACATACCTGCTTCTATAATCAGTCTTATTGCTTGTAAGCCATCTGTTATAGGCCTCCATATACTCCTTCACTTTTGCAGCAGTATAATCATCCCACCAATCATTTCAAATTTGCCAGACATGTTCTCAGGTACTCCAAGACTTTCAAATGCAGCATCATGAGTAGCTCTCACAATTGTGTTATACACTACTTCCACTGTTGTATCATCAGTCTGATGTAGCTTCTCATTCAATCTGAGCTTCTATAAGAAGACAATTGAAGGATCCTGCAGTAAATTTAAATTATACTGTGGTTGGTCCAGTTTCTCTCTATTCTCGTTTGTTATTTGATTTACCAGTTATTCTTCAGCATCTTTCTGTTGCACCACATTTCAAAAGCTTCTGTTCTCTTGTCTGAAATGTTGATTGTCCATAATTCTCTTCAGTGCAAGGCTATCCTCCAGACAAATACTTTCAGAAAAGACTGAGTGAAGTGGCACAATGGTTAGCACACACAACTTGCATTTGGGAGGATGATAGTTCAAATCTGTTTCCAGCCATTCAGATTTAGGTTTTCGGTGATTTCCCCAAATTGCCCCAAGTAAATGCCAACATGGTTCCTTTGAATGGCATAGCCAATTTCTTTCCCAGTGAGCTTGACCTTGACAGTGTGTTAAACTCTAATCTTTCCTCCTTTCTTCCTTCAGAAAAGACTTCCAAACACTTAGATTTAAGTTCGATGGTAGCAAATTTCATGAAACATGTTTTTAGGAAATGTCAGTGGTCATAAAAATGATTAAAAACATAACACAGTCTATACTACATAAAACATTTTATTTTAAAAAAAGGGTGACCAGTTTCAACTAATATCTGACCATACTCAGACCGTTACATACTCCATACTGACTGCTGGAGCTGGTGGCGTGGAACACTAACTGCTCTTGTCTAGTGTGAAGAACAACTGCTCTGTTTTTAAAATAAAATATTTTATGAGTCTAGACTGTTTCTATTTTACTTTTAATAACAGATTTCTCTTTCTCAGAAGTGCTCTTCTTGCTATTGCCAGTCTGCATTTTATATTCTCCCTACCTTGGCCATCATCAGTTATGTTGCTGCCCGTAGTAGAATCTAGAACATTTTCTGAAGTGATATCTTAGGAACTGAATTGTGCCCGATGACCTCTTTTATTGCACATGAATAGATTCCAAGAGCTCTTATTACTTATTTTGATTAGATGCTGTGGTGAGTCAGTCTATTGTGACCGCTGCAGAACGGGAGAGTGAATGCCACCTGTTGGTGTTTCGAGCACATAACGTGGTAAGAAAATTATGTAAGTGGAGCAGAGATGAATGGGCAATCATTGTTGTGATGATATGGTGACAAATGGTGAAATCCTCTGACATAAGCAACTTTGACAAAGACTAAATTTTTATGGCCCAACAGCTTGGAATGAGCATCTCAGTAATGGCAAAGCTTGTCAGCTGTTAGTTTGCTACTGTTGTGAACATGCACAGGAAGTTGTTGATAGTGAAACTACAGTTACGTTACGAGATGTTGGTCGTCCACACCTCATCACAGGATGTGCAGGCCTCTGACCACCTCGTTCTGTGCTGAGGCATGGAGATCAGGGGCTTGCCCACTCTGTAAAACAGGGTATATGGTGCTCTGTTGCAAATCTGAAGACAGAATACAATGCTGGTGCAAGCGCAAATGTTTTAGACCACACGAGCACACCATTCAGTGCACATTCTTGAACATGGGGCTCCACAGCAGATGACCCCCTACATTTTCCCATGTTGACCCATTGGTATTGCCAGTTAAGATTACAGTAGGCATGAGAGCATCAAGATGAGACCATGAATCAGTGGAACTGTGTCGCTTGATAAGATGAGTCACATTATTGTTTCTCCCGGTTGACAGTTGTGTCTGGATACACTGTCATCTGTGTGAATGAGTGCTCGCAATATACAGAGCCATGTATAGAGGCCAAAGGTGGCAATATTACACTATGGGGGACATTCATTTGGGCTCCCATGGAACCTGCAGTACTAATTGGTTTCATCATGAAGGCTATAGACTATGTAGACATTATTGTGGACCATCTACATCCCTTCATGCATGATGTCTTCTCCAATGGCAATGACGTCTTCCATCAGTATAATTGTTGACATCACAAGGCCAGAATTATGCTACATTGGTTTGAGGAGCAAGATAGTGAACACGCATTGAGGTTTTGTCCACCAATTTCACCTGACTTGAACCCTATGGAACATATTCCGGATACTATCGAGTGCCAGATCCTTGTCCACAAACCACTGGTCTGTAATTTACTGGAATTGCATGATGTGTGTAGACATCAAGTGCTGCATACCTCCAAAAACCTACCAAGGACTTTTCAAATCCATACCATGCATAATCACTGCTGTATTGAATCCAAAAGTAGATCAACATGCTATTAAGCAAGTGGTCAGAATGTTTTGGCTCATCGTTGCATTTGGAAGTGCCATCTAAACATCCCCCCTACAAAACCCCTTCCCCCACCCCACGCCCACCCCACCCCGAAAAGATCAATCTATTGCAGAAATTGACTCTAGCTCTAAATGTCAAAGAATGTAAATTTATCTTTATTATAGAACATGAAACAACATTATTTATGAGTTGCAAGTGCTCATGTACCTGCATGTGCAAATTATGTGACACTGATACTCATGACAGTATACTTTTAATGATCTGATGATGTCAGCAAGCTGAAACTGGTCATTGTAGACTCTATAACAATGTGCAATCAAGATGAACATTTATGAATAATTCATATTACGCCATGATGGCAGGTGGTGCACGTAGCAGGGATTGTGGATCCACGATACCTGCTCCATTCACCAACGCAGGCCATAATGGTGTAACATGGTCTGAAGATGGTCTCATTTGGATCAAAACCAGTTACCATTGCCAGTAAATAATTTATGAATAAAGTGCCAAACATGATTGTGGCCTCATTTATAAACTTCATGTCTTCAATTGATAAATTTCATGTGTGTGCTAATAATCTGTGCTGGTCAACACTTAGAAGGAGCATACCAAAACCTGTTTAAGATGTGTTAATATCATTCTGCTCTCTTATGTTTCTGTCATGTAGAGACTGGTTTACAAAAAGTCAGTCTTTCCATCCCCCACTTAGGAATGGGACAAAAAGAAACCTGAATACACATACAATAAAAAGTACTCTATGGTATGCATAGTACAGTGATTTTCAAGCTTTATATGTTGAGCAATGCAGTAATGTGGTGCATACTTCATATGCATATGTGCATTGCCGGGTCTGTATGTATCAGTTTAGGGATTTGCATAAAATCTCTACATGTTTTCAAAAAGGATTTCCAAAGACTTTGTGTTTATAAAACTAACTAAAATTGTGGAATTGATACTGTTCTTTGTGTCACTAAACTCTTCCTCTCACTGTTCATTTTGTTCACTCCAACTTAAATTCATAAAAAGGATTTATTAAAAAATCCTTCTCCTCTGGATTGTATTATTAATCTCTTACAATAATATATTATTATCTGCAACAGACTGTAATATTTGCACTATAATCCTCATAGAAAATTTTCATTTTCAGAATTTGATACTTTAGTATCCGGTGTGATTCAGATACGCCACCTGGCCTGAGTATCGATAGGAAGAACATGTCAGACATGTCCAGAAAGCAGCCATGAATTTCACCCACGTGAATGGCAAGCATGTAAGATGCTGCCACCCTCTGACAAGTGTTAACCAGCACACACTGCAGCCTGGCTATTGCTGACCTGTCTCTCACTTAGTCACTGAAACCTATAGTCATGTGCCATGGAATAGTAGACTTTTGACCTTGGCTGATATACATTCATGATTTGGATTGCTCTCTGGATTGTTGTATACACTTAAGAGGACTTTGCTACACTCTGGACGTACTTCGCGATCTCTGCTGTCATTTGTTTCTGGAACAGTCATTTTCGTTGTGACGACCTCCATGTTACCATCGGTGTGTTATCTTAAACTGTGTTGTACTTGCAGAGAGTAGGACAGAAGAGATACCCAATTTTGTTTTGTTATGTTTGGTAATCGTTAGCTACCTGATTCGTTGTGAACTTATCTTTTCTTTGAATATTGACAAGTGATTTCCAGTTGTACTAAACAGTTCAGTGGTCAAGGAACCTACTGGGATATTTGATTTGGACATGTGTAAAGCTTCCCCCTCTGCCCCTCCCCCGTACAGCTGATTAGCCACATGATATGTTTGGTGAAAGAGCTCAGTTTGTGCTCCAGTGTTAGGGTTTTTTCTATGACTTTGTCTTGCAGTGTTCCATAGTACGATCTGGCTGTAATGGATAGTAAATTGTTGTTGTAATAAAGAATACTTTGAGGATGTATTAATAATTTTCTCTTTCAGCATAATATTTACTTGACTTACTAGCAAATTTTCACTAGTTATCACCCAGTTTGTTTCTGTGTCTATTCACTGCTGTTTGGGCAGTTGGTGAGTGTGATGCCAACTTCACACACTGCTGTTTTTTTACTCTGGGAGTAGTGCTCATATTCATTTGAAGTACTTGTAATTGACAGTGCCATACACTTTTTCTCATTGGTCTTTCACAAAAGCATGAAGAGTTTTTCAGTAACATCCAGCATTATTGGTGAGTAGGACAATTGAGGTGCACTGCATCAGCCATCACTGACAAGGGTCCTGTTTCTGCACAATAAATTGCTGGATAAATTGCTTAAATTTTTTATGCAAAAGTCATTTTGTTTGCTTACCAGTTGTTGCCTGAACAAGTCTTGTTTTGAAACTTCCTGGCAGATTAAAACTGTGTGCCGGAACGAGACTCGAACTCGGGACCTTTGCCTTACGCAGGCAAGTGCTCTACTGACTGAGCTACCCAAGCATGACTTATACCCCGTCCTCACAGCTTTAATTCCGCCAGTACCTCATCACCTACCTTCCAAACTTGACAGAAGCTCTCCTCCGAACCTTGCAGAACTAGCACTCCTGGAAGAAAGGATATTGTGGAGACATGGCTTAGCCACAGCCTGGGGATGTTTCTAGAATGAAATTTTCACTCTACAGTGCAGTGTGCGCTGATATGAAACTTCCTGGTAGATTAAAACTGTGTGCCTGACCGGGAGTCGAACTAGGGACCTTTGCCTTTCGTGGGCAAGTGCTCTACCGACTGAGCTACCCAAGCACGACTCATGCCCCATCCTCACAGCTTTAATTCCACCAGTACCTCGTCTACTAACTTCCAAACTTTACAGAAGCTTTCCTGGGAAGAGGAGAGTTTCTGTGAAGTTTGGAAGGTAGGAGACGAGGTACTGGTGGAATTAAAGCTGTGAGGACGGGGCCTGAGTCGTGCTTGGGTAGCTCAGTCGGTAGAGCACTTGCCCGCAAAAGGCAAGGTTCCGAGTTTGAGTCTTGGTCCAGCACACAGTTTTAATGTGCCAGGATGTTTCATATCAGCGCACACTCCGCTGTAGAGTGAAAATTTCATTCTAAGTCTTGTTTTCCTGACAGAGTTCCTCATACCTAAATTTCTGGCACTGTATGATGAAATTCTGTGAGTATGACTTAATTTACTGTCAGTGGCACAAAATTTGAAATAAATGGCTGTTTTGAGCCTCTAAGTCCAACAAGAGACATGAACAAGCCCAGTTCTGCATCGTATAAATGCAGAGATAATGAAATATGGAATAAGAGTCATAATTATGTTCAGGAATTTACATGGTCATGTAATTGTGGAATTCTGTAATGTCATAAAGCTGGTAACCTTAATCCAAGATAGGGTTGATGGTACTGAAAGTTGTCATTTATGTATTCTCTGTTTTTTTTAATTAAAGCTCTTATAAGTGCTATTCCAAATATTCTTATACGGTATATTATGTCTCTAAATGCTTCTATATCAGCACATCTCCCCATGTTTTTCTCTTCTATGTTATTATCTTGCCCAGAGGAAAAAATACCCCTTGTGAGCCAAGAAAAACTACACATATCAGAAGTTCATTATTTGTCTACTTCTGCTGTTATTTTTATTTTTCAGCCTTTCCTTTCCTTTCCTTTCTGCAAAACAAACCAGAATTTTCAATAGTTCCTTATCCAAATAAATTTTTCCCTCTCATGTCAAATGTGTTTGATTTTTGTGTTGCTGTCATTATATTTCAAAAAATGTGCATGCTGGTGTGGCTGGCAAAGTATACCAGGCGTTAAGTTTACTTAAGGTGGACCTCTTTAGTCTTTTAGGAAAACTGTACTTATGTAAATACATAAAGCAGAATATTTTATGGTCTTTATTTACATTTTTATTTTAGCATATGTTGTGTTTTAAATGTTGGGCAAGGAAATTTTATACATTAGTTAGTTAAATATCATAAGTGAGTAAATGATTTATGTGACTTCATCTCTGTTTTTATAGCACATAGTAAATACTAGGAAATCATCCTTCTACAACCACACAATAATACTAGCAGATTCCCTACTATTTTTCTATGTTGTATGTAGCTTTAGACAGCAACTCAAAGTAAAATAGGCATGAAGTGAATTGTTGCTCTTAATGCCACATTGTATTAGCCTTCATATTGTTGGGAGGTGTTTCTAGAAATGACCAGAGATCAAACTTTAAAGTTCTGTGGACAGGCATTTACCCTCTGGATCCCCAAGTGAGACAGCAAGTAGGATTGTGTACCGTATGTGAGTTTATCACTATTTGAGATAAACTGAAATAGTAGCTCTTGCACAGTGAACATGGTTTTATAAATACAAGTGTGTGTGGGGCCATGTTTATTATTTTCAGTATTACATTATATAGTCTTCCTAGTTCCATGAATGTTTTATGTTCTCTGTAGCTTTTCAATGTTTAAACTATTATTTGACATGTTTGTCTTCTGTTTCATTGTTATATTTTACAAATGATAAGAGAAACATTTATGCCTCTCAACATCTCAGGTTTTTGATAGTTGACCTGTTTTGCTGCATTGCATTTAGAATTTTTAGTACTTTGTATGCTTTTTACGTAAATTTTTTTAATCTTTATGGTTCATTTCTGTTGTAGGGAAGAAACATGAGAATTTAGCAGCAGTTCTGTGATATATTTCCACTGTTTTGTCATTGGACATCAGCTTTTAAGAAAAAGAAAAAAATCTAATTCCAAAAATACACTCCTGGAAATGGAAAAAAGAACACATTGACACCGGTGTGTCAGACCCACCATACTTGCTCCGGACACTGCGAGAGGGCTGTACAAGCAATGATCACACGCACGGCACAGCGGACACACCAGGAACCGTGGTGTTGGCCGTCTAATGGCGCTAGCTGCGCAGCATTTGTGCACCGCCACCGTCAGTGTCAGCCAGTTTGCCGTGGCATACGGAGCTCCATCGCAGTCTTTAACACTGGTAGCATGCCGCGACAGCGTGGACGTGAACCGTATGTGCAGTTGACGGACTTTGAGCGAGGGAGGCCGGGTGGACGTACCGCCGAATTGCTCAACACGTGGGGCGTGAGGTCTCCACAGTACACCGATGTTGTCGCCAGTGGTCGGCGGAAGGTGCACGTGCCCATCGACCTGGGACCGGACCGCAGCGACGCACGGATGCACGCCAAGACTGTAGGATCCTACGCAGTGCCGTAGGGGACCGCACCGCCACTTCCCAGCAAATTAGGGACACTGTTGCTCCTGGGGTATCGGCGAGGACCATTCGCAACCGTCTCCATGAAGCTGGGCTACGGTCCCGCACACCGTTAGGCCGTCTTCCGCTCACGCCCCAACATCGTGCAGCCCGCCTCCAGTGGTGTCGCGATAGGCGTGAATGGAGGGACGAATGGAGACGTGTCGTCTTCAGCGATGAGAGTCGCTTCTGCCTTGGTGCCAATGATGGTCGTATGCGTGTTTGGCGCCGTGCAGGTGAGCGCCACAATCAGGACTGCATACGACCAAGGCACACAGGGCCAACACCCGGCATCATGGTGTGGGGAGCGATCTCCTACACTGGCCGTACACCACTGGTGATCGTCGAGGGGACACTGAATAGTGCACGGTACATCCAAACCGTCATCGAACCCATCGTTCTACCATTCCTAGACCGGCAAGGGAACTTGCTGTTCCAACAGGACAATGCACGTCCGCATGTATCCCGTGCCACCCAACGTGCTCTAGAAGGTGTAAGTCAACTACCCTGGCCAGCAAGATCTCCGGATCTGTCCCCCATTGAGCATGTTTGGGACTGGATGAAGCGTCGTCTCACGCGGTCTGCACGTCCAGCACGAACGCTGGTCCAACTGAGGCGCCAGGTGGAAATGGCATGGCAAGCCGTTCCACAGGACTACATCCAGCATCTCTACGATCGTCTCCATGGGAGAATAGCAGCCTGCATTGCTGCAAAAGGTGGATATACACTGTACTAGTGCCGACATTGTGCATGCTCTGTTGCCTGTGTCTATGTGCCTGTGGTTCTGTCAGTGTGATCATGTGATGTATCTGACCCCAGGAATGTGTCAATAAAGTTTCCCCTTCCTGGGACAATGAATTCACGGTGTTCTTATTTCAATTTCCAGGAGTGTATTAGTGGTTTGGACAATGCTCACATTGTAAAGTGTCACATTTAGAAGTCATCAACTGATAATTTTTGTCAAACAAAACTGATGTGCTTTCAGGCAATGAAATGACATATTGTCCAGTACATTATTTTGTTTTATTTTCATTTGTTAATTAGGTATAACTGTAATTTGAACTTGAGTTTGTTTGGTAGAGCCACCATCACTTGAAAGTCATGTAATTTATGTAACATGCAGAAATAGTGAGAAATTTAAAATTAAGTGTACACTCAAAATATTCCAAAGAAAAATGGTGTCGTACTTATAGCAGGAAGTACAAGAAAAGCTCTAATTAAAACGTGTTTATTAATTGTTGGATTCTACTTAAATTTAATTTGCACTGTTTGATTGTAATTACCTAAATACTTCTGGAAACAGTTTACCTTACTTCATTTGTTGTGTCAAACTGATTAAATTTCAATAATAAGTTGTACAAGTGACTTAGGAGTCTGTATGATGAAATATGTTGAGTGATACTGTTTTCAGTTATTCAAAAATTTATATGAATATCACTGCTTGTGAACAAGATATTAAATTAATCAAGAAGAGTCTGTTGAAAATAATGTTTAGTGTAAGTGCAAGAGGTGGTCATACCACCATACTGTAAGTTAATTTGCTTTTTGTTTCAGTAAATATTTGAATGTTCATAGCATATCTTTTCTGAACATGTTAGGATGAAGGTTCAGAGGAATAGTTATGAGATTCAGATTTTAGTAGGGGCAGGAGTTTTATTTGCTTTTTGAGTCTTACCTGATAGACAGTCCTGCAATGCAAAATCCGGCATTTGAGTTTCCCAGAGCCTTGTCAGATAGAGTTGCTTACTTTGAGTCTTGCACCTGATGTGTTGGGATTTCCTAATCTGCATAAAGTGGACTGTAGGGGAGTTACACAGGACATACTTAAGTTGTGCCTACTACATTCATTTGGGGTTACGGAATTTCCCTTGACTCTCTATTTGCTTTAGATAGTCTCCCAGGCCAGGTACCATGCTACAAGAAGTCATGGCACCAGGCAGCTCTTTCAGAGAAGTACTATTGGGGGGATGACCAATATGAGTGTTCGCATTCTCCTCCAGATGTTGTGTTTGATGGAAAAGGTGGACTAGGCAGGATTAATTAAAGCTAAAAAATGTCCTTTGTCAATCTTGTATCCACTACATGTAATAAGTGCATTCAAAATATTAAAAAGATACAAGGGGAAACCAATCAAAAGTGATCATAGAAGTTTACATCAATGGTACACACCTGACCTCAAAAAATGAAGAACACGTCATTAATCTTTATAACAGATCAATGAACAGTGAAGAAGATGTACTTCAGTACTTTCAACTATAGAAGAGGTACAGATCAGAAATTATAAAACAGAGATAGATGGAAAATGATAATTGTATGCAGCAATCACAAAACAAATGCAAGGCTGCTTGGAACATTATCAAATCATCTTGGTAATACTAACAGAACTGCATATGATATGACCAGTATCACACCCGATGAAATAAATAACTTCTTTATTAATTCTGGTAACAAAGAACACCCAGCTCTTAATAAACATCTCAGGTGGGGGGGGGGGGGGAAGGGGGGGGGGGGGGGAGATATTCGTATTGCACAACAAACCTGCAATATCTACATACCCAGATTCACTGCCTGCGGACAATACTGTGCCCATTGCAACTCCATCCAACACCCCCAGCATCATATGTTCATTTCTTTGTTTAACCTTTGCAGAGAAACAACAGCCTTTCTTCCATATACTGGTGTCCTGTTAGGATCGACTGTATTAAGGAAAATGATACAGTGAACTCATATTCTGCTTTAGATTGTTTGAGGGCAATGAAAAACTGATTTGGGCTTCTGCAAGTCAGAATTTTACTACATCTCTTGCCAATGCAGTCTGTCATACACATGGTAAACTGTCTGAATTGTGGAAAAACATTGCACTGGACATGAGCAGCACGTAAGTTTAGGATTTACAGACAGTGTCAGTAAAGATTGTGATGCTGACCACGGTCTCCTTAAAAAAAAATTAAAAATAAACTTAATACCAGAAAATGGAGTAAAAAAAGCAAATTTCAACCAACAATACATATATAGAAACAGTTAGGATCCAAGAGCTGGAATATGAACCTTCGACAGAATGCTGGTTCGTAACTGCGCTAGCCTCCTGGCATCAGTCCACAACTTACCTGATGATAACAAATCGGTCTGAAGTCCAAATATTTTAAAAGTTTGCCGCAATGATTCACATGAGAATGTTTCAATCTGCTCTGTTGTAACTTGGAAGTATAAGTGACCTAGTCATAACATTACAGGTATTTCGCTGCACTCATTGTACACTTCTTTCTGTTTAACATAGTGGTGATGTGACTACATTTCTTTTGGAAGAGACTTTTTTTCAAATCGTAGACTGAGAGTATTGACATCTGGAAAACAGCAGTGCATTTAACTGTATTGACGTAGATACTGTGTACATTTTTATCACTGTTGGAGATTGTTATACACGCAAATTCCAAGGCATACTGTTAATGAGTAAATGGTAGCAGAAGGCATGATCATTATATTAATGATTCACTTGGGGTAGATTTTGAAGAAGTTAATGACACAGTCATTCAGTTTTCATTCAGGTATGTACTGCCATTGTTAACAATGATATTGACATGAAAATCTGCTGACAAGGAGTGTAGGTGCCCTCATACCAGCTTCGGTCAGAAGAGTGGATGTGGATCCGTATTACATTTAGGAAGTGCTAAAGATTGGAGAGAGTGATGGTATTAAGGGGAACACTGCTACTAGACATACACGTGTATCTAACTAATGAAAGCAGTCTGATGGTAAGACTAGACCTGTAACTTCCAGGACTGATGACCTCAGAAGTTAAGTCCCATAGTGCTCAGAGCCATTTGTAACTTCCAGGCAGATTCAAGTCCTGTATCAGACTGGAACTCAATCCAAAAACTCTCCTTTTACAGGCAGTGTTCTTACCAGTCGAGTTATCTGAGCATGACTCACAGTCTGTCCTTCAAAGCTTCACTACTTCCAGTCCCTCCCCCCAACTTTTGAAACTCTTACTTCCTTAAGTGCTCATTCAAAATGGTATGCAGGAGAGCTTCTGTGAAGTTTGGGAAGTAGAGGAGAGGTACTGGCAGAGGTAAAGCTGAAGCTGTACGATCAGAGTTTGTAAAGAACCAAGATTTCGACCAGTTAGAAAAAGTGGACTGTTTGATCTCACTTTTACTAGTGAAGTATTTGTTGCCATCTTAATTTTACAATATGCAATGTATGGGTTTTGTGGAAGAATTTGATACACTGGAGCATTTTCAGCTATTATATTTTTCTTATTTGAAACTAATGAGAACATTTTTGTAAGCTACAACTTGTGAACATAAAATCCCAGAAAAATAGTCATCCTATCAGTTTCACTTTAAAAATAGAGAATGGTAAATGGGAACATAGTTTTGAAGAGAAATTATTGCCAAAAATAATGTAAGCTTGATAATTTAAGTTGCTCAATTAACAACAAATACCATGTATACTTACAAAATCTTGAAATTCTTTTTGCATTGTTGCAAACTGTAATTTTTTATTCATTAGGTAAATCATCTTTCTTTTATGAAAATGTTAACTTCACCAGAAACATTTTTATTTGATACAAAATCATAATATGTTAATAAAATTACATAGATATAACATACTGGAAATTCAATTTTTGATTCATTGTTGTTTTATATACTTTTTGTAACTATTTTTGCTCTAAGTTTTTTCTGCTAATAAAAACACATAGTTTTGTCTACATTTTCACTGATAAGGAAACCAGATGTCAACATAATAATTAGTATATAAAGCTCAGTCTGCATTGCCAATGAACTCTTGAATGCCTGTGCCTTAGAGGCTAAAAGACATGCCTAAAGTGTGTGTGTTTATTTTTGTGTATTTTGCTAAGAAAAAATTTTTGTAATACTTTCCCTAAACAGTTATCATTGACTGTTTAGGTTCACTTTTACTACTAATTATAAAGTTTCTGTTCAATTTTCATACTTCCAATAGCAATATAATTCATCATTTCACCATTACTTCACTTTTCTGACAGGGCTCTAACTCAGCTGATTAATTTTACTGTCTTATTTCTGTTCTATTTAGCAACTTATTATCATATCACTGTTATTACTCATCACTCGAACCATTCAAAGTGTACACTTTGTTTTTATTTTGTTTATCGTCTTTACAATACCATTGCATACAGTTTATTCTAGCTCTGTTTAGTGAGGTTCTGTTCCTGATACCAGTCAGCTGTTTAATGACCACTGCCAAAGTCTACTGGCCTTGGCCTCCTCTCTCCCTTAATAGACATGCTCCTTGCACTTCTGGGAACCTCTGTTCCCCTTTTGCAGAGTGCCCCGTGATGCAGTGTCCCCGCACCCTCACTAGCCCAGCCCAGCCCTACAGTGGCATCCTTGCAAGCTTTGCAAGTGAGCACACTAAGCTCCATATTACACACCCAAATGTCCAGTCTCTGGCAAATCATCTCGACAAGTTCCATTACATATTTCAGACATAGACAGCCATCTAATACTTCTGTCGGACACCTGGCTCAAACCAAGTATTCCCACAAGTTCAATAAATCTAGACGGATACATCTTTGTTAGGCACGAAATATGAGGAGGTGGAGTAGGGGTTTACATATGCCTTGATTTATCACGTACTGTGTTACACATCCAACAATAATGAAAATAAGCAAGTGGAATATATGTTCATAGAGATCAAATCCCTTAATAGAAAGTGCCTAATGCGTGTCCTCTACAAACTTCCTAAAGTTCAAAACTGGTCTTTCAAGTCTCAAACTGAAGCATGAGCATAGAATTATACCTGTTGACACTAACAAATTTTCTATACAATAGTCCTTTCAGTATGAAATTTAAGCCAATGCTTTCTTCTTAAAATGTGTCGCTACTTCAGCCTGTTCCTATCCATCATACGAACAGTAGTCATGCTCTCATAGATACATTTGCAATGAAATCCCCAAGCTGAGTAATTTATATGTCTCAAATATCTGCACCTGGCATGTCCAGCCATGACATACTCTCTAGAATGTCCAGAAAGAGACTGCAATTTACTACTTACCAAGATTTCAGACTGTGAGGCAAACAGAGGAGCTACTTGATTGAGCAGTAGCGGTTCCAGTCTCTCAAACTGACATACAGCTGGAAGAGCAGTGTGGGTCTGGGGTTCAATTCTCGGCGGAGTCAGGAATTTTCACCTGCCTCAAGATGACTGGATGTTCGTGTTGTCCTTATCATTCATGAAAGTGGTAAGATTGGACTGAGCAAAGGTTGGGAATTTGTATGGGCTCTGATAACTTAGCAGTTGAGTGCCCTACAAACCAATCATCATCATCATCATCCATACCCGCATCCAGTGATGCCTATGAGCTGAGGATGACTTGGCGGCTGGTCAGTACCTTGGGTCTTCATGGCCTGTTTGGGAGGAATTTAGTTTTAGAGATTTCAGACTCATTAATTCGTCTGTTCTTGCAAGTAAGGTACAATAAATAGTTTAGGGGACATCCTCTATTCCTTTCTCAGTCATAAAAAAAAACTCCATGGGTCTACTTACAAACTTACTCAACTATATGACAAGTAGGCTCCCCTGACGAGCAGAAAAATAAGAAAGAAACATGCACCTTGGTTAACTGAATAACTAAACCAGCTTTTGATTCTCAGAGGTCCTGCATATTGGTCATACAAACTAAGTCCCGCATCTGAAAATCATATTGCTTACAAGCAATAGTGTATTCTCATACATTAATCAAGAACAGAAATAGCCCAGCTGTCCTGTGGAAAAACCTGCATGGTCTTGGTACAGGCAAAGTAAAAGCTGCAGCTGATCCCATTGTCGCAGTTGAACTGAAGCAGTACTTCATGTTACCTACAGTCACAATTGAACCACATACGAAATTCTATCTGAAGCATGTTTCTTGCAATACTGTCATGCATGTCAGACCAGCATCTACAGGACGTGATGGCATCACAGTACAAATGATGAATATTATTATTGACCCATGACTGTCCACTATAACAGATATCTTCAAACACTCCTTGACCACAAGTGTTTTTCCTGAGTTCTGGAAACAGCCCCTTAATACCTGAATAAATTGCTACCAGAAAGAAAAATCGAAAATCATATTTTGTAACCAGTAATGAAATATTACAGAGTACATAAGGTCAAAGGTAAGATGTGTTGTACCTCTCAGATATAATCAGGTATATCACATATTTGCAGCAACAGGCATTTGAGAAATTGAATACTCACAGGAAACCACTTAGTAAAAGATATTTATTTAACATTTTGATATTACATTGATAGAATTTCTGGTGGCATACATTTCAAATAACAACATAGTCTTATTTGTGAAATTCTGGGATGAATATTAAACGTACTACATACAAAAACTAGTTGCCCTGTAGAATTTGATATTTTATCTCTTTGCCTTGTGTCAGTAACCTGAGGCTAATGACCTAGGTAGACTTACTGGGACCAGTGTTCGTGGACCTTGATGATGCTGTGGTAGTTCTGCCTTTATACAGGCTGAAGCCTACCTTTTTTTCCTTCAGTTCTAGCATATCATATATTGTGTATTATGGGGAAATCTGAAACTGTCACAGCCCAGGGTGCATACGACCCAGGACAACCGGGAATTTTTTCATCCAGGTGAAAACCGGGAAAAACCCGGGAATTTTTCGGAATTCCGGGAATTTTTCATTGTTTTAGCTTTCAGTTAAATGTTTGTAATTTTGACTGCAGAATTGATTCTCTAGCAAAGAATGTTATTGTATTATGCTAGTGGAGAATGATACTGCAGCAATAAAACATACATAAGAGGGAAAAAAAATAAAACTTTAGTGGCAAAGGAAATATGCAATTTACAACAACAAAAAACCGTGCACGCACAAGCGTCTGCAAATAGCAAAAATATGTCAAAGGTCTTAGGGCGCAGACTGTAATTCTTCGTAACAATAAACTGCTTGCTATGAGCATGACGTCACAACTGTTCGCAAAAGGTTCGTTTGACCAATTGCCAGCGGTCTGTTGCGCATGCGCATTTGACTCGCGTATGAGCAGTACCTTCTCCCGCTACTTGAAGTTTGGCTGTTAGCTGTATCGGTAGTAGCAGCAAGCAGCCAGATGCAAACGAGAAAATTTTTTCTCGCGCGCCCTAGCTGGCAGATTCACGCTTGCACAGAGTTGTCTGAGTTGTAGTGGGGAGGGGGTTAACCTCCACGTGAGCCGTGTTTACGTTCAGTGATTTCGCTGCTTCTCTTCGTGTGCAGCTCCCATGTCAAATGAAAACAAAACGGATTTCTGTGGCCGGGAGCTGTCAAGTGAATTAAAATACATCCACATAATTACGGAGGGCAAAAATATATTATTAATTTCAGTTTTCTGATTTTATTTTATTTCCAAGTTAGTAGCAGTCAAGCATTAATCGCCTTGCAGAACAGTGAAGTTATTTTTGCAAGTTTGCTAAAGAAATTTGGCTTTATTAATCTTTCCGCCGAGGCAATCATTTTATTTGAAACGAAGTGTTTCATTCAACAGCATTGGCTAGTTGCAACTGTTCCCTGAATTTCAAGTGCACGTTATCATCTTCTGCCATATATGGCATTATGCCATAATAAAGAACCAAAAATGAGATCCTAGAGTACTGGTACTCCAAGAAAATGTCCATCCCAAAAACCACACTGAAAAGCTTAATATCAGATGGGACCGACTTCATTGTGAATCTGGAAAAAGCCAATTTGCACTTCAAGCCGAATTATGCATTTTAGTATGGTTTACGAAATTCCGATCCTCTTTGGAGTATCCTCTGATGCACTGTTTCTTTTATTGTGTAATGTAAGCTTTCTTAGTGCTTTATACACACGAACATATGAGCTTCATACGCCACTGCAGTTGCACACGCACAATAATGCCTGTTTTCTGGCTCTCTCTGGCAACCGGTAAATTGAAACTACTTCTAACAGTCTCCGAATAGTATTGCGAACGGTGGTTAGAAAAGCGTTACTTTCAAAGTAAATTTCTTTTTACGCAAGATGGGTTATGTTACGAGTGAGAAAGTGGGATGGATATCTAAATCACAGAGCGTTCGAAACTGAACAGTTTGAGGACCAGCCACTTACAAGAATTTCGAGCCGAGACATTTATGTCATAATTTTAAATTTACTGGCACATTTGTGTGATGTGTCTTAAAGTATAACACACGCAAAAAAGATAAATATTACATGTGAAAGCGTAGCGTCTGTTGTAGCGTGTTAATCTTAGAGACTAACATATGTGAAAGCTTAGCTTTTCTTGTAGATATACGGTACTGTGTACATTAATGTAAACCGTTAACTTTTCCTCTTGCGTGTTCGTGCTATGTAACCGGTGATCTTGCTATTGGCTGACTATAACACGTGTCCTATGCTCTGAATAGCTACTGTCATCGGCTGACGAGATCTCGTGGCTTGAGATATGACTCGCTTACAAAAGGGCATCGCAACCTCGGTTTCAACGCTCCGGAAACTAACGCGCAGTGTTTGGTGCAATTCGAATTTATAGTTTCGTAATACGAAAATATGCAGCGTATATGTTGCTGCAAATCAAAGGTCTTTCCAAAATTTCTCTCCTTTTTTTTTTTTTTTTTTTTTTTAAGTCCCTCCAAAACTTCTTTGCCCCGTCTTTTCCTTTTTTTGCGGGAAGTTCTAAGCTATTGTATAAAACGTTAACCATTCAAAGGATTGATAAGTTATACAGTTCCGAGGGAAAATCTACGGAAAACCTACTGTCACTTAGGACATAAAATGTGTATTTTCGCCCACGATAAAGCATATTTTTTAAACGGGATATCCGGGAGAAATCCGGGAATTTTTTTTTTCCTTGTCCCTGTATACACCCTGCAGCCACTCTCTGCAAGTGGTAACAAGCTTTGAAATATCAATGTGCATTTCATGGAGCATAAAACCTTGGGGGTCCTTCGATAAGAAAATAAAAGTCTCAGGGTATTAGCAATTCATTAGAATTTCCACATCACCTTAAAAGTGAAATGTTACGAGTCAAAACAGTGTTTATTTTTTTTTAAAGTCTCAGTCCTTCACAAAAGCTGGGAACAAGACAAGAACGTTCACCTGATTAGACTGAATCAGATTTCATATCAAGATTCACTTTACCAAAAAAGTTTCATATATTGAATACAAATGTCTGTTTCAATCAGAAAATAAATAAATAAAACATACACTTTATGTGGTTAGGGTGTATAAAATCCATTTTCATGAATAAAATTTAATGCTGCGACCACTCCATTGCTAAAATTCTCTTAACACTGATATGATCCCTGTGTTCAAGCTGAATGCCAGGACAGTATAAATCACCCAGTCCCTGTGTCTGCTTTGAGCCAGAACTGATAGAGTGGTATGATGCACTATGGCTTGGCAGAATAGCACGTAAGACCTGCTCATGAGGTCACCAAATATGATTGTAACATCATTCAATTGGTTTACATCTGCAATGTTCAGGTGTGAAACTTATGTATCTGCCCCACAACAGCATGCAAGGTAATGTAGTCATGGAGTCTTAGTTGTACTGAACTGTAAGCCTGAGGATGAGAGACATCATTTTTAATATTTTTGTAGCTCAAAGGTTTGGTTGTATTGAATATTAAAATTGCCATTAACCTCATACACAGCTGCTACCACTAATAATGGATAAAGCTAAAAAGAACTGCATATGTTATTACTAATGAAAATTTGTGTCAGAAGAGACTCAGAGCCAGA
This sequence comes from Schistocerca americana, assembly GCF_021461395.2. Lineage (NCBI taxonomy): Eukaryota > Metazoa > Arthropoda > Insecta > Orthoptera > Acrididae > Schistocerca > Schistocerca americana. Next base: position 882,310,642 of record NC_060130.1, on the reverse strand, counting down.
TTCGCTGCTTTTCAAATTTTCATTGATACTGTTGATTCCACTCTTAGTTTCAGAACACTACTACCGTAGGTTCTCTCTCGCAGTATGTGGGAGTAGTGGTAATGAGGGAACAAAGTTGATGGAGGAATATGACTTACACTAATACATAGGATATATGTCAGTTCACGGAAGTGATATTAATGGAAAAACTGCGTGTAATAACTGTAATTATTCGTGGAAATCTGCTTTCCAGGTGAGTAATATAGGTAACTATCGACAGTCACATGGTAAACATCGCCAAGATAAAAAAGAAGCAATGAAAAAACAAGAAACCTAAAAACTCGTCTTGCAAGAGGCCTACTACAAAAACAGTGCCATGTTGCATTAAAAATGGATATGTGGCTGCAGTGGGTAGATAGCCAAAGACAAAGAAGTGTAATTTTGACAATGACTGTATTTCTTTTCCCAGACAATAAATAATTTCAAAAACATACTTTTGACCATAGAAACAGTACGGAAAGCATCTGATGATTTGTTTACACTCAAGTGGGCATAAACTCATAATTGGATCCTTCTAATGACCTCCAGATGCACCTCCAAATGTATCCAAAAACTTTAGAAAAGAAAACAAATTTCAGTAGTACATAAGTTTCCCAATCATATTGTTGTTGAGGAGACTTCAATTGTGGCTGTGACAAGACATCCTGCAAAACACTATAAAATGGATTCTCTGAGAACTACCTAGAACAGATTTCTCGGAAGTCCACTTATGATGGAAATATCTAACAGCAACCAATAGACCTGAACCCTTTGAGGATGTCTACATAGAAACTGGTACCACTGGCCATGAGGCAACTGTAGCTACAATGATTACTAAAGTACACAGGGCAACTAACACAAGTAGAAGGGTTATATTTTCAACAAACTAGGTAAAAGGGGCATGCAGTAATGTAGTACCTCAGTAATAACTTGAAACATTTAGCTCCATAGAGGAGCATGTAAGAGGAACATGGTACAGGTTTACAAGAGTAGTTCGCTGTACATTTGATAGATATGCACCCAGCAGAATAGTTCATGATGCGAGAGACCCTCCATGGCATACAGTCTCTGTAAAGAAACAGACTACTATACAATAGATATAAAACAGACCATAGGGTTAGAGATAAGGAGATGCTGAATGATACATGTTTGGCACTCTAGAGGCAATGTGTGAAACCTTGAGCAACTACTGTAGCTTATTATTATCTGTCACAAAACCCCACGAAATTTTGGTCATGTGTAAAGGCTGTTAGTAGTATGAAAGTTAATGTCTAGATACTCATGGATGAAACGGGGATTGAAATAGAGGTTAGCAAAGCAAAAGCAGAAACTCGCATTTCAAATGCTCCTTCGCAAATGAAAATCAATAGGTACTGCCCTAATTTAGTTCTTGCTCATCTGCAAAGATAAATGATATAGATGTTAGCATCAGTAGTGTTGATAAACAGCTGAAATCGCTAAAATTGAACAAAGCTCCAGGCCCCAATGGAATCCCTATCGGATCCTCTATCAAATTTGTGCCTGATCTAGCTCCTCTTTTAACTATAATCTAGTATAGGTCCCTCGAACAAAAAAACTCTGCCCAGTAGTTGGAAGATAGCGCAGGTCACACCTGTCTACAAGAGTAGTAGTTAAAGTGATGGTACCATCTGGTATCCTTATCATCCATTTGCTGTAGATTCTTAGAACATAATGAGGTACCTCAAACAGAATGGCTGCCTCCATGCCAACCAGCATAGATTCCGAAAACATCAATCATGTGAAACCCAACTCGCACTTTTCCAACATGACATGCTGAAACCCACTTATCAACGCAGTCAAGTAAATGCAGTATATTTCAGAAACGAATTTGACTCCATAGCACATCTACATCATACTCCAGCACAAAACAGTGTTTGGTGGAGGGTACTTGTGATGCCTCCTTCCCTATTTCACTTGCAAATGGCATGTGGGAAGAATGATTGTCAGTAAGCCCCTGTATTATTAGCTCTAGTTTTTCAAATTTTCTCCCCGTGGTCATTTGTGACATGTATGTGAGTGGAAGTAATACTCTGAGGTGACTAAAGTCATGGGACAGCTGCATGGAGATGGCAGTAGTATCATGTACAGGAAGCATTAAAGGGTAGTGCATTGACAGAGCTGTCATTTGTACTCAAGTGCTTCAAGTGAATTGTTATCAACATGACTATGACCACACGACAGGAACTAATAGACTCTGAACGTGAAATGGTAGTTGGAGCTAGACACATGGGACATTCATTAACAAATTCAATATTCTGAGATACACAGTTTCAAGAATGAATCAAGAATACCAAATTTCAGGTATTACCCTTCACCACAGACAACGCAGTGGCCGACAGCCTTCACTTAATGACAGAGTAGCGGCATTTGCCTAGAGTTGTCAGTGTAAACAGACAATCAACACTGCGCCAATAACAGCAATAATCAACATGGGGCATATGACGATCGCATCCTTTAGGACAGTGCAGCGAAATTTGGCGTTAATGGGGTATGGCAGCAGGTGATTGATGTGAGTGCCTTTGGTAATAGCACGACATCGGCTGTAGCGCCTCTCCTAGGCTTGTGACTATATACGAGGGCCGTTCAGAAAGTAACCTCCGGTTGATTTAAAAAAATACACCAAGTTAAATAAAAATATTTTAATATATACATCTTACAACTACATCTTTGCACTATTTTTCTACATAGTCTCCATAGCGATTGAGGCACTTATCGTATCTCTTCACAAGCTTCGAAATTCCTTCTGCATAAAAATCACCCGCTTGTGCCTGGAGCCAGCCTGTGACCGCATCTTTGAGCTCTTCGTTGTCATCAAACCGCTGTGACCCGAGCCATTTCTTCAAATGCATGAAGAGGTGATAATCACTTGGCACCAGGTCTGGGCTGTAAGGTGGATGGTTGATAACGTCCCACTTGAAGGACTCAAGAAGGGCCGTTGTTCTGCGAGCAGAGTGAGGATGGGTGTAATCGTGCAAAAAAACGATACCGGAAGTCAGCATACCACGGCGTTTGTTCTGTATACCCCGTCGTAACTTTTTTATTGTTTCACAGTACATGTCTTGATTAATGGTCGTACCACGTTCCATGAATTCAACCAACAACACCCCTTTGGCATCCCAAAACACCGTTGCCATCAGTTTTCTGGCAGAAAAATCTTGCGAGGCTTTTCTTGGTTTGGTAGGCGAATTTGAATGTGCCCACATCTTTGATTGTTCTTTTGTCTCAGGGTTCACGTACTTAATCCAGGTTTCGTCACCGGTCACGATTCTGTTTAACAGTGGTTCTCCTTCGTCCTCATAACGTGACAGAAAGTCTAATGCGGAGGCCATTCTTTGAGTTTTGTGGTGGTCGGTAAGAATTTTGGGCACCCATCACGCACAGAACTTACGGTAACCCAACCTTGCTGTCACTATCTCGTACAAGAGAGTCTTAGAAATCTGTGGAAAAGCAGTAGACAACTCCGAAATTGAGAAACGTCGATTTTCACGAACTTTTGCATCAACTGTCTGAACGAGTTCGTCAGTCACCAATGATGGTCTACCACTCCTCTCTTCATCATGAACGTTTTCTCGTCCACTTTTAAATAAACGTACCCATTCACGGACAACTCCTTCATTCATAACTCTTGGTCCGTACACGGCACAAAGCTCACGATGAATAGCTGCTGCAGAATATCCTTCGGCTGTAAAAAACCTCATGACAGCACGCACTTCACATTTGACGGGGTTTTCTATTGCAGCACGCATTTCAAACTGCCACAAAAACTAAACTAGCGCAGGTACGACGTTCACTCGACCACGGCTTGATGCCGACTGACCTGTTGAGTGCGTGAACGCACAGATGGCGTCGCTACTCCCCCCACAACCCGCACTGTGACAAATCGGAGGTTACTTTCTGAACCGCCCTCGTATATGTTGGACCCTAGGCGACTGGAAAACCCTGGCCTGGTCAGATAAGTCCTGATTTCAGTTGGTAGGAACTCATTGTAGAGTTCGAGTGTGGCACAGACCCCACAAAGCCATGGACCCAAGTTGTCAGCAAGGCACTGCACAAGCTGGTAGTGGCTCCATAATGGTGTGGGCTGTGTTTACATGGAATCGACTGCGTCCTCTGATCCAGATGAACTGACTGTTGACTGGAAATGGTTCTGTTCAACTACTTGGATACCATTTGCAGCCATTCATGGACGTCGTGTTCCCAAACAATGGTGGGAATTTTTATGGATGACAATCCACCATGTCACCAGCCCACAGTTGTTTGCAATTGGTTTGAACAACATGCTGGACAATTTTAAGCGAATGGTTTGGCCACCCAGATCGCCTGACATGAATCCCATCGAACATTTTTGTGACATAATCGAGAGATCAATTTGTGCACTAAATCTCTCACCGGCAATGCTATCGCATTATGGATGACAATAGAGGCAGGATGGCTCAGTATTTCTACAGGGGACTATCAACGACGTGTTGAGTCCATGCCATGTCGAGTTGCTGTCCTACGCTGGGCAAAGGGAGGCCCAACACGATATTAGGAGGTGTCCATGACTTTCGTCACCTCATTGTATGTTGTCCGACTCTTCTCAGAGAGTATTGTCTCGAAATTTCACTCGTAAACCTCTCTATGATGCACACCACCTCTCTTTTAATGTCTGCACTGGAGTTTGTTGAGCATCCGCCGACTAGACAATCCCATGATAAACCCACCAGTCTTCGTTGGATCTTCTCTATCTCTTCTATCATTCCTATCTGAAAAGTATCCCAAACTGATAAACAGTACTCTACAATCAGTCAAACTAGCGCATTGTTAGCCACTCCCTTCGTGGATGAGTTACATAGATTCTTCCTATGAATCTCACTCTAGCATCAGGATCCTACTATTTGTTTTATGTGGTCATTCCACTTAAAGTCGCCCTGGATATTTACCCCTAGATATGTTACTGTAGATACTTTTTCCAGCAAGTTGTCATCAATAGTGTAGTTTTACAGCAGTGGATTTATTTTCCTATATACGCAAAATATGTTACATTTATTTACATTCAGAGTCATTTGTCAATCATCTATAGGTCATTCTACAAATCGGTACTGTCTACTGGCGTTGCTAAATTCTTGTTGACAACCGCATCACCTGTGAACGGTCTTAAAAAGCTTCAAACACTTTTTAATAGATCATTTACATGCATCGTAAATAGTAACGGTCCTATCACACGTCCTTGGGGTACTACCAAAAATGCTTGTACATCTGTCGATTTCTTCCGTTAAGAGTGACGTGTCGAGATCTATCTGCAAGGAAGTCTTGAAACCAGTCGCAAATGTCGCAGCACTATGTATCTCGCGGAGGAACAGAGCGAACTGAGTTTCACAAAATCTTTGTTTGCACAATTCTCTAGATTCCTATATAGGAGATTTTTGTTCTGCAAAAACTTCATAATTCTTGGGCATAAAACATGTTCCATAATTCAACCAAAGACTGACGTCAGTAATATAGGCCTTAGTATGATGGCCCGTATTACAATCTCCCACTGTGAAAATTTTGAAAGACCAAATTAAGTATTTCAGCCTTCTGTCTGTTATATTACGTTTCGTCGCAAGTATTGTCACTAAGTGACTGAATAGATGGTTTTGAACCGCTTACTGTTTTTACATAAGACCAAAACCGTTGGGCCTTGCCCACTCATCTCGTATCGGGTGCCTAAGGGATGCTGCATTCTCGGAATGCTATACCACAATTCAAGCAAATACCATTAGTAGTTTTTTTTTCTAAACAGCAGATTTGACAATACTTAACTTGAATGTACTACATGTTGTCACAAGCGATGGGCGACAGGCAATATAATTCAGTCCCAGGCTATATGCAATATTCCTGCAAGTTTGACACACAGTTTGTGGATCACTGATAACTGTTCTCATAGCACTCTCTGCGAGGCGAAGCTAATACTCCACTAATGTCAGCCTGAGGCTGGCAGGAGCAGCGCTTATATTTACTTCTTGCAGAGGTCGGCCCTGGCATGGCCGGTCTTTGTGAGTGGGCAATTGGCTGACGTCGCCTCACCGCCTTCTATGGTCTTGCATTCTTCCTCTTCGTTCCGGCGCTTGTGGTTACGCCAGAACATTCTTTCCCCCCAAAGCGATGGCCCATCGTTGTGTAGGGAGTGCGATCACGGTGGGGGAGGCAGGAGTGTGGGCACATCGTTGGGCTAGAAGCTGTGGCTCAGGGGTCAAGCTTCCGGCTATACCCCGCCATCTGTCCTGCGCTCTGGCGGAAATGTCCCCCGGAAAACGACCAGAAGGGTACGCGTCCACCTGCTGCTGCCATGAAGCAGATGAAGATGGCGGCAACTGCTGCGGTGTGGGTGGGTCCGGCTCCATTGGTAGGACGAGAGGACGCAGAGGAGGAGAATACCCCATCTCAATGTGGTCGTCCCTCGGTGTCGTGATGACACCCTCTAGCACCTGCTGTGGCCGCGCTGTGCTCTGGACCTGTGAATCTGCAGGAAGATGGACTGAAAGACTATCATGTATACGACAGAGGCGAAGTTGATTTTGATGGTAGCACTGCAAGCCATCGGGACCTGAAAGAAGATTCATGAAAGCGCCAAGTCGACGGACGATATCGCCTCGCGCCCACCGTCTGCTACCACTAAAAACCCTGTGAAAGACAATATCATGCGGCGCGAAGCAATACTTGCGACCTTCCTTCAGATGCTGAGGAGGGTGGAGCAGTATCCGATGGTGGCGGCCGTGAAGCAATTCCACTGGCGATGGTCCATCTCGTGGGTACGAACCATATGAGGCAAGAAACAGTTGCAATGCTTGATCCCTAGTGTGAGCGGAGCGAAGTTTGGTCATCTGCTGCGTGAAGGTTCTAACGAAACGATCCGCATCACCGTTTCACTGTGGATGGAATGGTGCATTAGTGAGATGCTGTATGTCATTGCGTTCACAGGATGTTTCAAATTCATTGCACCTGAACTGAGGGCCGTTGCCTGTCACTATTACTTCAGGTAAACGTTCTAGGCAAAAAAAAAAAAAAAATCGATGATAACACCTGAACTGTGCTACGTGACGTTGTCGAGTTCGTTGAGACAGAAAAAGGAAACTTGCTATATGAGTCAACCACAGTCAACCAGCGTGTGTTCCAAAAAGGTCCCACAAAGTCTGTGTGCACATGTTACCATGGCGATTGCCACTTAGGTGAAGCAGAGAATTTTTGTGGCAGAGCGGACTGATTTTCCGCACATGCGTGACACTGTGACGTAATCTGTTCTATTTGGACGTCCATACCCTGCCAAGTACAGTGTCGACGCACCAACTGTTTCGTACAAACAATCCCCCAGTGTCCTTGGTGGAGTAACTGCAACACTTCTTTTTGCAAAGCTTTAGGGATCAACACACATGACTGTCGACTATCATTTTGAACAAGATTCACACCTTTCTGTTCAGCGAGGCTGTGCTGACGTACAAAGTATAGTCGCACTACAGAGCTTTTTATGCTATTCAACGAGTGAGGCCAAGATGTGCGATTATAATTGAGCAAAATGTTCAAATCTGAATCAGCGTCAGTGGCCTGTGCAATTTTCTTATAGTTCAGCGGAAACGACCGAAGCAATTCAGAATCCTGAGCATCGATGTGACATCAAGATGCAGCAGAAGCGTCAAAGACAGGGCCAATCAAAAGATGTGAAAGTGCGCCCGCATTAGTATGTTGAGCTGTCGGACGATACACAATATCACACTGGTATTGAGACAAGAAGAAAGCCCGTCTTTGCACTTTTTGGACAGTTTGTACAGGAACCGGTTTCGTTGGATGAAACAAGGACTGCAAAGCCTTGTGATCCGTTACTAACTAGAATTTTCTGCTGTACAAATAGTGGTGGAATTTGATGACACCATACACAATAGCCAAAGCCTCTTTTTCAATTTGTGAATAGTTACATCGAGCTTTGGGCAACACTTTTGATGGGAAAGCAATAGGCATGTTTTTATCACCAATTCTGTGCGAAAGCACTGCACCGATTCCTTAAGAGGAAGCATCAGCTTGCAATACAACGGGTTTGTCAGGATCAAAGTGAACTAAGCATCGATCACTGAACAATGTATCTTTAAGTTTTTGAAAAGCTACTTGGCACTCATCTGTCCAAACAAAGGGGACATTCTTGTCGCGCAAGCGAGGAGCTATGATTTGTGCAGCATTCGGTATGAACCGAATATAATTGTTCATTTTCCCTAAGACTGACTGCAATTCTGTGGCATTGCAAGGAACTGGCAAGTCTTGTATGGCTAACAATGCAACTGAAAAGGATGTATACTTTGACTGTTTATGACATGAGCAAGATACTGCAACTTAGGTTTACAAAAATCGCACTTGTCCAGTCTACACTTCAGTCAGGCATCAGATAACACACGAAACAAAGCACATAAATTTGCAATATGTTCTTCAGGTGTCCGACCTGCTACTACAATATCGTCCAAGTTTGAGCAGTTTGGCACTTGTGCAGTCAGCTGTTCCAAATATCATTGGGAAAATGGCGGGTGTGCAAGCACTGCCAAAAGGCAAATGCAAATATTTAAACAAGTCCAAATGAGTATTTACTAGACACACTTTTTGAGATTCTTCATCGAGTGGTATCTGAAGCTATGCATCACGCAAATCAGTTTTTGAAAAGTAGCGTCCAACGCCTAATTTGTCCATGAGATCTTCTGGGTGTGGCAATGAATAAGTATCAATAACAGTTTGTGGGTTGACTGTAGACTTGAAGTCAACACAGAGGTGAATGCGACCTGAAGGTTTGGGGAGCAAACCCAGTGGACTTGCCCATTGACTAGCTTGTATGAGCGCAATAACCCCACAATCTTGCTATTCTTTTCAGTTCAGCAGCGACTTTGTCCCGTAATGCGATGGGAACAGTTCTGGCCCGGCAAAATTTGGGCTGATCATTGTGTTTCATAGTAATATGGGCAACAAAATTGTTAGCTCTGCCTAAACCTTCAGAAAAGAGTTCTGGGAATTCTTTTAGCAAGCTAGCTACACTGTCTTTTGCACTGCATGTGGATACTGACAAAACATTGTCCTGAATGTTAAAGCCAAACAAATTAAATGAATCAAGACCAAATATGTTCTCACACTTGCGTGATTTTAGCTCTGTAAAAGTCACTGTTTGCGTATGCGAGCGATACATAGCAGGCAAATTACATGTTCTGAGAACGGGAAGGTTTTGTCCATTACAAGCCGTCTGCGTGCTGGTTGTAGACAGGCCTGGGGAGCCTAACAGTTCATATGTGTGACGATTTAGCAATGTGACAGAGGCACCCATGTCCAATTGAAATTTGCCACAAATGAGTAAATGAACAAAAAGTTCGTTTGACTGGCGTATCACGGTCGCAGGTTCGAATCCTGCCTCGGGCATGGATGTGTGTAATGTCCTTAGGTTAGTTAGGTTTAAATAGTTCTAAGTTCTAGGGGACTGATGACCTCAGAAGTTAAGTCCCATAGTGCTCAGAGCCATTTGAACCATTTTTTGACTGGCGTATCACTAACGAAATGCATGCTTGCTAGTTGCAATCTTGGAGTATACTGCATTAATGACATAGGCCTTGTGGCAAGAGTTTTGTGAGTAGTCTGAATTCTTATGTTTGTTCCATTGCAAATACGGATTGTACATGTCCTTTCCTACCACAAGCGTAACACTAAGCTTGTCAGGAGGGGCAGTCTTGGCGTTTGTGCCGTAACACCTAGGGCAAGACTTAATTTTGTTACCCTGTATAGCTGTCTGTTTAGCAAACTCCTTATGCGGCGTGGAACGTTGTTTAGTTGGCATGGCTAACGCACGCTGTCGGTGCGTAATGGGGCGATTACAAGCAAGGAACTCAACCTGACAAGTAGCTGGCCGCTCAAATGTATGAGCTGACAAGGCACCAGAATCGTACTGATCTAGTACTTGCACTACCTGCTGAAATGATGGACCTGACTGTTTCAAAATCCGTTCTCTGATTTTGACGTCAGGCACATTGTACATGATCGCATCACGCAACATAACGTCTGAATATATATCACCTCAAGCACATTTGAATTAGCATTTCCTTTTCATACCCTGCAAATCAGTTACCCACTCGTGATAAATTTGTTCTGACCATTTTTTGCACACACACTTAACGAATGCCATCCTGACACACCAACACTTCCCTGACTTTTGGAAGGCGGCCAAGGTCCTGATGTTCAGGAAGCCAGGGAAAGACCACTCCCTTCCACAAAATTACCGACCCATCAGTCTGCTGTGTTCGCTCAGCAAGATTGTTGAGAGGGTAATACTGAAATGTATCACTAGGCATTGCATCGCCAACGACACCCTAAGACCGGAGCAATTCGGCTTTAGGAATCACCACTCGACAACACAACAACTCCTCCGCGTAGTCGAACATATAACACACGGCTACGACATGAGCAAAGCCACAGGGGCCGTGTTCCTAGACATCGAAAAGGCTTTCGATCGTCTCTGGCACAACGGACTCATACGCAAACTAAGCGAAGCTGGATTCCCAGACGGACTCGTACGTATCATACACTCATATCTCACGAACAGATGTTTCAACACTAACGTGCAGGATAAACAATCAACACAACACGGTATCCAAGCTGGAGTACCCCAAGGGAGCATCTTAGGGCCCATCTTGTTTAACCTGTACATTAATGACTTCCCAGCGACACAAAACACGACGTTAGCCGTCTACACGGATGACACAGCCATCCTCGCGCAAGACTGGAAAGCGTCGAACATCAATTCACGAATACAGACAGCACTCAGAACAGCTGAGCCTTGGTTGGAGCGATGGCGTATTAAAGTAAACGTCGACAAACGCGAAGCAGTTATGTTCACACGCAGACCGAAACTACTGCGCAAACACCAACACTGTAGACCAATAACACTACATACACGCCCAATACGTTTCCGAGAGAAAGTCAGGTACCTTGGTGTCTGGCTGGACCGGAAACTTACATGGGGGGACCACATCGAATACGTTTCCAACCGAGCGCACGCGAGGCTCAAACAGCTCTACCCAATGCTCAACAGGGAAAGCACACTGAATAGGAGGGTGTCGAGGTCCTTATACATGACACTGATTAGACCTCTGATGACGTACGCAGCTCCCGTCTGGGGATATGCAGCTCCCACACGACTGCGCCGCCTGCAGATCATACAGAACAAGGTGCTACGAATCATTAGCAATGCTCCACGCTACACACGCACCGTGGATCTTCACCATGAATACCGCCTTGATACCCTCAAGGAAGTATTCAAAAAACACGCCACACGACTATACAGGAACTCGAGACACTCGAACAATCCTTTCATCCTCACTCTGGGAAACTACGATCACAACCACAGGTGGAAACACAAGCGGCCAAAGACACTGCTAGCTAGGGCATAGCCACCTATGGATAACTAACATAAGCAAACAGCGACAAACGTCGGCAAGCCCCTGCATATCAGCAACACTGACTGGCAATTACCAGCTGCTATTAGTGCCGACCAACAGGCCACAGCAGGGACACCGACGAGCTCGCCCACAGACGCACAAACAATCTGCCAACATTCCCTCACACTGTGCCTCCGGTATATGACCTATCGGACACAAGATCGATAACAAACCTAACTGTTGCAGGATGCTGACGCTGAACGAGGACTCTGTACCAGCACACAGCGCCAGCCTCCGAGCAGCACAAACGCACAACGTCAAGGTATCGACATGCATGATACCCACTACTAACAAAGCCTATCCTTACACAACCTATCGCAGGCAGCAAGACAACTGCTACTGCTCTTGCCGCCTGACCTAACTTTCGCAGAGGTTTTTTTCCCTTGGCCCTTGCCTTGGTACTTTTTTTCCTCTGCCCTTCAAACCACTACCCTTCGTCAGATTTCGACCAATCTATCTCCAGATGAGCGCGTATTAATGGTTAATCCTAACCAGACGTACGCAAACATCGCAGTACCCACATCCTGCGACACCTCACTTTAGTGAATACTAAACCTTATGCAGAGATGGCAGTAGACCTTTTGTGTTGGCCATCATGCCGGTGTGGGCGTGGAAGGGCTCCACCTCTACAAAAAAAAAAAAAAAAAAAAAAAAAAAAAAAAAAAAAAAAAAAAAAAAAAAAAAAAAAAAACAACATTTTTTGCAATTAAAGAATTGATACCTAGCTGCTACCACATTCAGTTGTTGGTCATAATAGCTAGTCAGTGAAGTGATAACAGTGTCATACGCAAGTTCACGTAGAGTGGCGTTAGGAAAGAGATTTTGAATTAATCTGAGCACTACACTTCCTACCGTGGATAATAGATATGGAAGTTTTACAGTACCTGGGATGTTTTGGGCTAGCATATGGGCGTCGAACTGGCGCAGCTATTCGGGCCATTCCTCGTCTTGGTCACTAATTTGTCGAAAAGGTGATATAGCAGCGTCCCGGCGGAGGTTCCAGTCCTACTTCGAGCATGGGTGTGTGTGTCTTTGTCCTTACGATAATTTAGGTTAAGTAGTGTGTAAGCTTAGGGACTGATGACCTTAGCAGTCCCATAAGATTTCACATGCATTTGAACATTTGATATAGCAGCTGTAGTAGGTGGTGCTTGTTCCATCGGGCGCGCAGAGTTGGTGAGTAAATGGTGCACCGTGTTGAGTAGTGCTCAGAGCTGCTGCGTCTGAAACTGAAACATCTGCGTTAGCTATGTGGTATCTAATGCTTGCAGCTATGGCGCGTGAGTAGCAAAAACGACAAGAAACTGTGAAAGAAATTAAGCGCCCCTGAAAAGTAAAGACAAGAGGGAATTAAGGCGTCAGCACATACACTGTTGGCCATTAAAATAGCTACACCACGAAGATGACGTGCTACAGACGCGAAGTTTGACCGACAGGAAGAAGATGCTGTGATATGCAAATGATTAGCTTTTCAGAGCATTCACACAAGGTTGGCGCCGGTGGCGACACCTACAACGTGCTGACATGAGGAAAGTTTCCAACCGATTTCTCATACACAAACAGCAGTTGACCGACGTTGCCTGGTGAAACGTAGTTGTGATGCCTCGTGTAAGGAGGAGAAATGCGTACCATCACGTTTCCGACATTGATAAAGGTCGGATTGTAGCCTATCGCGATTGCGGTTTATCGTATCGCGACATTGCTGCTCGCGTTGGTCGAGATCCAGTGACTGTTAGCAGAATATGGAATCGGTGGGTTCAGGAGGGTAATACGGAACGCCTTGCTGGATCCCAACGGCCTCGCATCACTAGCAGTCGAGATGACAGGCATCTTATCCGCATGGCTGTAACGGATCGTGCAGCCACGTCTCGATCCCTGAGTCAACAGGTGGGGACGTTTCCAAGACAACAACCATCTGCACGAACAGTTCGACGACGTTTGCAACAGCATGGACTATCAGCTCGGAGACCATGGCTGCGGTTACCCTGGACGCTGCATCACAGACAGGAGCGCCTGCGATGGTGTACTCAACGACGAACCTGGGTGCACGAATAGCAAAACGTCATTTTTTGGATGAATCCAGGTTCTGTTGACAGCATCATGATTGTCGCATCCGTGTTTGGCGACATCACGGTGAACGCACATTGTAAGCGTGTATTCGTCACCCGGCGTGATGGTATGGGGTGCCATTGGTTACACGTCTCGGTCACCTCTTGTTCGCATTGACGGCACTCTGAACAGTGGACGTTACATTTCAGATGTGTTACGACCCGTGGCTCTACCCTTCATTCGATACTTGCAAAACGCTACATTTCTGCAGGATAATGCACGACCGCATGTTGCAGGTCCTGTACGGGCCTTTCTGGATACAGAAAATGTTCGACTGCTGCCCTGGCCAGCACATTCTCCAGATCTCTCACCAATTGAAAACGTCTGGTCAATGGCTGCCAAGCAACTGGCTCGTCACAATCCGCCACTCACTTCTCTTGATGAACTGTGGTATCGTGTTGAAGCTGCATGGGCAGCTGTACCTGTACATGCCATCCAAGCTCTGTTTGACTCAATGCCCAGGCGTATCAAGGCCGTTATTACGGCCAGAGGTGGCTGTTCTGGGTACTGATTTCTCAGGATCTATGCACCCAAATTGCGTGGAAATGTAATCACATGTCAGTTCTAGTATAATATATTTGGCCAATGAATACCCGTTTATCATCTGCATTTCTTCTTGGTGTAGCAATTTTAATGGCCAGTAGTGTAAAAAAAAAAAAAAAAAAGTGCCGTGGGCGTTGGGCACTGGGTTTGGAGGATACTCGTCGCCAGTTGTTGGGTTTGCCCTTTCGTCTCATGTAGGGTGCCTAAGGGATGCTGCATTCTTGAAAAGCTATACAACATTTCAAGCAAATAACATTAGTAGCTTTATTTCTATAAAGCAGATTTGACACTACTTAACTTGAATGTACTACATGTTGTCGCAAACGATGGGCGACAGGCAATATAGTTCAGAGTCCTTGGCTATATGCAGTGTTCCTGCAAGTTTGACACACTGTTTGTGGAGCACTGATAACTGTTCTCATAGCACTCTCGGCTAAGCCGAGCTAATACTCCACTAATGTCCGGCCGAGCCTGGCACGAGCGGCACTTAAATTCCAGGTCGCTCATAGTGCAGCACGGTCCTTATCAGCAGGCTATTGGCTGACATCGCCTCACCGCCTTCTCTGGTCTTGTGTTCCTCCTCTTCGTTCTCGCACTTGTGGTTATGGCAGAACAAAAACCTCTTAGGGCCGGCCAGAGTGGCCGTGCGGTTCTAGGCGCTACAGTCTGGAACCGAGCGACCGCTACGGTCGCAGGTTCGAATCCTGCCTTGGGCATGGATGTGTGTGATGTCCTTAGGTTCATTAGGTTTAATTAGTTCCAAGTTCTAGGCGACTGATGACCTCAGAAGTTAAGTCGCATAGTGCTCAGAGCCATTTGAACCATTTTTGAAAACCTCTTAGGGTTTTTAGTCAGATTGGTTGACAATATTTTACAATAAGAGTCATCGAATGCTTCTCTCATTGCCCTCATTATGCTCATTTTCACTTAGTTCAGCTTTTGTTTGTCAGCTAGGTTTTGAATTCTCTTGAATCTGTTTGTTTACGTAGCAGTTTTGTAACATGGATATTAAAGCATTGTGGGTCTTGCGCATTCATTAAGACCTTGCTTGAAATGTGCGTGTCTAAGGCGTATTGAACGATGTTTCTGAATTTTTTCTGTTTATGCTTATTTATTGGTTCAAATGGCTCTGAGCACTATGGGACTTAACATCTATGGTCATCAGTCCCCTAGATCTTAGAACTACTTAAACCTAACTAACCTAAGGTCATCACACAACACCCAGCCATCACGAGGCAGAGAAAATCCCTGACCCCGCCGGGAATCGAACCCGGGAACCCGGGCGTGGGAAGCGAGAACGCTACCGCACGACCACGAGATGCGGGCTATGCTTATTTATCAAACGTAAGATTGTGAGGGGGTATCAAGCGAAATTTGTGACTGGTTTGAGGGTTTCTTGGTTGTTGTTGTTGTTGTGGTCTTCAGTCCTGAGACTGGTTTGATGCAGCTCTCCATGCTACCCTATCCTCTGCAAGCTTCTTCATCTCCCAGTACTTACTGCAAACTGCATCCTTCTGAATCTGCTTACAAGGGAACCTCCCCATCGCACCCCCCTCAGATTTGGTTATAAGTTGGCACATTGGATAGGCCTTGAAAAACTGAACACAGATCAATTGAGAAAACAGGAAGAAGTTGTGTGGAACTGTGAAAAAATAAGGAAAATATACAAACTGAGTAGTTTAAGGGATGATAGGCAACATCAAGGACACTGGGATTGCAGGAGCGCCGTGGTCTCGTGGTAACGTGAGCAGCTGCGGAACGAAAGGTCCTTGGTTCAAATCATCAATCGAGTGAAAACTTTAATTTTTTATTTCCAGTTTATGTGACACACTCTTACGTTTTCATTACTTTTTTGGGAGTGATTATCACATCCACAAGAAAACCTAAATCGGGCAAGGTAGAAGAATCTTTTTTACCCATTCGCCAAGTGTACAAGTTAGGTGGCTCGACAACATATTCCTGTCATGTGACGCACATGCCGTCACCAGTGTCCTATAGGATATATCAGATGTGTTTTCCTGTGGAGGAATCGGTTGACCTATGACCTTTCGATCAAATGTTTTCGGTTCCGATTGGAGATGCACGTCCTTTCGTCTAATAATCGCACGGTTTTGCGATGCGGTCGCAAAACACAGACACTAAACTTATTACAGTGAACAGAGACGTCAATGAACGAACGGACAGATATAACTATGCAAAAATAATGAAAGTAAAATTTTCGCTTGTGCGAAGACTTGAACAAAGGACCTCTCCTTCTGCAGCTGCTCACGCTACCACGAGACCACAGCGTTCCTGAGCTCACGTGCTCCTTGATGTTACTTATGTAGCCCATGGACTACTCAGTTTGTATATTTTGCTCATTTTTTCACAGTTTCACACAACTTCTTCCTGTTTTCTCAATTGATCTGTGTTCGGTTTATCAAGGCCTATCCACTGTGCCAAGTTATAACTAAATCTGAGGGGGGTGCGATGGGGAGGTTCCCTTGTTAGTGTATTGGTTTCTTGGTAGGGAGCATGTTATGATGGATGGAGAGTAAACGACGGATGTAACAATAACTTCGAATGCGCCCCAGGGGATTGCATTGGGGCCATTGCTTTTCATGTTGTGTATTAACGATCTTACAGACAATATATGGTAGGTCTTTCCCATCCCTTAAGACCGTGCTTGGAATGTGCTTGTTTAAAGCATATTGTACCATGCTTCTCATTTTTTCTATTCATGCTTATTTATCAAATGTAAGATTGTAAGGGGTATCAAGCGAATTTTGTGACTGGCTTGATGATTTATTTGTAGGGAGGGCACAGTGCGTCATGTTGGGTGGAGAGTCAACAACAGATATAGCAGTAACTTCGAGCGTCGTCCAGGAAATTGCATTGGGGCCCTTTCCATTCATGTCGTGTAATAACGATCTTGCAGACAATATTACTACTAACCTCACTCTTTTCACAGATGATGCAGTTATCTATAATGAAGTACCGTCTGAAAAAAAAACTGCACAAATAGTCAGTCAGATTATAATGATATTCCAAAGTGATGCAAATACTAACAACTTGCTTTAAGTATTCAAAAATGTAAAATTGTGCTCTTCACAAAATGAAAAGACATAGTATTCTATGACTGCGGTATCAACAAGTTATGGTTGGATCAGTCAACTCATACAAATACCTTGACGTAATAATTTGAAGCAATATAAAACGAAATCATCAAATATAGCTCACCCGCAGATAAAGCAAGTGGCAGACTTCGCTTTAATTGTAGAATACCAGGGAAATGCAATCAGTCTACAAAGGATATACCTTACAAATCACTCATGCGACCCAGTCCAGAATATTGCTCAAAAGAATGGGACCTGTAACAAACGGGACTAACAGTGGATACTGAATTTATACAGAAAAGGGCAGCATCAATGGTCACAGGTTTATTTGACTCTTGGGAGAGTGTCACAGAAACTCTGAAGTAACTGACCTGGCAGACACTTGAAAACAGATGCAAACTATTCCGCGAAAGCCTACTTACAAAGTTTCAAGAACAGGCTATAAAATATTTCTCTGGGAATATATCACAAGCCCCTACCTATTGCTCCCATAGGGATCGTGATGAAAAGACTAGATTAATTGCGACACGCACGGACGCATTCAGTCAGTCATTCTTCCATGCTGCATACATAAATGGAACAGATAGAAGCCCTTATAACTGTTACCTGAATCTTCTCAGGAAGGAATTACAACAATTCCTTTCTTGTTATTCTCTCGGTAAAGGATTTTGTGGATGGCTTGTGGTCCGCCGGTGAAAGCGATAGTACAATATTCCATATTTACGAACTTCCAGCATGCTGGAATAATTGCAGGTCAGCAACTTCCATTAATCAGTACAACTGAAACCAGCCAAAGTCGTAAATTTCACTTTTTTTATTTATTTACTTGATGACTAGTTTCGAGATGAGATCCATTTTCAAAGTGGGGTCAACGGAGGCGTCCGATACTACCCGTCGGCTTTGGGCCGTGACGTAAGGGTGTTGTGTTGTGTGACGTCATGACGGTGCGGAGTTTAGTTTATGAGTGTGCTATGTTTGTAGATGTCGTCTTCTTGCGGCTGGTGGTGTCCTCTGGTGGTGTATTTTGTTCATTTGGGTGTAGCAGCTTGCAGTGTACATTTATCGGTCGTGACTGTTATAGAAGAACGGAAATTAGTTTCAGTGAGTTAAGAATTAAGTTTCCGTTGCGTTTATGTTATTGCGGTGTCGTTTGATGTTACTGGTTTGCTGTTTGTCACGCGTTAAGTCGTTTAATTCAATTTGTGGCTTCTTTTGTTAGATATGGATATGGCTTCTAAGTTTAATAGTGCGCGTCTGCGGGCTGAAATGGGGCACGACATGTTGTCCGACATTAAGTTTCTGTAACTTTTTGAGCTTGTGACGGAGATAGTGAAATGCAGCGTATGCAAGCAGAATATGCGAGTTGTGGGTAGTGTGTGGCGCCGGAACTTTTTTATGGTAAGTATTCGTTTTTTGGGTCTGTTGTTCGCGTGCTATGATGTTGGATGGGGTTTTTATGTGTTGTTGGGTCGGTGTTATTTACTGCATGTGTTGGTGGTTGATGTTTTGGTATCGGCACTTGTGTTTGATTTATGTATCTTAAAGGGAAGTACTGGATTCCAATTTTTTTGGTATCGTCAGTTGGATTTGAGCTGCATACGTCATGGGAAGTGACCGACTGCAATTTGTTGTCGTAGCTATGTGTGTTTTGGTATTGTGAGCTGTTGTTGACCTATATAGATCAAGGAAAGTGTTCGATTCCAATGTGTGGTCGTAGCCTTGTGTGTTTTGGTATCGTGAGTTGCTGTTGACGTGTTTTGGTATCGTCAGTTGCTGTTGACCTATATAGGTTGCTTTAGGTGTTGGTTTTTATTTTGTGGTATCGACAATTGCGGTTGAGCTATGTAGGTGAAGGGAAGTGACCGATTCCTGTCGATATTGTAAGTGTAGCAGACCTTGGGAATGTTGTGGTGTTTTTATGTCGTCGTTTTGTGTGGTTTGTGATCGTGGTGTGTCTGTGTGTGTTTATATTTAGTTTGTCGCCACCCAAAAACACCCAATTTCCCGCGCTGGTCCCGTTAGTCTGATTGTATTTTTGGAGAGAGATGATTGTCTTGGTTTTATATGCATTTTCGTGTTTGTTGTCGTTTATGTAATGACGTCATAGGCGCCATTTTGCAAACGTTGAGAATGGTAGTTTCCGCCATATTGGTGACGTCATGGGTCAAAGCAGACGCGTGGAATCGGACGCTTCCTTATTGCCACGAAGTGCATATGAACAGTCACAGTGCATACAGATAACTGTTATCTGTATGCATTGTATTTTTGGAAAATCAAGTTTGACTACCTGGATGATTTGAAAATGGGTCCCGCCCCGGAACTCATCATCAAGTAAATAAAAAAGTAACATTTGCAACATTGGCTGGTTTCTGTTGTACTAATATTCCATACGTTTTGAGATGGTTAAAACTGAAATCGGCGAAGTCTCGCGATTGTCTCTTTAAGAAGGCTCAGGCGGGACTCCAAATAACTCACTTAACCCTGAAGCGAAATCATGTCACCAATTAATCTGTTCACAAAGCTAATTCACATTTACGCGCGTAACGAGAGCACCTTCCACCTACCCTGCAGGCTTACTCAGGCTCGACTGACTGCCTCACTACTTTAGCGCCAAACCGGACGGTGGGCGCCAGGCTGTACTCTTCTAATAAGATGGTGCTTCCTGTCAGTGACTCTAACTCGCTGGCTCAAAGATGCATAAAGGTAGATACCATTAGTTCAGGATAGTATCGATATCTGCACCCTTACATCTTCTCACTACATGTTTCCGAAATCTGCAAGAATTAAGGATTTTCGGAAATATAAGGAGAATCCTCCACCTTAATGAAAAGAAGAAGAAAACAACAGAATTGTCCGGCAACGTAATGGAAATATTCCAGAAATAGAAATATAACAATGGATTGCAACGGCCACCTCGTTTTCATATCAGTCGTTTGAATTACAGACAATATCTTGCAAGAGCACACACATCGCATCAACCCCTACCAACTGATAATTCTTGCACTGTTTGTTTATACATGACATAAACTACATAAACTCTTTAAGAAATACCATAAATTTTACAATCGTATTTAGATTCAGTCAATTTCCAAATCCCTTAGAATATTGTTTTAAAAACACATTAAACACATATATAAAAATTCAAAAGCAGATACTGATGAAATTAGCAAACATCAGAAACAGTTCACACTAGCAGTAAAGTATTTCTGTTTATGGTTCAAATGGCTCTAAGCATTATGGGACTCAACATCTATGGTCATCAGTCCCCTAGAACTTAGACCTACTTAAACCTAACTAACCTAAGGACAGCACACAACACCCAGCCATCACGAGGCAGAGAAAATCCCTGACCCCACCGGGAATCGAACCCACGAACCTGGGCGTGGGAAGCGAGAACGCTACCGCACGACCACGAGATGCGGGCATTTCTGTTTATGTGCAAAGGCATTAGTCTGGTGCTTTCCAAGCACCCTTACTTAGTGTAATAGTTGCATATTAAGCAAACATTTAAGACAAGATTTGACAACATGAAAGGATTTGAAAAACTCAGTATTGCTGGAAGGATATTCAAGAAAGGAACACCAGCCATTTCGTGCATTTAGTAGCACATCTTTTCACTGAAAACTTTATGCGCAGGGAGACACTACCGGTTACTATGGGAGCCACACACACGGAACACGCCACCATTGCTGCACTGTCAATTTGGCAATTTACTTACCTTCTCGCAGTGATGAGTCTTATTGCACGCAAAGTCACGCGTGACGTCGTTATGACGTGTACAACCTATATCGAAGACGACATTGGTGGCGAATCGACTTTAGTAATCGTTCGAAACGCTAAACTGCAGTAGTCGTTTTTGCAGATGAATTAAAGGAACAGCTCATTATATCCTCAATTGGTATATTCACTGCTATTTTGGAAGCTATTGATGTCTTTATTTTCTTTGAAAATGCGAACCTGCCAACTTTTAGAAAAAAAGAGCTCACAATCTGCACTGTCAACAGTATATTTCTTTTTAAATGCGAAAATTGACGCCTAGTAGCAACGTCGTACGGAGTCCACGTTAAACTCGACGTAAGTAGGGAATTACCTTCAGAAATTCAGTTGTTAAAATTAATGATTGAATACATAGTATCCACCATGTTCTCAACCAATCACAAATATAATTGAAGAACTGCATCAGTGTGTCTGAAGTTGTCCCAGTACCTTTAGTTTATTAGTAAGGATTATTGAATCTGACCTATAAACACAGTTTCGAGGCCGGCCAGAGTGGCCGTGCGGTTCTAGGCGCTGCAGTCTGGAACCGCGTGACCGCTACGGTCGCAGGTTCGAATCCTGCCTCGGGCATGGATGTGTGTGATGTCCTTAGGTTAGTTAGGTTTAATTAGTTCTAAGTTCTAGGCGACTGATGACCTCAGAAGTTAAGTCGCATAGTGCTCAGAGCCATTTGAACCATTTGAACAGTTTTGAGATTTCCTTTCTGTGTGCCAGGTGCAGAATTTCTACTAAAAATACGCGACCAAACAGCTTTTTTCTCAAATGCCAGTTTCAAGTGACTATACCGAGCTGACAATTTGTGCAAATGGTCCTTTACATCAGTAAAACGCAAAGTTTTGTTAACATTACTCGGTTGACATTTACTTTCGACACATTTAAAAATTTGCAGGAGTACTTTCATTGCAGTTTCCAAATGATGATAAATACTGGATTGAACAATTCTATTTTCGAGTGAAATGTGATGAAGATATTAAGCTACCTGGAAAAATAATCTGTGGCATGCTATGCCCCTCTTCGCACGCCACTAGGTATGGCGCTATACTGCGCAACTGCAGCGCCGAGGCTGTTCGCTGCTCCGCTCAACTGATCCACGTCGTCCTCCCAAGGCGTCCGGCTGGTTCGATTTCTCCTCTTTCCACTACTTTCCTCCAGGGCTGCCGAAGCTCGGAACACTGCCAACGATTGCCAACCGCTTCCTTGGGCGAGATTTGCTTACAAGGAAAACTGCCCATTGTACCCGCTCAGATTTAATGGTCAAATGGCTCAGAGGATAGCCCGTCAAAAACTGAACAAACATCAAGCATGAAAACAGGAAGAAGGTCTACCGACCTGTGAAAAAGAAGCAAAAATCGAAACAATGATCGATCCAAGCTCAAGATGTGCAGCATCAAGCGAATAGCAAGTATCATGGCGTCGTGGTTGTCGGTCACCGTTGGACTGTGATATTGGAGATCTGTGCTCAAATCTCCCTTGTGTCCCATTTTTTTCCACAAAATTATCAACTTTCCTCCCAGTCAGGCTCTGTTCTCCTTCTGTAGTTTTGCCAGTTATCATACTATACATTGGTTATACAATATGATTCATGTGGTAAGAATATACACTGAAAGGCCAAAGAAACTGGTATAGCCATGCGTATTCAAGTACAGAGATGTGTAAACAGGCAGAATACGGCGCTGCGGTCGGCAACGCCTATATAAGACAAGTGTCTGGCGCAATTGTTAGATCGGTTACCGCTGCTACAATGGCAGGTTATCAAGATTTAAGTGAGTTTCAACGTTGTGCTATAGTTGGAGCACGAGCGATGAGACACAGCATCTCCGAGGTAGCGATGAAGTGGAGATTTTCCCGTACGACCTTTTCAAATGCGTACCGTGAATATCAGGAATCCCAGTAAAATATCAAATCTCTGACATTGCTGCAGCCGGATAAAGATTCTGCAAGAACAGGACCAACGACGACTGAAGAGAATCGTTCAATGTGACAGAAGTGCAACCCTTCCGCAAATTGCTGCAGATTTCAATGCTGAGCCATCAGCAAGTGTCAGTGTGCGAACCATTTACGGAACATCGCCGATATGGGCTTTCGGAACCGAATGCCCACTTGCATACTCTTGATGACTGCATGACACAAAGCCTGACGTCTCGACTGGGCCCATCATCTCCGACGTTGGACTGTTGACGACTGGAATCATGTTGCCTGGTCGGACTAGTCTCGTTTCAAATTGTATCGAGCGAATGGACGTATACGGGTGTGGAGACAACCTCACGAATCAATGAACTCTGCATGTCAGCAGGGGACTGTTCAAGCTGGTGGAGGCTCTGTAATGGCGATGGGCGTGTGCAGATGGAGTGATGTGGGACCTCTGATACGTCTGGATGCGACTCTGGCAGGCGACACGTACGTAAGCACCCTGTCTGATCACCCGCTTCCAGTCATGTCCATTGTGCATTCCGACGGACTTGGACAATTCCAGCAGGACAATGCGACACCCCACACGTCCAGAATTGCTACAGCATGTCTCCAGGAACACTCTTCTGAGTTTAAACTCTTCCGCTGGCCACCAAACTCCCCAGATATGAACATTGTTGACCATATCTGGGTCGCCTTGCAACGCGCTGTTCAGAAGATATCTCCACCCCTCGTACTCTTACGGATTGATGGGCAGTCCTGCAGGATTCATGGTGTCAGTTCCCTCCAGCACTTCTTCAGATGTTAGTGGAGTCTATGCCACGTCGTGTTGCGGCACTTCTGCGTGCTCGCGGGGGCCCCACACGATATTAGGCAGGTGTACCAGTTAGGGTCTTCAGTGTAGAATATACGTCATGTAGTAAGAATACATTACCATCGCAAGTAAATGCGATGAATAATGAGAGCAGGCGATACGCCGCATAGATCTCTCTCAGGAATGGAAACAACAAATAAACGGGTGTGAACTAAGTAGCAAAAAAGGAGTTCAAGACCAAAAACTTCCAACACGGAACGCAAGAGTCATAACGCATGGTACTTCTGTAGAACAAATAGGAGGTACGTACATTTGGAGGTAACTTCCTTACATCCCGCTGTTGCAAACGGACGTTAAACCACGACACAGATTTGGCTACAGAGAACAGACACATCAGTGGCCAGACGCACATTTCGTAATTTTGTGAAAAAAAGGGCACGAGGTAGATTGGAACATGGCTCTCCACCTTCGCAATCCAACACCGTGTCCACATGCCATGGCTATAAAATATAATATGTTCAATGCTACACATTTTTATGGAAAATGCTTGGGCCGTTCAGTGTTTCGATTTTGCTTCTTTTTTCACAGTTCAGTATGCCTTCTACTTGTTTTCGTGCTTGATCTGTGTTTAGTTTTTGACGGGTTATCCGCTGGGTCATGTTACCACTAAATCTGAGATAAGTGTGATGGAGAGTTTCCCTAGTTAGTGTGTACGGGCGGCAAATTGGAGCCGCTGTTGGCCTTGTTTGCGTTTCGATCTAATGGCGGTAACATCAATGCGTTGACGGTTGGTTGCCGTTGGGACTCCTTCCTGGTGTGGACGCCCGGTCGAATGTTCGTAGGCGATTAGTCGCGTCTTTGCAACAGGTGTGTACTTAAATTTTTCAGTGCACACACAAGTCGCACTTAGTATGTTTTATTGACCGATTTCGTTCTTTAATTTAACACGAGCATCACCAGAAATTCTGGAATTTACTGATTAAATTACACTAATTAAATCAAAGAGCGCAACCATTCAATAAAACATACTGAGCGCGACTTGTGGCTATCCAGAAAAACTGAATTTCAACAGTCGCTGTCTCCCCTGCAGGCAATGCGTGCTCTCGCTAAGGGTGTGCATGTATTGTGTATATTGGAGTTTTTTTTTTTCTTTATTGATTTTCAATTCCCCCCAAAGGGGGCGGGCTGGCAGCAGCTTACTACGCTGCTCTACAGCCTACAGACTTTTGTTTAAAAGAAGGAAGAAGAAAGAAACAAGGAAAAACAGGCGATAAAATGGTGATTTAAAGTGTAAAATGGCGTAAAAATGCGGAAAATTAAAACAGAAACCAAAAGGAGTAGGCAATGTTGATAAAATACACAGGAATTAGACAAGCAACATAGTAGACACACAATTAAAAAAAACATGGCGACAGTCTGGTTTCTGTTCGCAAGAGATAAAAAATCACACCCAGCGACAGTATGATGGCTGTTCGCTACACTTCCCAAAAGACACAACACGGAACACTCACTGGAAAAACACACCGTAAAAACACTGCACAAATATGGCACTCCCAATCAAAAGGCAGATGGGGGGGGGGGGACTCGGAGAAGGGGGAAAAACAAGGAGGGAGGAGAGGAAAAAACGAAAAGGGGGGGGGAACCAAGGAGGGAGAGGACTAATAAAGGGGGAGAAGGGCAGACGCGAGAGGGAATGAGAGGAGGCAGAGGAGGGAAATGTAAAAGGACTCGAGGGAGAGAAGGGGGCAGAGAGAGGGGGGGGGGGGAAGAAAGAGGATGGAAGGGGGGGGAGTGAGCCCGGGAAAAGGACAGAGGAAAGGAGGGGGAGTGAGGATCAGAGTTGATAGGAGGGATAAATGGAGGGAGAGAGGGCATCATCCGGAAGGGGGAGTTGATGGAAGCCACCTTGGGAAAGGAGATGTAGGGTGTAGAGATGGAGGGTAGGGGGGACACAACGGTGAAGACATGACAGGGGGCGGGGATCGGAGAGGAGAGGAGCAACCAGGGGGTGAGGGGGTTCAAGTCGGCAGGAGGCGGAGGCGAGGCGGAGTGCATGACGCTCAAGGATCTGGAGGGACTTATAGAATTTGGGGAGGGGGGCAGATATCCAGGCAGGACTGGCATAACATAGGATGGGACAGATTAAGGATTTGTAGGTGTGGAGGATGGTAGAGGGGTGCAACCCCCATGTCCGGCCAGAGAGGAGTTTGAGGAGTCGGAGGCGGTTGTGGGCTTTGGATTGGATGGAGCGGAGATGAGGAATCCAGGTGAGGTGACGGTCAATGTTGAGGCCGAGGTAGGTGAGGGTGGGGGTAAGGTGGACAGGACGGGCGCAGACAGTAAGGGAGAAATCCAGGAGCCGGAAGGAGCGAGTGGTACGACCTACGATGATGGCCTGCGTCTTGGAAGGGTTGAGTTTCAGGAGCCACTGGTTACACCATGCAGCAAAAAGGTCAAGGTGATTCTGGAGAAGGCGTTGGGACGGGTGGAGGGTAGGAGCGAGGGCGAGGAATGCGGTGTCATCAGCATATTGCAAGAGGTGTACTGGAGGAGGGGGGGTTGGGGCATATCTGCTGTGTACAGGAGGTAGAGGAGAGGGGAGAGGACAGAGCCCTGGGGCACACCTGCAGAGGGGTAGAAGGTGTGGGAATTGGCATTATGGATGGTAACATAGGAGGGGCAGTGGGAGAGGAAGGAGGCCACCAGACGGATGTAGTTGATAGGAAGGGCGTAGGTTTGGAGTTTAAACGGGAGACCGGGATGCCAGACACGGTCGTAGGCCTTTTCGAGGTCAAGGGAGACAAAAATGGCGGAGCGACGGGAGTTAAGCTGGTGGGAGAGGAGATGAGTGAGGGGGAGGAGTTGGTCATCAGCAGAGAAGGAAGGTCGAAAGCCTCATTAGGTGTTTGGGAGGAAGTGGTTGCGGTGGAGGTGGTGATGCATGCGCCGGGAAAGGATGGATTCCAAGAGCTTGCTGAACACAGATGTGAGACAGATAGAACGATAGGAAGAGGCATCAGATGGAGGCTTGTTGGGTTTGGAGAACATCAGGATACGGGAGGTTTTCCACAGGTCGGGATAGAAGCCAGTGGCAAGGATGACATTGTAGAGGGTGGCAAGGATTGAAAGGAATATACTGGAGCATAGAGTGGAATATGTAGAGAGCATTAAATCTAAAGTTTTATCGTGAACGGGAATGTTTATGGCCCCCTACGAACTGCGATTATATGAACAAACTGAAAAGGCGAGACGCTTGGACGGACATAACACAGCTATTAGAAAGTGAAAAAGAAAGAGCTGTCTTTATTGACGATAAGCAGAAATAAACACAGTCTAACATAACAGTCGCGGCACTTCGCCTCGATTTTGTTGCCTACCGCGCCAGCAGCGCGCCAG
This sequence comes from Schistocerca americana, assembly GCF_021461395.2. Lineage (NCBI taxonomy): Eukaryota > Metazoa > Arthropoda > Insecta > Orthoptera > Acrididae > Schistocerca > Schistocerca americana. The sequence continues at coordinate 882,283,490 of NC_060130.1, read as the reverse complement.
ACGGCCAGTAAATTAAACTGTGAGTTCGGTGCGTTCGTGAAAGCGAATAGTGGTTGTTTATTTTGCTTTCTACAATGGTTTTTACAAGCGGGACAGTTTGTAGCACAATAAATTGCAGCAACAACGGGAAGAAGACACCATAACTGTCTTTTTTTACGTTTCCTAAGGATCCTGAAAGGTCGTATATACCATCATGTTACTAAACTGTATCGCCAGGATTCACTTGCAAACTACATGTGTGTTAATGATTAATGTTTCGTTTGAGGAGCAGAAAATGGATAGTTAATAGCAGATGAGAAGACCTTATGAAAAAAGACCCAATTTACCTGTATAATAATATTAGGTTCTGTTCGTTACATTTCGAACAAAACCAGTTCATGAACGCAGACAATAATAAACTCGTGTGGAATGCAGTGCCCACACCGTTTGACATCCCCAATAAGCCGCCTCAGCTCACGATGAAGAGGAAACTGCCACAAAGATTCGACAATCCATCTCTAAAGCTGTAGAACAGTCCTTTGACACAGAAGCAGCCAGTTCAGCTCTCCGTGTATCAATGCTAGATTCGTGTGAATCGTCAACACGGACCTGCTTTGACGATGAAGTGGTTAGATTAAGTGCAGTTATTCGTGTATTACAAAAGTGTAATGTTTGGTATGTATTTCATTCACTTCTGTTGTTAGTCACTTAATTTTCTTTGCTTTCTTCGTGTGATGACATTATTTTGTTAGCACCTTGTTCACTGACAGATTGTTTGAAAATTATTCAAATATTTGGTTTTGCGTGAAATGTAATGTAATCACCTCATTATAATGTTTTCAACATATTTCATCCGCTATTTGGTAGTTGCTAGTCCCCAAGATGAAGGTCGTACTTGTGGTAACAGGCGACAATGACAAACACAGTAGGCCTACCGAACGATAAATGAGTTGTCAATCGCTTTTGCATGTAGAGGTGCATGTCTGTGCTTCTTACGTGTGAATATGTGTGTTTATATTCTTTTGATATCAACGAGGTAAGCTGCAATTCTATCCAACATCACAAGTGTTTCTTCACGAATGTGTTGTAGCTAGCCACACGATTCATGGTTTTTCTCCATACTTGCGCTTATTTTAAAATCATTTTTAGAAATACATATGCCTTCTGATACTACTAATTTCGTCAATTACGTAGGAAATGGAAGCAAAACAAACATTATTCTTAAGACGCGTCTGATGTTCACCTTATTCGCCGCTTGGAGCGCTAGTGTCGCCTCATCTGTCAAACGGTAACAACTTTTACAACTTTTACAGCAATGAGTATCGCGACTGTTACGTTAGACTGTGGAAATAAGCAACATTGGGAGTGACTATTATCTTTCTGCTGCAGGCAGAGCTTCCCTAAAGGAAGCGTTATCTCTGGGAATTTCAGGGCATACACAATTCAATAACAACTAGAAATCTATAGCCTTCATTTGGAAATATATATATATGAAGTAGTCCATATTCCAATTCAGCTTTATGGCAGACATTACTCTGTCCCACCACACTGCTCCCTACTTTTTAAAAGAGAGGTCGTCCATCGGCGTCATTTCTACTTCTTTTCTGATGACCAGCTTCTTGTAGTAAAATAAATGCTGCACATGCGACGACTGTTAAATCTTCTACTTCCCTTGTACTATCGACGTGTAAAATTGTAATTAAAACGCTACTTTGTAACAATAACAAAGCAGGAACAACGTCGGCAAGTGTGGAGTGTGCTATCTGTGAAGTGTTTGAAGTACCAGTTCATTGAAATTGAGTGGTTAATTCACACTTCACTGGAGTGAAGCGTTCATTTGAACGACTCGTTCACGAGCTCCCCATCACTAGTCGATGGTGTAGAACACCGTGAATCAGTAAAACGAAGTAACAGAAACGTATTGTAGTTTCAATGCCGAAGCAACATTTTATTGCACTTGCGAACTCAAGGGTTGCAACAGTATTAAAACACACAACGGTTTCTCTCCGACACACTATTCTCCCCCTGCTCTGTAATGCAGTTTATAATAATTTGATGAGTACATATTAAAATAAGTCTGAGTGTGGTACTTTGTCCGGCACTGATCGCAATGGAACACGTTTAAAGCAGCAGACATCATGCAACAAGTGTTCACACTGCCATCTGCTGATTATGCGGTAAAACATGTTGGCGGTACACTTAGCTGCCGACAGATGTCAGCTTCAAACGTCTGCCGATCATGTGGTAGAGTAGGTTGGCGGTTAACTTACCTGCCGACAGCTGTCAACCTGAACTGCGCTATTTGACTTCTGGATATAAATTTCAGAAACGAAAGATTGTTATACTGTTAAAAACAAATTAAATTTACTTAAAGTTACACCCGTAACACGTAAAAGTAGATGATTTTCCTCAAAATTGGCAAAAATATGAGTGTTCTCACAATGGGTACGTACAAATACGTCTATCAAGTACCACTTTCGTCAAATAGGATTCAGCAGTTGAATGGGACGTAAATGTGGCATTCAGCTAAACCCGAACGTTTTGTTTGGGAAAGCTCTTTGGAAAACAATTTTTGGAGAGAGGATGAAAGATCCTCTCATATATTGAATTTAAACGATAGTGAATTGTCGTCTTTACGCTCTTACAGTGTCTGAGAGTTAAATAGAGCATGGTCGAAGGGGACAAAGGAAAGATAAACAGAGAAATCTGTCACATATAAAGAAGGGATTACATTTAATCTTGCTCGACATTTTCTCATGAAGCGCCCAAAAAAGTCTTTATCCGCCAAGAGAAACCTTATTTGTTGTATTCAGGGACTGAAAACCAGGGCTACCAACGAAATGCAGTCCAACTTTGTTACTTTTAAAATTTAAACCAAAATAGAATGAGTATGTTTACCACTGTTACAAAGTCTATATACCTACGTTAAGTAATTATTCAGAAGTTTTCCTGTAGATTTTATTTTTGTTGAGAATAATAACCCTCCAAATTCAAAACGTAAACTCTCACCTGCAGTCATTGGTACGATTTCAGGTAAAATCCCTCTTTATTTTCTTTGGAAAGCAGTTTTTGTGTCTGTTCACTCTTATACAATGGCTAGCAGCTCGCGATCGCGTAAAAGTAGTGAAATTTGGGGTTTCTTCGCCGATTTAAGTGATGGGAAAGCAAAGTGCAATTATTGTTCTAAGTGTATTTCATATAAAGAACGAAATACATTTAATCTAGCGCGTCATGTTCGAGTGCTGCATCCAACAGTGCCATTGTCAGTCACACGCTTAGCGCCCCCTGCTCCTGCATCTTCCGATATTTCTTGGATAAAAAACCCGCACAATCCGGAACTAACATCAGCAAATGCCAGAAGCGAACAGCAGTTGGTGCCAGAAAATAACAGTACCACTTCAGTATCAGAAAGCAGACCTCCATATCACGGAACATTACCCATGTATTTTCCGAAACCTCTTTCTAACAAAAGAAATCAGGAGATAGATTTCGCACTTCTGCAGACTGTTGTAAAGGATTATTTGCCCTTCAACATAGTGGAAAGTAAACATTTCCAAAGTTTTTTAGGCAAACTGAATGGTGCTTACAGAATGCCATCTCGGAAGACCATTTCCAATACGCTGCTACAGCAACAGTACGCCATGATGAAAGAAATTGTGAGAGCCAAAATTAATTCTGCGGAGCGGTTGTGCTGACAATGGATGGGTGGACCTCAACTACAAATGAGAGTTATTTGTCGGTGACAGCACACTACGTTAAAGACCTGGAGCTGGCGTCTTCCCTCCTAGAGTGCTTTAAATACGACGAAAGGCACACGTCAGAAACACTCTCAGAAGAACTGCTACGTGTCACAAGGGAATGGGGCATTCAAGAAAAAGTCGTCTGTGTTGTCAGCAACAATGCTGCTAACATTGTGGCAGCTATAAGACTCACAGTCTGGAAACACATCCCCTGCTTTGCGCACACACTCAATTTAATTGTTCAGAATGGGCTTCTGCACATTCAACCCATTCTGAATAAAGTAGAAAAAAATGTTGAATTTTTTAAAAGACGTTCGCATGCCTGCACGAAACTGAAAAAGATGCAGGAACAGTTAAAAGAGCCAGTTCTGACACTAAAAAAGGACACTGTTACAAGATGGAATTCAACCTATGATATCCTGTGAAGAATAATCGAGGTTAAGAATTCCCTAATGACAGTTATCACTCTGAATTATCCAGATCTTCCAAATCTGACTGCAGAGGACATTGCAAGTGTAACACAAGCCTGTGACCTGTTGAAAGTTTTCAAAGACTGCACTGATGAAATGTCAAGTGAAAATGTCACTGCTTCTAAAGTTATGCTACTTAGTCGCTCGTTGAAAAAATGGTGTTGCCGGTTTGTTAATAACACTGAAATTCATGTAGACGTGCAACAGATGGCCGAAAAGTTAGCTGAAGACCTAAAACGACGATTTAGAAATATAGAGGAAAATTCCATTTTCGCGGAAGCAACTGCATTGGATCCCCGGGTCAAATTACATGGTTTTTCTGATAAAAATTCTGCTGAGAAGGTGAAATTAAACCTGATCAGGCACTGTGAGAAATTTGTGACGAACACATCCACTGCTACTGCAACAATCTCAGTTCCAACCACTGAATCAACTTCCAGTCTCTGGCTCGAATTTGATGAAGTGTTTTCCAGGCTGCAGAGTAATCCACACCCGAGAGCTGCTGCAATAGTGGAAGTGGACAAATATTTACAAGAGCCCCTGCTACAGAGACAAGGCAATCCACTTCAGTGGTGGTCTGAACGACTGTCAGTATACCCCTCGCTCTTTGAACTTGCAAAAATACGACTGTGTATTGTCGCAACCTCCAAGCCGTATGAAAGAGTGTTCTCGAAGGCAGGACACCTTATAACTGACAGAAGAAATCGCCTGACAGGGAAAAATGTGGAACAAATTATGTTTTAAAACGGAAATCTCTGAAGATTCACCAAATCCGTTGATGTTTATTCACAAATATATATGTGTATTTTTTAAAAAATTTAACTAGGACAATCCTCAAATTGACATTTAGTGTAATTTTTTCAATAATGTGTACGAGATAAACATTCCTACATGAACGATTATCTTTCAAGCGTGGATTCCACGCATGCTTCAGTTCCAGACTCACAAGGTAAGCATTTTATTTTCATGTTGGCTGTGCGTGCTCACACAGCCAGCCTCTTCGTTTGTATTTTAATATTCATTTGTCTGCAAGCGCTGCCAACGGTAGCTTACCCATAGACGCGAAGTATAACTCCACAAATAGTCGCTGGTAATGATGTCAGCACTGCAGGAAGCAGCTGACGCTACCTTCCCCTCGCCCCTCATCGACTGTACCCCTCCTAACCCTATCGTTCCCCAGAAACACCGCGCGATTCGTCGAAGTCGACAGTAGAGGGAGGACTGAAGTGAAGGGACCAAGGGAGAATGAGTGACGTAGCGCCGATATACTGGGGGAGGGAGAGGGGAAGAGAGTGAGTGAACTAGAAAAAAGTGTGGAGTGTGCTATCTGTGAAGAGTTTGAAGTACCAGTTCATTGAAATTGAGTGGTTAATTCACACTTCACTGGAGTGAAGCGTTCATTTGAACGACTCGTTCACGAGCTCCCCATCACTAGTCGATGGTGTAGAACACCGTGAATCAGTAAAACGAAGTAACAGAAACGTATTGTAGTTTCAATGCCGAAGCAACATTTTATTGCACTTGCGAACTCGAGGGTTGCATCAGTATTAAAACACACAACGGTTTCTCTCCGACACACTCTTCTCCCCCTGCTCTGTAATGCAGTTTATAATAATTTGCTGAGTACATAGTAAAATAAGTCTGAGTGTGAGGATGAAAGATCCTCTCATATATGGAATTTAAACGTTAGTGAATTGTCGTCGATGATGTAGAACACCGTGAATCAGTAAAATGAAGTAACAGAAACGTATCGTAGTTTCAGTTATTTTTCCTTTATTGTAATTTTAAACACCTATACAGGCGGGCTGTCAGCAGCATAGTACGCTGCTCTTCAGCCTTAAGTGGAACAATAAACAGGACAGAGAGGTGATATATACAATACAAAAAACGGCGGGCAAAAAATGGGGATACAAAAAAAAAACAATAAACAAGAAGCCGTTCACGTTGCATGAAAAGAACACTAACACTTGGAGACACGGCGCACAAAACACGGAGAACGGCGACGGCACATGTGAACAGTTGAGTTGTAACTGCACGAAACACAAACCGATGCACACACACTAAACACTGATGGCGATGATCTCCAGCGCGCGAATGTTCACTGAGCGTGTACGAGTCCGGGGACCTGCCAAGAGAGGAGGTGGAGGAGGAGGAAGGGGAAATGGGAGAGGGGAGAGCAGAGATGCCATGGGCAAAGGAGAGAGGGGGAGGGAGGAAGGGGGAGGGGAAGCCCGGGGGAGAGGGTAGGAGGGAGGGGGGAAAGGAAAGAGAAGGGAAGGGAAAGGGGGTGAGGGAGGGTGCCTAAAGGAAAGGACACAGGAGGTGGGGGGGGAGGATCAAAGTTGATAGGAGGGATAGATGCAGGGGAGGAGGACATCATCAGGGAGGGGGAGCTGGCGGAAGCCACCTTGGGAGAGGGTAAGGAGGGTTGAGAGATGGAGACCGGGTGGGACATGGGAATACAGGCGCGGCAGCGGGCGGGGGTGGGTGAGGATCGGGGAGACGAGCGGGTGAGGAGGGTCGAGTTTACGGGAGGTGTACAGGATCCGTATCCTTTCAAGGAAAAGGAGGAGGTGGGGGAAGGGGATGAGATCATACAGGATCCGCGTGGGGGAGGGGAGACGGATGCGATAGGCAAGGTGGAGAGCATGGCGTTCAAGGATTTGGAGGGATTTATAAAAGGGAGGGGGGGCGGAGATCCAAGCCGGATGGGCATAACAAAGGATAGGGCGGATGAGGGATTTATAGGTGTGGAGGATGGTGGAGGGTTCCAGACCCCACGTACGGCCGGAGAGGAGCTTGAGGAGACTGAGTCGGGAACGGGGCTTGGCTTGGATTGTCCGGAGGTGGGGAGTCCAGGAGAGGCGACGGTCGAGGGTGACGCCAAGGTACTTAAGGGTGGGAGTGAGGGCGATTGGACGGCCATAGATGGTGATGTAGAAATCAAGGAGGCGGAAGGAAGGGATGGTTTTGCCTACAATGATCGCCTGGGTTTTGGAGGGATTGACCTTGAGCAACCACTGGTTGCACCAAGTGGTGAACCAGTCAAGATGGGATTGGAGAAGGTGTTGGGAGCGCTGTAGGGTGGGGGCAAGGGTAAAGGAAGGCGGTGTCATCGGCAAACTGGAGAAGGTGGAGGGGGGCTGACGGCGGCAGCATGTCCGCCGTGTACAAAAGGTACAGAAGGGGGGAGAGGACGGAGCCTTGGGGCACACCGGCAGAGGGGAAAAAGGTGTAGGAATCTGACATAGGAAGGACGGCGGGAGAGAAAGGAGCCGATCAGACGGACGTAGTTAATGGAAAGGGCGAAGGTTTGGAGCTTGAAGAGGAGACCGGAATGCCATACGCGGTCATAGGCACGTTTGAGGTCCAGGGAGAGGAAGATTGCGGAGCGACGGGAATTAAGCTGTTCGGAAAGGAGATGAGTGAGGTGAAGGAAAAGGTCGTCAGAAGAGAAGGACGGCCGAAAGCCACACTGGGTGACGGGAAGGAGGCGGTGCTGGCGGAGATGCTGGTGGATGCGACGGGTGAGGGTAGATTCCAGGACCTTGCTGAAGACCGAGGTAAGGCTGATGGGGCGGTAGGAGGAGACAGCGGACGGTGGTTTGCCGAGTTTAAGGAACATGAGGATACGGGAGGTTTTGCACAGGTCGGGGTAGTAACCGGTGGACAGGACTACATTGTAGGGCCTGGCCAGGGTGGAGAGGACAGAGACAGGAGCTTCACGAAGGTGACGGTAGGTGACGATCGTGACCAGGAGCGGTGTTGCGTTTTGTGCGGAGTGTAGCAATGAGATCCTGTGTAGTGATAGGGGCATTGAGTTCTGTGTGTGCAATGCTGTCCAAGTACTGGAAACCAGGAGTGAGGTGAGGGGAAGAGGTGTCAGTTCGATCGCGGATAGCCGGGAAGAGGGAGTAATCGAAATGGGGATCATCGGGGATGGAAAATACATCGGAGAGGTAGGAGGCAAAGTGATTGGCCTTACTAAGGGAGTCAGGGAAAGGGTGATCATCATGGAGAAGAGGATAATAGGGGGAGGGTTTAGTTCCGGTAAGGCGACGGAAGGCCGACCAGAACTTAGACGAGTTGATTGGGAGGGTAGCATTTAAACGGGTGCATGTCTGTCGCCAGTCCCGGCGTTTCTTAGCCGCGAGCAAATTACGAATGTGTCGCTGGTGTTGCCGGTGGCGTGTAGTGTGTCCGGGTCACGCGTGCGGAGGAAGGCACGGTAGAGACGACGGGATTCACGAAGGAGGGGAACGGCCTGTGGGGGTAAGGTAGGACGGTGGGGGTGGATGGCGACAGTAGGGACATGGGCCTCCATGGCCTCAGACAAGGTCTGCTGGAGAAAGGAGGCGGCATGGGTGACATCGTCAGGGTAGTGGTAGGTGAGAGGGTGGCTATCGACCTGGGTGGAAAGGGTATCCCGGTAGGCATTCCAGTCGGCTCGGGAATAGTCGTGGACATACTTAGGGGGAGGGTCAGTACGAGGGTCGGGGCGAAGGCGACGACCATCTGAAATGGTGAGGTGGACAGGGAGATGGTCGCTACCAATAGGCTCCAGGACATCCACCGTTATGCGGCCAAGGAGGTTGGGGGAGGAGAGGATAACATCAGGAGTGGAGTTAGACTCGGGACGGGTGTGCTGGGGGATGGGAATGAGGTCGCCTTGATGGGAGGAGAGGAACCGATGCCACCGCCGTAACTGGGCGGCGGAGCGACTATGGATGTTGAGGTCGGCGGCGATCATGTAGGAGGAGAAGGTACGGTCAATGTGGGAGAGGAAGGCCAGGGAAGAAGAGACTAAGGATCAGGTGTTCGGTGGGGTCGGGAAGGAGAGTTTGGAGCCGAACGGGGATCTGGCGATGGTGCCCAATGGCAACTCCGCCACGCGCAATTGGGAGGGGATTATCGGAGCGGTGAAGGAGGTAGGGCGTAGTGTGGACGGTGTGGTGGGGTTCGAGGAAGGTTTCATTAAGGAGGAAGGCGTCCACGCGGTGGGTGGCAAGGGTATGGAGAAAGAGGTTCTTGTTGGCAGGAAGGGAGCGGATGTTGTTGAAAAGGATACGTTGCTGTCGCGCCATGACAGGGATTTAAACGAGGGTGTCAAGACGGGAGAAGGTGAAATGGGCCTGGTTGTTAGAGTAGGTGGCGTACATTTTGAGGTGGAAAACGGATCGGGCGGCGAGGGAGATCTGTTGGAGAGTGTGTGGGCGCTGAAAAGGATGTACATTCTGCAGGACAATGGTGAGGAATCAGATGATGTCCTCAGCGGTAGGGGGTGGGCGAAGGGAGTTGCCAGGAGGGGTGGGGGCGTCCAGAGGGCGGACAGGAACGGTGAGTGCAGGTGTGGTAGGAGGGGGTCGGGCCTTACACTTCTGGGAGTAGGTGGGATGAGGGAGGTTACAGGTATTACAGGAGGGGGGGGGGGGGACTGGAGATTGGGGCACTGCCGTAAAAAGTGGGCTTGCCTACAGTGCGGGCAGGTGGGGGCCTCGCGGCACTCAGAAGTTGGGTGCGCATTATATCGCAAGCACCTTTGGAAGCGGAGGGAATGAGGAGGGGAACGGGAGGGGTCAACTTTATGACGCTGGTTAGAAAGGAGGGCACCCTCCTTCAGGAGATGGTCTATGGAGGGGGCGTGCTCAGAAAAAACGCGCATAAGGCGGGTGGGGCCGGCAGCGTTATGGATCCGGCGAACCGCACGCACCTCCAGATGGGGATGGGCCTGAAGCTCCGCCAACACCTCCTCCTCCGTGATCACTGGACTGAGCCGAGTGATCACAGCAGTGAGGGTCGGCGGGCGATGCGGAGGTTGGGGTTGGCCGGAGGGAGGTGGCGATGGAGCAGGGGTGAGAGAGGCATGAGTGCCAAAGCGGGTGATAGGGATGCGGGAAAGGAGGTCCGTGTGGAGGGTAGGGCTGGGGGAGGAGATGAGTACCGAATCACGGCGAGGAGTGAGGAGGGAGATGGGGGCACCAGGACAATTCTGGCGAAGGAAGAGGGTGAGGGAGGGATCTGGACGGGAGAGGAGGTAGCGGTAGGAGGAGGAGGAGAGGAGGAGGAGGAGGGGGCAGGGACTGGCGGGGAGACATCCATGGCATCAGGGGTGGGGGAAGGGGGACGAGGTGGAGCCTTTTTTGGAGCAGACGAGATAGGAGTGCCACTGGGGCGCTTGACGGCGGCGGAGGAGGTGTGGGGGATGGGAACAACTGGAATGTGGCGGGGAGTGGCAGGTCCCGGGGCTGGAGTCGGCGCCGGAGATGGTGACGGTGACGGTGAAGGCGAAGGCGACAGCGACGATGACGATGACGGTGGCAGTGGCGGCGGTGATGGCGAAGGTGACGGGGAGAGCTGGGCGTGGACAGTGGCCCGACGGGCCACCACCCGAGCCAGAGCTGCAGTGACAGGCTGGGGGAGTGGGGGTAAAGGATCAGAACGAGAGGAACGAGAGGAAGAAGCGGGAGAGGGGGCGACAAAGATGGAGGGTGAAGGGAGTGGGAGGAGAGGTGGGATGGAAGGAGCGGGGTGGGTCTGGGCACACGAAGTTATAGTGGTGGAGGCGGCGGAAGGGGATGTATAGACGATGGCCGTGGTGGTAGTAGTGACGGTGGTGGTGGGGGCGGACATGACGACAGGAAGAAAAAACGCACAGCATGAAAAGGAAAGGACACAAACTGGGAACAGGCGAAGACGCAGACGAACGAAGACCAGGGTCGGACGACCAGGGCGGACGGCGACGGCGGCGGCGAGCACCGGCTGGCGGCGGCGGCGGCGGCGGCGGTGGCGGCGAGCACCGGCTGGCGGCGGCGGCGGCGGCGGCGGCGGCGGCGGCAGCGAGCACCGGCCGGTGGCAGCGGCGGCGGCGGCGGCGGCGGCGAGCAGACGGACGGACAGCGGCGAACAGACGGACGGACGGACAGCAGGCAGCAGCGGAGACGGACAGGGAGCAGGCAGGCGGACGGACGGACGGACGGACGAACAGCTACAACAGTAAGCGGCGGGCAGACGGGCAGACAGACAGACAGACAGACAGACGAACACAATCTTCGAAAGCGGAGATTCCAACCAGAGAGTAGCCCAGGGTTTGGAATCTGGCGCCTTCGAATGAGGGGATCCAACTCTCTGATGGTAGTTTCAATTCCGAAGCAACATTTTATTGCACATGCAAACTCAAGGGTTGCAACAGTATTAAAACACACAACGGTTTCTCTCCGACACACTCTTCTCCCCCTGCTCTATAATGCAGTTTATAATAATTTGATGAGTACATATTAAAATAAGTCTGAGTGTGATGCTTTGTCTGGCACTGAATGCAATGGAACACGTTTAAAGCAGCAGACACCATGCAACAAGTGTTCACACTGCCATCTGCTGATTATGCAGTAAAACAGGTTGGCGGTACACTTAGCTGCCGACAGATGTCAGCTTCAAACGTCTGCCGTTCATGTGGTAGAGTAGGTTGGCGGTTAACTTACCTGCCGACAGCTGTCACCCTGAACTGCGCTACTTGACTTCTGAATATAAATTTCAGAAACGAAGGATTGTTATACTGTTAAAAACAAATTAAATTTACTTAAGGTTACACCCGTAACACGTAAAAGTAGATGATTTTCCTCAAAATTGGCAAAAATATGAGTGTTCTCACAATGGGTACGTACAAATACGCCTATCAAGTACCACTTTCATCAAATCGGATTCACGATTCGAGGGTTGGATTACCTCTCTTCTTCATCGAAGAGTTTCACTGCCTGGGCTACTCTCAGGGTGCACCTTCGACGTGGAAGATCCCCGCCGTTTCCCTGCCGTGTCTTCTGCTTGCCGTCTATACTGCCTGCCGGTGCTCGCCGCCGCTTGGTCGCCGCCTTCCGGTCCTCGCCGCCGCCGCCTGCCGGGGCTCGCCGCCGCCGCCGCCGCCGCCTGCTGATCGCCGCCGTCGCCATCTGCGCCGCCGTTTGGCCGCCTTCCGGTCCTCGCCGCTGGCGCCGCCGCCGCCGTCGCCTGCCGGTGCTCGCCGCCGCCGTCGCCTGCCAGTGCTCGCCGCCGCCGCCGCCGCCGCCTGCCGGTCGCCGCCGTCGCCGTCTGGTCGCCGCCGCCGCCCCTCTCGCGCGCCGCCGCCGCCCCTCTCGCGCGCCGCCGCCATGTCTCAACCCGCCACCACCACCACTATCATTTTACCTCTCCCTCCGCTGCTCCAACCACCATCACATGGAGCTCTTCCTCCACCCCACTTCCCGTCCTTCCTTCTCTCCCTGTCCACCCCACCCCTGCACCACTTTCGGCTGTAACCACCCCCAACTCCTCCTCCCCTATCACTGTCGCCCCATCGACAGCTACTGACTTTCCGCCGCTCCCCGCACCGCCTCCGACAGGCTCCAAGCCAGCACGGATCTCTGCTCGACGTTCCACAGTCTCAATGACACCCACGCCCCCTCCGTCTGCGTCATCCGCTGCTCAGGGTGGTCCTGCCCCCCGCCATCTCCCCCTGCAACCCGTACCCCTGCCCCCTCTCCACCCGGTCGTGCCCTCGAAACCTTCAAAGTGCCCGAATGTTGACCCTTTCCCTGCAGTCTCCTCCAAAAAAAACCCCAGCCCCCGTGACCCACCCCCCGCCCCCGCCCCGCCTGCCACCCACACCTTTGTCCTCTCCAATCCTGACCCTCAATTCCTTGATGCCCGCTCCCTCACCCTCGCCATCCGGAAATACTACCCCAATGCTCCAATCTCCCAACTTATTCCTCGCAAGAACTCGGTCCTCATCAAACAACCAGGCCCACTTCACCTTCTCCCCCCTCACCACCCTTGTCTAACTCTCCACTCCCATGGCACAACAACCGTACCGTATCCTGTACCACAACATTCGCTCCCTGCCCACCCACAAACTCCTCTTCCTCCACACCCTACGTCAGCACCGCGTGGATGCCTTCGTCCTAAATGAAACCTTCCTTCAACCCCGTCTCCACGGCTCCTTACACTCTACACCGCACCGATAACCCGTACCCTCTCGCGCGTGGCGGAGTTGCTATTGGCCACCTCAAGCACCTCCCTGTCCGGCCCCAACCTCTCCTTCACAATCCTGCCGAGCATCTCACCCTCAGCCTCTTCTTTCCCACCCTTACCATCACCTGTGCCACCATTTATGTCCGCCCTCGCACCCCCCTCCCGTACGATTTCCTGGCCCACATTGACCGCACCTTCTCCACCTACGTGATTGCCGCTGACCTCAATATCCACAGCCATGATCCTGCCGACCTCCGGCGGTGGCATCAGTTTCTCACCACTCTCCAGGCAGACCTGGTTCCCCTGCCTCAGCACTCCCGGCCCGAATCCAACACCACTCCTGATGTGGTCCTTACCTCTCTAAACCTCCTTGGGCGCATCACCGCGGATGTCCTTGACCTCATTGGCAGTGACCATGCTCCTGTCCTCCTCACTATCTCTAACGATCGCCATCCCCGCCACGCTCCTCGCCCTGACGTCCCTCCTAAACTTGTCCATGATTACTCCCGTGCCAACTGGGATGCCTACCGGGATTCCATTCACACCCAGGTTGACGGCCACGACCTTACCCTCCAGTCTCCTGATGACATCGCTCGCACTGCTGCCTTCTTGCACCAGACATTGTCTGACGCCGTCGCCACCCATATCCCCACCAAAGCCATCCACCCTCACCGCCCCGCCCTGCCTCCACAGGCCGTCCTTCTCCTTCGAGAGTCCCACCGCCTCTACCGCTCTTTTCTCCACACTCGTGACCAGGATACACTTACCCGCCACCGGCAATTACAGCGACACATCCGCAACCTGCTTGTTGCGAAGAAACGCCGAGCCTGGCGCCAGACATGTACACGACTCAACACCACACTCCCCATCAACTCTTCCAAGTATTGGTCTGCGTTCCACCGCCTTACTGGGAACCGCCCCACCCCCCCAGTACCCTCTCCTCCTTAATGACCGTCCCTTTCCTGACAACCTCAGTAAGGCCAACCACTTTGCCTCCCACCTCTCTGATGTTTTTTCCATCCCAGATGATCCCCACTTTGATTATTCCCTCTTCCCTGCTGTCATGGACCGTAAGAATGCCTCTGTTCCTCCCCTTGCTCCTAGCTTCCAGTACTTGGGCCACACCCCACCTTCTGCACTTAACACTCCCATCACTACACAGGACATCAGCCTCACACTCCACACTAAACGCAACACTGCTCCCGGCCACGACTGCGTTACCTACCGCCACCTCAAACACTGCCCTCCCTCCTTCCTTTCCCTCCTTGCCACCCTCTACAATGTCATCCTTGCCACTGGCTTCTATCCCGACCTGTGGAAAACCTCCCGTATCCTGATGTTCTCCAAACCCAATAAGCCTCCATCTGATGCCTCTTCCTATCGTCCTATCTGTCTCACATTGGTGTTCAGCAAGCTCTTGGAATCCATCCTTTCCCGGCGCATCCATCTCCACCTCCACCAAAACCACCTCCTCCCAGACACCCAATGTGGCTTTCGACCCTCCTTCTCTGCTGATGACCAACTCCTCCGCCTCACTCATCTCCTCTCCCTCCAGCTTAACTCCCGTCGCTCCGCCATTTTTGTCTCACTTGACCTCGAAAAGGCCTACGACCGTGTCTGGCATCCCGGTCTCCTGTTTAAACTCCAAACCTACGCCCTTCCTATCAACTACATCCGTCTGGTGGCCTCCTTCCTCTCCCACCGCCCCTCCTATGTTACCGTCCATCATGCCAATTCCCACACCTCCTACCCCTCTGCCAGTGTGCCCCAGGGCTCTGTCCTCTCCCCTCTCCTCTACCTCCTGTACACGGCAGATATGCCCCAACCCCCTCCTCCAGTACACCTCTTGCAATATGCTGATGACACCGCATTCCTCGCCCACGCTCCTACCCTCCAACGGTCCCAACGCCTTCTCCAGAATCACCTTGACCTTTTTGCTGCATGGTGTAACCAATGGCTCCTGAAACTCAATCCTTCCAAGACCCAGGCAATCATCGTAGGTCGTACCACTCGCTCCTTCCGACTCCTGGATTTCTCCCTTACTGTCTGCGCACGTCCTGTTCCCCTCACCCCCACCATCACCTACCTTGGCCTCACCATTGACCGTCACCTCACCTGGATACCTCATCTCCGCTCCATCCAATCCAAAGCCCACAACCGCCTCCGACTCCTCAAACTCCTCTCTGGCCGGACATGGGGGTTGCACCCCTCTACCATCCTCCACACCTACAAATCCTTCATCCGTCCCATCCTCTGTTATGCCAGTCCTGCCTGGATATCTGCCCCCCCCAAATTCTATCAGTCGTTCCAGATCCTTGAGCGTCATGCACTCCGCCTCGCCTTCCGTATCCGCCTCCCGTCCCCCACGCGGATCCTCTATTATCTCATTCCTTTCTCCCATCTGCTCCTATTCCTCGAACATATCCGCATCCTCTACACCTCCCGCCGTCTTGAACCCCCTCACCCCCTGGTTGCTCCTCTCCTCTCCCGTCCCTGCCCCCTACCACGTCTTCACCGTTGTGTCCCCCCTACCTTCCATCTCTACACCCTCCATCTCCTTTCCCAAGGTGGCTTCCGTCACCTCCCCCTCCCGGATGATGCCCTCTCTCCCTCATTTTATCCTTCCTATCAACTCTGATCCTCAATCCCACTCCTTTTCCTCTGTCCTTTCCCTGGGCTCCCTCTCCCCCCCTTCTGTCCTGTTTTTCTCCCCACTAAACCTCTCCCTACCTCCCTTCTCCCCCCCAGTCCTTTTGTATTCCCCTCCTCTGCCTACCCCACTCCCTGTCGCGTCTGCCCCCCACCCCTCTTATGGGTCCTCATCCTCCTTCAGCTCCTTTCCCGGCTCCCCCCTTCTTTTTTACTCTCCTTTTCCCCCTTTTTTGTTATCCCATCTTCTGTCCAGTTTCCCCCCACCTGCTCTCGACTGTGGTGTCACATTTGCCAACTTTTTAGTGCAGTGTTCCAGTGACTATTCAGTGTTGTTTGTCTTTCTCGTGTTGCGAACAGAAACCATGCTGTCGCTAGGTGTGAATTTTATGTCCTTTGCGAACAGAATCCAGACTGTCGCCGTGTTTTTTTAATTGTCTATTGTTTTCCCTGTCTGCTTCGTATGTATTTTTATTAGCGTCATCATCCCTATGTTGTTGTTTTAAGTTCCACGATTTCTTTTCGCCTTGTTACTCTCTAAGTCTCCGATTTTATCGCCTGTTTTTTATTATTTGTTCTCTTGATCTAGCTGCTGCCAGCCCGCCCCCTTCGGGGGGAATTGAAATTCAATAAATGAAAAAAAAAAAATCGGATTCAGTGGTTGAATGGGATGTAAAAGTGACATCCAGCTAAACCCGAACGTTTTGTTTGGGAAAGCTATTTGGAAAACAATTTTTGGAGAGAGGATGAAAGATCCTCTCATATATTGAATTTAAACGGTAGTGAATTGTCGTCTTTACGCTCTTACAGTGTCTGAGAGTTAAATAGAGCATGGTCAAAGGGGACAAAGGAAAGATAAACAGAGAAATCTGTCACATATAAAGAAGGGATTACATTTAATCTTGCTCGACATTTTCTCATGAAGCGCCCAAAAAAGTCTTTATCCGCCAAGTGAAACCTTATTTGTTGTATTCATGGACTGAAAACTAGGGCTACCAACGAAATGCAGTCCAATTTTGTTACTTTTAAAATTTAAACCAAAATAGAATGAGTATGTTTACCACTGTTACAAAGTCTATATACCTACGTTAAGTAATTATTCAGAAGTTTTCCTGTAGATTTTATTTTTGTTGAGAATAATAACCCTCCAAATTCAAAACGTAAACTCTCACCTGTAGTCATTGGTACGATTTCAGGTAAAATCCCTCTTTATTTTCTTTGGAAAGTAGTTTTTGTGTCTGTTCACTCTTATACAATGGCTAGCAGCTCGCGATCGCGTAAAAGTAGTGAAATTTGGGGTTTCTTCGCCGATTTAAGTGATGGGAGAGCAAAGTGCAATTATTGTTCTAAGTGTATTTCATATAAAGAACGAAATACATTTAATCTAGCGCGTCATGTTCGAGTGCTGCATCCAACAGTGCCATTGTCAGTCACACGCTTAGCGCCCCCTGCTCCTGCATCTTCCGATATTTCTTGGATAAAAAACCCGCACAATCCGGAACTAACATCAGCAAATGCCAGAAGCGAACAGCAGTTGGTGCCAGAAAATAACAGTACCACTTCAGTATCAGAAAGCAGACCTCCATATCACGGAACATTACCCATGTATTTTCCGAAACCTCTTTCTAACAAAAGAAATCAGGAGATAGATTTCGCACTTCTGCAGACTGTTGTAAAGGATTATTTGCCCTTCAACATAGTGGAAAGTAAACATTTCCAAAGTTTTTTAGGCAAACTGAATGGTGCTTACAGAATGCCATCTCGGAAGACCATTTCCAATACGCTGCTACAGCAACAGTACGCCATGATGAAAGAAATTGTGAGAGCCAAAATTAATTCTGCGGAGCGGTTGTGCTGACAATGGATGGGTGGACCTCAACTACAAATGAGAGTTATTTGTCGGTGACAGCACACTACGTTAAAGACCTGGAGCTGGCGTCTTCCCTCCTAGAGTGCTTTAAATACGACGAAAGGCACACGTCAGAAAAACTCTCGGAAGAACTGCTACGTGTCACAAGGGAATGGGGCATTCAAGAAAAAGTCGTCTGTGTTGTCAGCAACAATGCTGCTAACATTGTGGCAGCTATAAGACTCACAGCCTGGAAACACATCCCCTGCTTTGCGCACACACTCAATATAATTGTTGAGAATGGGCTTCCGCACATTCAACCCATTCTGAATAAAGTAAAAAAAATGATGAATTTTTTAAGTGAAGTTCGCATGCCTGCACGAAACAGAAAAATATCCAGGAACAGTTAAAAGAGCCAGTTCTGACACTAAAACAGGACACTGTTACAAGATGGAATTCAACCTATGATATCCTGCGAAGAATAATCGAGGTTAAGAATTCCCTAATGACAGTTATCACTCTGAATTATCCAGATCTTCCAAATCTGACTGCAGAGGACATTGCAAGTGTAACACAGGCCTGTGACCTGTTGAAAGTTTTCAAAGACTGCACTGAGGAAATGTCAAGTGAAAAGTTGTCACTGCTTCTAATGTTATGCTACTTAGTCGCTCGTTGAAAAAATGGTGTTGCCGGTTTGTTAATAACACTGAAATTCATGTAGACGTGCAACAGATGGCCGAAAAGTTAGCTGAAGACCTAAAACGACGATTTAGAAATATAGAGGAAAATTCCATTTTCGCGGAAGCAACTGCATTGGATCCCCGGTTCAAATCACATGGTTTTTCTGATAAAAATTCTGCTGAGAAGGTGAAATTAAACCTGATCAGGCACTGTGAGAAATTTGTGACGAACACATCCACTGCTACTGCAACAATCTCAGGTCCAACCACTGAATCAACTTCCAGTCTCTGGCTCGAATTTGATGAAGTGTTTTCCAGGCTGCAGAGTAATCCACACCCGAGAGCTGCTGCAATAGTGGAAGTGGACAAATATTTACAAGAGCCCTGCTACAGAGACAAGGCAATCCACTTCAGTGGTGGTTTGAACGACTGTCAGTATACCCCTCGCTCTTTGAACTTGCAAAAATTCGACTGTGTATTGTCGCAACCTCCACGCCGTGTGAAAGAGTGGTCTTGAAGGCAGGACACCTTATAACTGACAGAAGAAATCGCCTGACAGGGAAAAAGGTGGAACAAATTATGTTTTTAAACGGAAATCTCTGAAGATTCACCAAATCCGTTGATGTTTATTCATAAATATATATGTGTATTTTTTAAAAAATTTAATTAGGACAATCCTCAAATTGACATTTAGTGTAATTTTTTCAATAATGTGTACGAGATAAACATTCCTACATGAACGATTATCTTTCAAGCGTGGATTCCACGCATGCTTCAGTTCCAGACTCACAAGGTAAGCATTTTATTTTCATGTTGGCTGTGCGTGCTCACACAGCCAGCCTCTTCGTTTGTATTTTAATATTCATTTGTCTGCAAGCGCTGCCAACGGTAGCTTACCCATAGACGCGAAGTATAACTCCACAAATAGTCGATGGTAATGATGTCAGCACTGCAGGAAGCAGCTGACGATACCTTCCCCTCGCCCCTCACCGACTGCGACCCTCCTAAATGCGGCAGTGAGGACAATAAAAAATTGATTTTTGCTGCAGATGTAGATGTCAGAGCTGTTCATTGTGTTTATGAACTGAAAATTGTAACAATTTACCAAAAAATTAAAGCAATCTACAATTTCAGATTTTTTTCCTTAAAAAGTAGGGGCTGCTGAACCTGTTTTTTCATTATGCCACATTTATGTAAGACCATTCAAATTAAAAGTCACTGTGATAAACAAAATGGCTTATTTATCTTTTATAAAGCATCAACGTAAGAGGGTAAAGAGAGATTTGGTAACCCACCCACCCACAGCCCCCAGAATCTTGGTAGTGGTGGCAGACTGATCTGTAATGTAGCCCAAGGTGTATCTTAGTTTTGAACGTGACAATTTGGTTGTGAATTTGTGAAGCCAATGAATGTGAATATGAATTAAAGGCTGTGGTGACAGACTGATCAGTAGTGCAGTCTAATCTCTATGTTTGCACACCATATTTAATGCTCTTTGAAATATTTCACACTTTCCATTATAAAATTTAAAACAGCCAGTGGTGTCACTTTCCTCAACATTGTAGCAGGACAAATGGATGCATTTTAGAGAGATCTTTAATCCAATGTAACACTTGCAGTGCATATTTTTGTAGTATGAAAATATAAATATGAAAATTGCCAAATACAGTGCTTTAGCTTTGCAAACACTTAAATATGGTGGTTTCATGGTTTACTGCCATCTGCTTCTCACCAAAATGAGTCACTCTTAGTACAGCTTGTTGTGTTGAAGTGGTGGGAAATGTCACATCAGCAGCTGAACATAGTACCAAATTCAGAATACATTTATTAGATATTAAACAAATCTGCAATGAATATTTTCATGCATATTATGTACATATAATATACATAAACTACGGAAATGTACTGCGGATGGGGGGGGGGGGGGGGAGGTCCTATATGTGACTTTTACCACTTAAAATATTATTTCCGTCTTTTACATTTTCCCACAATTCACACAATTTTTTTGCAAGTTCCTGGAATTGTGTAAAAGAGGGGTTTCACTTAGTCAAAGTCTCGAGGTTGTTGCATTTCTTTCTTTTTTTTATCATCTTTCTTATTATCCTCCGGAGCACGTGGATTATTCACTGTGGCTGTTATGTGAGTGACTTATCATAGACTGTTGTGTCTCCATCCATTTTTCAGTTTGTTCGTATATATCAACTTTTCTTGACGTTGCGAAGGTGTTACATGGTTTCATTGTCAAACTGGTGCGCACATCTAGTTGAACATATGTAAATTTGACATTAATCATTTTGAGATTTTTCCAACTTGCCTAGGCAAATGCTAAGCTAGATTTCATTTTGCTTTCTTTTGTTAACAAGCATAAAACATGAATCACTGACATCACGCTACTTCTTTTTTAAAGAGGTAGAGACACACATTTTGCTGTTTTCGAGATTCAAGCACTGGATTATTTCTCTTATTACCACAGTATATTTGTTTCATTAATGCTTTTATTGGTAATTGTTCATGTAAGTGTTCAAGTTTTTCCTTTTATACTAAAAATGGACTGGAATGCTCTCTTTGAAATTCTGAAGGTAACAGGAATAAAATACAGGGAGCAAAAGGCTGTTTACAGCTTGTCCAGAAACCAGACTGCAGTTATAATAGTCAAGGGGCATGAAAGGGAAGCAGTAGTTGAGAAGACAATGAGACAGGTTGTGACAAAGCAAGCTGGGATAATTTTAATTACCCTCTTTTTTTGCCATCTGCCTACTTAAATTCATTTTTCCACTTTTAACTAGTTACCATTAACATAAGCGAATAAAATTGGATTTTCATAAAAGAGAAATGTTGGCCCTTGGTCTTAAAGAATATAACACCAGATCTAATTTTGACTATTCGTAGTTAGTATCTTTCATTATAGGAAAAATCAGTAATTGTTTTGTGACTTAAATTCTATTGTTGACGTATAAACAAATATCAATTATGTAATGTAACATTTGGAAGACAAATACGAGTAATCTTAAAGTATCTATTTGGCTCTCTTCAAAAACATATTAGCAAATCCAGCCCTGAATTAATTCCAAAGTAATTAACAGTTTTATCAAAAGTATTGTTTGTGTAACTATATTTGTTGTCTTCATGATTTAAACAGTTCGGCTTAACCCCTGTAGTAGGAGAAACTGTTAAAAGAAATGAATCTTTTGATGTATTCAGTTAATTTAATGAGTTAAGTTTTAATTGCAATTTCTGTAAATTTAACTTTAAACAATGTGTAGTTTCAGTACCTATTATTGTGATGATATATAAGGGCCTCATTTTTGGTCATGAGACAGTCCACAGCTGAGTTTCAGATGAGAAACCTGTGTTGGTTAGAATGACAACAATGCTTCAAGTTAACTGTAGAATAAGTGTTAAACAATTAGACTGTGTGTAAAAACAATGACAGTGTCTGTTTTCCATATGAACCTATTTATTCTTCAAGAACTGTGTGAATTATGTGGTTATGTTTTTACTGCTCGTAGATGCTCAACAGTAAACTATTGTAGCAGTATGTGGAGGTTCGCCTGCAAACTATTAATGAGGCTTATGGAAAGTTTAAACAGTAGTGCACTGGCTATACATATATAACTGTGTGTTACTGGGGGATAGTGCAAAGTGAAAGTAAAAGTCAGTGAAAAGGAACTGTGCATCTGTCAGCTACATTATTTACCGTAGTCAGCATCCAAATTGCAGATCCCATTTTTCAGCCAGTGTAACTACACAGTATGTCAACACCAAGGACAATCAACAAACAAAGAAAAAAAAGCAGGTTAAACCGCTACAAGGGTTTTAGCCTATCCTCAGTGTTTTCAATCTGTACATTGAACAAACAGTAAAACAAACCAAAGAAAAATGTGGAGTAGCAATTAAATTTTAGGGAGAAGAAATAAAAACTTTGAGTTTTCCTGCTGACTTTATAATTCTCTCAGGGAGAGCAAAGGACTTGGGAAAGCAGTTAAATGGAATGGATAGTGCCGTGAAAGGAGGATGTAATACGTATTTACTCGAATCTAAGCCGCACTTTTTTTCTGGTTTTTGTAATGCAGAAAACCGCCTGTGGCTTAGAATCGAGTGCAAAGTAAGCGGAAGTTCTGAAAAATGTTGGTAGGTGCCACTACAACTAACTTCTGCCATCGAATATATGTAGCACTATACAGGCATGCTTTCCAGGCACAAAGATAAGTACTGACACACCAAACCTCTGTGTCAGTAAATAAATTAAAAGAAAGGGTAGAAGAATGTAAACATTATGCCATGTATTCTTTTGTGTTTGCTGCTATCTCATTTAAATCCTGCCTGCCTAATAAACTACGAAACTAGAGCGAGACAACAGCAAAAGCAGAAGAATATACATATCAAGTCATGTTTATATTTATATTATTCTTATGCTGAATAGTGATACAGTCAGAAATGAAGCATGGCAATTGACTAGATTTTTATATCTAAGATGAATCTGATTTCTGTGCAGAATGTAATGTACTAAAGAGGCGTCTCCAAAGATTTCCAAATGGAGAAAAATTTTCTCTAAACTCTCGTTCAGAACATCATCTATAATACGCAGTCTATTATTTGGTGCTTGTTGCTCATTATCAAAGAAAGCAGCAGTGTTGGTATCAACAAATAGCAGTCTCTTGCCATTGTTGCGCTTATTAGACAAGTCCTCTCTCTCTTTTTTTTTTAATTGTAAGCCGCAGTAGCGCGCACAAAAGCAAGCCATGTCGTGAGCAGCGACAGGTAGTAAACAAACAATGCATGACACAGTACAATAATGCATTTTCCGCTTAGAGTGATGTAAAAACCTATAACAAAGAAAACGGCACTTACCAGATCAAAATAAGCAACCAATTCTAACCAGACGAAGCACGTCAAAAAGGAAGGGTACTCGTATAAATACGGACGGAGCACCTGACACATAGCAATGGCTGCTTGGTAAAGCTTAACTGTTAAACTTATGACTCGAGCCAAACTACTGTAGCTGCATCTTCATCCCTCCGACTTCAGTTGTGTATCATGTTACAATGGACCAACTTTGTTTCAATTTGGAGGTGCGGTGTAAAACATTTCTCTCCCCTTGAATTTCGAGTCTCAAATTTCAGGTGCAGCTTAGTTTCTGGAAATTATTTTTCCCTTGATTTCGAGTCTCATTTTTCAGGTGCGTCTTAGATTCAAGTGCGGCTTTGATTCGAGTAAATACGGTAAACATCAACAAAAGCGAAATGGATAAAGGAGAGTAGTTGAATTAAATCAGATGATGCTAATAGGATTAGATTAGGAAATGGGACGCTTAAAGTAGTAGATGAGTTTTGCTACCTGTGCAGCAAAGTAACTGATGATGTCAGAAGTAGAGAGGATATAAAAGATAGACTGGCAGTGGTGAGAAAAGCATTCCTGAAGAAGAGAAATGTGTTAACATTGAATATAGATTTAAGTGTTAGAAAGACTTTTCCAAAGGTATTTGTCTGTAGTGCATCCATGTATGGAAATGAAACATGTTCGATAAACTCTTTAGACAAAAAGAGATAGAAGCTTTTGAAATGTGGTGCTGCAGAAGAATGTTGAAGTTTAGATGGGTCAATCATGTAACTAAGGAGGTACTGAATGGAGTTGATGAGAAAAGAAATTTGTAGCACAACTTGACCAAAGGATAGGATTGGTTGATAGGACACATTCTGTGACATCAAGGGATCACCAGTTTAGAATTGGACAAAAGTTTGGGGAGTAAAAATCGTAGAGGGAGACCCAGTAAGCAGTTTAAGAAGGATGTATGTTGCAGTAGTTATTGGGGATGAAGAACCTCGGACAGTATAGGGTAGCATGGAGAGATGCAACAAACCAGTATTCAGACTGAAGACAACAACAACAACTAAAAGATGGCAATAAAATCATAATCCAACATAACCTTTATAGATGGACTATCTGTGGTTGAGTGACCATGTACACTTAACAACACCAAAACTGGCCACAGGAAATTATGGCCAGAGGTGAAGTCCTGTATGATACTGCCACAACAAAATGAAGCATGTCACATTTTCACTTTATAAATTATAGAACTGATCATATTTTAGAAGCATATCTTATA
This sequence comes from Schistocerca americana, assembly GCF_021461395.2. Lineage (NCBI taxonomy): Eukaryota > Metazoa > Arthropoda > Insecta > Orthoptera > Acrididae > Schistocerca > Schistocerca americana. Next base: position 882,259,017 of record NC_060130.1, on the reverse strand, counting down.
AGGTGAGGACATCAAGGATGTGCAAGTTGGTGGAATTCCAAAACTTGTCATCTGTTCAAATATAGTAAAATTGAAATGTTTCCAAGACTGTGAATTGCACAATTTATTTTGATATCAAGGTCACTAGTCATCTCCAAAGGTTAAAGTCACCTCATTTCATTTTCAGTTTATTCTGAGGCCACTCTAAAGAGGAAAAATTACTTGGAATATTATGGAAAACTGGTCCTGTCACTATTCTAGACCTGTATATTCTTTTAAAAAAACTGTAAACAGAATATAGTGTCACTGTTGAAAAATACTCTGCATAGCTACTGATGGTGGTCTTTTCAGTTAAATGGATAACATCATTAATTTCTGCTGATTGGAGTGCAGGTTCAACTCCCATTTTGATTCCCTGATTTTTCCTTATGACACACATTCCTTTCTTTTGACAAGTGTTTGGTGTTTGTTGCTTGCTTTAATTTCCCACAAATCTTCTCTACTTCTCCATGTAAACACTGTCCACTTCTAAGCACTTTTTGTAATGCTCTACTAGCTTCTTCATCTCCTCTGCATAGAAGTTCTTTGTGTGGAAATTGAACCAGTTGACAATATCCATCTTGAGATCCTCATCATCTTCAAACAATTGTTCCAAGTGCAAGAAGAGCTAGTAATTGCTGGATGTGGATCAGAACTGTAGAGTGGTTGTTTGAAAAGTCCCCAACATAAATGCCGGATCTTTACCATTATATGGACAGTGTGTGCACACACATCAAGGAGAAGGCCTATCTCAGATGGCAGTTTCCCACACCATCAATCTTTGATGGCACATCTCAACTTTGTGAGCACTTCGCAATACGTGTCAACAACTATTAACCCATGTTATAAGAAATCAACCAAAGAAGTGTCCTTTTCATCCCAAAAACACTATCCATAATTTCTTGAGTATGCGGATTACTTTAAGTTTTTTGGCTTTGGTGAAGCTTAATGGCACCACTCCATTGCCTGTTGTTTCAACTATGCAATGGTTTAGGATATCCATATATTGTTACCCACAACTGTGTGGAAAACAAATCATCTCCATCTTGTCAATAGTGTTCCAAAAACACCTGCCCTCATGATATGCTTTGACCTTTGTGTCGGTTAAACATTTTTGGTACTAATCCTGCACACAATTTGCAATATCTGAGGCAGTCCCTTGACAGTCTCGTAAACAGGAGTGTGTGCAACACAAGGATACTCATCAGGCAGAGCACCAATTGTGACTCATCAATCAAACTGCAGTATTTGGCTCACGTGTTGAATGATTTCATCGGTCTAGATACTGAACCTGTCACTCTGCTATTCATGATCCACATTTTTACCGCCACTTTTTAAGTCTTAGTTCCTTTGTCTTATCTTTTCTTCATTCATTATTGTAGACCTATAAAGTAGTCAGAACTTTGGATGAATTTGGTCTGTAGTTTCTTTTGCATGCAAAAATCAGATTGCCACCCGTATTTCACAACTTGTTTGAACAACAATTTTTGAAGCCATTGTTTTTTGCTTTCACCCTGTGTCAAATAACCATTGAATCTAAACAATGACTTCTGTGACATTGTAAACAGTTGGTAGAGAGCACTGCATTCATTCTACTTTGTTCCGGGATGGCAGTATTTAAATATAAGCAGATGGCCCCTGCTTCTCAAATATGTCTCATTATGTGGAACACATTCCTTTTATACCATAATGTACACTTAATTTCCAACACTAGAGGCAATGGTAAGTTGGCTACAAATTGAGGAGGCTCATTTCTGTTGACAGCTTTTTGTAAAACTGGCAACAGTCTAGCAGTTCACTGGCAGCTATTTCTGCTGTTAGACAACCAATGTGAGGTGGCTCCAGCATATGGAAAAAATAATGAAATTATAATAAGAACAATATACTAACAATATATGAATTTCATTACAGTTAAGTGAAAGGTTGATGGTTTCCAAAAGATGATATTCAGTTTATGCAACAGCAGCAATAATAACACGAAAGATTTTTTTCTATGATTTCGTTACTGAATTCCATTCGGTCATTTTGCAGCTTGATTACAGAAAGAGAAAATATCTGACTTAAATATATTGGTTCTGCAGCAATATTTGAAGTGACTATTACAGTACCCATCATATGTGGAGAAAACATTGTACCACATGGCTAACAGGATACTGCTGTTGCAGATACTCATTTTACTGTAATGGTGGTTAAGGCATATAGCTCATAAACTGAGATTTAAAGTCAGTTGAAATGTGCATATGTGACCATCTTCCTTGAGTCAGAAATTTAAAATTTATAGGCTCAGTTTCAAATCTTATTTGTGAACTAGCTGAGAAACCCAGTGTTGTCCAGATATTTATTTATAGCTGTGCTCAAGACTTCAAATGCATGGAATTTATTTTTGATTTGTAAAGCTTCTTTGTATATGAAATTTGGAGTAGTATGAGTGGGGCCACGAACAAAGAAATTGTTTGCTTCACTGACAGAGAAGAGAGCTATGTAGAGCTGACCATGCGAACAGCAACTGGCTGACCCTAAGACCTGTGCCCACACCACACAGCATCTGGCCGTTTGCTTTGTTTATGGTCATGGCATCACATAAGCTCACTGAGTGAAGGGTTTTGAGGAGCGAAAAATGCATTATGCTCTCAACCAGAGTTATGTTGTGCCTCAATTTCAGAAGGAGTTTCCAAAGCAGTTTAAAGCCTGATGTTCTCGAGCCACAGAAAGTCATGCCTCAGGGTCTTCATTGAGTTCTTGAGACCAAATAGTCCTCAGTCTTTTAGCTGTTCTGAGGCATTCAGAGAGACTTGACTGTTTTCTAGGCATTTTTTTGTAGCAATGAAAATGTAATGAGTAGGCACCCAAATCACAGAGCAAAGTTAATAAATTCGATTTTCTCTAGCAAAAAATATAAATAAAACCTATCAAACAAAACAAAGCAACGTCATCAAGTTTTTAATATATAAAGTGAAATCAGTACATCCGTACATCCTAGACAAGTAAATTCAATATTTGTTTGTATTCGTAAAGATAAGACTGCAGTGCTTAATTCTGCCACTGACGTAAACTTCGGAAAATGCTTCTACCACTGTGGTAAATGTAAATGTCATGAGACTAGGGCCTCCCGTTGGGTAGACCGTTTGCCAGGTGCAAGTCTTTCGATTTGATGCCACTTTGGCGACTTGCGCATCGATGGGGATAAAATGATGATGATTAGGACAACACAACACCCAGTCCCTGAGCGGAGAAAATCTCCAACCCAGCCGGAAATCGAACCCGGGCCCTGAGGATTGACAGTCTGTCACACTGACCACTCAGCTACCCGGCGCAGTAAAAAACCCTCTCTAAGAAAGATGTCAAATACAAATAAAACTACCAAAGAAAATAAGGCAATATCATTGAGTTTTTAATTCACAAAGCCAAATCAGTAAATCTATATATCCTAACAGAGTAAATTCTCTGTTAGTTTTTATTCATAAAGATCAGATTGCAGTGCTTAAGTCTATCACTGACATAAACTTCCAACAATGCGTCTGTCACTAAGTTTAAAAAAAACTAACAGTGCCATCTATGATGATTAAACATCTGTACTACTAAGCTGAGTCAACAATTTTATGTAAAATGTTAAATTATGATATCTTTTGTTTTTCTGTGATCTGATTTTGATGAAAGAAAGCCTATATGTTGCCCAAGCTATGCTCAAGTCACCTGTGAAAAACTCATGAAAATTTGTCCAGTAGTTTCAGAAATTGGCATGTTCAAATGGACAGATGTGATGGTTTTGGATAAGATTTTAAATTACAATATCTTTTTTTTCTGTGATCTGATTTTGATAGAACTAAAGCCTAAGTGCCCGAAGCTACATTCAAGTTACACCATGAAAATTTGTATAGTTAATAGTTTTGGAAACAAGTGTGTTCAGACAGTTAGACATGACTGTTTTACAGTTTTATTATTAGTACAGATTGTTAACAAACAAAATTTCAAGTGAATTTGTCTGGGTAAATCAGGTTCGCTACAGGAAATGACAATTGCGTTTCTAAATTTTTGTGGGATGTTGCCATATCTTGACTACATTGACAACAGGGAGAATGTCTTCCCATAGCCAACCTATTTTAATTGAGCAGATCCAGAAGTCTTGTGCTACTAAGAATAGCCCATTGTTGTCCAGTCCTCAGAGATGAGGGATAGTCAAACATAAAAAAGAAAGAGTGTCAAAATAACAAAAGAGGCTAAAGCTGGCTAGACATAATGTTCAGATGCATTGATGGCAACCTACATCATAAATTAAGAGGTGGTGGTTTACCAAACTGAACAAGGCCTGTGGTTTCTATACAGCTACCCACAGCAGGCTCAGTTTATTCTTAATTTAGTTTCTGATAGTTTCACATTAATAATGTCTTGTAGATTATCAGAACATTTACATAGAATTATCAAGGAGGTGTAATTCTTAGAACTGACTGCTAACATACTCCATCTACAAGTGAAATTTCTGGGAACCAAAGTCTCCTCTATAGGAACCAACATGGGTTCCAAAAATGATCGAGTGAAAACCAAGTTGCTTTGTTCATCCAAGAGACCCAGAAAACAGTAGACACAGATGTCCAGGTAGATGCCGTGTTCCTCAACTTCTGGGAGGCATTTAATACTGTTCCACACTGTTGCCAAATGAACAAAATACGAGCATATGGAATATCAGACCTGGTGTGTTATTGGGTTGAAGGGTTTTTAACTAACAGAACACATCATGTCATTCCGAATGAGAGAAGTCTTCAGACCTAAAAGCACTTTTGATGTGCCCTAAAGCAGTGTTATAGGACCACTGCTTTTCACAATATATATAAATGACCTAGTATATAATTGGAAGTTCCATGAGGCTTTTCACAGATGACACTCTTGTGTAAAAAGTCTCGATGGTAGAAAATTGGTCCTTGACATCGACAAATGTAACATATTGTGAATACATAGACAGAAAGATCCTTTATTGTGTGATTACAAAACTGGAGAACAGTCACTGGAAGCAGTTACTTCCATTAAAAGCCTAGGAGAGTGCTACAGAGCAATTTGAAGTGGAAGTGATGATAAAATTAATCACACATAAGGTAGATGCCAGAATGAGAGTCACTGGAAAAATCCTCAGGAAATGTCCATCAACAAAGGAAGTAGCATCAATATGCAACCCGTACCAGATTGGACTGATAGAGGAAACAGAGGAGACCCAAAGAAAGGCAACTGCAGTTTGTGGTCTAGCGGCTAGCATTGCTGCCTCTGAATCACGGAGTCCCGGGTTCGATTCCCAGCTGGGTTGGGGATTTTCTCTGCCCAGGAACTGGGTCCTTGTGTTGTCCTCATCATTTCATCTTCATCATCATCTTTCATGACAGTGGCTAGATCAGACCGTGTAAAAATTGGGACTTTGTACGGGGTCTGATGACCGCGCAGTTGTGCGCCCCAAAAACCATTCATCATCATCATCATCATCATCATCATCATCATCATGACCATTACCACAATCAAAGAAGAGCAGTATGTTTCATTACATATTCATTTAGCAAGTGTGGAAACATCATGGAGATGCTCAGCCAACTTCAGTGGCAGATGCTGCAAGTGAGGCTTTTTGCATCACAGTATTGTCTGCTGTTAAAGTACTGAGAGCATACATTCTTAGAAGAGTCAGTCAGCATATTGCTGTCTCCTATGTATATATCGCGAAAAATCCATCAAGATAAAATTGGAGAGATTCAAGTCCACACGGAGGCATACCACCAATTTATCTTCCCACAAACTGTACGCAACAGGAACAGGAAAAGGGGGAAGTGACACTGGTACACAAAGTACCCTCAGCCACACATCTTAAGGAGGCTTGTGGAGTGTAGATGTAGATTTAGATTGGGAATGCTAATATTAATATCAGTTAGTCCACTAATGACATACTGAATAAATTCCTAACTACTGTGAATGTTGAGTGTCCTGTGGATTTCATCAACTGTTGTGTCAATTTAACTGTTGAAATAATGCAGACAGATGAAAAGTTCTTCGGTTTTATAGTTTGAGGACTCTTATTAGCTGCATGTTACTGGGTACAGTAACTAGTAGAATAGCTAAGTGTTATACTAAGTATTTTCCTACTGTAACATTCAATTTCCAGTATGATTCATAAGTCTTCTGGCTACCTCAATTCAGTATCTGCTAGGCATAGTCATAGGTATCTGCTTTGGCAAAACCAAGTGTGTTTCTTTAATCTAAAATACGTATTTTTATCTGATTGCACATTGCTATACCTTGTGTCAACTCATTTGACTGGGAAGAGTGTGTAACACAATTGTTGAAAAATCATAACTGACAAACGCTTGAAAAAGAAAGGTCTCTTACAAACCATGCATAGAAAACTTCACCTACCATCTTTCAGAGTAGAAATTATGAATGTTCTGAAACTTCCCTAAGATATTATGCAGACAAAATGAAATAACTATCAGCTCGTACAGAAGTTTACAAGCAGGCATTCCTCCCATGCTCTATCTACGAATGAAACAGGAAGAAACCTTAATGTACGATACAATGAAAAGTACCTACTGCCATGTGCTTCAAAGTGATTGTGTGGAGTATAGATGAAGATTCATGTGTAAAAACTAGTTTGCTAAAATAAAGTCTTACGATAACATCAGTGACAAGAATTTTGATTTCCTTTGACAATTACAAACAAGGTGTGATAAAAAATTACAAAAGCAATTAATAGGCTGATTTATATCATTTCTTTTCAGTAGATTAAGCAGTAAAAAATGTGGAAATTAGCTCATATCTGCAACAATTGATGTAATTACCTGTCTCTTTGCTTGTTTCTTTTTTAATGTGCATTTTGATTGATTACTGTGTGGCATCAGATAATTTTTAATTAGGTTGAAATATACATTTTCTCCTGCCACCATGTTTCCTCACTGGCACAGATGATCTAAACTGGTACTCATATATGATGCAAAATTGCACTTGAACACAGTCTGTTTCAACATAAAAATTGCACAATATCTCACTGCATTGTGACATTTGCGGTAAGCTTCTTTCGCAGTTATTTACAATATAAGCTAATAATGGTTAATCTGTAATTCATTAGAATTTCAGGTAAAGTTGAATCTGACAACTGATTTTATACTTTAAGATCTCTCCTGCCATGCCCTGTATAGGAAGTTGTCACATTGGTGGTATTAGCAGCCACTAAGTTCTTGGATATTTCCACATGAGGTAACTTCCAGTTCTGGGAAAATACTGGTATACCACTTTTGAAATACTGGTATACCACTTCTTTAAGAACTCAATCATGCACCTCAAATGTTAATGATGTATTATCATTTCTATTGCATGTGTTCCACTCCACACAGTCTTCATTCTGTTTATAGTATAGATTTTCCATAGACAATCACTCAACAAAAAAGCAGGAATCAGAGGCATTTACTGTGATGCAAAGAGCATGACATTGTCGATGGATGTCCCAAACAGCTCTGGTGCATAACTTGTCTCAAGATGGATAGCTAGTTATTTCCTTTGTTTCAAAAATGTTTTTGGACAGAAGTGTTAGCATGCCGAAAAGTTAAGTAAATTATATCATTGCTTTATTGAGATACTCCAAACAGATCTACTGCATCACAAAAACATTAAAGAATGAACAGTCTCAAAAACTGGGTTTGGAAGTTTAATACTACACTCCATTTACTGCTAGATCACTGACATACACAATAGCATACACTGAGGTGATGAAAGTCATGGGGTACACCCAAACATTGTGTTGGTCGTCCTTTTGCCCAATGTAGTGCAGCAACTCAACATGGCATGGACTCACAAAGTTACTGGAAATCCCCTGCAGTAATATTGAGCCATCCTGCCTTTGTAGCCACAGTGCAGCTAGTGCAGGATTTTGTGCACAGAACTGATCCCTCGATGATGTCCCATAAATGTTTGATGGGATTTAAATCGGGTGATCTGGGTGGCCAAAACATTTTCTCAGATTGTTCAGAATTTTCTTCAAACCAATCGCAAACAGTTGTGGGCTGGTGACATGGCGCATTGTCATCCATAAAAATTCCATCATTGTTTGGGAACATGAAGTCTCTGAATGGCTGCAAATGGTCTCCAAGTAGATGAAAATAACCATTTCCAGTCAATGTTTGGTTCGTTCCATGTAAACATAGCCCATTATGGAGCCACCACCAGCTTGCACAGTGTCTTGCTGACAAATTGGGTTCATAGCTTCATGGGGTCTGCACCACACTTGAACCCTGCCATCAGCTCGTACCAACTGCACTCGGGACTCATCTGACCAGGCTATGGCTTTTCAGTCATCTTGGGTCCAACCAATATGGTAATGAGCCCAGGAGAGGCACTGCAGGCGATGTACTGTTAGCAAAGGCACTTGCATCAGTCTGCTGCCTTAGCAAAGGCAGTCTGCTGCCGTAGCCCATTAACGCCAAATTTGGCCGTGCTGCCCTAACGGATACATTCTTCGCGCATCCCACATTGATTTCTGTGTTTATTTCACACAGTGTGGCTCATCTGTTAACACTGACAGCTCTACGCATATCTTGCTGCTCATGGTCGTGAAGTGAAGCCCATCGGCCACTGCGTTGTCTGTGGTGATAGGTAATGCATGAAATTTGGAAGTCTTGACACAGTCTTGATTCTGTGGATTTCAGACTATTGAAGTCTCTAATGATTTCCAAAATGGAATGTCCCATGCACCTAACTCCAACTACCATTCCACGTTCAGCGTCTGTTAAGTATTGTCGTATGGCTATAATCACATCGGAACCTTTTCATATGAATCAGCTGAGTGCAAATGACTACTTCACCCTTTCATACCTTGTGTACGCGATACTACTGCCATCTGTATATGTGCACATCACTATCCCATGACTTTTGTCATGTTAGTGCACTGTTCAGATGGTAGAGAACTGTACAGACTGCTGCTGTCTGCAGCTTATGTGGAAGCAGGACTTAATTGTGAAAGTTAATTGTTGAATTAAGTGATCACCTCTAGCAGCCGGTGGCCAGGATTTTGGATAAAACCTGTGTACATGGTTTCTGAGGCTAGTTGCAATGATGCTGTTTGATAGAAACCATTGAGGTTCACTTCCATTGGCTGTCATAATAAAATTGATTGGAACCTGGAAACTCAGTGTCAGTGTCTTCTGCCCTTAGCCCACTGATAAGGAATGGCTCTGGCTTCTGAAACATTTAAGAATAATAAAATATTGGTGATCTGAGAATTCTTCATTACTGTTCACATGCCACTGTTTAATAATAATAATAATAATAATAATAATGGAGCAAAATTAACTTTAATAAAAAAACTAGTAGTTTTAATTGAATATTTCAACCAGTCACAAGACACACTATCAGAAGTAACAGATAACTTGAAGGAAAACCTCAGTACAATAATGTATAGTTTCCACAGGCGAGATATTACTATCAGAAGAGATTTTAACCATGTCAGTAATGTAAAGGTACTTGGGATGAAGTAAAAATTGATGAGACTCTACAGAAGTACACACCTAGCAAAACAGTTAAGTAGATCCCCCATCCCACAGGTATACAAACAGTATTATGAAGATATACCATAAAATAATGCCTTTTGCACAAGCCATGTAAAGTAAAATGTAGAACTGCAGACAGCTCTGAAAATGGCTACCAGAAGGGCAATGTCTAGTCTTCAGACTTCTATTGTCAAATCTCTCACAAAACCATAAAGCATTTCTAAGTCTGACTATATTATAAAATCTAATATTTTAACACTTGTCCAAAACTGACACCAGATAAATATTAGTTGAAAACAGAATTCTGCTTCTGGTTAAACTTGACAGGGTCTTCAAGTCAGACAAATCCAAGTCAAATACTGTGTGTAATTTTCATTGACTGATAGAGAGGACGTGTTACTCTGACTGAAAGAAGTAATAATAATAATAATAATAATAATAATTCCTGTGGAGGCCCGAGAAAAGAATTGGCCTCCGGTATGTTCTGCCAGTCGTAAAAGGCGACGAAAAGCACAAACCACTAATAGGGCTAACCCCTCTTTTTGTGTGATTACTTGGTTCAGGACAGAACTAAAGAAGCCTCGGACAAGCGCCGTCATGGTCGGGGACGACACTTGAACCCTATGCCCGCCCTCAATGGTAACGACACTGCTAGCCAACTGGAAAATGATTTAAATCCAAATAGAGGTGTTTTGCAGGATATGCTTCCTGCAACCACCCTAGAAGGAAAACAAAGACAGAGGATGAGATGGTCAGATGAAGTTAATCGACACCTCATGTTCTGTTATTACCAAGCAACAAACCTAGGAACCAACACAACTGGATACAGATCACAAGTATACACAACATTTATTACCAGGTACCCGGAATTAAAATTTTTAACATAACAACGACTAGCTGATCCGATCCGTGTAATAATAAAAAAATAACAGGATACCCCAGTCAGATCCCCCTGCGGGTTCGGGGATAAGAATAGGCCCGCGGTATTCCTGCCTGTCGTAAGAGGCGACTAAAAGGAGTCTCAAATGTTTCGGCCTTATGTGATGGTCCCCTCTCGGGTTTGACCTCCATCTTTCTAAATTATTCCGAAGAGCGAGCCAATTGGGGAAGGGCGCCTTACATGGTGCACTGTATCCGTCGTGCGTTGAGACCTTTAGCCGGCTTTTTCGTCGTTGCACTGGGGTCCCGCTCGTTTTCCATCTCATGGGCGAGGATACGTCCCTGGGTGCGATTCCCACGCTGCAATCTGCAGTGTTTCTTTTAACTGCGACGACGACCTTGGACAGTTTTGCACCTAAGATCCAGCACGGTAGCCAGCCCGTTGTGGTGGGGCCGCCATGTACCCTCTTGGTTATAGCCCCCTGACAACACAGGGATCGCTCTACTGATGCCTGCGCCGTTCACTCCCCACGTATGCCAAGGGGTAGATGCCCATCTCATTGGGGCATCAGGACTCCCGGCAATGGCCGTCCTGCCAGGTGGCTATTGCTGCGGCTGGGTGGCGCCCGTGGGGAGGGCCCTTGGTCGGAGTAGGTGGTATCAGGGCGGATGACCCGCAATGAAGCGTGGTACATCATCTCTCGCTGGCGGCCAGCCGCCAGCAGTCTCTAAGCGTTCTCGGGCTCAATTTAATGCTGAAAAGTACAATCCGAAAACGTTCTCCTCTCTGGCCACGCCGTGGGAGGAACGTAAATCTCAGGATGGCAGTAGCAATTATTCACCCCAATTCTTAGTTTGTACTAGAGCTGATGGGGAGTCTTTTCTCTCCACAAAGCCTCAGTTCTTCGTCGAGCATTTAGAGGACAAGTTTGGGGAGGTGGAGGGCTTGTCAAAAATGCGCTCTGGATCGGTCCTGATCCAAACGGCATCCTCTGCCCAGTCACGACGGTTACTTGCTTGTGACAAGTTGGGGGATGTTGCTGTTACGATCACACCGTATAAGAGTTTAAATATGGTCCAGGGAGTTATTTACCATAAGGACCTTCTTTTGCAGTCTGATGACGAGCTGAGCGCCAACTTAGAGCGCAGAGGTGTACATTTCGTCCGGCGCGTTCATCGGGGTCCGAAGGAAAATCAGATAGCTACCGGTGCCTTCATCTTGGCCTTCGAGGGTGATACGTTACCGGAAAAGGTCAAGGTGATGGTCTACCGATGTGACGTCAGGCCCTATATTCCTCCCCCGATGCGGTGCTTCAAGTGCTGGAAGTTTGGCCATATGTCTTCCCGCTGCACTTCCAGCCTCACATGTCGAGATTGCGGACGCCCGTCTCATCCCGATACTCCATGTGCCCCACCTCCCATCTGTGGCAACTGTGGGGAGCCCCATTCACCTTGCTCGCCAGACTGCAGAATCTTCCAGAAAGAACGCAAAATCATGGAATATAAGACCCTGGACCGACTGACTTATACTGAGGCCAAACAGAAATACGACCGATTACATCCTGTGCGAATGACGTCATCCTACGCCGCCGCTACAACACCTGTGCTCGCCCCATCAGTTTCACGACTTCCGGCCGGATCGCTGAGTGGTACAACTCCTCCTGCCCCCTTGCCGGTGGCGGGCTCTACCCACCGGGTTGCTCCTGCGCCACCTATCTCAGGGGCAACACCATCCCCCCCATCAGGGACGTCCGTCCCTGCTTCTAAGCCGGAGAAGTGTCCAACTTCTTCGGCTTCTCACGCTCGCAAGGGGTCCCTCGGGTCCCTCCCTTCCCAGGTTTCCACCAGTGGGAAGGCTGACGACCGACAGTGGCGTAAGTGCCCGCAATCAGTTGGTCGACGGGCTTCACGATCCTCCTCAGTCCCGGAGACTGGATCGGTGAAGCCCTCCCAGCCAGTTAAACCCAAGGAGCAGCGTGAGAAATCAAAGAAGAAAAGCTCTAAGCCCAAGGAACTCGCGGTGGCAGCCACCCCACCGCCACCTTCCAGCTCTGCGTCTGAGGACGAGGTGGAGATCCTGGCGTCCGCTGAGGACCTAGATCTCGCCGGTCCCTCTGACGCCATGGATAGCACTAGCACGGGTGCTCAATCGGAGGCAGCAGGTGACCCAGCGGCGTAATCTGCCTTCCCCGTCCCATCACGCCTTTCTCCGCCATGGACAATACCATCCTCCAGTGGAACTGCAGCGGTTTCTTCCACCATCTAGCTGAGCTCCGCCAGCTTATCAGCCTTCATCCTTTCCTTTGCATTGCTCTGCAGGAAACTTGGTTTCCGGCAATGTGAACCCCCGCCCTCCGTGGCTATTGGGGTTATTATAAGAACCGAGCAGCTTATGAAAGGGTGTCTGGTGGCGTCTGCATATATGTCCTTCACACTCTGCACAGCGAGTCTATCCCTCTCCAGACGCCTTTAGAGGCTGTCGCTGTACGCGTGTGGACGCCACAGGCTATTACCGTCTGCAGTCTTTACCTTCCACCGGATTGTGATGTCTCGCAGCATGTCCTGGCTGCACTGGTCGCCCAATTGCCGCCACCTTTCTTGCTATTGGGCGACTTCAACGCCCATAACCCTCTGTGGGGTGGGTCAGTGGCCACAGGTCGAGGCATTTCTTGTCGCAGCTCGATCTCTCGCTGTTAAATGATGGTGCCTTCACACACTTCAGTGTGGCGCATGGCACCTACTCCGCCATTGACCTTTCCATCTGTAGCCATAGCCTCTTACCGTCTGTCCAATGGAGTGTGCACGACGACCTGTGTGGTAGTGACCACTTTCCGCTCTTTTTGTCACTACCACAGCGTCACTCTTCTCATAGCCCTAGCAGATGGGCTATGAATAAGGCTGACTGGGATTTGTTCTCCTCCACTGCCGCTTTTGAGCCTCTCTCTACTGATGACATTGATGCGGTGGTTCAATCGGTCACCACCGGCATCGTTACTGCCGCCGCGTCTGCCATTCCCCGTTCTTCTGGGTCCCCTCGGCGGAAGGCAGTGCCTTGGTGGTCCCCTGAGATCGCTGAAGCGATTAAATATCGCCGGCGGGCGCTCCAGCGTCACAAGCGACGTCCCTCCTTAGCCCACCTTATCGCCTTCAAACGGCTGCGTGCGCGGGCCCGCCTCCTCATTTGCCAAGGCAAGAAGGAGTGCTGGGAGCGGTATGTGTCCACCATTGGCCTCCATGTCACTCCCTCGCAGGCCTGGGCCACGATTCGACGCGTCTACGGCTATCGGACACCTGCCAGCGTCCCTGCGCTCTCACTGAATGGAGCCGTTTGTACTGACTCCGACGTCATTGCAAATCGCTTAGCAGAGCATTTTGCTATGAGTTCCGCTTCTGCGAATTACCCCCAGGCCTTCCGCTCCATTAAAGAGCGGCTGGAACGTCGGAGCCTTTCGTTTCGCACCAACCACCCGGAATCTTACAATGCTCCATTCAGTGAGTGGGAATTTCGCAGTGCCCTAGCTGCTTGCCCTGATACCGCTCCTGGGCCAGATGGCATCCACTGTCAGATGCTGAAACACCTTTCAGTGGCCTGCCAGCGGCGCCTTCTCGATCTTTACAACCGTCTTTGGGTCGAGGGGGAGTTTCCGTCGCAATGGCGGGAAGGCATTGTCATCCCCGTTTTGAAACCTGGAAAGACCCCTCTGGAGGTGGACAGCTACCGTCCCATTAGCCTCACCAACGTTCTTTGCAAGTTGCTTGAACGGATGGTGAGCCGGCGCTTGCATTGGGTACTGGAGTCTCGGGGCCTTCTGGCTCCGTCTCAGGGTGGGTTCCGTAGAGGCCGCTCCGCCACCGACAATCTGGTGAGCCTGGAGTCGGCCATCCGTACTGCTTTTGCCCGCCGTCAGCACCTGGTCGCTGTCTTTTTCGACATGCGGAAGGCGTACGATACGACATGGCGTCATCACATTCTTTCTACGCTTCATGGATGGGGTCTTCGGGGTCCTCTGCCGATTTTTATCCGCAATTTTCTGTCGTGTCGTACCTTCCGCGTGCAAGTCGCGGCCTCGTATAGTTCCTCCCATGTCCAGGAGAACGGTGTGCCACAGGGCTCTGTTTTAAGTGTCTGTCTGTTTTTAATAGCCATTAACGGGCTTGCTGCGGCCGTGGGAAATTCTGTCTCCGCTTCCCTGTATGCTGACGACTTCTGCCTTTACTACAGCTCTACTGGCATTGCAGCTGTTGAACGTCAGCTACAGGGCGCTATCCGTAAGGTGCAGTCTTGGGCTTTAGCGCATGGGTTTCAGTTTTCGGCAGCTAAGACCCGCGTTATGCATTTCTGCCGGCGCCGAACAGTCCATCCTGAGCCGCGGCTTTATCTTGCCGACGAACTCCTTGCTGTGGTGGAGACCCACAGGTTTTTGGGGGTGGTTTTCGATGCCCGGTTGACTTGGCTGCCTCATATCCGGCAGCTTAAACAGACGTGTTGGCGGCATCTAAACGCTCTGAGATGCTTGAGCCACACCCGCTGGGGCGCCGACCGCTCTACCCTGTTGCGGCTCTACCAGGCGTTAATCCAGTCCCGTCTGGATTATGGGAGCCTGGGTGATGGCTCCGCATCCCCATCTGCGTTACGGGTGCTGGACCCAATTCTCCACAGCGGGATACGCCTTGCCACTGGTGCTTTCCGCACCAGCCCTGAGGACAGCGTACCAGTGGAGGCAGGTGTACCTCCACTGCAGTCGGTCGTCCATCTGCCGGACCGTCGGCCCCGGTCGGGTTGTCCGATCGCCGTACGCGTCAAGGAGCTTCTCTGCGGGCTTGGGTTTTTCCCTGTTCTGCCTCCTTTCCAGGCGCCTCTGCGTACACCCCCGTGGTGTGTTCCTCGCCCTTGCCTTCGGCTCGACTTGGCACAGGGCTCGAAGGACTCGGTCCCTCCAGAGGCCTTCCGCCGCCGCTTTTATTCCATCCTTGCCACGTATCAGGGCTCTGGAATTGTTTACACTGACGGTTCGATGGTTGCTGATCGTGTCGGGTGTGCGCTAACTCTAGGGGACCATTCCGAACAACGGTCCTTGGCGGCTGGCTGCAGCGTTTACACTGCTGAGCTAGTCGCCATCTTTCGAGCCCTAGAGTATATCCGCTCCTGCTCAGGTGAGTCCTTCGTGATCTGTAGCGATTCCCTGAGCGGTTTACGAGCTCTCGACCAGTGTTTTCCTCGTTCTCGTCTGGTGATGGCTATGCATGAGTCCCTGCATACTCTTGCGCGTTGCGGCCGCTCTGTGGTCTTTGTGTGGACCCCCGGTCATGTCGGTATCCCGGGCAATGAACATGTTGACCGCCTGGCGAAAGAGGCCACGTGTAAACCATCTCTGGATGTTGGCCTCCCAGAGACTGATTTGCAGGCAGTCCTCCGCCGAAAAGTTTTTGCGTTTTGGGACACTGAATGGCGCGATCGGATTACACCCAATAAACTCCGTGCCATTAAGGAGACGACGACTGTGTGGCGGTCATCCATGCGAGCCAACCACAGGAACTCCGTCGTCCTTTGTCGGCTCCGCATTGGCCACTCCCGGCTAACACACAGTTCTTTACTGCGCCGGGAGGACCCTCCTGTATGTCGCTGCGGGGTGGCTTTGACAGTGGCCCACATTCTGTTGGCCTGCCCCCTTTTAGCTGTGGTCAGGCAGACATTTGCGCTGCCTGATACGCTCCCTGCCCTTTTAACAGACGACTCCACTATGGCTGCCTTAGTTTTACGTTTTATTCGGGCAGGGGGATTTTATCATTTAATCTGAGTGTTTCTGTTTTATTTTATTGTTTTGTGTTGATTCTGGCCTTTGGCCTATGATTTTAAACTGTTTTTTTAATATGTTTCTAAGTGGTTGGCTTTTCCTTTTTTATTTCTATCTTCGGCCAACCACCGTCACACTCTGTGTGGTTTTAGTTCGTTTTGTCTTGTCTTTGTCTCAGTTTCTCTTGTTCTGTATCGTCTGTGATCTCTTCTGTTCCTCGTTTTTATTCTCTGTGAGTGTTCTTTGTCTTTGGAAAAAGGGACCGATGACCATAGCAGTCAGGTCCCTTTAATCCCCCAAACCAACCAACCAGCCAACCCCAGTCAGAATTAGAAAACATCAAACAATAAGTACAACAAATACTGGAACAAAATAATGTGCAATTAGAAGAAGAAGAAAATACAGTAGTGGACTCAAACATCCCAGAGAAAACAAACAAAGAACAAAACGCGTCAATTAAACAACCAGAGGAAAACAAAATCTTAAGACAGCCACCAGAACAAGCACAAATAGAACACGAAGTGACACTCATGTTAGATATAGAAGAAAAAATTTCAGCTGACATATATAGAATACAAAGTCACAAATACAGACATTAGACCATTCTTGCATAGACCACCAAATAACCCTCAAGTCGAAACAACAATAAAAACTATCAACACAATCATACACAACAAAATAAATGGAAAAACAACTATGGAAGAGTTACAACTACTGGTTTATATAGGAGCACTCACTACACTAAATATACACACTAGGCAGAGATCAGAACCAACCAACACACAGAAGAAACCCACAAAACCAGCATGGCAACACAGGCTACAGATCAGAATAGAAAAACTGAGAAAAGACATCGGACAGCTAACACAATTTATAAGAAATGAAATGTCAGAAAAAAAACGAAAAAGGTTAGGTAAAACCTCACAACAAGAAGCGATTGAGCAATTAGATGAAAAGAAGCAGAAATTACAAGCATTGGCCAAATGACTTAGAAGATACAAAAAAAGTGAAAATAGAACGAAACAAAACCAAACATTCAACACAAACCAAAAGAGATTTTACCAAACAATAGATAACACACACATTAAAATAGACAATCCATCAAACATAACAGACATGGAACACTTCTGGAGCAACATATGGTCAAACCCGGTACAACATAACAGGCATGCACGGTGGATACAAGCAGAAACAGACTGATACAAGATGATACCACAAATGCCTGAAGTGATAATTTTGCAACATGAAGTCACCCGAGCAATTAATTCTACGCACAATTGGAAAGCCCCTGGAAATGATAAAATAGCAAATTTCTGGCTAAAGAAGTTCACCTCAACACATTCACAACTAACTAAATTATTTAACAGTTACATTGCAGACCCATACACATTCCCTGATACACTTACACATGGATTAACCTATCTGAAACCTAAAGATCAAGCAAACACAGCAAACCCACCTAAATATCGCCCCATAACATGCCTACCAACAATCTACAAAATATTAACTTCAGTCATTACACAGAAATTAATGACACATACAACACAGAACAAAATTATAAATGAAGAACAAAAAGGCTGCTGCAAAGGAGCACGAGGATGTAAAGAGCAACTGATAATAGATACAGAGGTGACATATCAAGCTAAAACTAAACAAAGGTCGCTACACTACGCATACATTGATTACCAAAAAGCTTTTGATAGTGTACCCCACTCATGGTTACTACAGATATTGGAAATATACAAAGTAGATCCTAAATTCATACAGTTCCTAAACATAGTAATGAAAAACTGGAAAACCACACTTAATATCCAAACAAATTCAGATAATATCACATCACAGCCAATACAGATTAAGCGTGGAATATACCAAGGAGACTCATTAAGGCCTTTCTGGTTCTGTCTTGTCTGAACCCACTATCCAACATGCTAAATAATACAAATTATGGCTATAATATTACTGGAACATACCCACACAAAATCACACATTTGCTATACATGGGTGATCTAAAACTACTGGCAGCAACAAATCAACAACTCAACCAATTACTAAAGATAACAGAAGTTTTCAGCAATGATATAAATATGGCTTTTGGAACAGACAAATGTAAGAAAATAGCATAATCAATGGAAAACACATTAAACAAGAAGATTACATATTGAATAACCACAGTGACTCCATAGAAGCGATGGAAAAAACAGATGCCTATAAATATCTAGGATACAGACAAAAAATAGGAATAGATAATACAAATATTAAAGAAGAACTAAAAGAAAAATATAGACAAAGACTAACAAAAATACTGAAAACTGAATTGACAGCAAGAAACAAGACAAAAACTATAAATACTTATGCTATACCAACCTACTCATTTGGAGTAGTGAAATGGAGTAACACAGACCTAGAAGCACTCAATACACTTACACGTTCACAATGCCACAAATATAGAATACCTCACATACATTCAGCAGCAGAAAGATTCACATTAAGCAGAAAGGAAGGAGGAAGGGGATTCATCGACATAAAAAACCTACATTATGGACAGGTAGACAATTTAAGAAAATTCTTTATAGAACGAGCAGAAACTAGCAAAATACACAAAGCAATCAGTCATATAAATACATCGGCTACACCACTGCAATTTCATAACCACTTCTACAACCCTTTAGATCACATAACATCAACAGATATGAAGAAAGTAAATTGGAAAAAGAAAACACTACATGGCAAGCACCCGTATCATCTAACACAGCCACACATTGATCAAGATGCATCTAACACATGGCTAAGAAAAGGCAATATATACAGTGAGATGGAAGGATTCATGATTGCAGTACAGGATCAAACAATAAACACCAGATATTACAGCAAGCATATTATTAAAGATCCCAATACCACAACAGATAAATGCAGACTTTGCAAACAACAAATAGAAACAGTAGATCACATCACAAGTGGATGTACAATACTAGCAAATGCAGAATACCCCAGAAGATATGACAATGTAGCAAAAATAATACATCAACAACTTGCCATAAAACATAAACTAATAAAACAACACGTTCCCACATACAAGTATGCACCACAAAATGTACTGGAGAATGATGAATACAAATTATACTGGAACAGAACCATTATAACAGATAAAACAACACCACATAACAAACCTGACATCATACTCACCAATAAAAAGAAGAAATTAACACAACTAATCGAAATATCCATATCCGTTACAACAAACATACAGAAGAAAACAGTAGAAAAAATTGAAAAATACATCCAACTGGCTGAGGAAATCAAGGACATGTGGCATCAGGATAAAGTTGACATTATACCGATTATACTATCAACTACTGGAGTCATACCACACAGTATCCACCAGTACATCAACGCAATACAGCTACATCCAAATGTATACATACAACTACAGAAATCCGTAATTATTGATACGTGTTCAATAACCCGAAAGTTCCTAAATACAATGTAACATATACCGTACAGTTAAAAGGAAGTCACACTTGATCAAGGTCCACGTCACTTTCCATTTTTAACCAGACCTAAGGTCTGAGAAAAATAGAAATAATAATAATAATAATAGAACATGAAGTGACACACATGTTAGATATAGAAGAAAAA